>NC_046261.2:3601104-4208544 GCF_009819885.2 Catharus ustulatus | reverse complement strand
ACTGGGCACATAACCATAACCATGAACCATACATTCCTGGAACAGACTCCAGCATCTTTACAAACCTCCTACAAGCCATTACAACCAAGCCCAGCCCGATGGATATTCTGGTCATTGCCCCTCTACTACAGAAACTGCGTATTAGGGAAAACACCGGAGCTATTTCTGGATGAGAAAATAAACCTAGGGACCACAGAGGTATTAAGACCTCAAAAAACCCTAAAGAGCAAAAATACATGCAGGTCTCCACCCCAAGAGACATTATAAATTCAAACAACATTATTAGAACAAAGTTTTTTCCACTTTCTCTTGCCCTACAATTGGGAGTCAAATATTTGTCCTAGTTTAGGGCAAATTTAGGGAAAACCTCCTGGAGGAGCCCCCAGGAAAAAAACAAACCCTCCAAGACTCCTCCCCCACCACCGGGTTCGGGAAGAATTTCCTCAGAGGAAAAAAGTGGAAAAAACCTGTTTATTAATTAAACAAAACACTCCCCAACACAAGAGAAGAAAATTAGCAACCCCGGATGACAAAAAAACTCTTTCACCGGTGTGAGAGGGTGACAAACTCAGAAAATCTCTCCTGTGGGTGGTATCAGTCTCCGGCATTGAGAATGGCTGCTGCAGATCTCAAATTGCAGGGTCCCGGTGTTCCTCGGTGTTCCAGGTCTGGTCCAAACAGGTTCAGAAGGTATACAGAAAGGAAAGGGGGGAAAGAACAAAAAAAACAGTCCAGGGAAAGAGATTGGACTGCCTAACTAATAAGCAAAAGCAAAACTAAAGCTAGCAAGTGAAGCAAAGCTAAGCAAAAGCAAGCAAAAGCCAGCAAGCAACCAGAGTCAGCCTGAGCCAGCAGAGCTAGCCTCCCAAGCACAGACGATGGGGGAGGGGAGTCAACTGATAAGTAGACAAAACAAACTTTCGCTTAAACAGAACACACGATTGGGGATATAAACCACCATAACATCACCCCAGGACAGTTGTTTATCTGGTACAGTGCAGAAGGTAGTCTTTTATCCCACCCCAGCTTGTGTAACTTAAGGTAATGTTTTAGCAAACCATTGTCATGCTGCACAATTCCATTTGCCTGGGGATAATAAGGTGTATGGAAAATTCATTTGATACTTTCCTTCCCAGCCATGCTGGTGAAGTGTGATCCATGTTTACCCTCATAAAGAGTCTAGGGTAGGGAGACTGGAAAACCAGTCACTGAGCCCTGAGATGGTAGTTTCTGCATTGGCATGTCTGCTCTTCGTGATCCTTAATAGCCCAGATATAACTTCTATACCTGTTAGTATGCACTTGTAACTTTTAGATTCTTTCAGAAGCCCAGTATAATCTATTTGCCAGGTTGAGTCTTCCTACTTTTGATGTGTAAAGGTGGTGCCAGATCTGGGGGATTGTTCAAGCCTCTGCTGACACTGAGGACACTGTGTAAGAATGTTTTTACACATCTTCCTGGTTATTGGTCAGCCTCTGCTTTGTGCTGCAAAAATAAAGTTTCTAGTATGGTCTAATTTATAATGCAATTATTTACTAAATTGATATCAGCGTTGTGAATTAATTTTTATCTTTCTGATTTTTGTCAGTTAATTCACTTTGTTGTTACAATAGACTTGTAATGTTTGGATTCTTTGCATGAGTTTTAACTCAACCTGTATGAATGTATCAGTACTGAGCCTGTAAAAACAGCTGTTCAAATTTTTCTTTTGTTAAATTTCTTTCTATTGACTTGCCAATCTAACGCTTCTTCTAACATAATCATCATGTGGCACTAGCCCAGATAATCATACAAAATCAATCATACAGTCTTTGTCTTTCTTTTTACTACCAGTATTACCTCTTTTAATTCTTCTATTGGTATACTTCCCAGTTTTTCTTTTCTCACTTGTACTCGTTTCAATATTTAGAGTTATTGCTCTGTATTTCTATAAATGCAGGGGTATTCATTAACTAATTTTGCTTTAGAGTGAGATATTACCAGCATCAGTTTTGACTTTTGGTATGTAAATCTTGTCTTTGCAAGCAGGCAGAGTTTGGAGGGGTTGAGAGACAGAGGAAAGTGGTCTAATCTTTCCCAAAGGCAAGAGGATTTTAGTAATTGTCCACTGTGATATATGTTATAAAGTAATTGGTGTTTTATGAAAGATGAATCATGTTTGTATAAATAAAGAGTTTAATAAAGTAATTTTAGGAACACTGAGCCACAGTGAGGAGAGAATATTGTTTCACAGGATTCCAGCGCTGCAGCTGCTAACGAAGCTGCAATTAGCAAGTTAATAGAACCAACTCCAACCGGAGGTGACTCGTTATGAGGCAGTCCAGGAAACTCCCCGGCCATGAGTACTTGATAATCGCCATCAATCAAGAAACCAGGGTCCTCAGGAAAACCTACATTTCAATATCCTGTTCCCATAAAACAAAATCTGCACACATCAAAATTCATCACTGCCCAGAAACTGTTTCGTTCAGTCCACTGCAGAGAAAGGAGACTACAGTAATTTCACGATTACAGGCCGCACTGATTATAAACCGCATCTCCGGGTGTTGGTAACATTTCGTTCCTTGTCCATACATAAGTTGCATCTGATTATAAGTTACTCTGTCATTTGCAGCGAGGACTCGCGTGCAACAAAGTTGCCAAATAGTAACAGAATCGCCGGATCGTGGGGTTTACTGGCTCAGCTCGGACCGTGCAGGTTCGGCCCACTCGGGGTTGCCAACGGGGCCAGGTGGCCCAGCTTGGCGCTGCCGCTCGGCGGGGCTACTCGGGGCCGACCGCCGCTGCCGCTGGGCTCGCTCGCCCCAGCCCAATGCTGCCCCATGGCGGCAGGCGGGCACAGAGCCCCCCTGCCTGTTCCCGCGGTGGTGGTGGGAGGCGGGTACGGAGTTCCCCGCTCCCGCGGCGCTGGTGGGAGGTGGGCACGGAGTCCCCTGCTCCCTCGGCGTCGTTGGGAGGCTGGTACGCATCTGCCCCGCCTCCCCCTGAGCCGCAGGGTTGGCAGGAGGGAGCCCCTGCCTCTCCCTCCCCCACGCTGCCAGCATGGAGCCCCCCTCCACCCTCCATACAACAGAGTAATCAATTTTTAACAATGGCACATTCCCGGGTTTTACTGGCAGGTGCCCGGTTCGGCACCTGGGCTGCACTTACGGAGTTGGACATTTCAGAAATTTTTTCCCATATTAGCCGCTCCTGAGCATAAGTCGCATTTCCCGGGGTGGCATCAAAATTTTAGTCAAAATGGTGTGGCTTATAATCGTGAAAATACTGTACATGAATATGGGAATCCACAGCAGAAAAAAAGGACTTTTACTCCAGGCCAGAAAAACTGTATAAAAACAGACTGCCCAGGACGGCATTTGTGAACACAGGGGGATCCGATGCAATAGAGGCTGGATCAGCGTGTGTGTTCACCTAGCGCTGATCCCGAGCTCGGTGCTGTCCTCTGTTGAGGACCGTATTTCGGTCGCAAAAATAAAAATTGCTTCTTAAATCTTTTTAATTCGGCTTGATTCATTTATTATCTATAACAATCTGGTGACTCTGACGTGATCCTGATTTGGGGGTCCAGGAAGGCCCCCCCTTCTGCTCAGGAGGTGCCCCGCTGATTTCAGCAACCTGACGGAATCGGGAAATTCCTCTGAACCAATCAGGATCCTGAACTAAAAGCCAGAGTCACAATCAAAAAGGGGATAAGACAGACCCAGAGCTCTCGGGTAACCGCGGCAAATTTGTTTCAGTCATAAAACTCGACGTGCGCGAAGAATCCACATAGGAAAAGGAACCGTAATATTGCGTGGTTGAGTGAGGTGTGACTGAGCGCGAGACATGCATGATCTGATCACGAAGCGTGTGCGAACCCCAAGATCGCATTTCCACCATCCCGCAAGGGACGTGGTCGGTTGCGGGGGAAGCAAACGTAACGTGGTAGAACTCTTTCTTGTGTGTCAAGTCTAAAACTAGGGAAGTTTTGGGGGTTGGTCATGGGGATGATCAAAAGGGAGGGTATATTCCCCGGCAAGTGGGATCTGCCAAACCTTTTGGATCCAGGACTAGGCAAGTCCAGGAAGGAAAAAAGAGAGCTCACGACCTTTCGAAAAACCCCACAGAATGGTTCTCTGTGTGAGGTGAGTAGATTGGTGAACTCAAAAAAAGAAATTAAGACTCGAGTATGGTACGGTTCATACTTAGAGGATCCCGGAGTGGAAACATGGTAAGGAAACATACAAATGTAGCGTGTTGTAACTTTCTTAAAAGGATGGGACAGAGGAAGAGTAAACTTCAGGGAAAAACCCCAGACAAGCCTGTAAAGGCATGAGGGGGCAAGATACCTGAAATCCTGAGAAACAACCCATTGGGATGGATGTTAGAACATTGAGAGGAGTGTCCCAATAGGAGTAAAAGGTCTAAGGAGAAAATAAATTTGAGAAAATAGAAGGATGGCCAGAGAAAAGGTTACAGGACTTGCTAAGAGAAGCGCAGCAGGTTTATATGAGGAGAGAAGAAGAGCAGCAGAAAGCACAGGTAAAGGTGTTGGTAGCAGCTGTGAGGGAGGCACAAAGGCAGGAGCGGGTCCAAGATAATGTGAAGCCCACGCCGAACCATCAACCTCAGATTCACCCAGAGGTAACTATGGAAATGATGGTAAAATATTGTTATTTTCTGTGGCCAGAGTATGAGTTGGAAAAGGGGCTTATATGGCCACGTTATGGAACAGATAAAATTCATTTGTGTCGAATTCTGTGGAGGTATTTGGAGGACAATTGCAAAGGATGGACTGAAAGGGAATGTGAATTAATATAGATTAGACAAGCAACAGGAGAAATCTATGTGTTAAGAAAAAAAATGGGAGGAAGAGGAAAATGGTGAGGATTGGGATGTTTTTCAGCACCTTCCCCTGTCTTGCCCTCCAGTGTTTTCAATTGACCCAAGGGCCAGCTGCAGGTCCCCTGTATCCTCCACTTCCAGAGCAAAGGGGGCAATAAGGGCAGTCGAGAAGGGGTCTCAACAACAGCAGGTAGACAGATAGTGTTTGTGTGTTGAAACATAATTGGTTGAAGGGGAGTGTGCCGAGATTGAGTGAGGCAATGAGCAGCAGGACCGAGCATGGAGGTGCGGGTCCGGTAGCATGCCCTGTGGGGGGCTATGAGGCTGCGGGGACTCAGTACCGGGCAGTGCCTGACCCCGCCACCCCCGAGCAGGGGCGGCAGTGTCCGCTAGTACCCGTGAGGCTGCGGAAGGCCCCGGTCCCGTGACGCTGCGGGACGCCCCGGTCTCGTGACGCTGCGGGATGCCCGGCCCCATGATGCTCCGGGATGCCCCGGTCCTGTGATGTTGAGGGATGCCCCGGCCCTGTGAGGCTGCGGGATGCCCCAGTCCTTTTAAGTTGCGGGACGCCCTCGGCCTGTGAGGTTGCAGGATGCCCCTGCAGGCTGCCTGTGATGCTGCCGGCCGTGCCTGCTGGGAGCGCCGGTGGGGGAGGAGCTGCGTTTAGATTGTGACAGGACAGGGACTGGCTCTGGTAAACAGTGCGTGATAAAGGGAGGGAGAACAAGGATAAAGGAATATCTTGGAGATGCAGATAATACATGAAAAGATTAGGATTCTGTTTTAAAAAACAAATAATAAATTTTTTTGAGTTTTACTAGAAAAAAAAGGTAATACGGGGAAGGTCATGTTTTTGCTGAATGTGTGAGATGGGTTTGAAAAGCATGAGTTTTTGATTTCTCGTTTTGATTGTAATTTACTGGGAAGATATTTCATGGCTACTATGGGAACTGCAAATTGATATAGTGATAAATAACAGAGTCCAAAACAGTGATATCTTTGTGTAAAATGTCTGAGAAGGCTTATGCTGAAATAAATCCGGTAGTGTTGACAGTCCTCTCTCAGGAATATACTGAGTCACCAGTTTTGTTTAGGTAAGCTTTGCAGAAAATACTAAGAAAGTTTATTCCACCCTCAGGAGTCAAGTTATTACGATATGTAGATGATCTACTGGTAGCAGGTCCAAGAGGAGAGGACGTAAGAACCGGTTCCATAAAATTACTGAATTTCTTAGGGGACAAAGAATTAAAGGTTTCCAAATCAAAATTACAGTTTACTGAACCTGAGGTTAAACATTTGGGACATTACCTAATAAAGGGGAAAAAGAAATTAGACCCTGAAAGGGTAGCAGGGATTGTTGCTCTGCCCCCCCCTCCCCAAACAGAAAGGGGAAATGAGGCAGCTACTGGGGCTTTTGGGTTACTGCAGACAGTTGATTGAAGGGTGTAGTGAGAAGGTAAAAGAAGAAGGGAGGAGAAAAATGGTTTGTGGGTGGGTCAGCGAGAGTGGTAGAAAGGGAAAAGGAAGTCAGGATATGCGATTGTGGATGGCAAGACGGAGAAGTAGTGGAATCAGAACCCCTAATTGCGAGTTGGTCAGCTCAGGCATGTCAGCTGTATGCAGTATTGAGAGCGTTAAAAGAGATTGAAACGATAAAGAGGAATGATCTTTAAAATTTGGGAAGAGAGAGAGTTAGTTAATACTCGAGGATGAGGACTAGTTAATGGGGAAATAATAAAACAAATCTTAGAAACTATCAGAGAGCCAGAGGCGATTTATATCAAGCAGGAATATAGTCTCTGACCCGAGGAAACAATTAACAGATAAGGAAGCCAAAAGCACAGCATTATTACAGATAAGTACCCCAGAATTCGAAGAGGGCGGGACTTGGGGATATCCTCCTTGCCCCACCCAGAAAGAGATTGAGAAGTACAAAAAGATAGAGGGAACATTGGAAGAAGGTAAGTGGAGATTACCAAACGGGACCTCAGGAAAACCTACTTTTCAATATCCAGTTCCCATAAACCAAAATCTGCACACATCAAAATTCATCACTGCCCAGAAACTGTTTCGTCCAGTCCACTGTGGAGAAAGGAGACTACATGAATATGGGAATCCACGGCAGAAAAAAAGGACTTTTGCCCCAGGCCAGAAAAATTGTATAAAAACGGACTGCCCAGGACGGCATTTGTGAACACAGGGGGATCCGATGCAATAGAGGCTGGATCAGCGTGTGTGTTCACCTAGCGCTGATCCCAGGCTCGGTGCTGTCCTTTTGATTGTGGCTGTTGAGGACTGTATTTCAGTCTCAAAAATAAAAATTACTTCTTAAATCTTTTTAATTTGGCTTGATTCATTTATTATCTATGAGAGGAACGCTGGATTTGTCTTTACAAACAAGCTGTGGGTCTGCTAGTAGCTAAGGCTAGCACTGAGACATAGAAGAAACAATGGGATTGATTGCACTGATTAATGAATGGAAAAAGACATTTACCTTTACAAACAAACTGTAGAAATCAAACCGGGTATTGGAAGATGAAAGAAACAATGGGGGGGGGGGGGGAACTATGAATTCTGTAAGAATTAAATTTAAAAGGGATGGTTATACATTAGAGGGAAATCTTAGGTATCAGGCATTCCGGGAAGTCTGTGCCTCTCAAGTACCTCAGCCAATGGGGAAAGAGAGAGGGAAATGCAGCCGGGAAAATAGGATAAAAAGGAGGCTTCGTCCTCCAAAAATCTGAGAGACCCCAGGGGAATGCCCCATGGCCTCTCCCTTTATTCGAATAAAGCAAAAGGGACTCCTCTGTCTCCTTTTTGGACATAAACCTCTAGTGTTTTTGGATTAATTTTCCTGACATCTATAACATCCACTCTTCAGCAGTGGTAATTTGACACAAAAACTCCCAAGTTATACTTGATAGTACACATTAAAACCTAACGGATATTCAAAAGTTATGTTTTAGTATTTTCCCAGTAAATGGGTTTTATTTCACACAGGCAATTTGCATGTTGTGGTGGTTTGTAAATATTTCCTGAAATTTTTACCTGCCGAGACCTGGGCAGCCTCCTTTGAACCTGACAAAGACCAATCCGTGTCTGATTTTTAATATTGACACGTTGTTACACCAATGAGAAAGTTTATGCGTCTTTGTGAAACACACATGTAAAGACGAAAAACCCCGGGAAAGCTCTCTTTCCCTTCCGCCCTCAATACAGGTAACAGCCTGGCCTAGCCCCTCCGTGCGGCCTGTCCCGGCAGTGCTGGGCCCCAGCGATTGCTAGGGCAGGGGGAGAGGAGGCACATCAGCCGCTGAGATCTTGGCTGCTTCCCCCTCCCCCCCTGCGTGGTAGAAATGCTGCCGCTGCTAATAACACCCCAGGAGAAGCTCCGGGCAGGAGCCGCCCTGCTGCTCCTCTCTGGCCTGGCGGGCGGCTGGGCCGGGACTGCCTGTCGTGGCCCCTGCAGAGACGGAGGCGGGGAGGCTGAGCCGAGTTTCCTCCCCTGAATGGAATGCAGCCAAGCAACACACCACCTTTCTGGCTAGGCCTCTGCTAAGATCCTAGTCCATTCCCGCACTGCTGATGAAAGACTGTATTGTAAAATAGCTCCCGGCCTGGAAGAGATCACAGAATCATCCGCTGCCGGGGCAAGGTGTTAACTCTTTCTCTGCCAGAGTGAGACTTGCAGACATTTTGTTCTCTCTCCTGAGTGAAAGAAGAGGACCAAGATGAAGACGCACAGAAACAGCATGAAAACACCGAGGTCAGACAAAATGAAGAGTCAGGTCCCAGATGAGGGAAGGAGAGTTGTGGACTGAAATTTCTCTTTTTTCACACTATGGAGAAAAGACTCTTGTTTCCCTATAACACATAAAGATATATTATGGGGTTGGTGAATCTCTTAACTGTAGATATGAGCAGAGGCATTGATGCTAGAGAAAGCAGATATTAAAATGGCTGTGATCCCATAAGTTTGAGTAGAGGAGATGAAAATCCCTGCTGCTCCCAGGGAAGAAGAAGAAAGACTTCTGTTCTAAAAATGAAGAGAGCTTTTGTTTGAACTGCTATAATCCTTAAAGTGTGCCCCATAAGTTGATATGGTCCTCAATAATGGTTATAGGAAAACTGTAAGTCGAGGAAGGAATTTTTACATAGTGGTCAGATTTCCATTCTCCAGGGCAGTTGATCACTGTGACATCGAGGCCACAAGAAAACTTTTTCTTGTGTAGAAATCTCCATAGACTGAAGAGAGAGGTCTCCTCTCCCAAGTGAATTGGTGAAAGACTTTTTAAAAAAAAAGATGGTAAACTGTTTTTCTGTACGTTGTCAGTGTGAAAGAAAAGAAGTAGGAGGGGAGAGGAGGAGTGTTCTAAAAGTTTTATTCTGAGTTTTATTCTTTTTTCTTACAGTTTTTAGTAATAAAGTTTTCTTTGTATGCTTTAAAGTTTGAGCCTGTTTTGCCTTCCTCCTAATCCTATCTCACAACAGGAAATGAGCAAATAATTCTAGTAGGTGCACTGACAATTTGGCTAACAATGAAACCTGCCACATAATTTGGTGCGTTAGCTGGGAAATTTCAAATTGACGAACCAAAACCACTACACTTGTACACAGATATTTTAAAAGGAAAATTAGAGTATCTGAGTGAACTCTGGGGCTATGTCCTGGTTTAAAGGGACAGTATTGCCAGGAAAAGGAAATTCAGGAACTCTCAGGCAAAACGGTATGGGTTTGGAATAACAGTTCTTTAGTGATATATTTACAAGACAAACAAAAACAGCATCAGCTGTATGAAAGGAAAAAAAACGGTGACAGAACAGAACGAAACTCAGTCTCAGTCCTTTTTTCCAGTCACCGATGCCCCTCCTCATCCGCACAGTTCCGATGGAGCAGGGCAGGCAGCCTCTCAGTCGCGGCTGCTGCAGAAGCAGAGGAGCGAGGCGGCGCCGGCCGTCCCAGGTGGGAGAAGGGTGTGGAAAACACTCTGCTCACCGTGGGCGTCCCAGTTCTCAGCGGACGGCGGTTCTCAGCAGGAAGCTTTAGCAGTCCGAATCCAAGAAGCCTGATCCCAACCACGGAGAAAGCAACCTCTCTCCTCGAGTTCGGTCAGAGAGCTGCGAGTGTCCCCCCACCCCAACCTCTCTCCTCGAGTTCGGTCAGAGAGCTTCGAGTGTCCCCCCACCCGCCGAAGGACAAAAGCAGCACTCCACTTTCGGCCATCAAGAAAATCAGGGCCCACCAAGGCATCCTTTTGTCTTCCGCACTTAAACGGCTAAAAGGGGAGCCACCCCGGCTAGCTTAACATAATAATGGGAAAAATTTCTAAAACCTCCCCCAGCCCACAACAGGCTATCACAGAAAATCCAGGAACTTTGCCTCTTAAAAGGCAATTTGGTATTTAGCTGAAGGCAACCAATATGCAAACTGCCATTTATTTATGTGTAAAAGCTTGCAGTGTAGCAGTGAAAAGGTTCTGTATTAGGATTAGGTTTTGAGAATCAATTTTTAAACACTGGTTTCTGTTTGCCTTTTTTATTAGTCAAACAGAAGAGTTGTAGGTAGAATACAGTTTAAATATAGTGCATTTGTTTTTAAATCTTAATTACTTCAAAACAGATTTTAACAGTGTCAGAGATAATACTTTTCATTAGAATCAGTTTAACCAATTCTGGGGTTTTTTTTCTTTATAATTTAAATTTAGTTTTTGGCTTCTGTAGGAGTATTCAAAGAGATTTCAAACTTTAGTGTTAGCTACAAATTTTCAAAGGTTTCTCTGCTCCTACAGTTAAGAGAACTAATAGGGGTAATCACAAGCTGTGGAAATGCAGGCGTGTGTCAGGGGTAGCTAACTCATTTAGGGTTTGTTTTTTTTCCTCCTATAAAGGAGTGTTGGGGTTGTTTTTTTTTCTGTGAGGCATTTGACTTGCCACTTCCTCCCCCACTGCTTGAAAGAAGTTCTCAATACTTGAAAGTCAAGGCAGTTGTTACCTGTTTCTCTATTGAACAATTTCTTAGTACATTTGAAGTTTCTTTCAGCAAATGTAATATTCATCTCTGCAGAGGTGGAGATACTTGCATCTGCATGTTTGCATTTTGCTTGCAAACAGTTGGTTTTTTGCAGCAGCAGTAGAGGTATTTTTCACTGACTGCATAGGAGCAATATGTTCCCTTTTTCATAATACTCATTGCTCCTGCCCAGTGTGTAAGTCAGGAAGATCTGGTTCATGATATAACAGGACACTCAGAATCCAAAACTTTCTATATCATCTAATAATCTCTTTTTCCCCATGAAACAAATTCTCCACAGATATTCAATGTCTGTTTCTTCTACCTTTTGTCCACATTTTTCCTGGATATTTGTTGATGGTATGGAATTACAGGGGCATATTTTGACCATATTTCTCCTCTGACCACTTTGGGGTCCCTTGGAGAGTTCAGTTTTAATTATGGATTTCAATTTGAGTTATGGAATTTCTCCCTGCTTAAGAGGTAGGGTTTCTGTGCTTTTTTAGAACCCAATTCAACATTTGAATCACCAATTTTCTCAGTTTTTCTGAATATCATGATTCTCATGCCCAGGTGATGTTGTTAACTCTGGAATTTTATTAACATCTGCAGAATTGGGTTTTTTTAATAATGTAATTTCAATTTTTCTCCCAAGATTTTTGTTTTTTCCTAGGATTCTTTTAGCTATTGTTTTAATTTGTCGTGTTGTCTTATAATTTCTTTTTGCCACTCACATGCAGCCTTTAAGCATGATGCAAGTGCAAGAACAATTATATTTCCTCTATTTTTATCTGTCAGCAATTCCCACTGTCCATTTATGTTGTCTTGGATTTTTTCCCACTCAAACCAGCTGTCTACTGGAAGAGGATTAACACTGTGCCACCATGAATAGTTTGATTAGTCTGTTTTTTTTTAATCATTTGCCATTATCCTGCTTGCACTGTATATACCTACTAGTAGTCCCTTTTGTCCTTATTCCTTTGTAGTGTGAGAAACGACGCTCACTTTTAAAATGTCAAAGGTTTATTAAACCTCAACAAACACAACAAAAGACTGAATAAGGAAAAAGAGACAGCACTGGGAGTGTGGCCAACTGCCAGAGGCTCATCCACAAAATGGCTGCTCTGCCTTTTATACCCCTGGTGTTGCATCAACCAACCCTGGCCCCTCCCAAAGTCTGCCAGTCAACTCTGCTGTCCATTGGTGGAGACCTTCTTGCAACATGATTGGAGGTGAGGTGATGTCCCATCTGCCCCATGAAAGGAGCACATGTATGTGGACACTGTTTGTGGCCTAGGAAAATTTCAGTCAGGATTTTCTCAGGCTGTGAAAAGTACACAGTTCTTGTTTCTCATAGATAGTTAAAACCTTCCCAGGTTGTTTTGAATACACAGCTCTGGGGCTGCAGATGTTCCCAGGCAGAAATAGAAAAACATAGATTAAACACCTGTTGTTTTACAAGTACAGTAATTTCACGATTACAAGTCGCACTGACTATAAACCGCATCCTCCGGGTGTTGGCAACATTTTGTTCTTTTTTCATACACAAACTGCACCCAATTATAAGTCACTCTGTCGTTCGCAGCGAGGATCCCCATGCAACTTTCACAAAGTGGCCAATTAGTGACAGAATCGCGGGAACACAGCGTTTACTGGCTTGGGGCCGTGCTGGCTCGGCCCAGCCCCCCCACCACCGCCGTGGAGCTGCCCCGGCCCAGCTTGTCTCCCCCTCCCCCGTCAGAGAGCTGCCCTGGCCCAGCTCGGCTCCCCCTCCCCCCCCAGTTGGCAAATTTCTGAATTTTTTTTCATATATTAACCACTCCCAAATACAAGCCGCACTTCCGGGTATGGAGCAAAACTTAAGTCAAAATGGTGCGGCTTGTAATCGTGAAATTACTGTAAGTGTACTGTGAGTACGTGACAGAGATTGTTTTCTTTTTCTGTCCAATAATTTTCTGTTCTGCCTGAGCTTTGCGATCCTCATTATAAATATGTCCACGTTTCGGTCATTAAATGGCCTCTTCTCTAGAAGTTGCCCTTGTGTGCTGTCTTGCTTTCCCTCACGTGATAGCAGCATATGTATGCGCCCTCCGTCCACATGTCCCTGACAACCAAGGCTGTCTAGTGGCAACAATATGGAGTGGTAAAGGGGACTATGAGAAGAACAGAGGGTGTCCAAACAACAAACTACAATAACATAACCATCCATCAACAAAACTTACCAACATACACACAGTATTCATCCCTCAATTGCAATAGCCAATCATCATATTACCCATCTATAATACTATTCATTTTACAACTAGCAAAGAAATAATATAACTTAGGATCCAGTGTTTCTCACCAACCAGTTTGCCGTAGAGTACAAATCAAAATTCTTTCCCTCAATTCCCAGGAGAGCAACTGCAGAATCTGCATCCATACTCCTGGGAGAAGTCTTGCACCTTGTCAGGGTGTGTGTGTAGGAGGCTTCTGCCTCTGTGATAATTTGTGTGTCTTTTATAGTCTTTGTAAAACAGTCTTTCAGTCAAGAATATTTATTTTTCTTTTATGTCATCCCACATTTGCTCTCCAGACTAAGAGGTTGATTCTTAGCTTGGGCCTGAGTGTTTTTTGGCACCAGAGATGACCCCATGCTGGGCCCTTCAGCCACCTGGGTTATCTCTTCCATATGCACCAACCATCTGTGGTAGAGGGAGTGAGGACTCTTCCTGCCACAAATAGTGAGAGGGAAGATGTGTGCTAATGTCTTTGCAAACAATCTGATGTGCATTAACATCTTTGAAATGGGTCTTAATGTTTCTACTAACTTTGGGCAGCAGGTTTGTTACCGGGCCCAGACAGTTTGGCTCCTGAAACAGACAGGGGTCTGCACAAGCCTGAACTTTTGAACTTTGGGAGGAAATGAAAGGTTCGAGGGGGAATATGTTGTCAGCGGTTCAGGAAGGCTTTACCTTCCTAGTACCTTAGCCAATGGGAAAAGGAAGAGGGTAACATGTGGCTGGGAGTTAAGGATAAAAGGGAGGCTTTACCCTCTGAAACCCCAAGAGAAAAAACCCTGTGGGCATGTGCCCCACTGGACTCTCTCCCTTAAGACAGAGAAACTGAGAATTAAAAATCAAACATCAAGAAATGCTTTGACTAAAAGGGGAACTGACAAAAATGTATGTTTGCTATAATTTACGGTGCTTACAAGAACAAGAGGAGAGCAAGGCTACAAGGTGCGGTCAAGGGCTAGAATGTGCAAACAGGATGCAAGGACAAAGGCACCACAAGATAAGGGAGTCCTCGGACCTCTGAAACCAGGAAAACTGATGTCAAAGTCCAGAAGATGACCAAAGGACTAAAAAGTGAGCATGCACAAGGAGGCAAGGTGAAAAGTTCAACTGAGAGGAAGACTATTTACTTCATCCCAAAGACCCCCAGACGACCACCAGAGCAAACTAAAAGGAACAATGCACAGTTGCAAAGAGGCATGGAGCTAATCTCAAGATGAGGCAGGGACAGGCAATGGATATGTATTAGGCATATTGTGTAATCCTAGTTTGTAGAGAATAAAAGGAGAAGTGCAGGTTACCAAAGGTGTGCATGTTTTTGGAGGAGCTATCCCCCAAAAACCTCAGCGCTGAATAAATACATACCTACTCTTATAACTTACAGTAATTTCACGAATACAAGCCGCACCAATTTGACCAAAATTTTGGTGGAAACCCGGAAGTGCGGCTAATATTCCGGGGCGGCTAATCTATTAACAAAATTCTAAAAGCTGCCAACACGGAAGTGAGAGCCCGCGGCAGCCCCAAGCCAAGCTGGAGCCCGGCCGGCCCCGGCAGAGGTGGGAAAGCCTGGCAGAGGCGGGGCCAGCAGTGTCGGGGGCGGGCGGCAGAGCCTGAGCCAGCAGGGCGGGGGAGCCCGGGAGAACTGGGGCTAGCAGCGCAGGGGAGCATGGCAGAAGCAGGAAGGCCGGCGGGTGGGGCTGCCTGGCAGCGGGGGAAGCCCAGCATAATCGGGGCCAGCAGCGTGGGGGAGCACGGCGGTGCGGGGGCCTGCAGTGCCGGCCAGGGCGAGGAAACGCGGCGGCGGTGCAGACGGGAGGGGGCGGCCGGCGAGCCTGGTGGCGGCGGCGGCAGCCCTGCCGGCGGGGCGAGCGAAAGCGGCGCTCGCGAAAGCGCCGCCGCGAGCCGCGAACCACGAGCCGCGAAAGCGCCGCCGCGAGCCGCGAACCGCGAGCCGCGAAAGCGCCGCCGCGAGCCGCGAGCCGCGAGCCGCGAACCGCGAACCGCGAGCCGCGAAAGCGCCGCCGCGAGCCGCGAACCGCGAACCGCGAGCCGCGAGCCGCGAACCGCGAGCCGCGAACCGCGAGTCGCGAGCCGCGAGCCGCGAGCCGCGAAAGCGCCGCCGCGAGCCGCGAAAGCGCCGCGGGGCGGGCGCGGCGCTCGCGAGGCGCGGCGCGGGGCGAGCGAAAGCGGCAGCGGGGCGGACGGCGAGCCCGGCGGCGGCAGCCCTGCCAGCCGGGCGAGCGAACGCGGCAGCGGGGCGGTGCTGACGGGAGAGGGGGGCCAGCGAGCCCGGCGGCGGCGGCAGCACCACCCGGCCAGCCCCGCCGAGCCGTGGCGCTGAGCTGGGCCACCCGGCCCCGTCGGCAACCATGAGCGGGCCGAGCCTGCCTGGCCCCGCCCCGAGCCAGTAAAGCCCGCTATGCCGCGATCCTCTTACTAATTGGCCAATTTGTGAAAGCTGCGCACGGATTCTCGCGACGAACGAAAGTGCGGCTAATATTCGGGGTGCGGCTTATCTATTGACAAAGACAGCAACATTGTCGAGGCACCGGGGGTGCGGCTTATAATCCGTGCGGCTTGTATTCGTGAAACTACTGTATTTTGTGGGTTTTAGAGAGTTTTTCTGTGCTTCACCCTTTACTGGAATAAAAATGAAGGACTCCTCTGTCTCCTTTTTGGACATAAACCTCTGGTGTTTGAGGATTTTCCTGACAATAGCAAACACTAAAACCCAACAGACACTCAAATGTTACCTTTCAACACTGTCTTGGTTTCAAAGGCAGGAATCCCTCCCTGAGAGGGAGAGTGCAGATTCCCTCCCTCCAATTTAATATAATTTGAAAATTAAGGGGCTCTCAGGCAAAGATGCGGGTTTAGGAGTAACAGTTCTTTACTAATATATCTACAAGACAAACACAAACAACATCAGCTATGAAAATTACTGACAAAACAGAAACAGTAACTTAGTTCCAGTCCTTTTTGGCCACAGACACTGTCTTCCTGCGCTCAGTACCGGTGGTGGGGGCAGGGCAGGTCCTGTGGAGCCCTGTGGAGGGCTGGGGTGAGGACAGCAGAGGCCCCAGTGGGAGAAGGATGGGGAACTACTTCCCCTGCTCACCGTGTGGGTTGTGGCGCTCGGCTGGGTGCCCAGAAGTGACAGGCTGAGCGGGAAGGCGGCAGTGCAGCGTCTCACAGCAGAGAACCTGGCTCCTGGAGTTGAGATGGCACGAGGTGGACACGAGCAGCTTCCCAGATGTCTTTCCCGACCCCGCCAACGAGCAAGAGTGAGAGAGAGCCCCACTCTGCCCAACTCTTTGTCCCTAGAGATCACGAACTGGGTGCAGCCCACCAAGCTTTCTTAGCATAATAATGGGGAAAATTCCACAGCAAGAAAAAAGTAGGGGAACAAACCCTCAGCCCCCAACAAACACTCTCAGTAAACAAACTTTATTTCACAGGCATCCCTGTGATGGTTTACATGACGGCAGCTACAAAATTCAATGAAGGTATTAGAACCTGCTTTTCCAAAGGCACAGGGGGAACAAAACTTCCCGGAGAGAGCAGCTGCAAAATTCAACCCTGGCTATCAGAACCTACTTTTCCTCGTTGGAGACCCCAACTCCTCCGGACATCACAATGCACCTTGCAAAATTGGCTTCCAGATTTTAACCTGCCAGTTCTGTCTTTCCACAGCAAATGATTCAAGAATGCAACTCCACACATTCAGAAAACTCTTATGGGCATCCCCGTGATACTTTTATACTGGTAGGGTTCAAATTAACAGACACTCTGTGCTGGTTTGGCATTGTAGCCAACCCATGAAAGTAACATTTTGAGAGGAGGTTCTGAGAGCTTCCTCTATGTCTGCAAAAAATAACTGGGGATTAAGTTTTAGATCCAACAATCTTTTAAACCACTGAGAAAGTTGAAAAAACCTCTGTAAACATGCATTTTAAAACAAAGTCCAAGGAGCTCCCTTTCCCTTCCAGTCTGAAGGCAGGTAACACCTGGCCTGGACCCTCCATGCGTCTGGGCTGGGCCGGGCACAGCTGGGACGGGGGCTCTGCTGAGGGGCTGGGCCCCTTCTCAGGAAACCCTCCAAGCCGCCACCCAGTGGGGCTGGTCCCTCCTCTAATATAGCGCTGACCAAAGTGGACTTCCCCCTCCCCTCAGCATAGCCAGACCAACCTGTGACTCAGCTAGAATGCTGCTGCTGCTAAGTCTCACCAGAAATTTCCAGGCAGGGGGAGAGAGGAGCCATTGTCCCATGGATGCTACCCTGTGTTCTGGTCTGGCTGCTAAAATCCTAGCCTCCCCCCCAACACGGCTGCTGAAGAATTCTCCATTGTAAGTAGCTCCAGCTACCCGGCAGGAATCACATGACCATCTACAAGCCTAGGCAAGATATTAACTCTCATTACACAAATGAAACTTGCAAACCATTCATCCTCGCTCTTGAGTAAAAGAAAAAAACACACACAAAAACAGCATAAAGACATCAAAGTCAGACAAGAAAGAAGAGTCAAGTCCCAGATGAGGGGATGAGATGTCTTAGACTAAAAATCTCTTATAAGCTATAAAGAAGATATAATCAATAAATCAGACCTTTTTTCCCTATAACTCATGAAAATGTATATGGGGTGAATTAAACATTCTAGCTATAGACATAAGCAAAGGCATTCGTGCTAAAGTAAGCAAATGTTGAAGTAGCTATAATCCCATGAGAAGTTTGTACAAAAAGAAAAAAAAGTGATAAAGACCCTTTTTGCCCCCAAGAAAGAAGTTAAATAAAGAAAGCCTTTACTTAAACTACTATATCCTTAAAGTGTACCACATAAGTTGACATAGCCCATAAATTCAACTGTAATAAAAAACTGGTTTTTGTAAAGAAGTCTCCATAGACTAAAGAGAGAGACTTCTCTCCCTAAGTAAACTAAAAAGGACTATTTTAGAGATGGTAAACTGACTGATTTGTTTCTGTACATTGTCAATGTAAAAAAAAAAGAAGTGTGAAGAAAAAGAGAAGTATTCTAAAAGTTTTATTCTAATTCTTATTTTTTCTTTTAGTTTCTATTAGTAAAGTTCTTCTTTCTACCCTTCAAAGTTTGAGCCTATTTTGCCTTCCTCCTAATCCTATCTCACAACAAAAAATAAATAATCCTAGTAAGTGCACTAGCAATTTAACCAGCACTCCACCACACACTTAAGAAAACAACTCGCAATTCACCTAATCAATTACAAGACTGTGTATCCCTCTTATACCAAATCAAATTTCTGACGGTTCCTACTAAAGGAACTGTAATCCCTACAACAAACACTAAAAACAAACCCTTGTTTATACCAAAGACTTTAAAATTCACCATGCAGTTGCATTTTTACCAGGCGTTGATACTCAAATTCACTATTATAAACTGATGTCCAAAACTAGGCAGGAAAATAAAACTCTATAGTCAGATGGCTACAGATCAGGTATTTGTTTATTCAGTGCTGCGAGTGAGAGGGCTCTCTCAGCCAAAAACCTCACTCAATCCTCTTTAGTTTTCAGTTACATTTTAAAAGTCCTTCCACACAATGTCACAATTACGACATATCATTGGCATACTTATATTTTGCATAAAGCTGTATCACGGTTTTACAACAGCTTGTTGCTTCCGCACATGCGTCAGTTCCCTCTGTGGTGGTCATCTGTCTTCTGGTGGTCTTTTGAGGAAGACTTCTGTAGTGGAAGACTTCTGTAGTCTTCCTCACATTTGAACTTTTTGCCTCTATCTTCAGTTCATGCCTGGTGCTTCTTGTTTTTCAGTCTAACTTGTTTTTAGCTAATTTTGTGGTTTGCAAATTCTGTTAAAACTTGCTGTCATGCTCTTGATGGTGCTTATTATCTCGCTTTGCTATCTTGCTTGCTGTGCTATTTTGCTTGCTTTACCTGCACATCTTGTTACAATATTACTTGTGGTTAACCTTTAGTTGCATACCACTTAGGTTTCAAAACACAATAACATGCAAACCCATTTTTGATACTCACATATAAATTTACACATGTATTGAATAGAGGATAGCAAATTATACTATCATTACTATTTTCTTTTCATTATCCAATTATACCATCAGCATTATATTGACCCCAAAGTAATGCCTTTATAAAAAACACAGGGATCTTGATTTGAACTCACCCAACTCAGGGAACTCGAGGTGTCTCTGGTTAATATTTTCTGTGTGCACTTGGAGCCACTCATGATTCTGGAATCCATAGAGTGTCAAAATCCCTCATCCTTTCATGGTTGCCAAAATTGCAGGAAAAACAAAACCTCTCCAATAATATTTTTTAGTGTTATTGAATCAAAGCATTACTTTATTTTGGCCAGGATGTTGCTTTGAGCAGGATGTGCAACAGAAATAATTTCATCCACACATTACCCGAGTTGTGCAGAGAAAATTTAATCACATGACTCTTTCCTAGATTTTTCAGATACTTATACAGTCAAAACCCATAGAAACTCATTAATTCAATGTTCAATGGTCCCAATTTGCACAGTTCGCAGTATTTGACTTCTTATTGGTAACGGATTTCTTTACCTCTGATGCTAATTTGGTTCTCATTGCTTCTCTTATCAGTGTTTTCTGGACCAGGTGTCTCCGACCATGCCGGGGTGTTGTTTGGAGTTTATGGTCATTAATGGTCATTATCTTTTGTGTATCTTCTGTGCTACTCCTAGTCTGTTGAGATGTTAAGCTCATCACTCCTTGAGTGATGAAAAAGTCCTTTGAAAAGAAACTTAAAATTCTTTTTCCCCAGGGCAAAGGCAAACAAAACCCCTGACTAAAGTTATAGAAAAAATTTTTAATGTGGTATCATTTCCAACACTTATGTCAACCTACAAGTTTTACTTTTGATTCTCCTCCCAATTCCATCAGGGTATGTGAGGGAGGAGTTACATTGTACTTAGTTGCGAGTTGGGCTTAAACCATGACAGTACTGCACCTTCAATGTCAACACATTGTCCTCCAGACTTAGCTCCCTACACATTAGCAGTGCACATCTAGGACCAGCATCTGACAAAAACTTTATTGCCAATAAAGGCACAAAATGGACATACATTCCTAGAACCATAATGGATCCCAGCCAAACTAGTGCCAAACCAATTCATAATGCAGGTATATCCTACCTGTTGACAACACAAGTATTCAACCTTTAAAATGCTATGGTTCAGGCATCAGCTTTGAAGCTTCTCCAAGCACTACATATAGCTGCCCTCAGTTTGTTCATGATACAACAGCAATCTTCCATACTTAGACACACTGACTGCTGTAACAGTAATAATTTTCTAAGGATCATTCCAGTGATTCACTCCACAAGCCTAATTTAGCTAACTTGTGTGATTTCATCATATTACAAAAAGAAGTGAAGTACAATAATTTCATGCGTATAAGCCTCATCCTTTTGACTAAAATTTTGGTCCCAACCCGGAAGTGCGGCTTATATTCTGGAGCATCCAATATATGGACAAAGTTCTAAAATTTGGCAACCCGGAAGTGTGAGCTGCGGGACGAGCTGAGCTCGCGAATTGAGCACCTGCCAGTAAAACATGCGATCACGCGATTGTTACAAATTGGTTACTCTGTTGTGCAGCGGGGGGAGAGGGTTGCTGCCAGCGGCACGTGGGAAAGTGGGGGTTCCCGCCAACACCGCGGCGTGGTGGAGAGTGGGGGCTCCCTCAGGCCAGGATCGCGGCAGGGAGGAGAGCGGGTACTCTCTCCCGCCAGCACCGTGGCACGGGGGAGACTGGGGGCTCCCTCCCACCAGCACCACAGTGTGGGGGAAAGTGGGGTCTCCTGCCGGCACCGTGGCACCGTGGAGAGCGGGAGCTCCCTCCTGCCAGCACCGTGGTGCAGGGGAGAGTGGGGGATCCCTCCCGCCGGCACCGCAGCACGGGGGAGAGTGGGGACTCCCTCCCGCCAGCACTGTGGCACGGGGGAGAGCGAAGCTCATGAATTGAGCACCTGCCAGGAAAACCCGCGATCGCGTGATTGTTACAAATTGGTTACTTTGTTGCGCGAGCATCCTTGCTGTGAACAAAAGTGCGGCTTATACTCCGGTGCACCTTATACTCGTGAAATTACTGTAGCTTTCTAATTCTTTATTCAATATGAATTGAGAATGTTTGCTACAGTAACATAATAGCAATTAAGATGGACACATTAGAAGTGCAGCACTTGTCAAATAATTTCCATCACATCAAAACTGAAAAAAATCAGTATTTCAATTAAACAAATATTCACAAAATCACAGAATCATTGGAGTTGGGAGGGACCTTTGCATAATCTAGCCCAATCCACCTGAAAAAGCAGGCTCACCTAGAGAAGATTCCAAAGAATTTTATCCAGGCAGGTTTTGAATATCTCCACAATAGGAGACTTCACAATCTCTCTGGGCAACCTGTTTCAGTCACCCTCAAAGAAGTTTTCCTTCATATTCTGGTGGAACTTCCCGCCCCTTGTACTGTCATCGGGCACCACTGAAAAGTCTCGCCTCATTGTTTTGACATCCCCCCTAAATTATTTGTATGCATTAAGGTCTCCTCTCAGTCATCTCTTCTCAAGACTGAACAGCTCCAGCTGCCTCAGCCTGTTCCTGTAAGAGAGATGCTCCAGTCCTCTCATCATCTTTGTCACCTTCCGCTGGACCTGCTCCAGGAGCTCTATGTCTGTTCTTGTCCTGAGGAGCCCAGAACTGGACACAGCACTCCAGATGTTCCTCACCAGGGCTGAGCAGAGGGGCAGGATCATGTCCCTGACCTGCTGACAATGTTCTTCGTAATGAAGCCCAGGATTCTGTTGGCCTTCCTGGCCCCCAGAGCACACTGCTGGCTCATGGACAACTTGTTGTCCACCAGGACCGCCAGGTCCTTCTCTGCAGAGCTGTTCTCCATCAGGTTGGCCCCTAGTCTGGACTGGTTCCCCAGGTGCAGGACCCTGCACTTGCCTTTGTTGAACTTCATTAGGTTCCTCTCTGCTCAAGTCTCTAGCCTGTCCAGGTCTGCTGAATGGCAGCACAGCCTTCAGGTGTATCAGCCACATCCCCCACTTTTGTATCATCAGTAGATTTGCTGAGGGTCCATTCTATCCCTTCATTGCTTAATAAATTGAACAAGACTGGACCCAGTACTGACCCCTGGGGAACATTGCTAGCTACAGGCCTCCAACTAGACCCTGTGCAATTGAAAGTTGTTGATTTCTCATAATGTGTCACTAAATCTGTAATTAACTAACAAAATGTTTTTAATAACTTTTTGCCCTATCACATAACAAAGATAAAGAGAAAAATGTTTAAAAAGCAAGATCTGTAGATTATGTTTAACCAGGAACTAACCACTATTCAGAAAACATAGATAAGCATATGTTGAATAATTTCTTTGACTTGTTTAAAACAAGATCTATAAATTATGTTTAGTCAGGTGTGAGCAGATGTTCAGGAAAAAGAGTAACTCCTTTGTAAGTAGACAGGAAAATAACGACAGAAATAGGTGTGTTTAAGTAAAATATGTCCAATAAAATTCATTAATATGTAAAAAAAAAGTAATAATATGTAATTTGTAAATATAAACTACTTGAAATCACTATTTCATTGTGAGCACTTCGGGAAGAGAAAAACCCAGTGCAACCCCAGTGTTGCTAATAAAGAATGCCCCTTAACATCAATCAAATCTCAGTGTTGAGTAATTTCTTTGTTTCACCACTGACCATGACCCTCTGGGTCTGCCCTTCAGCCAGTTTTTAATCCACCTCATCCACTCTGCCAGTCCACACTTCTTGAGTTTGCCCATGAGGATGCTGTGAGAAACAGTGTCAAAAGCCTTGCTGAAGTTGAGGTAGACAGTATCCAGTGCTCTTCCTTCATCTACTCAGCCAGTTAAATCATCATCAGAAGGCTATGAAATTGGTCAAGCAGGATTTCCCCTTGGTGAATCCATGCTGACTACTACCGATAATATAATTTTCTAACACATGTTTAGAGATGACATTGAGGATGAGTCGTTCCATTACCTTTCTGGGGATTGAGGTGAGTCTGACTGGCCTGTAGTTTCCTGGATCCTCCTTGCCTTTTTGAAGACTGGAGTAACAATGGCCTTCCTCCAGTCCTAAGGCGCCTCTCCTGTTCTGCATTACCTTTGAAAGATCATGGAGAGTGGCTTAGCAATAACATTTTCCAGGTCCGTCAACACAAATGGGTACATCCCATAGGAGTTCATTGGTTTGTAAGTATTGAATTTGCCTAATTTCTCTCTAACCTGATCTTCCTTGACCAAGGGAAAGTCCTCCTTTCTCTAGACTTCCTCTCTTGCCTCTGGGGTCTGGGATTCCTGAGGGCTGTCCTCAGCAGTGAAGACCAAAGCAAAGAAGGTGTTCAGTAACTCCACCTTCTTTGTATCCTCTGTCAGCAGGGCACCTACCTCATTCAGCAGTAGACACACCTTTTCCCTTGTCTTCCTTTTGTTCTCAAAGAAGCCCTTCTTGTCCTTGATATTCCTTGCTAGATTTAATTCCAAATGGACCTGAGTCTTTGTCCCAAATAAGTGCACTTGAGATTGGTCAACAAATCACCAGCAAGGGTATGAACAAAAGTCAGATTTAATATTAAACTACAAAGCACAACAGATTTGTTGGCAAGATTCAGTCTACTTACAAAGGACAACTAAGGTACAACAGGGAAAGCAAGCAACAACAAAACCAAACAAAATCCAGGCAATTAAAGCAGCAATGAATTGAAACTACCAGGGAGGTGTGTGTGTTTGTGTGTAAACACAGTGTAAACAAGGATGAAAAGAAATGTGACCTAAAGCTTAACAACACTTAAACAGTACTTTAACTTAACTTATACCTTAATTTATATCTTAACCTTAACAATCTAACAGAGAAATAACACTTAACAGCATTTAGCCTAAATTTTAACTATAACTTAACCTAACTTCCAGAATTGCTATAGCATATGCAGAAGGATATGCATGCAGACAGAAATAGTCAGTGCAAGATAAGGTACCCGTGTGTGGAGATCCTAAAAGGCATTCCCCAGTTAGAGAGACATAGGAGTCTTCTCTCATAGCAAACCCCTGTTCTGTTCTCTGGTCAGCCCCATGCCCCCTCTCCCTGTCCCTCAGTCTTTGTTCACTCCCACCCCATTTCCCTGTTGGTTCCCATGCTCTAACCCCACCCTCGTGACACCCCCATATCCCCTGGTAATTGGTCTCTGATGCTTCTTCCCCCGCCCTGCTCATCCCGTGTACTTAACCTAGACCCTCGCAAGACCTTGGCCTTTGTCTCTGAACCCTGGACCGTGCACACACATGCCTGAAATAAACATCTCTGTGAAACCCCTGCAAAGGCCCTTCCTGCTTCTTTACCTGTTATCACCCCAAACAACTCCAAGATCGCAACACCTGTGGAAAAATTTCCCTCAGAGGTCAGTGAAAATACTCACATTGGATGCTTTTGCATCTCCCAATGGGCAAATGATTGGGCTTTGAGGAGTGAGGGTATTGGTCTAGGACATGTCATGGTTTGACGATCCTCTGGGTATACAAAACCTGAGGGTTTTCTGGCTCTGAGAGGCATTCCACTCAGAGGGAGTTTGCTGGTCACAGGCCTGCTGTGGTCCAGGAGACCTCAACGGGCCCTATTTTGGACCACTGTTTATAGGGTCACAAGAGAGTGGGGTTTAGTCATAACAACATTGCATCCTGACCACAGTTTGGGACAGTACTTTCTTTGAAAGTGAGAGAATAGGAATGTTATGCCATTCTGGCCAGAGAAATATTTTCCAAGGCTGATCATGAGAAAAACAGAAGCTCATTAGGAGTTCCTGAGACTGGACAGCGTTTTTTGATAAGCTCAGAAAGAACTAAGCCCAGGTGGTGTTTTCAAGGACTAGGTCTAACAAGCATTTTTTCAGATCACTCTGCAACCTGGAAAGGAGTTAAGGGGGAAATGCATCACCACAGTCTTCCTTGTCACATTCTTACATACTCTGATAATGTTGCTATATTCATCCCAAGTGGTCTGTCCCTTTTTCCACATTTCATAAACTTCCTCCTTCTGTTTGAGTTTTGCTAGAAATTCCTTGCCCATCCATGCAGATGCCCCACTCCTTTTGCTTGATTTCTTACTCATAGGGATGCATCAATCTTGAGCTTGGAGGAAGTGATGCTTGAATATTAACCAGCTGTCTTGGATACCCCTATTTTCTAAGACCCTAACTCATAGGATTTCTCCAAGTAGGTTCTTGAAGAGGTCAAAGTTAGCTTTCCTAAAGTCTAGAGTTGCAAACCTACTTATTGTCATGCTGATGCCTTGGAGTAGCTACATAGAAGAGGCTAGACAAGATTAAGAGAATAAAAGTGGGTATTTATTAAAGGCCTTCAGTAGGTACACCTTGGGCAGTCAGAAGCTTCCCAGAGGCTATACCCAAGATGGATGATGGTCACGAGTTTTTCAGACAATTATCAGTTTGGTCCATTTACATATCAGGGGTTAATCCTCTAATTACAGTTTCAGGTAATGAGGTCATATACCCCCAGTTTTCTCCACTTCAACTCACTTTTTTTTTATATTTTCAGGGCCTGAGGCAGTAGGATGTCCTTGAGTTTCAGGCCTAGAGGGATTGTTTTGTCTCACCAAAATGTGAAGACAGTAACTAACACTCTATATGGAGTTTAGAGTTACACAGTAATGCAGTACAGGATTTGAAAAATATAAAAGATAAAATACTAAGGCATCAATGCTTCCTCCACACAGGATCCTGAGCTCCACCATCCCATGATCACTGCAGACAAGGCTGCCCCCAGCCTTCACATCACAAATCAATCCTGGTTTGTTAGTACAGGGTCCAGCAGCACATCTCTCCCCATTGACTCCTCCACCACCTGTAGCAAAGATGTCTTCAGTGTCCTGCAGGAATGTCCTGGACTGTGTGTACCCAGATTTGTTGTCTTTCCAGCAGATATCAGAGTAGATGAGGTCCCCCATGAGAACCAAGCCCTGTGATTGTGAGGTTACTTCCAGCTGTCTCTCTGTGGAGGGCCTTATTGACTTCCTCTTTCTGATCAGGTGACCTGTAGTGTGAAAAATATGTTTCACTGTCCTAGTAAAATTTAAAAGGTTTAATAAAAAGACAATAGGAGACACACATAAAGCAAAGGGTTAAAACGGCTGGGTACTTGGCAAGCTGCTTTGGGAACGTCCATTTAAATACACTTCACAATACATCAATCTGTTGCATATTCATAGTCCTTCTTGCATAGTAAAAATTTCTGGGAACTATTTAGCATGGCCACTCCTTGGGTCCGCCTTTTTAGAGCATGCATGTTTTGTGGCTTGTGATTTTAATCCTCTTCTTATCATCTTTTAATTTGGGTGGTGGTCCTGGCCTTTTGCAGCCAGTGAATGTTGATAATTGTCGTGTGAACTGCAGGGCCCCCATCACATGTTCACAGGTTTTTATCTCAACTAGGCAGGTAGTTTTAGCATGCTATCTCTAAAAACTTATGCCTAACTTTTGCTATTAGAAGAAAAGAACCTATATTCATACAGAAGAGCTATTTTAACATTATACATATAGCATTTATCCCAATAGTTGCGAAAAGCCAATAATATGTCATGCAAGTATGACAACACCCCCTGTCTTTCTTTTTATACTTCATTTGGCTTGAGCAATAGTCCTTGTTTTCTAGCCTCCATTATTTTCTCTTTTTTTTTATAAATCATTTTCGATTCCTTCAAGGGGTCTTTTATTTTTCTTTGTTCTTTTAACACCACGATCTTTTGTGCTGTTCCAGATGTAGCCAATTTGGGGTCCATAGGCATTGTTACAACTTGCATGCCTTGAATTACGCTGGTGATAAGCCAAATAAAACGGGATTAAACAAGGAAGAAAGATCATGCCAACTGTAGCACATAATAGGAAGAAGTCTAGCTTCTTCCACCATTCTATTCCAAATACATTATCCCACCAGCTATTGTTTAGCATTGATTCCCATTTCTCTACTGGAACATGAGCTATTTTCCTGATATCATTGACTGAAACTGCACCCTATGCCTCCCTGCTTCCTTAATTACCTTGCAGAGCTGGCCTGGGATGCTGTTTCATGTAGAACAGAAGGATATTAGAGGGTCTTTCTCCCAGGGTTGGTATTCTGCTTTATTCTTAGGCTTCCATGTGGTCAGAGCGGGAGAGCAGGATAAAAAGAGAAAGTTCCAAACCGGGGCACAGGTTTTTAAGGGTCAGGAAAGGGGAGGGGTCAGCCCCGGCCTCAGGCCAATCCCACCGCAGGGGTCAGTCCACCGGTCCTGCAGGGGTCACAGGGCTAAAGGGACACACCATTCCCAAAACAGTAAGGTATTGGGTTACAACATCTCACCCTTTTTTTGTTTAAAAGAAGAGAGAAAGGTATTAGGTTGTTAAAAGGAAAACAAACATTTTAAAACGTGTTAAAAGTCTCTGAGTCTGCCAGAAGGTCGTCTTCTGTGTCAGTTCTCTCTCCTCTCCGGCGGCGTCTTCTTTTCGAAGCAACTGCGACTTGCTTCTCTTCCTCCTCAGCTGGAACTGGCTGTTTGGGGACAAAAGGCTTCACCCATTTCTGGGGAATCCATCGAGGGCCTGAGGGAGTGGATACGCACGCATAACCACGTCCCCAGGTAACAAGCTCATAGGGACCTTTGGTTTCCCAGGTTTCTGGATCCCTAATCAAAACTGGTGGATGCTCAGACAGCTTGAACTGTTTGCCACTGTTAAAATGACGAACCACAGGAGGATTCATGTTTTCAAATGAACAGTTAAGAAATTGATAGTGAACAGGGCTTTACACAGCTTCTGCTGTGGAGACATCCACACAGTTGAATTGCTCTGTCTAGCCAGAACATGCTTGAGCGTCTGATGTGCACGCTCAATCACAGCTTGGCCTGTGGGGGAGTGGGGGATGCCTGTCTTATGTTCCACTCCCCACTGCTGGACAAATTCCAGGAACTCCTTGGACACATACGCTGGGCCATTATCTGTTTTGATTTCCTTAGGGATCCCCAATACCGAAAAAGCTTGCACTAGGTGTTGTTTGGCATGCACAGCTCTTTCTCCTGCATGGGCAGAGGCATAAACCGCACCTGAATATGTGTCAATGCTTACATGAACGTATTTGAGGCGACCAAAACTGGGAATGTGTGTGATGTCTGTCTGCCACACCTCACAGCTGCCAAGGCCTCGGGGGTTAACCCCTGCACCTAGCGATGGCATGGCCTGGAGCTGGCAGCTGGGACAGGTGGCCACAATGGCTCGAGCCTGACTCCGTGTTAGCTTGAACTGACGGATCAGACCTGGCACATTCTGATGGTATTGCTGGTGGCTCAGCTTTGCCTGTTGGAAGATGTCTGGGAGACGTGCTTGTTCTGCTGGGGTGGCAAGTGAGTCTGCCTGACGATTCCCTTCTGCGATCTCACCTGGCAAATCGGTGTGTGACCTCACATGCATCACATAGAACGGATGTTCTCTATGAGAAATCAGATAGATTACAGTAATTTCACGAATACAAGCCGCACCAATTTGACCAAAATTTTGGTGGAAACCCGCAAGTGCGGCCAATATTCCGGGGCGGCTAATACATTAACAAAATTCTAAAAGCTGCCAACACGGAAGTGAGAGCCCGCAGCAGCCCCAAGCCATGCTGGAGCCCGGCCGGCCCCGGCAGAGGTGGGAAAGCCTGGCAGAGGCGGCGCCAGCAGTGTGGGGGGCGGGCGGCAGAGCCTGAGCCAGCAGGGCGGGGGAGCCCGGGAGAACTGGGGCTAGCAGTGCAGGGGAGCATGGCAGAAGCAGGAAGGCCGGCGGGTGGGGCTGCCTGGCAGCGGGGGAAGCCCAGCAGAATCGGGGCCAGCAGCGTGGGGCAGCCCGGCGGTGCGGGGGCCCGCAGTGCCGGTCAGGGCGAGGAAACGCGGCGGCGGTGCAGACGGGAGGGGGCGGCCGGCGAGCCTGGCGGCGGCGGCGGAAGCCCTGCCGGCGGGGCGAGCGAACGCGGCGCGTGGCGAGCGCGGCGCAGGGCGAGCGAGGCGCGGGGCGAGCGAAAGCGGCGCGAGCAACAGCGGCGCGGTGCGAACGCGGCGCGTGGCGAGCGCGGCGCAGGGCGAGCGAGGCGCGGCGCGAGCGAAATCGGCGCGGCGCGAGCGAACGCGGCGCGAGCGAACGCGGCGCAGGGCGAGCGAGGCGCGGCGCGAGCGAGGCGCGGCGCGAGCGAACGCGGCGCGGGGCGAGCGCGGCGCGGGGCGAGCGCGGCAGCGGGGCGAGCGAGGCGCGGGGCGAGCGAGGCGCGGGGCGAGCGAAAGCGGCGCTGGGCGAGCGCGGCGCGGGGCGAACGCGGCGCGGGGTGAGCGCGGCGCGGGGCAAGCGAGGCGCGGTGCGAGCGAAATCGGCGCGGTGCGAGCGAACGCGGCGCGAGCGAACGCGGTGCAGGGCGAGCGAGGCGCGGCGCGAGCGAGGCGCGGCGCGAGCGAACGCGGCGCGAGCGAACGCGGCGCGGGGCGAGCGCGGCGCGGGGCGAGCGAGGCGCGAGCGAACGCGGCGCGGGGCGAGCGCGGCGCGGGGCGAGCGAGGCGCGAGCGAACGCGGCGCGGGGCGAGCGCGGCGCGGGGCGAGCGAGGCGCGACGCGAGCGGCGAGCCCGGCGGCGGCGGCGGTGGCAGCCCGCCGGCCGGGCGAGCGAACGCGGCAGCGGGGCGGTGCTGACGGGAGAGGGGGGCCAGCGAGCCCGGCGGCGGCGGCAGCACCAGCCGGCCAGCCCCGCCGAGCCGTGGCGCTGAGCTGGGCTACCCGGCCCCGTCGGCAACCATGAGCGGGCCGAGCCTGCCTGGCCCCGCCCCGAGCCAGTAAAGCCCGCTATGCCGCGATCCTGTTACTAATTGGCCAATTTGTGAAAGCTGTGCACGGATTCTCGCGACGAACGAAAGTGCGGCTAATATTCGGGGTGCGGCTTATCTATTGACAAAGACAGCAACATTGTCGAGGCACCGGGGGTGCGGCTTATAATCCGTGCGGCTTGTATTCGTGAAACTACTGTAGTTTTGACAGCAACCTGAAAAGCTGCTCATTGTCAACCTCTTTGAGTACTGCCTGCTCCACCCTGGACACTACTCCCGCTACATAAGCTGAGTCTGTTACCAAGTTGATTGGCTCTGAGAACTTCTCAAAAGCTCTTACCACTGCAGCCAGTTCAGCTACCTGAGGCGAACCTTCCACAAACTCAACATCAGCTTCCCAATGCTGAGTCTGAGGATTTCTCCAAGTCATCACCGACTTGTGGGAAGCCCCAGAAGCGTCTGTGAACACTGTGAGAGCTCTGAGTGGTCTCCAACTCCTCTTCTCACGAGGAATGAGGTGCAATTCCTCATTGAACAGCTTGTGAGACGGGGCATGGACTGATATTTGTCCACTGTAGCTGTCCAGAGACAACTGGAGACTGGCATTGCTCTGGAGCAAGTGCTCGAAAATCTCCTTTGTCAGCCTCTCAGGAGAGTTCCTTTCCTCCTCAGAGAGTTTGACTGGAAGGTGAATACATGTGAAGTCACAACCTGCCAGCTCATACAGTCTCATCCTTGCCTTACGAATCAGCTGAGCTATGAGTTATTGTGGCTTTGGGATGGCTTTGGATCTTTGGTGGGAGAGGAAGACCCACTCTATGATTAAGAGCGAATCTCTCTGCCCCTCGATCCACTGGAATATCAAACCGTGTAAGTGTGGTAGTTTTCCCAAAATTATGAATTTGAAATGAAGGTCAGGCTAGTAGCGATGAGCCTGTCTCTCTGCTAGAGCTTTCTGTACCTTTTCAATTGCAGTTTTTGCCTCTGGGGTCAGTTCCCTGGGAGAAATCAGCTCTCTCTCCCCCTTCAATAAATTGAAAAGGGGCTCTAGGTCCTCATTAGTGAGGCCTAGCCAGGGCCTAACCCAATTCAAAGACCCACACAAGGAATGGAGATCTGCTAAGGTCTTTGGGTTACAATTAATGTCCAATTTCTGAGGAACAATGGTCCTTGCAGTGATTTCCAGGCCCAGGTACTTCCAAGGTGGCATCCTCCTGCAATTGAAATCCAGCAGAGGTTAAAACCTTAACCACTAGGTCAAGCGTATGTTGGAGTATAGAGTCATCGGGGGCACACACAAGCAAGTCATCTACATAATGTAGGATGATAGTTTCCTTTCTCTGAACACGCACTGGAGACAGCAATGAGGCCACATACCACTGGCATATGAAAGGACTACACTTCATCCCTTGAGGGAGCACTTTCCAGTGGTAGCGCTTCATTGGGGCTTCTCTGTTGATGGTAGGAACACAGAAGGCAAACCGTGGAGCATCTGCTGGGTGTAAAGGGATTTGAAAGAAACAATCCTTAATATCTAAAACTGCCAATTTCCAATTTTGAGGGAGCATCGTTGGAGAGGGCATCCCTGGTTGAAGTGATCCCATGTCTGCTATAATTTTGTTTATTTCCCGGAGATCATGTAACAATCTCCATTTGTCCTTCCCTGGTTTCTGAATTACAAATACCGGGGAATTCCAAGGGCTTGTAGTTTCTTCTATGTGTCCTTTTGCCAATTGCTCTGCTACAAGCTCCTCCAGCGCCTTAAGTTTTTCTTTACTCATCGACCACTGAGCTGTCCAGATTGGAGAATCATCTAACCATGTCAATTTGTGGGCAGGGCGCTCCTCAGTGGCCGCCTTTAAAAATCCTGAGGACTTTTGGGGATTACCATTTTCATTCCCCACTGAGACATGGTATCTCTTCCCCACAGGGGGCACTTATAGTCTGTAATAAACGGACGGACACTAGCTATTTTTCCATCCGGCCCCTCAATTTGCACGATGCTTTTTGATATTTTTGCCAATTTGATTCCCCCTATACCTTGGATTTTGCCTGCCACGGGTTGCAATTCCCATTGTGACGGCCACATCCTTTCGGGTATGATCGTCACATCTACCCCTGTGTCCAGCACCCCCTCCACATGGAGATGGTCTGAACCATGGGTCAGATTGCATGCCACAGAGGGTTTTTCCTCACCCACCACCTCTGCCCAATAGACTTCCGGTGATTTTCCTTCTGCTGTGATTTCCTTTGGAACAGGAATGGCCTGGGCGAGGATTTGCCCCTCGTTCAGGTAATAAGGTGGTTGTGAGCAGCGTGCTAAGAGAACGAAACCTGAGACATTTTCCTTCTTGGATAATGGAAGTAATTCCATCTCCAAGGGTGTGTGTGCTGTGTCCCCCATAACTAAATACTCACAGTGCAGTTCCAAATGCAACAGCGTCAGGTCCAGTGAAGTGCTAGACAGATCCACTGTAATTGCTGTCCACTCTGTTGACATAAAACAAACACCTTTAGTGGTCTTAAGATTGAGACGACCAAAAGGCGTCCAACCCTTGCCAATTGAATATTCAACATTAATGCTATCATTAATCCCCACACCATTTGTCCCGTCCTCCCCCTTAGTTTTAAAGAGAGAGGTTTTTTCCCGTGTGGAACCCGCAGTATTTATATCTTTGCGCGTTATGGTATTTATGGCGGGTACGTGCTGTACACCTAGTTTTTTTGTTTGTTGGTCTTCTTCTGTTTCTGGCTGTGTGGGCAATCCCTTGCATAGTGTCCTGTTTTCTTGCACTGGAAGCAGGTGATGTGCTGCAGCTGCTGTGGTGGTACCGGTTGCTTCCTTGGTCCTGGTGTCATAGCTGCTGCAGATCTTGATTGTGCTGGTCCTGGATTTCTCTCTGGTGCACTGAACAGTTCTGCTTTTCTGGTGCAGGCTTCTATCATCTGTGCTAAGCTGGGTGGTGGGTCGAGGGGAAGACTAAGTATGACCCTGCGACATGATTCATTAGCGTTTTTCTGAGCCATCTCCTTCAATAGCTCTGCCTGCACCTTTGGGTCCGAGACTTGTCTCTCCACCTGTGCACGGAGGCGATCCAGAAACTGCAAGAAACTTTCTGAAGGAAACTGTTTAATATTAACATAACTACCTGTAACATCAACAGTAGGTAATTGATGGAAAGCTTTTTCTGCTGCTAGAGAGATCTTATCCAAAACAAATTTAGTTAATAAACGTGCCTGTTTATCAGGGTTTTCAAATTGTCCCTCTCCTGTTAGGTGTTCCTGTGTAATATCATTATCATCCTCATCTTTTGCACTTTCTGGGCTTTGTTGTAGTTCCTGCAAAAGTACTCTTAAAGATCTTTTCCAAATACTTTCCCATAAATCAAATTCAGAAGGGGATAACAAACATCTGAATAAATCCTTAATATCATTGGGTACCATCTCATTAGAACTAAATGTTGCTCTTAAAAATCCTTTAAACATTTCACTGTGTCTACCAAATTCTCTTTGAACCTTACAAATTTCCTTTTTATCTTGGTATGTCAGTGGCTGATATGTTCTCCTGCCATTTCTCCTACCCATATAAATGACAGGAGCCACAGATGGTATCTGAGTTTCCAGAATCGGGGTTTTAGGGATGGGCTGTATTCTGGGCTGTGTTATCTGTGTATTCTGTCCCTTTGCAGAGACAGTGTCCTGAGGAATGGGCGGAGCCGAGGGCCTTATCTCAGAGGGAGGTCCCATAGAACCTGTAGAACCAGTATTCCCACACCCACCCCCACCCCCACCCCCATCTGTGCTAGCTTGATAGCTTGGGGGAAGGGATGGCAAAACCTGAATAGAGTGAGAATTGCCCTGAATACCCAGGGGCCAGGATGAGTTTGGGGAGGGGTTTAATGGTGTTAGCAGGGGAGAAGGAGTATTATGGGAAGAAGAAGAGTTTAATGCCATGTGGCTGGAGCCATTTTGGGGTTTGCTTTCAGCCTCAGTAGTAAAAGACACGTGGCTGTCAGCATGAGTTAGAGAGACAGAGGAGTCAAATTTCTTAGGTGAAGAGGGGATAACACATGCAGAGGGACAGATACAAGAACTGGTTGTCTCTGAAGCAGTTTGCTGTGGCTGGCTATTATTTTCTGTTTGAAGTAAAAGTTTTCTAATTTGCAAAAATATTGAAATATTGGGATGGGGATGAACATTAAGGCTTTTTTATCTCCATTTTCGACTTTTAAAGTTAATAAATCTCCAATTTCATTCCAAAACAAAACCGAATTCATATCTGCCAAATTAAGATCAGATCTCTCTACAGACAGCCACCTAGCAAACCTATCTAGTTCTCTGTTAGTAATAATCACATTTGCAATTTTTAAAAGTTCTCTAATTTGTGAAGTCACGCTCTGTTGCAAAGTAGATTGCTGTGTACCCATTTTTTTCACAGCAATTTACTCTAATATCTCACTACAAAGCACAGTTAAAACACAGTAAGAGAAGACTGCTAGTTGCCGGCAAAACTGGCACCTCCCCCCACAGAGAATCACTGGCTGCAGCAAAAACGGCGCCTCTCTTTGAAATCAGCTGTCTGGCGTGATACTGTACACACGGCAGAAACTGTTTCAAGGCGGCCTTGCTACCCCCACCAGCGTCTCCGGCTGCATACAGCTCCAAAACCCCCAGGGAGGACGCTGTGCAGCCCAGCCCCCCGCACCTCGATTTTACAGAGAAAGCACCTCAAAATCCCCCTCCCTATGGAGGAAAATTTATACTTACCACTCTCTGCGAAGTACCAAGGAGCTGAAAAACTGTACTTTGTAATCTGTTCCGAAATCTGCTCACCCTTGGACTGGATGAGTTGTAGATTCCCCCCCTGTAAGTTAGACCTGCTAGAAAGCAAGTTTCGCCCACAGGGCAGTTGACTTCCCGTCGGCTTCCTAACCCTTCTAAGGGTCACAGCCTCTCACGTGGGTTTTAATTTTAAAAGCCCCACGTTCCGGGCGCCAACTGAAACTGCACCCTATGCCTCCCTGCTTCCTTAATTACCTTGCAGAGCTGGCCTGGGATGCTGTTTCATGTAGAACAGAAGGATATTAGAGGGTCTTTCTCCCAGGGTTGGTATTCTGCTTTATTCTTAGGCTTCCATGTGGTCAGAGCGGGAGAGCAGGATAGAAAGAGAAAGTTCCAAACCGGGGCACAGGTTTTTAAGGGTCAGGAAAGGGGAGGGGTCAGCCCCGGCCTCAGGCCAATCCCACCGCAGGGGCCAGTCCACCGGTCCTGCAGGGGTCACAGGGCTAAAGGGACATACCATTCCCAAAACAGTAAGGTATTGGGTTACAACAATTGACTATATCCAGTGCAACCTCCCCGTTGTCCTCTATCTTCAAACAACAATCTGATATATTAAATTTTCCACACACACCTCCTTCTTCAGCTAACAAATAATGTAAAGTCAGTCTGTTTTGATACACTGCAGCCCTTTTTTGGCTTTGTTGACTTGCTAGTAATTCCATTGCTCGACCAGTTTTGTTTGTTATTATTTCTACCACTGCCTGGAGCCTTATAATGCGATTTAACATGTAAATCGGGGTTCGGCATCCCCAGGGTCCATCTTGTGCACAGGTGGCTGGTCCATATATTTCAATGATGTGTTCAGGGGGCCATTCTTCATCTCTCCATTTTTTGAATCCTCCAATCAATTCCCTTTTGTTTATCTTTAAGTCCTCATAAACTGGTATTCCCAATTTGTCTCCCTTTGGACCTGGTAAAAGAAAAAATCCTGGCTGTATGATTCCCAGGATACAACTCCCTTTCCACTGAGAAGGGAGTTCAGGGTATGCTCTTTTTCCACATATCCAAAATAAGACATCAGGTGCTTTCCAATAATTATTTTTCTGTTCATTTATATTTTCCCAGAATTTAGATATTTCTGGGTTTCCATAGTAAGGATTCTTACCAGTATCATTACATTGAAAAAGTCTAATTCCGTTATCATATTTACAATTTTCCCTTTTTGTTTTTCCTTGGGTCCAATACTGAGTTGGTTCCTCTGGGATCCACCAGGTCAATGTTCCATTACTTACTTTATATCTCTTAAAAGGAGTATTTCCTACTTCCTTATAAAAGTTTTTCCCAGTGCTCCAGAGACATTCCTCCTCTATCACTGTTGAACTTAAAATCTACCCTTCTGGTCGCCTTTCCCCCTTGGTATTTGTCTGGTTCCACTTAAGGAGTTCAATTGGGTCTAAGCTACTGCCTTTCCATGGCCATTCTTCTGACATCAGAGCCCCCGCAGAGACTCAGCAGTTGGTTACATTAAGCTCCTAACTTACAGTAATTTCACAACCATAAGACGCACTGGACTATAAGGCGCACCCTCCGGGAGCCGGTACATTTTGCAACTTTGTAGATCATATAAGGCGCACCGGACTATAATGCACACTTTTTTTTTGCAGTGAGGATGCACTCCCAGCTCCCCCTGCGTGGTTACTGGCTGAGGCCCCACCTCAACCCTGTAGCCATGGGCCCCCAGGCCCGCCTGTACCCAGCGGGGCCTGGGCATGCCCGCCGTCACTCCGCCCCGCCTGCACAGGGCCGGGGCATGCCTGCCGCCGCTCCACCCTGCCTGCACGGGGCCGGGGCATGCCTGCTGGGGCTCCGCCCCGCCTCCACCTGGCAGCTGTGGTCCTGCCGGCTCCCCCCGCGGCTCGCAGCTCTCACTTCTGGGTTTGCAAATTTCCAAACTTTGTCCATCATATAAGGCGCATCGGACTATAAGGTGCACTTCTGGGTTCAGGGGAAAATTTTAGTCAAAAGGGTGCACCTTATAGTCGTGAAATTAATGTAGTCTTTCTCCTAGCTCTACAAAGTGTTTTTTTCCCAGTCTTGAGAGATCAATCTCTTTTTCAAGTTTCTTTTCAAGTCTTGCATACAAATCTTGAAGTGAAATTGGTACGATTTTAGGCTGTGGTGCTATTTTCCCTGTTATATTTACTAATTGCTCTTTTACCAAATCTTGGGCCTTACTGTCAATGATATATGTGAAACAAATCCATTTTTCTCCTTTTGGACATTCCAATTTGTTATTGTTTATTCCGAGGTTTTCTGCAATCCAATATTTCTTTCCATTTTGTTCACAGGTACTTAATTTGGATGGGTCAGAACAGTGGCTGTTGACATGGGTATGTGTAATAAGGAAAGAACCTCGGTATCTTTCCATGTACAGTTTCCAGTAGTATCAGTAACATAGCCTTGCCGACCTCCCGACAGGGAAAAGGCAGAAACTGAGTGACAGAAAAAGGAATAATAGAGGTCCGGTATGGCTTATACCTCCACCTCCCATGCCTATGGGGTTGCAACCCACAGCAGGTGTTATGATCTTCTTGGTGGCAGATAGAGAGGCCAATCGGGTCTTGCCCTCTATTTCCTTGTAACTTGCTGCTTTTGACACTCCTTACCTGTATATTCCTACTATTTCCGCAGCTCAGGTATTCCCCAGTCAACAGTCATTAGTAACTCTCATCCACGAAATAAAGTTGCAGTAATTTGACGATTATTAGCAGCACCATTATTACAGTAATTTCACGATTATAAGCCGCACTGACTATAAACCGCATCTCCGTGTGTCGGCAACTTTTTCGTTCTTTGTCCATATATAAGTCGCACCTGATTATAAACCGCATGTTACAATACAGAGTGTGATAAAAGGTATCTATTCTATCACCATCTGTTGAGGGTGGGGGCAGTGATCCTTATCTCCATGGGAGATAATATCTGCTAATGGGCCATCCATTGAAATCAGGTGGGGGCATTGTTCTTTATCTTTTCACAACCCATCCTTCCTTCATAGAGTCATTTTCTGCTAATGGCCCATTGAGTCCCACTGTGTGACTGATAAAATTACTTCATCCCATTGGAAGTTGCTCCAGCCAGGGGGAAGAGCCCAACATTTCTTACCAAGATAAAAACAGAGGTTTTGGGACACTAAGGGAACCCCTTTCTCCACTGGACTCCAGAGGAATACCGGATTTCTCCACATCACCACTGGACCTCTGGAGGGAAACTGCACCTTCTACAGGACCACTGCTTCAACTGAATCACATCTGTCACTGCAAGAGGACTGCAATCATCATTTAATGGGACTACTACCAACACCCTGCCTGACAGGGTGTCAGGTTGTACTCTGTAAGGGTTTGGAGTTTGTTTCTTTGTAGTACTGTATTTCTATTTTAATTGCCCTAGTAAAGAACTGTTATTCCTAATTCCCATATCTTTGCCTGAAAGCCCCTTGATTTCAAAATTATAATAATTTGGAGGGAGGGGTTTTACATTCTCCATTTCAAAGAGGAGCTCCTGCCTTTCTTAGCAGACACCTGTCCTCCAAACTAAAGCAGCAACTTTTCCTTCTTTGTCCATATATAAGCCGCACCTGATTATAAGGCGCACTTCGGGTTCGGACCAAAATTTTAGTCTAAATGGTGCAGCTTATGATCGTGAAATTACTGTGCTCAAGTTTCGGTCCCAAACCGGAAGTGCGTTTAGTAATCCACAGCAACAAATATATGAACAAAAATTCAGAAATTTGCCAACCCAGAAGTGTGAGCCCTCAGCAGCCCCAAACCAAACTGGAGCCACCCCCGCCCCGAACGGGGTCAGGGCCGCCCCCGGCAACCGCGGGGGAGCAGGGCTGGGGCCGGCGTCAGCGGGGGAGCCGGACCGAGCTGGTCCAGCGCAGCTCCCCAGCGGGGGTGGGGGGAGCCGAGCCGGACCCGGTCAGCTCCCTGGCGGGGAATTCAGTTTTTCAATACAGGTGTACCATGTAATGAGGGCAATCCACTTGCTCCATGTGGCATCAATGGCGTGGTGGATAGAGGGAACCTTTCTTTGAACATCCACTCCAGTACTGGTAGTCAGGGTGCCAGGAGGAGTTGTGCTTCCGTGCCAATCACCTCTGAGGCAGACTGGACTTCATAGGCAGCCAAGATCTCCTTCTCTGTGGGAGTGTAGTTGGTTTCGGACTCTCTATAGCTTCGGCTCTAGAATCCCAGAGGTCGACCTCGAGTTTCTCCAGGCACCTTCTGCCAAAGACTCCAGGACAAACCAGGGTTTTCAACTGCATTGTAAAGTACATTCTTCACCTCTGGTCTCCTCTTGACTGACCAAGGGCTACCGCATGAGCGATTTCCTGCTTGATTTGGGCAAAGGCTGCTGCTGCTCAGCACTCCAGTGGAGTGACCAGGTAGAGAGGGCTCACAATCTGACTGTACTCAGGAATGTGTATTCTCTAAAAGCTTATGGCACCTAGGAAAGCTTGTGTTTCCTTCTTGCTTGCTGGTGGAGACATCGTGGTGATCTTATTGATGACCTCAGTGGGGATCTGGCGTTGCCCATCTTGCCACTTTACTCTAAGGAACTGGATCTTTAGGGGCAGGTCTTCTGACTTTGTTCTTTTTAATGGAAAAGCCGGCTCTCAGCAGAATCTGGATGATCTTCTCTCCTTTCTCAAATACCTCCACTGCCGTGTTGCCCCACACAATGATGTCATCGATGTATTGAAGGTGTTCTGGAGTTTCACCCTTTTCCAGTGCAGCCTGGATCAGTCCATGACAGATGGTGAGGCTGTGTTTCCACCCCTAGGGCAGACGATTCCAGGTGTACCGCATGCCCCTTCAGGTGAAAGCAAACTGAGGACTGCATTCTGCTGCTAGAGGAATGGAGAAAAATGCGTTAGCAATGTCAGTGGTGGCATACCAACTTGTGACTTTGGACTCCAATTCGTACTGGAGTTCCAGCATGTCCGGCATGGCAGCGCTCGGCGGTGGAGTAACAGTAATTTCACGATTACAAGCCGCACCTGATTATAAGCCGCACTTCTGGGTTGTCAGCAACGTTTCGTTCTTCCTCCATATATAAGGCGGACCAGATTATAAGCCACACTTCCGGGTTCGGACCAAAATTTTAGGCAAAATGATGAGGCTTATAATCATGAAATTACTGTACTTTATTCAACACACGATAGTCCACAGTCAATCTCCATTCATCAGACTTGTGTACAGACCAGATGGGGCTGTTGAAGGGTGAGTGGGTTTTGCTGAAGACCCCTTGGCTCTCCAGCTCATGGATCATCTTGTGGATAGGAATCACGGTATCTCGATTCCTCTGGTACTGCTGGTGGTGCACTGTTGAGGTGGCAATTGGAACTTATTGATCTTCCGCTTTCAGAAGTCCCACTGCAGATGAGTGCTCTGATAGTCCAGGCAAAGTGTTCTGTTGTAACCCAATACCCTACTGCTTTAAGAGTTGTATGTCCCTTTAACCCTGTAACCCCTGCAAGACCAATGGACTGACCCCTGTGATGGGATTGGCAAGAAGCCAAGGTTATCCCCTCCCCCTTTCCTGACCCATAGAAAAACCTGAGCCCTCCGGGGCACTTCCTCTTTATCCTCCTTCTCTCCTGCTCTGCCCACATGGAAACCTAAGAATAAAACAGAATAATCATCCCTGGGATTAAGAACCTGTGATATCTCATCTGTTCTACATGATACAGCACCCCAGGCCAGCTCTGCAGGTTATTTGGGGAACAGGGCGAGGCTAGGGTGCTGTTTCCTCTGACGCCCGGTCCATGGTGTTTTTTAATTCAAATCCACGTGAGAGGCTGTGACCCTTAAAGGGTTAAGAAGCTGACGGGAAGCCAACTACCCTGCGGGTGAAACTTGCTTTGTAGCAGGTTTAGCTTAAGGGGATGGAATCTGTAAATCATCCAGCCCAAAGGGTGAGCGATTTCGGAACAGACTACAAAGCATAGTTTTTCAGCTCCTTGGCACTTCGCACAGATTGGTAAGTATAATTTTCCTCCGTGGGGGGGATTCTGAGGTGATTTCTCTGTAACATCGAGGTACCGGGGGTTGGGCTGCACAGCATCCGCACTGGGGGTTAGGAGCTGTGAACAGCCGGAGACGCTGGTGGAGGTCGCAAAGGCAGCCTTGAAGCAGTTTTCTGCCGTGTGTAACATAACACGCCAGAGAGCTGATTTCAAAGAGAGACGTCACATCGCCACAGCCAGTCAGTCTCTGTGGGGGGAGGTGTCAGCTTTGCCGGCAGCTAGTAACCTTCTCTTTCAGTGTCATCTTACTGTGTTTTAACTGCGCATTGTAGTGAGATATTAGAGTAAATTGCTGTGAAAAATATGGGTACGCAGCAATCTAGTTTGAAACAGAGCGTGGCTTCACAGATTAGAGAACTTTTAAAGATTGCACATGTGAATATTACTAACAGAAAACTAGAACGCTTTGCTAAGTGGTTGTCTGTGGAAAAATCAGACCTTAATTTAGAAGATATGAATTCGGTTTTATTTTGGAATGAAATTGGAGATTTATTAACTTCAAAAGTCGAAAATGGGGATGAAAAAACCTCAATATTCCTCCCAATATTTTTGCAAATTAGAAAGCTTTTACTTCAAACAGAAAATAACAGCCAGTCACAGCAAACTGCTTCAGAGTCCACCAGTTCTTCTATCTGTCCCTCTTCGTGTAATATTCCCTCTTCACCTAAGGAATCTGACTCCCCTCTCTCTCTAACTCAGGCTGAGGCTGCATGCAACTCCCAACATGGCTCCAGCCACATGGCATTAAACTCTTCTTCGTCCCATAACACCCCTTATCCCTTGCTACCACCCTCAAATCCACCCCTAAACCCATCCTGGCCCGGGGGTTTTCAGGGCTGTTCCCACTCTGTTCAGGTTTCTCAATCCCTTCCCCCAAGCTATCAGGCTAGCACAGAGGGGGGTGAGGGGTGGGGGTGGGGGTGCTGGCTCTACAGGTTCTACACTGCCTCCCTGTGTGATAGGGCCCTCTGCTGCGCTCACACCTCAAGACATTGTCTCTGCAGAGGGACAGAATCAACAGATAACACAGCCCAGAGCAGAGGGAGGGGTAGTGCCCATCCCTAAAACTCTGGATCTGGAAACCCAGATTCCATCTGTGGATCCTGTCATTTATATGGGTAGGAGAAATGGCAGGAGAACATATCAACCACTAACATACCAAGATAAAAAGGAAATTTGTAAGGTTCAAAGAGAATTTGGTAGACACAGTGAAATGTTTAAAGGATTTTTAAGAGCAACATTTAGTTCTAATGAGATGGTACCCAATGATATTAAGGATTTATTCAGATGTTTGTTATCCCCTTCTGAATTTATTTTATGGGAAAGCATTTGGAAAAGATCATTAAGGGTGCTTTTGCAGGAACTTCAACAAACCCCAGAAAGTGCAAAAGATGAGGATAATAATGATATTACACAGGAACACCTCACAGGTGAAGGAGAATTTGAACCCCTGAGAAACAGGCACGCTTATTAACTAAGTTTGTTTTGGATAAGATCACTCTAGCAGCAGAAAAAGCTTTCAATCAATTACCTACTGTTGAAGTTACAGGTAGTTATGTTAATATTAAACAGTTTCCTTCAGAAAGTTTCTTGCAGTTTCTGGATCGCCTCTGTGCACAGGTGGAGAGACAAGTCTCGGACCCAAGGGTGCAGGCAGAGCTATTGAAGGAGATGGCTCAGAAAAATGCTAATGAATCATGTCGCAGGGTCATACTTAGTCTTCCCCTCGACCCACCACCCAGCTTAGCACAGATGATAGAAGCCTGCACCAGAAAAGCAGAACTGTTCAGTGCACCAGAGAGAAATCCAGGACCAGCACAATCAAGGTCTGCAACAGCTATGACATCAGGACCAAGGAAGCAACCGGTACCATCACAACAGCTGCAACACATCACCTGCTTCCAGTGCAAGAAAACAGGACACTATGCAAGGGATTGCCCACACAACTAGAAACAGAAGACCAACAAACAAAAAAACTAGGTGTACAGGGCCTACCCGCCATAAATATCATAACGCGCAAAGATATAAATACTGTGGATTCCACATGGGAAAAAACCTCTCTCTTTAAAACTAAGGAGGAGGACGGGAGAAATGGTATGGGGATTAAAGATAGCATTAATGTTGAATATTCAATTAGCAAGGGTTGGACGCCTTTTGGTCATCTCAATCTTAAGACTACTAAAGGTGTTTATTTTATGTCAACAGAGTGGACAGCGATTACAGTGGACCTGTCTAGCAATTCACTGGACGCGACGTTGTTGCATTTGGAACTGCGCTGTGAGTATTTATTTATGGGGGACACAACACACACACCCTTGGAGATGGAATTACTTCCCATATCCAAGAAGGAAAACGTCTCAGGTTTCGTTCTCTTAGCACCCTGCTCTCAACCACCTTATTACCTGAATGAGGGGCAAATCCTCGCCCAGGCCATTCCTGTTCCAAAGGAAATCACAGCAGAAGGGAAATCACCTGAAGTCTATTGGGCGGAGGTGATGGGTGTGGAAAAACCCTCTCTGGCATGCAATCTGACCCATGGTTCAGACCATCTCCATGTGGATGGGGTGCTGGACACAGGGGTAGATGTGACGATCATACCCAAAAGTATGTGGCCGTCACAATGGGAATTGCAACCCGTGGTAGGCAAAATCCAAGGTATAGGAGGAATCAAATTGGCAAAAATATCAAAAAGCATGGTGCAAATTGAGGGACCGGATGGAAAAATAGCTAGTGTCCGTCCGTTTGTTACAGACTATATGTGCCCCCTGTGGGGAAGAGATACCATGTCCCAGTGGGGAATGAAAATGGTAATCCCCAAAAGTCCTCAGGATTTTTAAAGGCGGCCACTGAGGAGCACCCTGCCCACAAATTGACATGGTTAGATGATTCTCCAATCTGGACAGCTCAGTGGTCGATGAGTAAAGAAAAACTTAAGGCACTGGAGGAGTTTGTAGCAGAACAATTGGTAAAAGGACACATAGAAGAAACTACAAGCCCTTGGAATTCCCCGGTGTTTGTAATTAAGAAACCAGGGAAGGACAAAAGGAGATTGTTACATGATCTCCGGGAAATAAACAAAATTATAGCAGACATGGGATCACTTCAACCAGGGATGCCCTCTCCAACGATGCTCCCTCAAAATGGGAAATTGGCAGTTTTAGATATTAAGGACTCTTTCTTTCAAATCCCTTTACACCCAGCAGATGCTCCACGGTTTGCCTTCTCTGTTCCTACCATCAACAGAGAAACCCCAATGAAGTGCTACCACTGGAAGGTACTCCTGCAAGGGATGAAGTGTAGTCCTTTCATATGCCAGTGGTAAGTGGCCTCATTGCTGTCCCCAGTGCGTGCTCAGAGAAAGGAAGATATCATCCTACATTATGTAGATGACTTACAGTAATTTCACGAATACAAGCCGCACCAATTTGACCAAAATTTTGGTGGAAACCCGGAAGTGCGGCTAATATTCCGGGGCGGCTAATCTATTAACAAAATTCTAAAAGCTGCCAACACGGAAGTGAGAGCCCGCGGTAGCCCCAAGCCAAGCTGGAGCCCGGCCGGCCCCGGCAGAGGTGGGAAAGCCTGGCAGAGGCGGGGCCAGCAGTGTGGGGGCGGGCGGCAGAGCCTGAGCCAGCAGGGCGGGGGAGCCCGGGAGAACTGGGACTAGCAGTGCAGGGGAGCATGGCAGAAGCAGGAAGGCCGGCGGGTGGGGCTGCCTGGCAGCGGGGGAAGCCCAGCAGAATCGGGGCCAGCAGCGTGGGGGAGCCCGGCGGTGCGGGGGCCTGCAGTGCCGGCCAGGGCGAGGAAACGCGGCGGCGGTGCAGACGGGAGGGGGCGGCCGGCGAGCCTGGTGGCGGCGGCGGCAGCCCTGCCGGCGGGGCGAGCGAAAGCGGCGCTCGGCGAGCAAAAGCGGCGCCGCTCGCGAAAGCGGCGCCGCTCGCGAAGCGCCACCGCCGCTCGCGGAAGCGCCGCCGCTCGCGGAAGCGCCGCTCGCGAAGCGCCGCCGCCGCTCGCGAAAGCGCCGCCGCTCGCGAAAGCGCCGCGGGGCGGGCGCGGCGCTCGCGAGGCGCGGCGCAGGGCGAGGCGCGGCGCAGGGCGAGCGAAAGCGGCAGCGGGGCGGGCGGCGAGCCCGGCGGCGGCAGCCCTGCCAACCGGGCGAGCGAACGCGGCAGCGGGGCGGTGCTGACGGGAGAGGGGGGCCAGCGAGCCCGGCGGCGGCGGCAGCACCAGCCGGCCAGCCCCGCCGAGCCGTGGCGCTGAGCTGGGCCACCCGGCCCCGTCGGCAACCATGAGCGGGCCGAGCCTTCCTGGCCCTGCCCCGAGCCAGTAAAGCCCGCTATGCCGCGATCCTTTTACTAATTGGCCAATTTGTGAAAGCTGCGCACGGATTCTCGCGACGAACGAAAGTGCGGCTAATATTCGGGGTGCGGCTTATCTATTGACAAAGACAGCAACATTGTCGAGGCACCGGGGGTGCGGCTTATAATCCGTGCGGCTTGTATTCGTGAAACTACTGTACTTGTGTGTGGTATGTTAGTAGCTGATATGTTCTGCCATTTCTACTACCCATATAAATGACAGGAGCCACAGACTGAATCTGGGTTTCCAGATCCAGGGTTATAGGGATGGGCACTACCCCTCCCTCTGCTCTGGGCTGTGTTATCGTTTGATTCTGTCCCTCTGCAGAGACAGTGTCCTGAGGCGTGGGTGCAGAGGGCTTTATCTCACAGGGAGGTTGTGTAGAACCTGCAGAGTCACCGCCCTCCTCCCTCTCTGTGCTAGCCTGATAGCTTGGGGGAAGGGATTGTGAAACCTGAACCAGGGGGGAGGGGAATAGCCCTGAAAACCCAGGGGTCAGGACGGGGGCAGGGAGGGGTTTAAGGGCACTACCAGGGGATAAGGGGTATTATGGGAAGAAGAAGAGTTTAATGACATGTGGCTGGAGCCATGTTGGGGTTTGCATTCAGCCTCAGCAGTACAAGACACGTGACTGACAGCCTGAGTTAGAGAGGCAGGGGAGTCAGATTTATTAGATGAAGAGGGACAGATAGAAGAACTGGTGAACTCTGAGGTAGTTTGCTGTGGCTGGCTGTTATTTTCTGTTTGAAGTAAAAGTTTTCTAATTTGCAAAAATATTGGGAGGAATATTGAGGCTTTTTCATCTCCATTTTCGACTTTTAAAGTTTATAAATCTCCAATTTCATTCCAAAATAAAACCGAATTCATATCTTCCAAATTAAGATCTGATCTTTCCACAGACAGTCACTTAGCAAAGCGTTCTAGTTTTCTGTTAGTAATATTCACATGTGCAATTTTTAAAAGTTCTTTAAGCTGTGAAGCCACGCTCTGTTTCAAATTAGATTGCTGTGAGCCCATGTTGAATTTTTTTCACAGCAATTTACTCTAAAATCTCACTACAATGCACAGTTAAAACACAGTAAAAGTGCGGTTTAGTTTGTATCTCCCGCGCGTGGAAGGAGAGCAAAAACAGCTGCCGGCCTGCCATTCCCTCCCACCACAGAGACTGGTTGGCTGTAGCGATGGCGCCTGTGTTTGAAACCGTCTGGCTGGCATGTTACTTCACACACGGCAGAAAACGGTTTCAGGCTACTACCACCACCCCCACCAGCGTCTCCGGCCGTACACAGCTCCAAACTCCCCCATGGCGGATGCTGTGTCTAACCTGTCCCCGGCACTTCGATGTTACAGAGAAAGCACCTCGGAATCCCCCCCCACTGAGGGAACTTGATATACTTACGAATCTCTGCGAAGTGCCAAGGAGTTGGAAAGTTGTGCTTTGCAATCTGTTCTGAGATCGCTCACCTCGGACCCCGATGAGTTACTGACCTTGTCCCCTTAAACTAAACCTGCTACAAAGCAAGTTTCACCCGCAGGGTAGTTGGCTTCCCTTCGGCTTCTTAACCCTTTAAGGGTCACAGCCTCTCAAGTGAATTTTAATAAAAAAAAAACACCACGGACTGGGCGCTAGCTGATACTGTACCCTGACCCTCGCCCTGCACCTCAAATACTCTGCAGAGCAGGCCTGGGGTGCATATCATGTAGAACAGATGAGATATCAAAGGTTCTTTATCTCAGGGATGGTTTAATTCTTAGGCTTCCATGTGGGCAGAGCGGGAAAGAGCCAGAGAGAAAAGAGAAAAGAGCAAAGAGAGTAAAGAGCAGAGGGGGAGAGCAAGAGAAAAAGAGGAAGAGTCAAGGAAGGTTCAGGTTTTTCTATGGGTCAGGAAAGGGGGAGGGGATAGTCTTGGCTTCTTGCCAATCCCATCACAGGGGTCAGTCCATCGGTCTTGCAGGGGTTACAGGGTTAAAGGGACATACCATTCTTAAAGTAGCAGGGTATAGGGTTACAACACCTTCCAATTCTCTCCCCGATCCCACTGGAGGGGGAGTGAGTGAGCATCTGCATGGGGCTTGGCTGCTGGCTGGGGTTTAACCACAATACAGTGGCAGTAGCCTTCCTTGCTTCCTTACCTTCCAGTGCAAACTGGCTCTGGGGTAGGGTCTCTTTTTACTTAACTAGGTACAAGTTCAACATATCTAGGAAAAAGTTCACAGCTTGCAGGCTGAGGCTTCAGCAAATTTAGCTACTAATGCTAAGCAAGTTATGCTAAACAAGTTCAATATAAGTAGTGTACCAAATGGCACAACAGGCTCTACAGAAATGTTTTTCTCTTGCAGGATAGCATATATTTGGCTTGCTCTAGGCATGACAACAGTCATTCACAGAAGTCATTGTGGAATGGATGGAATGGAGACATGTTGAATCTTCTGATAGAAAGATGATTTCATGCAAATGACTGATATCACTACAGGAAAAGGCAGTTGATTTAATCAAATTCTGTCTTTGGAAAGGTATTAGGAGAAATTATGAACCATTAATTTAATAGCTCCCATCTAATCTGACAGAACAATTAGAAGGATAAAGTCATAAGTAAAAAATAAAGAAACACTATGAAAAATGACATGGGGAAAAAAAACCAACCTGTTGGAAAAAAAAACATGAATTAATGAAAAATAAGTAAACCATCAACCTTGTCTGGATAGGTAGAAGGTTGAGTGAAAAAACTAAATGATTTTTAATTATTGTGTGGTGTTTTGGTCTTATACTGGTAACTAGCAATATTTTAATTTTAATTACAAGCTATTGGAGATTTAGTTCTAAAAATTAGATCTACAGATATTTAAATCAAACCTTCATATCTTTTAAATGAAGATGGCAGCAACATTACTCATTGTCCTGGTTCCAGTCCAGATCAGCAGGAGAGGGAGAGACCAAGACATTATGTCATTCAATACTACATTATGTGATTGCCAGGGGTGGGGAATAGGGACTCTTGCTTCCAGAAAGGAGGGGGGGGTCCCTTTCCAGTGAAACAAAGCATGGCAGGGTGGGGAACCTGTCAACCATTGTTCATTGTCCTGGGGTCTGTGGTGAACATTTCTGCATGTCAGTCATTCTCTTTTTGTATACTTTTGATATTAATATTGTTGCTGTTACAGTTAGTTTATCTCATTGCTGTTTCCAGCAAATTTTTCTTATCTCCGCCTGTGATATCTGCCTTTTGTGCCTCCAATTCTCCTCTCCAGCCATCCTCAGGGAGGAGGTGAAAGAGGGGGAAGGGGGAGAAAGCGAGTGGCAGTCTGGTTTGGAAAGTCTCAGTGGGGGCACTGAACTGGGGAGTACCATTCAGTAGTGGGTTGATGCTGGTTGGATGTCAGGCACCCACCAAAGTAGATTTCTCACTCCTCTCCACAGTTGGACAGGGGATAGAAAACTTAACAAAGGGTTCGTGGGTTGAGATAAGGACCAGGAAAGATCACTCATCGAATACCATCATGGGCAAAACATGACAGCCTTAATTGGTGTCCATGTCAGGCACGAAGAATTGAGACAAGAGATTGTCTTGGGTTACACTACAAAGTCTGATAAAAGGTATCTAATCTATCACCATCTGTTGAGGGCGGGGGCAGTGATCCTTATCTCCGTAGGAGATATTCTGCTAATGGGCCATCCATTGAAACCAGGTGGGGCATTGTTCTTTATCTTTTCACAACCCATCCTTCCTCCAGTGAGTCATTTTCTGCTAATGGCCCATTGAGTCCCACTGTGTGACTGATAAAATTACTTCATCCCACTGAAAGTTGTTCCAGCCAGGGAGAAGAGTCCAACATTTCTTACCAAAATAAAACAGAAGTTTTGGGACACTAAGATAGCCCCTTTTTCCAATGGACTCCAGAGGGAAACGGGACTCCTCCACATCACCACTGGACCTCCGGAAGGAAACTGCACCTTCTACAGGACCACTACTTCAACTGAACCACATCTGTCACTGCAAGAGGACTGCAATCATCATTTAATGGGACTGCTACCAACACCCTGCCTGACAGGGTGTCAGGTTGTACTCTGACTTTTTCAGGGTTTGGAGTTTGTTTCTTTGTAGTACTGTATTTCTATTTTAATTGCCCTAGTAAAGAACTGTTATTCCTAATTCCCATATCTTTGCCTGAGAGCTGCTTGATTTCAAAATTATAATAATTTGGAGAGAGAGAGTTTACATTCTCCATTTAAAAGAGAAGCTCCTGCCTTTCTTAGCAAACACCTGTCCTCCAAACTAAGACAGAGATCTGCCCAGAGTGGTTTTGAAATAAATTTGGTCTAAGCATTTCTTTTATTGGGTATGGACCTACTGGACACAAGGTTACTTGGTCTTAACAATGGATGTGGGGGTTTAGATAAGTCCTTCCCTTTTGCCAAGGCCTCTGGCAGCAGGCAGTAGCTTTACTGAGGTGGCTAGCACCCAGAAAACCACTCTCATTCACAAGTTCTTTAATAATGGTTGATTCGGTCTATTAAAGAATGAATTATTTATTTAATAGACATAAAACTGTCGCTATCATGCTAGGGAAGGCGAATAAAAGCAACAGGCATCTTGGGCGAAAGGAAGCATTTATTGAAAGTTCAACCTATATTTATAGGAGGGTTTGCAAAGCTCAGACAGGACAGTAGGTTATTGGACAGTATAGAAAAACACTCTATGTCACGTACACACTACGCTATCGCACGAAAAACACCAGGTGCTTAATCTGTGTTATTAATTCTGTTCTATCACTGGATAGAACTATGTTTCTGGGAAAAGTCCACAGCCCAAAGTTGTGTACCTTCACAGCCTTGAAAGATTCTGGGCTATCTAAGAGAAGCTTGGGAAAAATCCTGGTTGGAATTTTCCTAGGCCACTAGCAGTGCCCACAAGTCCCCCTTTTTAATTTAAAAAAGAAAAAGAAGGAAGTGTTTTTAATCCCCCACAGGGCCCTTGCAAAGGAGAACAAACACAACCCAAGAGACCTGAGGACATTTGAAGTGCCTAGGGAAATCTTCAAACCTGGTGTCTTCTTCCCTGTAAAACTAATTATCAAAGTACTAGTTCTGTAATACAATAACAAAACCCGCCAACATTCACCAGACTTATCTCTAATACATTTCAGAAAACCTTTCTAACAATGTCCCAGAACTTAAAACAGCTCCAAGGGAAACAGATGAATGTTCACCCTCTGCTTGTAGGGGGACCATCTGGCTGGTGATCGGCATATTGGTCAGCATTTGAAGGCTGTGCATAGGCCACATTCTGTCTCTGATGTCGCAGGTCAGGGCAGACACATCTTGCAGGTAGCCAGCGTACCCCAGTGTTGGTTGAGGCGCAAGCGTACCCGCGACCCCAAACAATAAGGTCATGTGGGCCCTCCCACTTGTTTGTGGTCAAGTCCCGTATGAAGACCTTCGGTCAAGGCAGGTGTGTCTCATCTGAAGTCTGAAATGAAGTAAAGTGATTCACAATAACAGGATTATTGGAATTTTGTGGAGCAGTGAGATGATTGATGGCATACAAGGCTTTTTCCAACTGGATGTGTGGTGTTTCCCCAGCCATTCCCCTTTTCTGTTTGTCAAGAACACACTTCAGAGTACCATGAGCATGTTCGACAATGGCCTGACCTGTTGGAGCATGTGGAGTGCCAAACCTATGTGAGACTCCCCACATCTGAAAAAACTGCCTCGTCTTCTGAGAGACGTAAGCAGGGCCATTGTCAGTTTTCACAGCAGAAGGTATACCCAAGATTGCAAAAGCCATTCTCCAATGTGCAATCACATTGAGACCTTTCAACCCAGTGTGAGCAGATGCCCACATGGCAGAAGAAAAGGTATCAACAGACACATGCACATACTTAAACCTGCCGAATTCAGCAGTGTGAGTGACATCTGTCTGCCAAAGCTGCAGGGTCTTTAGACCCTTGGAGTTCACCCTCACTGGTAAAGGCACAGAAAATCCATGAGAGTCATCACAAAAGGCGACAATGTCATGAGCCTCAGTGGCTGTTAGATGAAATTGCTTCTGCAGAGTATGTGCATTCTGATGGAAAAAACCATGCGATGCTCGGGCATGAGCAAGCTTGTCAGGCTGAGGCGCCACCCATGCAGGGTTAGCCAACCTATGAGCCCTGGCATTACCTTCCGTTAGAAAACCTGGCAAGTCCATGTGACTCCGTATGTGCAGGATATAATACAGATTACAGTAGTTTCACGAATACAAGCCGCACGGATTATAAGCCGCACCCCCGGTGCCTCGACAATGTTGCTGTCTTTGTCAATAGATAAGCCGCACCCCGAATATTAGCCGCACTTTCGTTCGTCGCGAGAATCCGTGCGCAGTTTTCACAAATTGGCCAATTAGTAACAGGATCGCGGCATAGCGGGCTTTACTGGCTCGGGGCGGGGCCAGGCAGGCTCGGCCCGCTCATGGTTGCCGACGGGGCCGGGTGGCCCAGCTCAGTGCCACGGCTCGGCGGGGCTGGCCGGGTGGTGCTGCCGCCGCCGCCGGGCTCGCTGGCCCCCCTCTCCCGTCAGCACCGCCCCGCTGCCGCGTTCGCTCGCCCGGCTGGCAGGGCTGCCGCCGCCGCCGCCGCCGGGCTCGCCGCTCGCCCCGCGCCGCGTTCGCTCGCCCCGCGCCGCGTTCGCCCCGCGCCGCTTTCGCTCGCGCCGCTTTTGCTCGCGCCGCTTTCGCTCGCGCCGCGCCTCGCTCGCCCCGTGCCGCGCTCGCCCCGCGCCGCGTTCGCTCGCGCCGCGCCTCGCTCGCCCCGCGCCGCGCCTCGCTCGCCCCGCGCCGCGTTCGCTCGCCCCGCGCCGCGTTCGCTCGCGCCGCTTTCGCCCGCGCCTCGCTCGCCCCGCTGCCGCGTTCGCTCGCCCCGCCGGCAGGGCTGCCGCCGCCGCCGCCAGGCTCGCCGGCCGCCCCCTCCCGTCTGCACCGCCGCCGCGTTTCCTCGCCCTGACCGGCACTGCAGGCCCCCGCACTGCCGGGCTCCCCCACGCTGCTGGCCCCGATTCTGCTGGGCTTCCCCCGCTGCCAGGCAGCCCCACCCGCCGGCCTTCCTGCTTCTGCCATGCTCCCCTGCATTGCTAGCCCCAGTTCTCCCGGGCTCCCCCGCCCTGCTGGCCCGGGCTCTGCCGCCCCCCTGCCCCGCCCTGCTGGCTCAGGCTCTGCCGCCCGCCCCCCACACTGCTGGCGCCGCCTCTGCCAGGCTTTCCCACCTCTGCCGGGGTCGGCCGGGCTCCAGCTTGGCTTGGGGCTGCCGCGGGCTCTCACTTCCGTGTTGGCAGCTTTTAGAATTTTGTTAATGTATTAGCCGCCCCGGAATATTGGCCGCACTTCCGGGTTTCCACCAAAATTTTGGTCAAATTGGTGCGGCTTGTATTCGTGAAATTACTGTAACTCGGTCTTGAATTGCACACCACAAGGCCTTCAGCAGGCAGAACAAGGTGGTGTTGTCAACCTCCTCCAGGAGCGAGCAATCCAAGCGCTGAGTTATGTCTGCAACATAAGAGGAGTCAGTGACCAAATTCAAAGGTACCTGAGAAAATCATTGGAATGCCATTGTGACAGCCTTCAGTTCAATTATCTGAGCAGAATCTGTCTCATGGCCCTCCAAGTATTGCCAGTCAGAGTCATCCTTCCAGGTAACAATGGTTTTTCCTGTTTTTCCTGACCCATCAGTGAAGATGGTAGGACTTTGCACTGGCACCTGACTTTTTTTGGGTCTCAATGACAGTTTGACTGTCTTTGCCATATGCAGTAGCTTATGGCTGGGCAGATGATAAACAATCTGTCCTGTAAATTCTTGCAGTGCACTTTGCAAGGGAACACTATTAACAAAAGCCCCTTCAAAGAACTCCTGCTCCACAGGAAGTACAATCATTGCGGGGTCCGCTGCCATCAATTGCTCGCATCATTGATGGCATTTGAGTATCAGTCAGGCAAGCAACTCAAATGCCGTAGTCGCTGTCTTTTTCAGCTGATGCGGCAAAAAGACCCATTCCAGAATGTGCAAGGGATCAGACCAGGTATAATTCCATTGGCCAATGATACCTGTAGGATGCAAATCTGGATTGATAACAAACATAGTGATATCAACAGAAGGGTCCACTCGGTACACCTGACAAATAGAAAGAGTTCGCTGCACCATCTGCAGCGCTTGCCGTGCCTTGGGGGTCAATGTGTGAGGTGAATCCAAGCAAGTGTCCCCCTTCAACATACTGAAAAGCGGGGACAACTGCTCTGTGGTCAGTCCTAAGTAAGGACACAATCAACCAATAGTACCTAGCAATTTCTGAGCATCATTTAAAGTCTTAATAGAATCTGCAAATTGCACCTCTTGATGTTGGATCGTCTGATCTAGGATCTTGACCCCTAAATATCTCCAAGGCAGTTGCCGCTGGACCTTCTCTGGACCCACTTGCAGTCCACAACAGCATAAAGCAGCCAGCAGGTGAGGTTCTATCCTCAGCAGCCCATCCTGACTAGGAGCTGCTACCAAGATGTAATCCATGTAATGATAAAAGTACACGTCAGGAAACTGCTCGCAGACTCTAGACAAGGCCTGAGCCACATACCATTGACAAATAGTCGGGCTATTATGAAAACCCTGTGGCAAAACCTTCCATTGATATCTCTGTCCTGGCTCAGAATTGTTCACTGCAGGTACTGTAAAGGCAATTTTTGGTCTATCCTCAGGACACAAGGGGATTGTGAAAAAGCAATCCTTTAAATTGATGACCAAAATGTCCCCTCCAGCAGGTAGTATAGTGGGCGAGGGCATACCAGGTTGCAATGCCCCCATCCTCTCCATCACAGCATTGATCTTTCGGAGATCCTGTAACAATCTCCATTTACCTGATTTCTTTTGTATAACAAAAACAGGGGTATTCCAGGGACTATTAGAAGGCTCAATGTGTCCCTGCTGTAATTTCTCTTGAACCAATTCATGAAGGGCAATTAATTTGGATTTAGGTCAAGGCCATGATTTTGCCATACAAGGGCATTAGTCAACCACCTCAAAGGTATCATAGGATAACTCCCGCCCTTCACCTCAGTACCCCAATTATAAATTTGATTGAATGCCACTCCCCAGGCAGCCAAGACATCCCGCCCCCAGAGGTTCATCGGGGCTGCAGTAATGTAGGGTCAGACAGTAGCCGTCTGCCCTTCAAAATTTCTGATCCACACATGCCCTTGACTTACAAAGGTCTGTGTTATACCCCTCACTCCTGCAATGGCCTGGACAAGAAGGGCCATCAGCCATGTGGGAGGCCAGGCAGAAAGGAGAATCACCATCACATCTGCCACAATGTCAGTCAAACCTCTGAGATGAATTTGAGGTGGGTTGGTTCGTGGTACTGTCAGAGTGCACAACATCTCTGGGTGCTGATCTGAGATATTAATGGTCCAATAGACCTGTGGTAGTCCTGTAGATCCGAACCCACCGTCTTTATGATCTTGTTGATCAGCCCTGAGAACACAGGAACAAAAAGGCACAAGCTGAGCAATGCATGATCCTGCTGGAATAGTGACAGGGGGACAAGGAGTAGAAACCATAGCATGAATCTGACCTGTAGTCAGCATCAATGACAGCATCAATGAACAAATATTCCCTGGAGAGTGGCACTATATAGTCCTACAAGTAGTGCACTCAGTCCCGGTCCAAAGGTCCAAAGGCATCCAGAGGAACCTTATGCATACCAGCAGTCTAGGACGACTGTGGCTGCGGTGTGTACATCCACCCCGGCAGAGTCCCTGGTGCTGGCTGAACGCTGGCTGAGGAAACCTGCATCAACACTGGGTTCTGAGGTACTGCTTGTATCTGCGTGCTGTACCCCTGCCTTAAAGACAGGAAAGGTCTGAGGCTCCCCGGTCCCCTGGGGATCCACACCACCAGCTGGTGGCAGGGGTCCCTCAGGGATCAGGATGAACTCAGCTGAATCCACCTGGACACTCTCCTCCACCCGAAGGACACCCCCTTTTGGCATCCCCATGCACTCCAGCAGATCCCAGTCGCCCTGTTGCAATGCCTGAAGCTTCACTGCTTCCCAGAATCTACGATGATTAATCGGTCACACTGTCACGGAGCACGGGGAGAGAGTCCAGAAACTGCTGCGGGGAGAAGCTGCGGGGTCGGTGTCGCGCCGGCTCTCCGAAGCAAAACCACGCCTCCGGATGGAGGGGTGCTGTCCATCACCACCAGCGGCACAAGGCTGAAGCAATGAAGGCAGTTCTTGCCCAATGGGAGACGACACAGCAGCCACAGGCAATGATGGAAAAGGCTCAGTCACGGGCACAGGAGCGGCGGCACCATCCGCTGCCGGCGATGCAGGATACGGGCCCGGAAACGGTGAGGGATCAGGCAGCATGTATTCCCGATGAACCCCACGCTTCCGGGTGGGCAGGACATGGCAGCAGGCAGCATCACCCCTTCCATCACCGAGGAGGGATCCCGTCGCCCCACCTCAGGAGGCGGGCCAGGCTCTGACATCAGCGCTGAGGGGATGGGCGGGCCCGCAGGCAGAGGGGAACCACCGCCATGCCCGGACAGCCCGCCAGTAGCGCACTCTGACCACTCACAAGCGGTGCGGGACCCGCTGCCGCGGTCGGCCCGCTCGCCAGCAGTGGCCGCCTTGGCGTGTCCACCATCGGCCCGGAGGCCGCCGGCACGGGCTGTCCCACGTGAGCGGCTACGAAAGCTTCCAGCATGGCGTGCATGGCCGCTATGGTTTGGCCAACTATAGCATCTGCCATCTGCGTGACAAGATCATCAGGGAAAGGCGATGACTCCACAGCCTCTGCAGGGAGAGGGGGTGCAGAGGGCACGGTGATGTCAGGGGACTGCTGGCTCTCCGCAACTGTCCCGATCCTGGCCCCAGGGGGATGGGCACCGCGGGTGACTGCGGGGCGAATGGAGGGGGACGGGCACCTCCGCCTTCCTCCGCAGTGCCCGATCGCTCCAGCGTTGCTGGGGAGGGATAGACGGGCTTTACAACATCCCTCAGAGAAGGGTAAACAGGCTTTTCATAGTCTTGTAATAAGGGTAAAACATAGTTTGTTCATCAAACTTAGTATAAGTTTTTACTGCAGCCTTAGAGACTTAGTTTCTTTTACTAACAAAACTCTGTTTACTAACAAAGTTTAGTTTGTTTGCTAATAAAGTAAAAAGCTTTAAGTTGCTTAAACTATATAGTTTTAGAATTTTTTTTTTTTTTTTTTTTTTGCTACTCAGTATAACTAGGGCCCCAAAACTTATCAAACGGGGAATAGATAAGCTTGTAGAGCAATTATCTTTAACCATAAATGGTAAAGTTGTTTCAAGTTTGCCAGGACAGCCAGACTCGAGAAACCAGCCTCCCCCAACCACCTGAACGAACATTATCTAGCAAATGAGACCACGAATGTGAACAAAGAAGCTGAAAGAGATAACAAATCCAGGAAACGATTCCAGATAAAAGGGGCTGGAAGAAAAAGAACTGTGTGAATTGCTGGAGAAAAAAGGAATTGTAACGGGTTTTTCTCAGCAGCATCCAGATCTGTTTGCTCACTTGTTATTGCTTGCTCTATTATAATAAATTATCTTTAATTGACTACTGCCGATTCGCTTCAAAATTTATTACAATTTGGTGCCGTGACTCGGATCGAGGTGTGTGTGGGGAAAGGGGCCCTCAGGGGGGGCGCACCACCTGGAGTTAAGGTGGCCCCAGGGCGGTCTCCTTTCCCCCCCACCTCGACCGACGAACCTAAATTCAATAACAAGTGAGAGGAAAGGCCGGCAACCCCTTAATCTTTGTGCACGAAGCCTGGACGAAGACACAGACGTGAGTATATTAAAAACGGGAAACAGTCCGGTCAGGGTGGGTACTCTGGAATGTAACGTGTGAAACGTCTCGAAGAGACGGTGCGAGTGAGGACCCCAGAGTAGTGCGGTTCCTACGATCCCGCGAGGGACTAGGCCACGAAACGGGGGAAGCGCTTTTTGTGTGTGTGTGACTGAAGGCACTCCGGAAGATGGGACAAAGGAACAGCAAGCCCTTTGATCTCATGGGGAAAGGGGGAGGTCGTATTCAACTTCCCCTCATTCCGCCAGATAGTCCGTTAGGATTGATGATTAAATACTGGAATGACTTCCCGTCCTGAAAGGGGAAGGATAGAGCAAAAATGATTCATTATTGTATGGAAGTTTGGGGAGGACAGAAAATAAGAGCAGATAATATTTACTGGCCGGTGTTTGGATCACCGGAGGATTGGATCTGTCAGGCTTTAAATTTATATGTTAATTCTAAAGAACCCTTTAGTCAGGAAGAAAGAGAATATGCAGCTCTATGGGTAGCAAATGAAGCTAGAGTTCGGTTGTTCGTTTTGAACGAGAGGAAAAAGAAAAAGAAGAGCAGGGAAGATAAGGATTTTGAATATTCTCCACCTCCTTATCAACTGCCTCCACTAGATAGAGCTCCTGCCCTACCTCCAGATCCTCCGGTGAACTCGATTTACGCAGCCTTGCTACCTTTAGTCCCAGATAAGGACTCAGAGTTTGGACCGGATTCGCTGGCAGAGACTAGGAGGATTTTATTTCCATTAAAGGAAGTTCCCATGGGAATGATCCCGAATCCCAATGCAGGACAGGTGAGGCAGCCTGCACAGATCCCAGGGGTGGGCTATATAGCTTCGCCCCTGAATTCGGGGGACGTGAGGGACTTTAAGAAGGAGATGAAGCATCTCCTAGAGGATCCCTTAGGAGTTGGGGATCGGCTAGATCAGTTTTTGGGGCCTAACATATATACTTGGGATGAATTGCAAGCTATCCTGAGCATATTATTCACCCCAGAAGAACGGGAAATTATTTGGATAGCAGGAATGAGAATCTGGGACAGAGATCATCAGGCAGGCCCACAGGCAGATGTTAAGTGGCCTATACAAAAGCCCAATTGGGATAATCAGAACCCAGAACATCAGACTCACATGGCAGATTTGAGAGCAATGATAATCCAAGGGGTTAAGGAGTCGGTTCCCAGGGGGAGAAATGTAGGGAAAGCCTTCAGTGAACAGCAGAAGCAAGAGGAAAATCATACCGAATGGTTGGAGAGGCTAAAGAAAAGTTTTCAACTATATTCAGGAGTGGACCCTAATTCGGAGATAGGACAGGCTTTACTCAAAACGCAGTTTGTAGCTAAATCATGGCCAGATATTAGAAAGAAGTTGGAGAAACAGGATGATTGGCAGGATAAGGGACTGGATGAATTGGTGAAAGAGGTTCAGAGGGTGTATATTAGAAGGTCTGAGGAAGCGGAGAAGAGGCAAGATGAGAGACACGAGCGACAGATGAGAATAATGGTGGCTGCTATCCAGGAGGGACAAAGGAAAACATTCCCTAAGCGGGATGAGGTTTCTGACTCCTGAGGAAGGGAAGCAGCGGGGAGAGGAGAAAGGGACCGAGGGATGGTATGTTATTATTGTGGAAAGAAAGGACACATGAAGAGGGAATGTAGAAGAAGGAGGGAGGATGAGAAACAATTTAGTGATTAGGGGTGTCAGGGGCTCTATTTATTGGGGACCAGAGTGGAAACAGAGCCCTTGATAAAACTTAAAGTAGGTCCCCAAGGGGAGGTGTACGAGTTTCTTGTGGATTCCAGGGCTGAAAGGTCAACAATCCAGACCTTCCCCCAAGGCTGCAAAATCTCAGCAGAAATGGTACAGGTAATTGGAGCTAAAGGTGAACCTTTCGGGATTCCTGTGATTAAAGATGTTTTGATTGAAACACAATCCAAGATAGATATAGGATCTCTGTTGTTAGTCCCAGAGGCAGATTATAACCTGCTGGGGAGAGATCTGATGGTCCAATTGGGAATTGGATTGGAAATTATAGAAAATAAGTTAACTATTAGGCTATGTCCACTGCGGACAGTGGATGAAGAACAAATAAACCCTGAAGTGTGGTATACACCTGATCAGGCTGGGAAATTAGATATTGAACCTTTTGAAGTAAACATTAAGGATCCGGACCTTCCAATTCGAGTAAAACAATACCCCTTGTCCAAGGAGGGTAGGCAGGGACTAAAGCCTGAAATTAACAGGTTGTTACAGCAAGGGTTATTAGAACCCTGTATGTCACCTTTCAATACACCAATACTGCCTGTTAAAAAGGCAGATGGAAGTTATAGGCTTGTCCATGACCTCAGGGATATTAATAAAAGGACCATTGAAAGATTCCTGGTGGTAGCTAATCCACACACATTGCTAAGCCAACTGGGACCGGAGGACAAATTCTATAGTGTAATAGATCTTAAAGATGCATTCTGGGCCTGCCCCCTTAAGGAAGCCTCGAAAAATTATTTTGCTTTTGAATGGGAAGATCCGGATACTCATAGAAAACAGCAACTCAGATGGACAGTACTCCCGCAGGGGTTTACAGAATCCCCCAACTTATTTGGTCAGGCCCTAGAGCAAATTTTACAGGATTATCAACCCGAAAAGGGGACGACTCTAGTGCAATATGTGGATGACTTGCTAATTGTGGGAAAAGAAGAAGAGTCAGTAAGGAGAGGAAGTATAGCTCTTCTAAATTTCTTGGCTCAGAAGGGACTGAAAGAGTCCAAGTCTAAATTGCAGTTTGTGGAGAGGGAGGTAAAATATCTGGGACATCGGCTAACTAAAGGGACTAGAAACTGGACCCCGAGAGGGTCCAGGGAATTCTCTCTTTATCATTGCCAAGAAATAAAAGGCAGATTAGACAATTATTGGGACTCCTTGGTTATTGTAGACAGTGGACAGAGAATTTTAGTGGAAAAACAAAGTTCCTACATGACAAGCTTACTAAGGAGGGATTAATAAAGCGGTCCAAAGAGGATGATGATCGATTGGAAGAATTAAAGGGTGAATTGGCAAATGCACCCGTGTTGAGCCTTCCCAATTTGAAAAGACCTTTTTGTTTATTTATTAATGTGGAAGAAGGGGTGGCTTACGGAGTTTTGGCTCAGGACTGGGCCAGAAGCAAGAAACCAGTAGCATATCTATCAAAATTCCTAGACTCAGTCGGTAGGGGGTGGCCCACCTGTTTGTAGGCAGTGGTGGCAGCAGCATTACTGGTGGAAGATGTGGGAAAAATTACATTTGGGGGAGAGATTCAGGTAAAATCACCTCACAATATTAGGGGAGTTTTGCAACAAAAGGCAGAAAAATGGATCACAGATGCTCGGCTTTTGAAATATGAGGGTATTTTGCTAGAATCTCCAAAGTTGAAATTGGAGGTAACCTCAATACAGAACCCTGTTCAGTTTCTGTATGGAGAGCCTTTAACAGAAAATACACGATTGCCTTCGGCAAATAGAGAAACAGACAAAAATTCGGCCAGATTTGGAGGAAGAAGAATTAGAAGATGGGGACAGACTATTTGTAGATGGCTCCTCACGAGTAATTGAAGGCAGGAGACGATCTGGGTATGCAATAATAGAGGGAAAGACATTGTCTGTAATAGAATCTGGGCCTTTAAGTCCCAGATGGTCGGCCCAAGCATGTGAACTCTATGCAGTATTAAGGGCTTTGGAGTTGTTAAAGGGAAAAGCAGGAACAATTTACACAGACTCGAAATATGCTTATGGGGTTGTGCATACCTTTGGCAAGATATGGGAAGAAAGAGGCTTAATCAATTCCCAGGGGAAAAGTTTAATACATGAGAAACTCATAAGGGAAATCCTAAAAGCCATCATATACCCTAAGGAAATAGCAGTAGTTCATGTGAAAGGGCATCAGAAGGGGGTAGGAATGCTAACTAGAGGAAATAACCGGGCAGATCTGGAAGCCAAAGCAGCAGCCTTGAGAAAAGGACCAAAAACTAAACAGGTGGTAACTAAAAGAGAGGACTGTGCAACTTGTGGGAAAGATTTAGAAGAAGACCCCTGTTATGGGTGTTGGAAGGCTTTTGGGGTAGATGCTATACAATGTGCTTGTGACACTCCCTCTAAGACCAGATGCTGGCATCACGGCCCAAAATATATTCTCTCCTTCACAATCCAAGAAAAACAGAAGTTGAGACAGATGGGGATTAGGGAAACTGAGGCAAGCAAGTGGATACTACCAGATGGACAGGAAATGCTTCCGAAATCTCTTGCGCTCAGAATACTACAAAATATACATGATAAAACACATTGGGGCACACAAGCCTTAGTAGATCAATTTGCTATTAAATACATGTGCATTGGGGTGCATGATTTGGCAAAACAAATTACTCAACGTTGTTTAACTTGTCAAAAAGTTAACAGAGGACAAATGAGAAAACAGCCCCCGGGCAGGTGGCCACTGGCACATAGGCCTTTTTCTCACATGCAAGTTGATTTCACAGAACTCCCAAAGGTGGGCAGATACAAATACCTATTAGTTCTAGTAGATCATTTGACGCATTATGTGGAAGCATTTCCTGTAGCCAGAGCTACAGCTCAGGTGGTAGTCAGAAAAATCCTGGAAGAAATAATTCCCAGATATGGGCTAATAGAGACCATTGACTCTGATCAAGGACCTCACTTCACATCAAAAGTGATTAAAGAGGTGTTCTCAGCCTTGGACATAGTATGGCAATATCACACTCCTTGGCATCCTCAGAGCTCTGGAAGGGTGGAACGAATGAATGGGGAACTAAAGAAACACCTCACTAAATTAATGTTAGAAACTAAAATGTCATGGGTAAAGTGTCTGCCGCTGGCTTTGCTAAACATCCGCACCCAACCCCGAACAGATGTGGGAATCTCCTCTTTTGAAATGCTGTATGGGGTTCCCTATGATATTGAGGTCCCTGGGGATCATTCGATGTTAGAAAATGACCAAATAAATGGTATCTCATATAGCTAAAGAACTGGAGGAAGGAACTCCATAAGAAGGGGTTAACAGCGCAAAGACCACCCTTAGATGTGGCAATCCATCAACTTAAGCCTGGAGATAAGGTACTAATTAAATCCTGGAAAGAAACCTCTTTAACCCCTCGTTGGGGGGGCCCTTATGTTGTATTACTCACTACAGAAACTGCGATCTGGACAGCAGAGAAGGGGTGGACGCACGCCAGTCGAGTGAAAGGACCTGTTGAAGCTGACAACCCATGGAGAGTAGAGGGCGACCCCGAAAATCTGAAACTCAGGATCACTCGAACTTAATTGACTCATGAACTCGGTATTGGCTATTCAAATAACTCACAGGGGAGAGAGAAACGGATACCCCTATCCGCTGGTTAGAGATTACATTATATATTGTGGAACCAAGGGATGCAACTGTTACCCATTTGTGTGTTTTGTCTGTAAGGTTTGCCAAGAACGGTGATGGGTCCATTGCAATAAAGGGAAACCACCAGTTGGGGTGTGTAGAGAGTGTTATAGAAAGGAAAGGAAACAGACGGAAGCTGCTTTGAGGATTGGAGAAATTTTTGGGAAGTGGGAAAAAGGATCCTCTGGATGGTGGGAAATAATTACTAAAGGAGTAAATACGGAGAACTTCTGTTTCCATTCAAACGAGCCTTCCCCTTTTGTAGCTCATCTGGTAAAGAGCTGCTGTCGGCACAGAGTACCGGGAGTTCCCTGCAATGCGCCTCCTGTAAAGGACAGGAATTGGGAACAATACCGGGTGGCGCAGGAGCTGAAAGGGAGACCCGACAGTGAGTACCCCTGCTGCCGAGAAGATGGTACACCCCGCGGCTCGAGGCAACCGAGTCGGCGGGCAAGGCAGAGGAGGGAAAGCAGAGGTACTTACCCAGTCGAGCCAGACAGGCTCCAGATGCTCCAACAACTACCAGCCGACTATTGAGCCTTACCAAGGAGTAATTGGTGAAGGAAAGGGGAAAAGCGGAAACAAGAATCAATCGAGAACATCCAAGGGACACAGGGTAGAGGAAAATTGAATACTGGGCGATTTGGACTTCACCCTTGTTGGCAAACTATCTTAGTCCATGTAATTTTGTGGGGACAAGGGTCGTCGGAGGTGATAGACCACCAACCTTTTAAATGGACACTGGCACGAGCTGATGGTGAAATAATCCAAGAATGGGTGGGGTCAGGATCTCCCAGTTTTCGCCTTACAGGATGTCAGTTAATTCCCACTAAACCATGTCCGTACAAGTGGTTTTATATGTGTCCTGCTTCAAATCCTGGTAAAGGCTATTGTAACTATCTAGGAGAATACTTCTGTGGGTAGTGGGGATGTGAAACTATTGCACCTGCTTGGATCGGGGAAAAGGGAAAGGATAGATTCTTACAGGTAGCATATGGTCCTAGCGGGTGTACCCCCCCTTCAAGTAAAGTACCTGAAGACTGGGATGATAGCTGGATGGCGGACCTTTGTCAGTATATTTGCATAAACATATCAAATCCCACTGACCAAGGGTGGATAGTAGGGAAAATATGGGGTGTTAAGTTCTGGGAGTCTGGCTCAGACCGAGGAAATATGTTTACTATTCAGAAACAACCTGTACCCTAAATCTCACAAGCAGTAGGACCTAACTCTGTACTCAGTAACTCCATAATCCTTATAACTAGGCCTCCTGAAGTGATTATTCAGGCTACTGATTTGCCCAAGAAGATAAATGATACCAAAAACCTAGAGAGTGAGCTCCCTACAAATCCCCTCTGGGACTTACTAAAAGGAGTTTACTCCATGCTGAACAAAACCAATCCGGAAATCACCGAACACTGTTGGTTATGCTATGATGTAAGACCCCCATTTTACGAAGCAATAGGCATACCGGAGAGGTTCCAGTTATCCAATTTAACAAACCCACCAGAGTGCAGTTGGGGAGAGACTAAATCATCAGGTATCACACTTACAAGTGTGAAGGGAAGAGGAAAATGTATAGGAAATGTGCCTCCCTCCTCAATGTCCCTCTGTTCATCAAGAACTCGCAACATTCAGAGGATAATCCCAGGAAATAATACAAAGTGGATCTGCTCGAAAAGTGGCCTAACACCTTGTCTCTCTAGGGATCTCTTAAATGAAACTGCAGAGTACTGTGTCCAGGTAATGATAATCCCCCGCATCATTTACCATCCAGAAAAATTCGTGTATAACTACCAAATGACTCCCTCACACTATATGCAGCGGAGGGAACCTCTTACTGCACTCACAGTTGCTGCTATGATGATAATGGGAGGAGCAGGAGTAGGAACTGGGGTGGCTTCCTTGGTAAATCAACACAAGGAATTCGGTGTTTTAAGGAAAGCAGTAGACAAGGATTTAGCACGAATACAAAAGTCCATATCTGACCTGACTACCTCGTTAAACTCACTTGCGGAAGTCGCATTGCAAAACCGAAGAGGATTAGATCTACTCTTTTTACAGCAGGGGGAACTGTGTGCTGCCCTTAAGGAAGAATGCTGTGTTTTTGTAAATAAAACGGGTGTAATTAGGGATAATATGGTACAATTGAGGGAAGGTCTTGAGAAGAGGAAGAGAGAACGGGAAATGCAGCAAAGCTGGTATGAATCCTGGTACAATGCCTCCCCCTGGCTAACCACGTTGTTGTCTACAATAGCAGGTCCAGTACTATTGATGGTCTTAACACTCACTTTTGGTCCTTGTATTTTCAACAAAGTAATTGAACTAGTGAAAAGCAGACTGGAAGCAGCTCATCTAATGTTAATTCGGGCAAAATATGAACCTGTAAGAAGAGACCCAGAGGTATGGGAAGAAACAACTTTGAGTCAGGAGGTATTAAAAAGATTTGATGAACAAAATGGATAAAAAGAAAAAGGGGGGAATTGTAATAAGGGTAAAACATAGTTTGTTCATCAAACTTAGTATAAGTTTTTACTGCAGCCTTAGAGACTTAGTTTCTTTTACTAACAAAACTCTGTTTACTAACAAAGTTTAGTTTGTTTGCTAATAAAGTAAAAAGCTTTAAGTTGCTTAAACTATATAGCTTTAGAAGTTTTTGGGGTTTTTTTGCTACTCAGTATAACTAGGGCCCCAAAACTTATCAAACGGGGAATAGATAAGCTTGTAGAGCAATTATCTTTAACCATAAATGGTAAAGTTGTTTCAAGTTTGCCAGGACAGCCAGACTCGAGAAACCAGCCTCCCCCAACCACCTGAACGAACATTACCTAGCAAATGAGACCACGAATGCGAACAAAGAAGCTGAAAGAGATAACAAATCCAGGAAACGATTCCAGATAAAAGGGGCTGGAAGAAAAAGAACTGTGTGAATTGTTGGAGAAAAACGGAATTGTAACGGGTTTTTCTCAGCAGCATCCAGATCTGTTTGCTCACTTGTTATTGCTTGCTCTATTATAATAAATTATCTTTAATTGACTACTGCCAATTCGCTTCAAAATTTATTACAGTCTTTACACGAGGGGTATCTCGCCCGCAGAGGTTCTGGGCGGGGAGTCACTGTGCGTGAAGTCCCTGAGCTTGACGATTTCTCGGAAATCTCACTCCCCTCCCTCCTCATCCTCCTCCTCCCCTGTGTTCATGCTCTGATTAACAATTCCCCAAGTAACTATCGGGAGAAACTGAAGTGTCTCCCACCCGCAGGGCATCCCACAGATGGTCTCCCAGTTTTCCCCATGCTGCCGGAGAAAAGGCCACTTCTGGATCATCTGAGAATCCACACTGTTTGGCCCAAACGAATAAGGCGACTAAATCGCCATCTGAGACCGGGGTTTCCTTGCTTTCCAGGACACCCTTCCAGATGGAGAGTATAGATTCCTCCCGCTTGGTCAAACGACTCCCCATCGTTGCAGAGTTTCCCACCCAGCCACTAAGCCAGGAGGTAGGGGAACAGAGAACAACAGTACCTTTCTCCGATGAGGAGAGAGAGACAGTCCGACGAATCTCATGGGTTCCTGGACGGGCTCTCAGTGGCTCCGCTGTCTGGGCTCCCAGCACGCCAACGAGTCCGTGCGGCTCCGCTCTGAGGGACTCCATTTGGCTCTGCTCCGCGCCTCTCCACGCTGTGGTACTCCGCGGCTCCGCTCGGCTTCCCGCGAAGAAGTTCCGATCCGGTTGCGATCCTTGGTCGAGCGCAATCTCGGTGGCAGCCGCCAGATGTCGCTATCACGCTAGGGAAGGCGAATAATAGCAATATGCTTCTTGGGAGAAAAGAAGCATTTATTGAAAGTTCAACCTATATTTATAGGAGGGTTCGCAAAGCTCAGACAGGACAGTAGGTTATTGGACAGTATAGAAAAACACTCTATGTCACGTACGCACCACGCTATCGCACGAAAAACACCAGGTGCTTAATCTGTGTTATTAATTCTGTTCTATCACCGGATAGAACTATCTTTCTGGGAAAAGTCCACAGCCCAAAGCTGTGTACCTTCACAGCCTTGAAAGATTCTGCGCTATCTAAGAGAAGCTTGGGAAAAATCCTGGCTGGAATTTTCCTAGGCCACTAGCAGTGCCCACATAAAACTAACAAACATAAGACTCAAACTAATGCTACACAAGATAAAGATAAAAAGAGAAACTATTAGTAGGTATATACAGCATGGGGTTAAAGGTGCCTATTAATGTTACAGCTAGTGAACAAATAATATAACTTAGGATTCAATGTATCTTACCATCCAGTTGTTGGTGGGGCACACATTGAGATCCTTTCCTTCAATCCCCAGGGAAGTAAACATGGATTTGCATTCAAACTCTGAGGAGAAGTCTTGAACACTTTAAGAGTGTGTGTGTAGAAGGTTTCTGCCTCTGTGATAACTTGTGTGTCTTTTATAGTTTGTAAAACAGTGCGTGTTAGTCAAGAATATTTATTTTATCTCTTCCCACATCTGTTCTCCAGACTAAGATCTTAATTCTTAGCTGGGGTCTGAGCCCTTTTGGCACCAGAGATGACCCCTTGCTGGGCCTTTCAGCCTGGATTATCTCTATGAACCAACTGTATGTGGTAGAGAGGAAGAGAGGAGGAGGGGTAGATGCCCTGCCACACTTGGTCTGCTCATGTGGATTTGGTACCTAATCCTGTATATATAACAGTATGTGCTCCTCTTGGGGATCTTAGAGCAGGGAGAGGGATCAGGATTGCTTTGTTGTTGTACTTTGGGATATCAGTTTATGAAATGATAACATCAAGGGCAATGGGTGTAATTTGGGATGTGTATTTACTGCTGCTCTACTGCCCTTACCTCGGGCGCTACCTTTGGGAGTCTGTTGTAACCCTGTATCCAAGATGTATTAAGAATGGCATGTCCCTTGATTCCTGTGACCCCTGTAAAACTATGGGCTGACCCCTCTGTTATCCTATTGGCAGGAAGCCATGTTTCCCCTCCCCTTTTCCTGACCCTAGAAAAGACTCCAGACTTTGGGAAACTTCTTCTTTGTCCCCTGGAAGCCATGAGGAAATAAACCGAGGAAAACCCTGGGAGAAAGAGCCTCTTTGTATCTTTTATCCTGTTCATGTTATCCATCCCAGGCTTGCCTTGCTACAGAATTGCCAGTGAGCAGGGAAGCCTCGGATTGAGGTAACAGGAGTCCATTAATAATCGTACCAAATCTGTGGGGGGAACAGGGAAGGATGATTTTCCCCAGCCTTTCACCTCCTTTTCCTCCTACAGGCCTATTACAGCAGTTTTGAAGAATTCAGAAATTCCTTTGCATGTTAAGGAAAGCATGTTCTTGTTGCTAAATCTGCTGGGTCTCCTCAGTGGAGTCTACACCATGTTTTGAGTTAAGAAAGAGATTTATAGGGAGGTCATTTGTGGTAGTCGAATTGGCAAAGATAGAGCAGAGCTTAGCCCAGGTTCCCTACACAAAGGGCATACATCTAAGACCCTGGGAAGCACACTGTTAAAAAAAAAAACCTTAAACTTAAGGTCAGGCCCCTGCCCACCAAATGCAGAGGCTTTGGCCTAAATCTGTGGGACTTGTGGGAACATGTAAGGGCATGACCAAAAATGTTCCTAGTTCTCCTTGGCGATTGGACCTTTTGCCCTCGGATACCCCTATGTATTGATAAACCTGACCCCTCCCCCTGGTCTTTGAATGTTGCCTCTCGTACTGCATTGTCACGGATGGATTAAAGGATTTCTCAGGCATACCATCGTACCCCTCCCATTTATTCAGCCACGTTCTGATCTGGTCAAGCCGGACAAATTGTTACAAAGGGAAACCCCCCACCCATCCCCCGTGACAATGTGGCACCCTGAACAGAGACCTCTCATACTGAGAAGAGCCTGCAGGGTTTTGCAGTTTGGCTGGGTCATAGCAAATTGAATAGGAACTCTACTGTGGAATTTCTGTGGAATCACTTGACGGGCCCAACGCAGCGAACGACTCTCGGAGTAAGGCCAGTCATCTCAGGACTCCTACAGGAAAAACAGGTGATCCCATGGCTCCTTCCCTAAGCCGAATGGGTTCTCCTGCCCGATTCCCCAGTTTTTCTAGGTACAAGATGGGACAGAGACTTTCCAATTTAGAACGGGACGTATATGGATGATTTAAAAAACTCTTAGCAGACTATGGAAAGGAGGTGAAAAAACGCAAGTTAAAAATCCTACTGAAATCAGTCTTGCAAGGTTCTCCGTCTGCTTTAAATCTGGGCGGCACTGCTTCAGTTGCTGGACTCAGCTCAGACTATATTTTCTCCTCGGGTTTTGGGATTCCGAAGGGGTGAAAGTCTATGATTTATCAACCAAGAGAGACCCTTTAGCTCATCACCTATTACCTGCATTTCATGCTGTTACAACTGAGAAACAAAAAGTCTCGATATTCAGCAAAATTTATATTGCTTTACTTTATATAGACTGAGCAAAGCAGTGCTGGGGAAACTTGAGAGGTCACCGTCCACTCCACTCTCCGTCAGACCTTGGTTTGCAGCCTCTTCTTATAGTATGGTCTCTCGTTGTAATCAATAATTTTTGGTTTTTTGCTGTCATAATTTTGCCAAGCAAGCAGTAGTGGTGAATAAACATTTGTAAGTCTCTGGGCGATAGTCCATCTGGTCTTGGTAGATAAAACTGGCAAAAATTGGGAAGTCTGGTCTTTGTAGATAGGCAGTCATCGATAAAACAAAGGCAGGAAGTCTGAGTTTGCAAAATCTATCGGACTATCGGAAAGTCTGATTCTGCAAACTGGTAGTAGATACAACTTATTTAGAGAGCATAATATTCATAACGGGGGATTTAAAACAGGATAATTTAATCATATATTTTCCTCTATCTAGTGTCCATGCTTCACTTCAGACCTTAGTATTCTGGTTTATACAAATCCCAATACTTTTATGATTAACACGAATCTTTTATCAATTATCACAATTTGATCTTAGAAGCCCTGAAAGTTAAAAAAAGGCGGTGAGAATTCCAGCCTTACACCAGCCCGCCTGAGAAAACTACAACCAGTCTTTCTCCACCGAGCACAACCTCCTCCTTACCTAGTTCTGCTTCTAACCCCCTTTTCCCTGGGGTGGGAATACGCGAGCGGAGCCCATCACAGACGCAGGAGTCTGGCTCATCGGCTACTCCTGCGCTTTGGTATTCTCATCCTTCTAGCCCTTCAAAATTTCCTGGAATGCATTGCAAAACAAATTGCCTCCGTGCACGGGAGAAGCCAAGGTTATCCCACTGTATTGTGTTCCATTCCGCCGGTCTCACCAGGAATACAGGATGGCGCCGGTCATGCCGTTTCAGACCCCCGGGCCTCCTCCTCCCCTCCTCCTCCCTTCCCCCTCCCTTCCCCCAGCTCCTCTGACTTCCCTCCCCGTCCCTATTCACTTGCTAATAAGGCTACCATCTCGCTAGGAAAACCGGTTTGGATGGTGTCTCAGATTTCCTCACCCAGCTACACCTCCGGCTCCCTTCATGGGGCAGGCTGCGTAGGGCCCGTTACCGCCCCTGTCCCTCTCCCTGGGGTGGGCTGCGCGGGACCCGCTCCGCCCCTGCCCGGCCCTCCCGCGCCCGCCACTCCTGCCCTGCTTGCCCCTTCAGCACTGCCCCCGCACTGGCCCAGAAACCATGCAGGCGCCAGGACCACCCCAACAGCAGCCCCCCGGGCGGCAGCCGCGGGCGCACCGAACCCCCACTGGCTCCCAATGTGACAAACACACACCACATATACAAAAAAGGCACGGTGTTCCTGCCCCCCCCCCACTTCTCCTCTGAAGAGAATTTAAAGTCCTTTGATTCCAGCAGTTTCATTGACTCCTGGGAGAAGACCAGAACAAGCGAGGTACAGGAAGAGGGAGAGGAAATGCCTTCAACAAAAACTGTTTCTCCAGAAAGATACAGGAAGGGAGAAACTGATCTTAAAGGAAAACCTCTAGCCTATCAAGAAGAAATGAAACTATGTAATGCTATCAATAATTTTTGGAGGGATTTTATTTTTTTTAGCAATCTAATGCAAGCTAAAATTATTGCATATGTGTTAACTCTCCATAATCTGAAACACATAGCATCTGTGCTACTGTCCTCAGCTGGGTTCACCCCATAGAAAGGAGGATGGAAAGAACTATTAAATTGGCTGTTGCCTAACCAGGCACAGGCAATATTAATATCAGAACCTCTAGCTGAAAAAATAATAAATACCCTGCCAGACAACCTGGCTGGTAACACACCTGCACAGGATTTTGTGGAGATGAAATCCCAGTGAACCATACATTAGTCCAATCTGATTACTGAGACAATAAGCCACAGCCAGCCTCAAATTGCCTGCACGCTGGAACTTAACCACAAAAGGATTGTTCTGTTAGGATTCATTGATACAGGTGCTGACCTGACAGTCATCTCGGAATCCAAGTGACCTGCTGAATGGACTCTCAAACCTGCTCCAGAGATCAGCTCCAGCCTGCAGAGCGTACAGTTAATCAAACTCCTGGGACCAGAAAACCTTATCACTAACACCAGACCCTTAGTCGTAAGAGCCCCCATAGTCTTGTGGGGAAGAGACATTTTGTCCCAGTAGGCAACATGCCTAGAGACAAAATTTTAATTGAGTCATTGAGCAGAGAGGCACTCTTAAATTGACCTAGAAAACCGATAAATCCATATGAAAAAGGCCACTGCTGCAGCTATCCAAACAGAAAGCTTTACCATCACCAGGAAGAAGACAGAGAAGATCCTACATAAAATACAGACACTGCTATGATTTGTTTTGTTATTAGAACTTTTTCTATGTTTATATGTCCTTTTAATTTGGTTAACTGATTTTGTTATGTTACAGGCATCGTTGAGAAAGCTGAAAATTCATTTCTAAAGACACTTATTAATGATCAGTAATACTCTTTGCTTAAAATTTTAATTTCTACTTCTTTGCCAGGATTCCTGACAGAAAGTAATACACAAGCTAACACCCCGTGACACAAAGAATAATGTAAAATTTAGAACACTGCTTACCATCAACAAACTCCATATGATGCATATATCATGTGAATTGTTTATTCACATAGCGATCCAACAGTCTTATAGAATGTTAGTTTAATTGATATTTTCATGCAAATCAAGTTATTTAGTTTATGTATCTTTTACTTTTCACTCTCAATTAGAGTTGCGTATTCATTTAGTCTTCTTCTTACTCCTTATCCAATGTCTCTCTCAAATGTAGTTCTGTTTTAGTTATTATCTAACTTTTAGTAATCTTTTAATACTCAACCTTATTTTCAAAAAATCTTTAAAGCTATTATGTGTACTAATCAAAAATTTAGTCCAGTTCACCCCGTTCCTGAGACTTCCCTCCCCACAACACCTGTATCTACTGTTCCTACCAATCTCTCCCAATGCCTACTAACAAAAGAAAGGGGGAATAAAGACCCTACCCACACTAAAAAGGTCATGTATGTATTTAATTTTTAAAATAATTCCTTTATGGAAACAAATTTTCCAGTTATCATGTACTTTTCTAATACCAGACAAGCACAGTTAAAAGAGACACCACCTGTTCTAATCAAAGATCTAAAATCCAGTCAAATTTTAGGACTGTTCCCACTAATTACTTGGGGAAGGAGGATATATTTGTGTCTCTACAGGTAGAAGGCCCCACTGGGTTCCAGCAAAAAATATAAAACCATATCTACAGCCTCTAAAGGAACACCAAGATGTTCCACAAGAACAACCCTAAAAGGAATCTGAGGATGTCCTAAGGACAACCACCTACCTGCTACAAAATTGCTTTACACTTCTCTAACTTTGTTAGCTTTCCCTCAGATTATCCCATTAAATATGACCCCCAAGGGACTCCTACTTGCTGCTGCCATCCTGATCAACTCCATGCTCCTCATAAAGACTTGGATAGTCCTGCAACCAAAACAAAACATATGGGTAACTCTGGCAAAAACCATAAAACAAAACACCCTATGTCTGTCTGTTGCCAGCCCTGATGACCCCTTTTCTACCTGTCTGGTAGGGCTACCTACGGATGTATGGCCAATAATTAATAATGCCACCCGTAATATGAAAAATTACAATCTTAATAGCATATGGAAACACAACCCTGTAGATGCCTGGAATCACTAGACCCAGAAGCTTCCACATGGACCACTTGAATCTCAAAAACTAGAAATTCTTGGTTTTGTGGAAATTATTTTTTGTATTTTTTTTTTTAATAAACAAAAGTGGGAAATGATTGAGAGACCCACAATCAAAATGAAAGAGAAATTATTAGGGAAGATGTTTCTCCATATCACCCAACTTACAAAAATCAAAGCTGATGGTGTAATTACACCTCCTCCATCACTTCTCGGTCTAGTAATCACCCATTCCAGTTACCGCAGGGTGTGTTTCTTAATTGCGGGGAAAGAGCATAGCCTAGCATACAATCATATATTAAGGGTGAGCCTTGTAGCTTGGGGAGGTTTACTTTACTGGCACCCAGCATAAAAATGATTCATAGCCAAAAGAATAGAGCAAAAAGATATACTCATGTCCTAGTTTAGGGCAAATTTAGGGAAAACCTCCAGAAGGAGCCCCCAGAAAACAAAACCCCCATAACTCCTCCCTCCGACCACTGGGTTTGGGAAGAATTTCCTCAGAGGAAAAGTGGAAAAAACCTGTTTATTAATCAAACAAAACACTCCCCAACACAAGAAAAGATAATGAACAACCCCAGATGACAAAAAAACTCTTTCACCGGTGTGAGAGGATGACAAACTCAGAAAATCTCTCCGACAAGTGGTATCAGTCTCTGGCGTTGGGGATGACTGCTGCAGATCACAAATTGCAGACTCCCGGTGTTCCTTGGTGTTTCCCAGGTCCCGGTCCAGAACAGGTTCAGATGGTATATAGAAAGGGGAAGAAAGAAAGAACAAAAAAAAAAAAGTCCAGGGAAAGAGATTGGACTGCCTAACTAAACTAACTAATAAGCAAAAGCAAAAGCCAGCAAAGCGCAAGTCAGCAAGCCAAGCCAGCAAGCAAGAGCCAGCAAAAGTCTGCAAACCTAGCCTCCCCTAAGCATAGACGATGGGGGAGGGGAGCCAACTGATAAGTACAGTAATTTCATGATTATAAGCCGCACCATTTTGACTAAAATTTTGGTCCGAACCCAAAGTGCGGCTTATAATCAGGTGCAGTTTATATACGGACAAAGAACAAAAAGTTGCTGTTTTAGTTTGGAGGACAGGTGTCTCCTGAGAAAGGCAGGAGCTTCTCTTTTAAATGGAGAATGTAAACCCCCTCCCTCCAAATTATTATAATTTTGAAATCAAGGGGCTTTCAGGCAAAAATATGTGAATTAGGAATAACAGTTCTTTACTAGAGAAACTAAAATAGAAATACAGTACTACAAAGAAACAAACTCCAAACCCTTACAAAGTCAGAGTACAACCTGATACCCCGTCAGGCAGGGTGTTGGCAGCAGTCCCATTAAATGGTGGCTGCATCCTCCTGCAGTGACAGATGTGATTCAGTCTAAGCAGTGCTCCTCTAGAAGGTGCAGTTTCCCTCCAGAGGTCCAGTGGAGATGTGGAGAAATCCAGTTTTCCTCTGGAGTCCAGTGAAGAAAGGGGTTCTCTTAGTGTCCCAAAACCTCTGTTTTCATCTTGGTAAGAAATGTTGGGCTCTTCCCCCTGGTTGGAGCAACTTCCAATGGGATGCAGTAATTTTATCAGTCACACAGTAGGACTCAATGGGCCATTAGCATAAAATGACTCCCTGGAGGAAGGATGGGTTGTGAAAACATAAAGAACAATGCCCTGCCTGGTTTCAATGGATGGCCCATTAGCAGAATATCTGCCGTTGAGACAAGGATCACTGCCCCCGCCCTCAACAGATGGTGATAGAATAGATACCTTTTATCACACTCTGTATTGTAACGTGCGGTTTATAATCAGGTGCGGCTTATGTATGGACAAAGAATGAAAAGTTGCTGTCACCTGGAAGTGTGGCTTATACTCAGTGCAGCCTATAATCGTGAAATTACTGTAGAAAAAACAAACCTTCACTTGAACAGAACACACGATTGGGGATACAAGCACCATAACATCACCTCAGGACATTCCACTCCTTATCTCCATATCGTGAGTATACTACTAAACACCATGTAAAACTTCATCAAGTAAATACTTCCATCTCACTTGCTGAAACCTTCGACATGTACACATTCCCTTCTATCTCACTTGCTCAGACCTTCGACACACATTTCCTTCTGTCTCATGTCTGTGTGATCTAATTTACAGACAATGGTGGTAACATTCGCCAAACAATCATATTTGTATATTAATCTTACCCCACAATCAGATCTCCCTGAGCTACACATCGTGTTGTTCCATCTCTCTACATTACCCACCATGTATAACCTGGTCCTTGAGCAAAGACCATCCCACGAATGGGTTTGTCTGTTCTTGAGGCAGAATTAATCCATACTGTCTTCCCTAACAAACCTCTGACATGGGCCACTGGGACTTTATCTCCATCTACTATGTTAAGGGACTCAGACTGGGCAGGACCTGCTCGGTTGGTGGAGCCTTGGGTGTTAACTGACCAGGTGGCCTTTGCTAAATGCTGCTCCCAGTTTTTGAAAGATCCTCCACCCAATGTTTTCATGGGTCCATCGTGCTAGGAACAACTCTCCCTTGTGTTCCCAATCAAGGTCTATCTTGGACACCCCTATCGTTGCAGCCTGATCTACCTTCCGATTGTTTTGCTGCTCTTCATTAGCTCTACTTTTGGGAACATGAGCATCTACATGGCGAACCTTCACAGGTAGTTTCTCTAACCGGGTAGCGATGCCTTTCTATTCTTCAGCAGCCCAAATTGGTTTTCCTCTACGTTGCCAGTTCACTTCTTTCCATTTCTCCAGCCATCCCCACAAAGCATTGGCTACCATCCAGGAATCAGTGTACAGATAAAACTTTGGCCACTTCTCTCTTTCTGCAATGTCTAGGGCCAGCTGAAAGGCTTTGAGTTCAGCAAATTGACTTGATCCACCCTCTCCTTCAGTGGCCTCTGTGACCCGTTGTGTGGGGCTCAATACAGCTGCTTTCCACCTCCGATTCATCCCTACGATGCGACAGGAACTGTCAGTGAATAAAGCGTAACTTGTTTCCTTTACCGGCTGTTGGTTGTATGGCGGAGCTTCTTCAGCCTGTGTCACTGGTTCTTGTTCCTCATCTGTGACACCAAAACTTTCACCTTCGGGCCAATTTGTAATTACTTCCAAAATCCCAGGGCGATTCAGTTTTCCAATCCGGGAGCACTGTGTGATAAGGGCAATCCACTTGCTCCATGTAGCACTGGTGGCATGGTGGGTGGAGGGAACCTTTCCTCTGAACATCCACCCTAGCACTGGTAGTCGGGGTGCCAGGAGGAGTTGTGCTTCCATGCCGATCACCTCTGATGTGGCTTGGACTCCTTCATAGGCAGCCAAGAGTTCCTTCTCTGTTAGGGTGTAGTTACCTTCAGACCCCCTGTAGCTCCGACTCCAGAATCCCAGAGGTCGGCCTCAAGTCTCATCAGGTGCCTTCTGCCACAGGCTCCAGGACAAACCATGGCTCCCAGTTGCAGAGTAGAGCACATTCTTCACATCTGGTCCTGTCCTGACTGGGCCAAGGGCTACAGCATGAGCAATTTCTTGTTTTATCTGGGCAAAAGTTTGTTGCTGCTCAGGGTCCCAATGGAAATCATTCTTCTTGCGGGTAACCAGGTAAAGAGGGTTCACAATCTGACTGTACTCAGGAATGTGCATTCTCCAAAAACCTATGGTTCCTAAGAAAGCTTGTGTCTCCTTCTTGTTGGCTAATGGGGACATAGCTGTGATTTTGTCGATGACATAAGTAGGAATCTGACGCCATCCATCTTGCCACTTCACTCCCAGGAACTGGATCTCCCGAGCAGGTCCCTTAACTTTACTCTTCTTGATAGCGAAACTGGTTTCCAGGAGGATTCGGATGATTTTCTCTCCTTTCTCAAACACTTCTGCTGCTGTGTTCCCCCACACAATATCATCAATATATTGTAGATATTCTGGAGCCTCATCCTTTGCTAGTGTAATCTGGATCAGTCCATGGCAGATGGTAGGACTGTGTTTCCACCCCTGGGGCAGTGGTTTCCAGGTATACTGCACACCCCTCCATGTAAAGGTAAACTGAGGCCTGCATTCTGCTGCCAGAGGAATGGAGAAAAGTGCATTGGCGATATCAATAGTGGCATACCACTTTGCTGCCTTGGATTCCAGCTCGTACTGCAGTTCCAGCATGTACGGCACAGCAGCACTAAGTGGTGGAGTCACTTCATTCAATGCACGGTAGTCCACTGTCAATCTCCATTCCCCTTCAGATTCACGCACAGGCCAGATGGAACTGTTGAAGGGTGAGTGGTTTTTGCTGACCACCCCTTGGCTCTCCAGCTCTCAGATCATCTTATGGATGGGAACCACAGTATCTCAAGTTGTTCTATATTGTTGATGATGCACTGTTGAAGTGGCAATTGGTACCTTTTGCTCTTCTCCCTTCAGAAGTCCTACTGTAGTTGGGTTCTCAGACAGTCCAGGCAAGGTGTTCAATTGCTGGATGCCCTCTGTCACCACAGCTGCTATCCCAAATGCCCACCTGAATCCTTTTGGGTCTTTAAAATACCCCTTTCGGAGGTAATCTATGCCTAAAATGCATGGGGCCTCTGGGCCAGTCACAATAGGGTGTTTTTTCCATTCCTTTCCAGTCAGACTCACTTCAGCTTCCACCAAGGTAAAGTCCTGCGATCCACCTGTCACGCCAGCAATAGAGACAGATTCTGCCCCCACATATCTTGATGGGACTAATGTACATTGTGCACCAGAATCAACCAAGGCTTTATACCTTTGTGGTTCCGATGTGCCAGGCCAACGAATCCACACAGTCCAGAAAACACGATTTTCCCTCGCCTCGCCCTGGTTAGAGGCAGGGCCCCTCTACCCCTGTTTATCCTTCTTTCCTTGGGCACATGTCTTAGAGGTTCCTTCAAGGGGATTGGACATGTCATCATCATCATTATACTTGGCAATTTGGCTATGGGCAACTGGAGTTACTCTCCTATTGGTGGAATTTCCTCTTTGAGTCTTGCCTTCCTTCAATTCACGCACCCGTTGTGCCAGAGTAGCAGTAGATTTTCCGTCCCATCTCCTCATGTTTTCTCCACAATCACGCAGGAAGAACCACAGCTCAGCTCGTGGGGTGTACCTTCTCTCCCCATCAGGGGAACGTCTGCGTTGAATACCCAGGCCTCTAATTGGTGCAGCCGAGATTTGGAGAAGGTCCTCCTTAATCTCCTCCCTGAGTCTCTTATGATTCTCCTCTATCTTATCTTCTAATTTCTGCAGACGTGTTTCCACAGCTGCGATTCTGGTCTGTGTTGGACCATGTACAGTATCTGCATATGCTCAGAGTTTCTTCACCATATCGAGCACAGTCTCATCCCTCTTATCCCGCTTCATTATTGCTAAAGCAGAAGCGTATTCATGTGGCCCAAGTCGCACAAGTTTTCGCCACATCACAGATGTACATGGTACCAAGTCGGGATTCCTAGTTGTTATGTCATCTGAGAAGATAATATCTGCCATTGCCATTTCTCTCAGGCGTTGGATCCCTTGTTCTATAGTCTTCCACTGTGTCTGTTGCATATAAAGATCGTCTGCACACAGGTATCTTTGTGCTACACTGTCCAGGACCGGTGTCCAGAGGTTGTGAGGGTTAGTCCCCTTCATCATTCCTTGGTCGATGACAGGATCATGTGACAGGGATCCCAAATGCCTCGCTTCAGTGCCATCCAGAATTGTAGCCTCACCTGCAGCATCCCAAAGACGGACCAGCCAACTAATTATAGACTCATCAGGTCGTCGAGTGTAATCCTTTCTTAGACCACGGAGGTCCTTTAGGGAAAAGGACTCAATATTGGCCTCTGATCTTGTACCAGTTGCTTTGACTCCTGGTTTTATGACAGGAGGCACTGAAGGTCCTTCTCCTGCATCCTCATCATCATCATCCAGTGGTCGATTGGTCTTGTCTGTGGACTTCCCACTTCTCGTGCTAGTAGCAACAGCCATTGGTTGAGGCTTACTGTCTGGTTTAGCTGCTGGCCTCAAGCCTGGGGTGTTGGTTGCAGCCTGAGTGACTGGGATAGTGGTTGATTTATCTCCCTGTCCCCTTTCCTCTGTCTGCTGCCCTACAGTATCTAGCAGGGTGCGATAAGCATATGCCAGGGACCAGCTCACTGCAATGATCTTTTCCTCCTTGGAGTTATCATGGCACTTCTCTTTCAGGTATTTTGTCACCTCAGCTGGATTCTGAATTTGTTCAGGGGGAAAGTCCCAGACTAGAGGGTCAGAAAATTCCTTCAAGATTTGGCCCATATCCTCCCATTTTCCACACCACTCAGGATTCCTCAGACTTGGCTCTACTCCTAAGTCAGGAGTCTCATCAGTCCCTCTAGAAATCTCAGTTCTTATCCTATAGAAACTGCAGACTGTATAAAGAAAGCTTACTAGATTAACAGCAGAAAGATGGTCTCTATAACATTCAGGGGAAATTGAACGTACTCTAATAGGGATGTAAAGATTCAGGGGAGAGGAAGGAAAACAAAGGCTGAAAAGTCTCATCCCCTGCTTCTCCTCTAACAAACTGGGCACATAACCATAACCATGAACCATACATTCCTGGAACAGACTCCAGCATCTTTATAAACCTCCTACAAACCATTACAACCAAGCCCAGCCCGATGAATATTCTGGTCAGTGCCCCTCTACTACAGAAACTGCGTATTAGGGACAACACCGGAGTTATTTCTGGATGAGAAAATAAACCTAGGGACCACAGAGGTATTAAGACCTCAAAAAATTCTAGGGACCAGAAACACATGCAGGCCTCCACCCCAAGAGACATTATGAATTCAAACAACATTATCAGAACAAAGTTTTTTCCACTTTCTCTTGCCCTACAATTGTGCGTCAATATTTGTCCTAGTTTAGGGCAAATTTAGGGAAAACCTCCAGAAGGAGCCCCCAGAAAACAAAACCCCCACAACTCCTCCCTCCGACCACCGGGTTAGGGAAGAATTTCCTCAGAGGAAAAGTGGAAAAAACCTGTTTATTAATCAAGCAAAACACTCCCCAACACAAGAAAAGAAAATGAACAGCCCCAGATGACAAAAAAACACTTTCACCAGTGTGAGAGGATGACAAACTCAGAAAACCTCTCCTGTGAGTGGTATCAGTCTCTGGTGCTGGGAATATGTCCTGGTTTAAAGGGACAGTATTGCCAGGAAAAGGAAATTCAGGAACTCTCAGGCAAAAAGGTATGGATTTGGAATAACAGTTCTTTACTGATATATTTACAAGACAAACATAAACATCATCAGCTATATGAAAGAAAAAAAACAGTGACAGAACAGAACGAGACTCAGTCTCAGTCCCTTTTTCCAGTCACAGATGCCCTCCTCGTCCGCAGAGTCGCGATGGAGCAGGGCAGGCAGCCTCTCAGTTGCGGCTGCTGCAGGAGCAGGGGAGCGAGGCGGCAGCTCCGTCTCAGGTGGGAGAAAGGTGAGGGAAGAACTTGCTCACCGTGGGTGTCCCGGTTCTCAGCGTTGTTCTCAGAAGCAGGAAGCTTTAGCAGTCGGAGTCCAGGGGGCCTGATCCCACCACGGAGAAAAACAACCTCTCTCCCCGAGGTCGGCCGGCAAGCTGCGAGTGTCCCCCCACCTGCCGAAAAAACAAAGCAGCACCCCACCTTCCGTAATGGAGCCATTGGGCCAGCCCAGCCATTCCTTTGTCTTGAGCACTTAACGGCTAAAAGGGGTGCCTCCCCGGCTAGTTTAGCATAATAATGAGAAAAATTTCTAAAAACTCCCCCAACCTACAACAGAATTACTGCTGCAGATCACAAATTGCAGACTCCCGGTGTTCCTTGGTGTTTCCCAGGTCCCAGTCCAGAACAGGTTCAGATGGTATATAGAAAGGGGAAGAAAGAAAGAACAAAAAAAACAAGCCAAGGAAAGAGATTGGACTGCCTAACTAAACTAATAAGCAAAAGCAAAAGCCAGCAAAGCTAAAGCCAGCAAGCCAAGCAAGCAAGCAAGCAAGAGCCAGCAAAAGCCTGCAAACCTAGCCTCCCCTAAGCACAGATGATGGGGGAGGGGAGCCAACTGATAAGTAGACAAAACAAACCTTCACTGAAACAGAACACACGATTGGGGATACAAGCACCATAACATCACCCCAGGACAACTCATTATTTTGAATTTGATCGCAATGATGAAGTTACATACTGGGGTAAAAAAAAAGAGAATAGTTGCCTCCATTTTACTGCTCTGGGTGACCGCAGCAAAAGCTTTAGGACAATTAGATCTTTTTGAGTTCCTCCTGAGTAAACAAACCAACTCTACCTCCCTTGCATTAAGTGGTTTGCTCTCAGATGTAGATGCTATCAGGCACGCCACCTTGCAAAACCGAACAGCAATAAACTTTCTACTCTTAGCCCATGGGCATGGCTGTGAGGACTTCGAGGGCATATGTTGTATGAATCTTTCCGATCGTAGTGAGTCCATTCATCACAGTATTTAAATTCTCAAAGAAAGGTTCAAGAAGTTGCAAGAAGATGACAGCGACTGGTTTAATGGACTATTCAAGAAGTGGAACTTATCTAGTTGGACTCTAGTCAAAATGGGTTTACTGATTTTTGTAGTTGTTGTGTTTATATTATTACCTTGTTTTTTAAATTGCCTATTAAGAATTTTTCAAAAATCTTTACCAAAAACCTTTGCAATACAAAGAGAAGTGGCAGATGTGATAGTCAAATTAGCTAAGATAAACCAGAGCTTAGCCCAGGTTCCCTACACAAAGGGCATACATCTAAGACCCTGGGAAGCACACTGTTAAAAAAAAAAAACCTTAAACTTAAGGTCAGGCCCCTGCCCACCAAATGTGGAGGCTTTGACCTAAATCCGTGGGACTTGTGGGAACATGTAAGGGCATGACCAAAAATGTTCCTAGTTCTCCTTGGCAATTGGACCTTTTGCCCTCGGATACCCCTATGTATTGATAAACCTGACCCCTCCCCCTGGTCTTTGAATGCTGCATCTCGTACTGCATTGTCATGGATGGATTAAAGGATTTCTCAGGCACACCATCATACCCGTCCTGTTTATTCAACCACGCTCTGATCTGGTCAAGCCCGAGTTGTCACAAAGGGAAAAAAACCCCTGCTCTGACAGTCATTCAGCGACATATCCTGAGGGTGGATAGTCATGAGTGACAGGGAATTTGGGATGACATGGGTGAGTTTGGGGGAAAATTATCTTCTCCGATGGTTTGAAAGTTCACCCCTGAACAAATACAGAGCCCTGATAAAGTGGCAGAATATTTGAAAGAAAAATGCTGTGGTAACTCCAGAGAGTATGTATGGATCCAATGGTCTGGCACAGCAGACTCACAAGAGTATAAGGCTTTAGTTGATGCCGGTGCACAATGTACCCTGATGCCATCAAGATATGTAGGGGCAGAAACCATCTTTATTTCTGGGGTGACAGGGGGATCCCAGCAGCTGACTGTACTGGAAGCAGAAGTGAACCTGACTGGAAATAAATGGCAATCTCTCCACCATTGTGACTTGCCCAGAGGGCCCATGCATCCTTGGCACAGATTACCTCAGGAGCAGGTATTTCAAGGGCCCAAAAGGTCATATTTGAACTTTTGGGATAGCTGTTGTGGAGACAGAGGAAATTAGACATCTCAATACCTCGTCTAGTCTCTTAGAGGGTTCTTCTTCTGTGGGACTGCTGAGGGTCATACTGCACCAGTTGGGACTCTGTGATCCCCATCTATAGATGATTGAGAGAGAGACAGGGACTAATGACTGGTGATCAGAATCCGAATTTACTGTGAGCTACATATGCTTAAATACCATTTTTAGGAAGGCTTGTAATTTTATACTACATTCTTTGGGTTAAACACCACACAGACAAACTTTACATTTCTACTTAATTCAACTTCTTTCCTGTTGCCAGTCTTGATCCTATCTTCTTGTAATCTTCAGAGCTCTGTTTGCTGTTGCCAAGGCATCTTGGTTACCAAACGGCATATGCTAATTAAATCCACAGTACAGTAATTTCACGACTATAAGGCGCACCCTTTTGACTAAAAGTTTGACCCGAACCCGGAAGCGTACCTTATAGTCCGGATGCGCCTTATATATGGACAAAGTTCGGAAATTTGTCAACCCAGAAGTGCGAGCTGTGAGCCGAGATGGGACCTGCGGGACCTGCGGCCATGCGGGGGGAGCCGGGAACTGTGAGAGCTGTGGCCACCAGGCAGGGGAAACTGGGAACCGGCCCAGTTGCCGGGCGGGGGAATGCCGGGACGCAACGTGGTTGCCGGCTGGGGGGGACACTGCGCAGCCGCCGGAGAAGCGGGAAGAAGCGGCGCGGCAGCCGCTGGTCAGGGAGAAGCGGGGAGAAGTCGCGCGACCACCGACCGGGGGGAAGCCACGCGGATGTCGGTGGGAGCCAGGAGCCGTGAGCTGTGAGCCATGCCAGCCGGCGCTGGGGGCGGGCGGGAGTGCCCAATGCCAGGCACCCACAAAACCCACTCATTCACCCTCCCCTGACACAACTGAGCAGAGGAGAGAAAATTAAATGAAGGATTCATGAGTTGAGATAAAGACTGGGAGAAAAACACTTTAAGGATAAAATAGGCTCAATTTAGAGATACTAAGTGAATTAATTACTAACAAAATCAGAGCAGGATGATGAGAAACAAAATAAGCCCTTAAAAACACCTTTTCTTCCTCCAAAATCCTTCCTCCTCCCCACTGACAGAGCAGGAGGACAAGGTCGTGGTTTTGGTCAGTTCCTCACCCATAATTTCTCTCACTGCCCAGGGCAAGGAGTCATTCCCCTGCTGCACTGTGGGGTGCTTCCCATGGGAGATAGTGTCTCTTTTGGGGTGGACGCGACATACAAAAGGACGCGTTACATCCCAGAAGGCAAATATCTGTTTATTACAACGACTAGCTATCTTTTATACCCTCTTCAAAGTTTACACTTTATTCATTGGTTACAATAGATCAACATAACATTCATTGGTGTAAAACCATCTCCACCTCTGTTTTTCACAAAACTTTTCTAAAAATACTTTTCCCAGCTGGAGGTTTCTTTTTGCTTATCTCCTTCTCCTTCTCCTTCTCTTCTCGGTCTCCATACCAACAGCATTGGTGAAATTCCTTTTAGACTTACAGTAATTTCACGAATACAAGCCGCAGCAATTTGACAAAAATTTTGGTGGAAACCCGGAAGTGTGGCTAATAGTCGGGTGCGGCTAATATATTAATAATTTTCTGACATTTACAACCCCAGACGTGCCAGCCAGAGTGCCGAGCCAAGCACCGGCCAGTAAAAGCCGGCATTTCGCAATTGTTACAGTGTTACTGTGTTGCCCTGGCTCCCTGCAGGCAGCACGGGGGGCGGGGAGAGAGGCAGGAGAGCTCTCTTCTTCCCTCCTCTGCTGCAGCCCAGGGGAGGAGGGGAGGGGGGCGCCGCCATTGCCGCGGCCCGGGGAGGAGAGGTGAGGGGGGGGGGGGGGGGGGGGGGGGGGGGGGGGGGGGGGGCGGGGGGCGTCGCCATTGCCGCGGCCCGGGGAGCCGACGAGGGGGGGGCGCCATTGCCGCGGCCCCGGGAGCCGACGGGGGGGGGGGCGCCGCCATTGCCGCGGCTCGGGGAGGACGCGGGGGGGCCGCGCCGCCATTGCCGCGGTCCGGGGAGCCGACGGGGGGGAAGCGCCACCATTGCCGCGGCTCGGGGAGGACGCGGGGGGGCCGCGCCGCCATTGCCGCGGCCCGGGGAGCCGACGGGGGGGAAGCGCCGCCATTGCCGCGGCTCGGGGAGGACGCGGGGGGGCCGCGCCGCCATTGCCGTGGCCCGGGGAGCCGACGGGGGGGGGCGCCGCCATTGCCGCGGCCCAGGGAGCCGACGGGGGGGGGGGCGCCGCCATTGCCGCGGCTCCGGGAGCCGACGGGAGCCCTGCGCAGCCATTGCCGCGGCCCGGGGAGGGGGGGGGAAGTGCGCGCCGCCATTGCCGTGTCTCGGGGAGCCGGCGGGAGCCCCGCGCCGCCATTGCCGCGGCCCGGGGAGGGGCGGGAAGTGCGCGCCGCCATTGCCGCGGCTCGGGGAGGAGGCGGGGTGCTTTGTCCGCGCCCGCCGCCGGCGCCACGGGCGCGGGAAAGCTCCGTCCCCGCCCGCCGCCGCTGCCGTAGGAGCGGGGGAAGCTCCGTCCCTGCCTGCCACCGCGGGGCAGCGCCGACCCGGGGTGACCGAGCCCAGTGGCAGCGGTGGCCGGCCCCGAGCGGCAGCACCGGGCTGGGCCACCTGGCCCCGTCAGCGGCCCCTAGCGGGCCGAGCCTGCACAGCCTTAGCTCAGCCAGTAAACCCCGCCCTCCCGTGGTTCTGTTACTAATTGCACGCGGGTCCTCGCTGCGAACGACAGAGCGGCTTATATTCGTGTGCGGCTTATCTATGGACAAAAACCGAAATATTTGCCAACACCCAGAGATGCGGTTTATACTCGGTGCGGCTTGTATTCGTGAATTTACTGTAAACCTTATCCATTAACTTTCTCTGGCTCACAGTCCAGTTGTAAGCCCCCTTCCATAATTCCCCTTATTTTTTTTATTTGAACCAAGAATGCAACTGCTAAGGATTTTTCAGGACCCTTGCAAAAATCCAAGCAGACAGCATGGGGACAAAGCAATACCTCAACTTGCAAGAAAACCATTAAATTATTCCCATCTTCAAATTTAGAATATTCCCGTAAACTGAACCATTACGATCTAACAAGTCCATACAATACATACTCTCAAAATCTTGGCATCCATAACCATGTGCTAACAATAAAAAAATACATTAACAAGACATGTAGAAAATGGGTTTTCAAATGCCCTTACAGACTTTGAAATCCCATGATGACACATTTGTGGCAGAATGATAACTTCACATTTAGTTACAGTAATTTCGCGATTATAAACCGCATCATTTTGACTAAAATTTTCCTCCCAAACCGGAAGTGCAGTTTACATTCAGGAGCAGTTTATATATGAATAAATTTTGGAAATTTCCCAACCCGGAAGTCCGAGCCAGCAGCAGCCCTGAGCCGAGCCGGAACCCGCCCGACCCCGGGCGGCGGCACAGTGGCAGCACAGCGGCAGCACTGCCCGGCCCCAGGGGGCACGGTGGCGGCACCAGCCAGGCATGCCGCTCTCCCTCTTCCCGGCAGCAGTGGCCGGGCACACCCCTCTCCCTCTTCCTGGCAGCATTGGCCGGGGACGCCCCTCTCCCTCTTCCCGGCGGCAGCGGTCGGGCATGCTGCTCTCCCTCTTCCCAGTGGCACCATCCGGGCACATCCCTCTCCCTCTTCCCGGCAGCAGCACCTGGGCATGCCCCTCTCCCACTTCCTGGCAGCATTGGCCGGGGATGCCCCTCTCCCTCTTCCCGGCAGCAGCAGCTGGGCACCTCCCTCTCCCTCCCGGCAGCAGCAGCGAGCGGGACTGGGGCCGCTCCCTGGCGGCTGCCCTGAGCAGGGCTGAGCCAGTAAACCCCGTGATCCCGCGATTCTGTTACTAATTGGCAACTTTGCGAAAGTTGCACGGGGATCCTTGCTGCGAACGAAAGTGCAGCTAATAATCCGGTGCAGCTTATATATGGACAAAGACCTAAATGTTGCCGACACCCGGACCTGCGGCTTATAATCAGGTGTGACTTGTAATCATGAAATTACTGTAAATAAATTTTCCTCCACATAGAGTTATATTTTGTGGCCAGAAGACCAAGTCATCTGTCCAGTCACCAATCAGAACTAAGCAGCATCTACTTAACTTTACAACTGGCTGCTGCTATCATAATGAGGAACCAATCTAGTTGTTTCAAGTGTGGACTTTCAACTACTAATTCAACACCTTTATACAAAAGCAATACCTCTCCCCTAGGTGCATTAAATTCCTCTATTTTGGGGCAGTAAGTGCTGTGTGAAGGGAAATGGTACAAGACACATTACTCAGTACTGCCAACCTCTCTGTAGAGGTGAAAAAAAAATAAAGGTAACATCCACCAATTTAAATTTGGGTTTTCAGCCTGAGTCAATATCCTCATTTACTTTACCCTAAGCAATCATCTTCACAGTGTGTTAATTCTTTAAGAGTCCATGCTTCGATCCACCTGCTGGCCGGTGTCTCCCATGCATTCTGCTTCGGTTATGGGACCATCCATCCTATTCCTTCTGGTGTGCTCCAAGTACAGCTTAACAGTGAGCAACAACCCAACGAGGGCCATTTTCTGTCAAAACACAAGCATACCCTTCTGCATGTTATTAATTCCACTGGGCCACTCCACACACATTCCAGTAATTAAATCCTTAATCCAACCTTAACATCCTTATGAAAATTTGGCTATTTAGAATTTAGAGAAGAAAAATGATGATGTATAGGAGACAACCGTGAATCAGGTGAAGGACGTAAGAAGTTTAACACATAAACATCTTTATCCAATCTCACTTGAGGTGACTTCCCTTACATTCCCCATTTTTGTCTTTGAATCATGCACTTCAAAACACCATGAGTGCATTTAATAATTGCTTGGCCTGTTTGGGTATGGGGGATACCAGTAGAATGCTCAACCCCTCAGGCACCAAAAAAATGATTGCAAATACTGTGAAACATATGCTGGACCTTTATCCATTTTTATATGCAAGGGAACACCTAAAATAGAAAAAGCATGACAAAAAAGACAAATAGTATCCCAGGTTGTTTCACCAGCAAATGCTGATGCAACTATGGCATGAGATAAAGTATCAACTATAACATGAACATATTTTAAATTACCAAATTCAGGCATTTTTGTAAAAGCAGTTTGCCATTCTTGCAAAGGGAATAGACCTCTGGGGTTAATACCATATGTCCTGGTTTGGAGGACAGGTGCCTGCTAAGTAAGGCAGGAACCTCTCTTTGAAATTGAGAATGTAAACCCCCTCCCTCAAAATTATTATAATTTTGAAATTAAGGGACTCTCAGGCAAAGATATGGGAATCAGGAATAATAGTTCTTTACTAGGATAATTAAAATAGAAGTACAGTATTACAAAGGGAAAACCCCAAACACTGACAGAGTCAGAATACAACCTGACACCCTGTCAGTCAGGATGTTGGTAGCAGTCCAATTAAATGGTGACTGCAGTCCTCCTGGGGAGACAGATGTGGTTCAGTTGAAGCAGTGGTCCTGCAGAAGGGGTGCAGTTTCCCTCCAAAGGTCCAGTGATGATGTGGAGAAGTCCAGTTTTCCTCTGAAGTCCAGTGGAAAAAGGGTTCCCTTACTGTCCCAAAATCTCAGTTTTTATCTTGGTAAGAAAGGCTTGTCTCTTCCCCCTGGCTGGAGCATCTCCCAATGTGATGAAGTAATTTTATCAGTTATACCGTGGGACTCAATGGGCCATTAGCAGAAGATAACTCCCTGGAGGAAGGATGGGTTGTGAAAAGATAAAGAACAATGCCCCACCTGGTTTCAATGCATGGCCCATTAGCAGAATATCTCCCACAGAGATAAGGATCACTGCCCCCAACCTCAACAGATGGTGATAGAATAGATACTTTTGATCACATCCTGTATTGTAACCCAAGACACCATAATATTGTGAAATATGCGTCATATGACAATCAGGACAAGAAGAAACAATTGATTTTCTCCCCTGAAAAGGAATATCACTGGTGAAATTCAAAATAGGGTGAGAAAGCAAATGATATGTCTTGTGGTCCGTAAAATAAGACAAAGTAGATTGCAATTCATGATGATTTTGAAAATACCTTTCTAAATACCATTGCTGTACAGGTATCACAATAGTTACAGGATCATGGCCTAAAACCTCATGACAACATCTGCAATCTTTAATGATGATGTCTGCAAAAAGTTCATAAATCCCTGGAGCTCTTTTCCAGGATCTGAAATATAAAAATATCCGCTCCAAAATATGCAGTTTATCTTCCCACTCATCATTCCATTGACACAATATTCCACATGGTACTTCATGATCTTTTAAAAGAAATAAGTACACCCCAACAAAAGGATCTATCCTATTTAGAAATTTACATGTCAAAGTTAGTTCAGTTTCTACTATGGCTTTTTCTGCTATGGTAGTCAAGCATCTCTTATCAGTAGAGGAAGTAGTCTCTGATAGTAATTCAAATAAAGGTTGTATTTAATGATTATTTATCCCTAAATATGACCTAATCCAACCTATTGCACCAACCAATGTCTACACATCAGTATTAGTTTTAACTTCAATGTTCAATTTCACAGGTTGAGACACAATCTGAGTATTAGTTATCAACCCCAAATATTTCCAATGCATCTCTTTCCGTACTTTCTCTAGGGCAATAATTAAACCAAAAGTTTCCAAATTTGTAACAGCACATTGTTCCAGAGCTGACAATTGTTCATTTTCAGATGCCAACAAGATATCATCCATGTAATGATAACAATAGCAGTTGCTAAATTGCTCTTGCACTTTTGATAAGGCCTGTGCCACAAATCATTGACAAATAGTTGGAGAATTTTTCATCCCCTGGGGTAGAACTTTGCACTGATATCTTTTAATAGGTTCAGCATGATTTAAAGAAGGCATAATAAAAGTAAATTTTTCCTTATCTTGTTCAGCCAATGGAATAGTATAAAAGTAGTCCTTTAAATCAATGATAATTATTTGCCATCCCTGTGGAATCATTGTGGGTGTTGGAAGATCTGGTTTTTAAGCTCCCATTGTGGCCATCACAGCATTTATCTGCCATAAATCGTGCAAAAGTCTCCATTTTCCTGGTTTCTTTTTTATCACAAAACCAGGGATATTCCATGGGCTGAATGATTCTTCAATATGCCCAGCTTGCAGCTGTTCTGATACTTAATTTTGCAGTGCAGTAAGTTTTTCAAAAGAGAGGGGTCACTAATCAATCCAGACAGGTTTATCTGTTAACCATGTCAATGTTACCACTGGATGCTTAAGGCCCTGCATCACAGTGGCCCTTGCTAAAAGCCCATAGTGATTTCACACCCCATTCAGATAACCAATCTCACCCCCATAAATTATATAGAGCAGTGGTAACAATAAGGCATGATGTTAACTTGTTGGCTTTCAGGATGTTTTACATTAATCACAATAGAAGATAGGCCACCTACAATTACAGTAATTTCACGAATACAAGCCGCACTGAGTATAAGCCGCATCACTGGGTATTGGCAAACATTTTGTTCTTTGTCCATAAATAAGCCGCACCTGAGTATAAACCGCTCTGTCATTCGCAGGGAGGACCCGCATGCAACAAAGTTGCCAAATAGTAACAGAATCGTGACAGGGCGGGGTTTACTGGTTCGGCTCGGTCGTGCTGGTTCGGGGCTGCTGACAGGGCTGGGTGGCCCAACTTGGCGCTGCCACTCGGTGGCAGGGGGTGCACAGAGCCCATCAGCACCCGTCGCGGCAGTGGGAGGCGGGGATGGAGCCACCCCGCTCCTGCGGCGGCGGTGGCACGCGGGGACAGGAGCCCCCCGAGCTGCGGGGCCAGTAGCACAGAGCCCCTGCCTCCCCCTGGGTCACAGGGTCAGCAGTACGGAGCCCCCCACCTTCCCCCCGAGCTGCGGGGTCAGCAGGAGGGAGCTGCCCCACCTTCCCCACCCCCTGTGCTGCCTGCACGGAGTAGCTCCACCCGCCGCGCAACACAGTAACCAATTTGTAACAATCGCGTAAATGCCGGGTTTTACTGGCAGGTGCTCGACTTTGCAGTTTGCACTGACTCGGTTTGCACTCTCAGGGTTGGAAATGTCAGAAAATTATTCACATATTAGCCGCTCCTGAGTATTAGTTGCATTTCCGGTGTGGGAGCAAAATTTTGGACAAAACGGTGCTGCTTGTATTCGTGAAATTACTGTACACCACCCAACCCTATGACTCCAAAATCTTCTCGAGTGAAGGGTCACGATGAAGGCCAAAAAAGCTGTGAAATGATAGTTGCATCTGCTCCCGAGTCAATCAAACCTGTGATAATTATGGTCTCTGGATGATGTCCTTTGGCTGTGACAATGCACTGTTCTTCCAGACGATGATCTGTCACTTTTTGAGTCCAAAATACTTGTGGTGCTCCTGTAGATCTAAAACCTCCTGTACCATGCCTCTGGTCTGTTACATTTGGAACACAACTCACAAAAGGAATAAGTTGAGCAAGACAAGTTCCTTTTTGAATAACAACAGGGGGCTCACCAACTGATTCCATAGCATAAAGTTGTCCCAAATAATCAGAATCAGTAATACCTAAATGAGCATTAATACCTGGAATAGTACTACTAGATCTTCCTACTAAAAGAGCACTTAAACCCTGTCCTATAGGACCATAGGCACCAAGTGGCACGTTACATATTTGTTTTGTCAAAACAGTTATTGTGTCTGTGATAGGTATATCAATCCCTGCAGAGCCTTACAATTCAGTTTATTGCCTGGATTTATCTTAGGCTTTACTTTTTGTTCACAATTGTGTGGGCATTGTGCCTTTAAAAGCCCTGGCTCTCCACAAATAAAGCATTTCTGTGAAGGCCGTAGGACCACGGCCAAAGAAGCCATCTTATACACAACTGTGGCAACTTTTGAGCAAGCAAGTGCAATGTCAGCTAACGAGGGATCTCCTGGCAAAGACTCAATAATTTTTCGTCAGTCCTCATTAGTTCCCAACAGCTGCCGCAATCTTTTCCACAAACTACAAAAAAGATTCCCTGCTACCTTGCTGTAGAGTAACATATCTTTGCTTCAGAGATGCCATTTCCATTGTTTTAATTAAAGCACTCATGCCTAATTGTCGAGCCTGTGCAAAGACTAAAGGATCCCATTTGCCTGTAAATCCAGGTTAGTAAAAGGTCCAGTATCCAGTAAAGTATCATCCCCTAGAGCACTACGAGGGTCCTGCTGGGGCAACTGCATGTTCTCTAAAGCCTTTTGCTTGGTTAACTGTCTCCAGGTGTTCTGAAATGTACTATATTGTACTGGTGGAAACAAAATTGCAGTAAAACACATAATGAAATCACCTTATTAAATTTGTGAGGTGAAAAGCAAGCAAACAGGCAAAATTAACACAATATCATCTACCCATGCTGTAGAATTCCATATACCAATCATAGCTAAGCTTCAAATATCAGTGGAAGATAAAATTCAAGGTTACAGAAACTATGTAATTGCTCTTCAGTCTGAGTTCTAACATTAATTGTCCTTCTACTAGCATGTAAGTAAAAGACTTGCGAAAAAAAGGCTTCTGGAATTAAAGAGGCATAAACATTATCCACCTGAAAGTATTTTTAAGTATATAAGTTCCTAAATCATAACCTAGCAAAAAAAACAGTATCAATTTAGTGTACAGTAATTTCACGAATACAAGCCGCACCATTTTGACTAAGATTTTGCTCCCAAACTGGAAATGCGGCTTATACTCAGGAGCGGCTAATATGTGAATAATTTTCTGACATTTACAACCTCAGAAGTGCCAGCCAGGGTGCCGAACCGAGCACCTGCTAGTAAAAACCGGCATTTCACGATTGTTACAAATTGTTTCTCTGTTGTGCCGCGGGTGGGCCTGGCTCCCTGCAGGCATTACGGAGGGCGGTAGAGAGGCGGGAGAGCTCTCTCCTTCCCTCCTCTGCCGCAGCCCGGGGGAGAGAAGGGGGGGCTCCATGCCACCATTGCCGTGGTTTGGGGAGGCGGCGGGGGCCCCGTGCCGCCATCGTCGCAGGAGCGGGGGGGCCTCTGTCCCCGCCCGCCTCCGCCGCCATGGGAGCAGGGGGAGCTCCGTCCCTGCCTGCCACCACAGGGCAGCGCCGGGTCAGGGCGAGCGAGCCCAGAGGCGGTGGCCGGCCCCGAGCGGCCCCGCCGAGCGGCCCCACCGAGTTGGGCCACCTGGCCCCGTTGGCAGCCCCGAGTGGGCAGAGCCTGCACAGCCCGAGCCGAGCCAGTAAACCCCGCCCTGCCACAGTTCTGTTACTATTTGGCAACTTTGTTGCACGCGGGTCCTCGTTGCGAACGACAGAGTGGCTTATACTCAGGTGCGGTTTATTTATGGACAAAGAACGAAATATTTGCCAACACCCAGAGATGCGGCTTATACTCAGTGCGGCTTGTATTCGTGAAATTACTGTAATTCCATATGGTAAATATTATCAGCATTTCTGTTAAAGAAGATAAATCTTTCCATGTTACATAAACACAGATAACTTTAAATCTCTCCAGTAACTCCTAGTAAAATCACAATTCACTAAAAAGAAAAGATTAACTTTAACAAACATATTTCAAGATATCTGTTAGGTAGCCCGATAATGATACATCATAACATCAGCAAACAGAGCTAGTTGGCTGCTCTCCAGCATGTGTTGAGAGGTGGGGGGAATGGAGGGGGGGTGAGGGGGAGAGACCGCACTGCACCAGGGGAGACAGAGCGGCGCAGGTCTTGGGAGGAGGCAAAAGAGCTCTGATGAGCCGGGGAGGACTCCCAGCCCAGGGAACCAATACAGTTCTGTGGTTTTTTGGGTTTTTTGTCCAGTGAACACCAGCAACCTGACTCATTTAGTTGTATTAGCATTTTGCTTTCTGTCGGATTGCAAACAGTCCTTCTCATTATAGTCTCATCTCTCATTGTTCGCAGGTAGAGGAAAAGGAAACGATTTTAGGAAAAAAGGTGGTATTAAGCGAATAGCCTCTATGAGCTGGATGGTAGCAGTGGCGGCAGCTGCTACAGCTTCTCTATCAACTTTTAATTGCAGCAATCAATTTCAAAGTAGATACCATGCAGTTAGTGATTTTGTGGTTTTGTCTCCCTTTGTAACTGTGGCCCATATCGCTCGCCCTACCTCCTCCAACATTTTGACACAAAAAGCAGTTTGCAGCAACAAAATTTTTAATGTCTGCAGAGATATCCTGAGTCTTCCTCCTGCTACCAGACTAGCTCAGTACCATGAGGAAGCCTCAGATTCCTGCATAAACGAGGCAAAAGATCAAAAGAGGCTCTTCTCTCAGGAATATATTGAAAGGTTTATTCTGGAGGGTTTCCAGGAGAAACGGAGACTGGATACAGGAGACACAGGGGAATTCAAACCATGGCGAGGGGGCAGATGGATTTGGACTCTAGCCAACCAGGTCTGGTCAGAGGGAAAGAGGGAAGGGAATTATAGCATCAAACCACAAAAAGGGGTTTTGGGAAAAACCATGGAGCATTGGATTACAACGTCCCTATTTTTTGTTTAATAAAGTTGAAAGAAAGATATTGGGTTCATTTTGATTCGGATTATGAATTTGCCTACCATTTACAGTTAACGAGAAAGTTAGACTGTTTTAGGTTTTTTCATTTCTATGTGATTGACTACTGAGTTAGGAGGAATGAGACCATTAATAGCTTTGAAAATCAAGCAACGTAGGATCCCAAATGCCGTTACTACAAGGAAAAGAACAACAAAAAATGACAAAATTGTTTGAACTATGGAAGTACATCATCCTGTGAGTCCCCAGCCTTTGAACAGTTAACTGAATCAATCTTCAGATTCTTGCTTCACTTGTCCGATCAAGTTGTTTATGTTTCGGAGGGCAGCATGGATGTTAGGAGCTTTCGAGGTCAGGTTCATGCAGCAAAGTCCTTCAAATTCCTGGCACTCATGTCCATGCAGCAGCAGGAGGAAATCTATAGCAACACGATTTTGGAGTGTGGCCTGCCTGGTAATTTCCTCGTCTTTCAGGAGGGAGATGATGGCGGTGGAAGTTAAGTTCACCTGTTTGACTACCTAACACGCTAGGTGACCCAATTCACCTAGAGCTTTGGCTGCTGCAACCCATGGAAGGAACAGGGACACAGCAACTCTTTTTGACTTGGTCCAATGAAAAATTTCAGAATCACAGTTTGGGTCCAAATTGTCCGCACTTCTCTTTTGGATTTTATTTGCTGATTTGATTTTTTGAGTCCCATCGCTAATTAAGGTTTCGTTGGGTGCCAACAGGGACAACCGCCCGAAGGTACATGGCCCTCCTAATAGCTGAGAAGGAATCCCTGCCCATGCCCAATCTCCACAAATTAGGAACAATCCATTAGGGAGGTTTTTGGGACTTGTTAGAGATGGGGTGTCTGCTGTAACATGGCTTAGAATATTACACCACTTTTTGACAGTGATTTCCTCACGATATTGCAGCATGTTGTAGAACTCTTTGGTGTTAGAAGGTTTTGGGAGGAGCATAAAATGAATGCAGTATTGTGTTGGGTAGGAACCCAATAACTGTAATTCTTGGGGTTCCTGAGCTGCTTTGGGCAAATTTGACAGCCACTCCTCTATGGGGTTCTTACTCATTACAGCTTGTTGCCGACGATTTTTGTATGATTGGATGCTGTGTGACTCAGGAAGTTCATTGGGCATCTGTGTGTTAAAGTTGGCTGGATATTCTCCAGCCTTCAATGGGACTCCTACCAGGCAGGTGGACATGTGTATTTTGCTGCTGCAGTGGACAGGCATATGTTTTCCTGTTGGAGCGTCTGTGCCAGGGTCACCCAGATGTTTTGACGTGGCTGAGGGATGATCCATGCAGCTGCCAGACTGTTCAGTATTAACAAGAAGACAACTTGGATGGGGTTCATCATGGGGTTGAGTGAGAGGTAGGTTTTCTCTAAAAGGAAAAAAAAACATTTTAAAAACATGTTAAAAGTCTGTGTATCTGCTGGAATGTAGTCACCTCTAGGAAGATTTTCTTTCCTCTTTCCGGCGGCGTCTTCTTTTTGAAGCAACAGCCACTTGCTTCTTGTCCCCTTTAGCTGGAACTGAATGTTTGGGGACAAAAGGTTTCACCCACTTTTGGGTAATCCATTAAGGGCCTGAGGGAGTGGATATGCATGCATAACCACGCCCCCAGGTAACAAGCTCATAGGGACCTTTAGTTTCCCAGGTTTCTGGGTCCCTAATCAAGACTGGTGGATGTTGGGACAACTTGAACTGTTTACCACTGTTAAAGTGATGTACCACGGGTGGACTCATGTTTTCAAATGAACAATTCAGAAAATTGATCGTGAACAGGGCTCTGCAGAGCTGCTGCTGTGGAGACATCCACACAGTTGAACTGCTCTGTCTAGCCAGAACCTGCTTGAGCATCTGGTGGGCATGCTCAATCACAGCTTGGTCTGTGGGAGAGTGGGGGATGCCAGTTTTATGTTCCACTCCCCACTGCTGGACAAATTCCAGGAACTCCTTGGATACATATGCTAGACCATTATCAGTTTTGATTTCCTTAGGGATCCCCAATACTGAAAAGGCTTGCACTAGGTGGTGTTTGGCATGCACAGCCCTTTCTCCTGCATGGGCAGAGGCATAAACTCCACCTGAATATGTGTCGACGCTTATATGAACATATTTGAGGCGACCAAAACTGGGAATGTGTGTAATGTCTGTCTGCCACACTCCACAGCTACCAAATCCCTGGGGGTTAACCCCCATACCCAGCGATGGTATGGCCTGGAGCTGGCAGCTGGGACAGGTGGTCAGAATGGCCCGAACCTGACTCCGTGTTAGCTGAAATTGACGGATCAGACCTGGCACATTCTGATGGTATTGTTGGTGGTTCAGCTTTGCCTGTTGGAAGATGTCAGGGAGGTGTGCTTTTTCAGCTGGGGTAGCAAGGGAGTCTGCCTGACGATTCCCTTCTGCGATTTTGCCTAGCAAATAGGTGTGTGACCTCACATGCATCACATAGAACGGATGTATTCTATGAGAAATCAAATAAATTAGTTTTGAAAGCAATCTGAAGAGATGCTCATTCTCGATGTCTTTGAGCACTGCCTGCTCTGCCCTGGACACTACCCCTGCTACATAGGCTGAGTCAGCTACCAAATTAATTGGCTCTGAGAACTTCTCAAAGGTTCTCACAACTGCAGCCAGTTCTGCTACTTGGGGCAATCCCTCCACACACTCAACATCAGCTTCCCAGTGCTGAGTCTTGGGATTTCTCCAAGTCATCACCGACTTGTGGGAAGTCCCAGATGCATCTATGAACCATGTGAGAGCTTTGAGTGGTCTCCGACTCCTCATGATGAATGAGGTGAAATTTCTCATAAAACAATTTGTGACATGGGGCATGGACTGATATTTGTCCACTGTAGCTGTCCAGAGATAATTGGAGACTGGCATTGCTCTGGAGCAAGTGCTCGAACATCTCTTTTGTCAGCCTGTCAGGAGAGTTCCTTTCCTTCTCAGAAAGTTTGACTGGGAGATGAATACATGTAAAGTCACAACCAGCCAGTTCATACAGTCTCATCCTTGCCTTCCAAATCAGCTGAGCTATCAGTTCTTGTGGCTTGGTGATGGTCTTGGATCTTTGGTGGGAGAGAAAGACCCACTCTGTGATTGAGAGTAACTCTGCCCCTCAATCCATTGGAATATCAAACTGTGTAAGTGTGGCAGTTTTCCCAGGACAATGAATTTTAAAGGCAGCTCGGGCTGGTAATGATGAGCCTGCCTCTCTGCTAAAGCCTTCTATACCTTTTCGATTGCAGTCTTTGCTTCTGGGGTCAGTTCCCTGGAAGAAACCAGTTCTCTCTCCCCCTTCAATAAATTGAAAATGGGGTCTAGGTCCTCATTGGTGAGGCCTAGCCAGGGTCTAACCCAATTCAATGACCCATACAAGGAATGGAGATTTGCTAGGGTTTTAGGATTACAATTAATGTCCAATTTCTGAGGAACAATGGTCCTTGCAGTGATTTCCAAGCCCAGGTACTTCCAAGGTGGCATCCTTTGGACTTTGTAGTCCTGCAATTGAAATCCAGCAGAGGTTAAAACTTCAACCACTAGGTCTAGTGTGTGTTGGAGTATAAAGTAATTGGGGGCACTCATCAGCACATCATCCATGTAGTGTGAGATGATGGCCTCCCTTCTTTGAGCATGCACCAGGGACAGCAATGAAGCCACATACCACTGGCAGATGGAAGGACTGCACTTCATCCCTTGCGGGAGTACCTTCCAGTGGTAGTGTTTCATTGGGGCTTCTCGATTGATAGTAGGAACAGAGAAGGCAAACCGTAGAGCATTCTCTGGGTGTAAGGGAATTTGGTAGAAACAGTCCTTGATGTCCAGGACAGCTAATTGCAAATTTCAGGGAAGCATAGTTGGGGAAGGCATCCCAGATTGGAGTGATCCCATGTCTGAAATCACCTTGTTTATCTCCCGGAGGTCATGAAGCAGTATTCACTTATCCTTCCCTGGTTTCTTTATTACAAATACCAGGGAATTCCAATGGCTTGTAGTCTCTTCTATGTGACTTCTAGACAACTGATCCCCTACAAGCTCCTCAAGTGCCTTAAGTTTGTCCTTACTCAATGGCCACTGTGGTACCCAAATTGGAGTGTCGTTGAGCCACATTAACTTTTGGGTAGGGCACTCCACAGTGGCCACCTCTAAAAATCCTACGGAGTCTTAGGGATAATAATTTTGATTCCCCACTCGGACATGGTGTCTCTCTCCCGTATGGGGGCACTTTTAGTCTGTAACAAACAGACAGACACTAGCCAATTTTCCATCCGGCCCTTCAATTTGCACGATGCTTTTTGATATCTTTGCCAATTTGATCCCTCCTACACCTTGGATTTTGCCTGCCACAGGTTGCAATTCCCAATGTGACGGCCATATCCTCTTGGGTATGATTGTCACATCTGCCCCTGTGTCAAGCACCCCTTCCACATGGAGGTGGTCTGATCCATGGGTTAGGTTGCATGCCAGAGAGGGTTTTTCCTCACCCACCACTTCTGCCCAGTAGACTTCAGATGATTATCCATCTACTGGGTCTTCCGCTGGAATGGGAATGGCCTGGGTGAGGATTTGCCCCTCGACCAGGTAAAATGGTGGTTGAGGGCAGCATGCCAGGAGAATGAGGCAGGTGATGCTTCCCTTGATGGTCATGGGAGCCACCTCAATGTCCAGGGGTGTGTGTGCTGTGTCCCTAATAACAAAATACTCACTGTCCAGTTCCATGTTGTATATCGTCACATCCAGTAAGTTTTTTGGCAGGTCCACTGTAATAACTGTCCAGTCAGTAGACCTGAAATGAAAACCTTTGGTAGTCACGAGCCTAAAACACCCACGAGGCTGCCAAACCTTATTAATTAAACATTTGACTTTTTTGTTATCCTGCATCCCCACACCCTGTATCCCAACCTCCCCCTTTCTTTTTAAGGGAGAGGTTGTTGCCAGTGTGGAGTCCGCTGTATTTATATCTTTGCACATAATTGTGTTAATGGCGGGTACGTGCTGTAGACTCAGTTTTTTTTGTTTCTTGATCTTCTTCTGTTTCTGGCTTTGTAAACATTCTCTGGCGAAGTGTCCTGGCTTTTTGGACTGGAAGTAGATGATTTGCTGCAGCTGCTCTGGTGACATTGGTCACTTCCTTGCTCCTGGTGTTACAGGTGTCATAGTCTTTGGGTGTGCCAGTCCTGGGTTCCTCTCTTGTGCACCGAACAGTTCTGCTTTTCTGGCACAGGTTTCAATCATCTGTGCTAGGCTAGGTGCTGGCTCAAGGGGAAGGTTAAGTATAACCCTGCGGTAGGCTTCATTAGCATTCCTCTGAGCCATCTCCTTAATCAATTCTGCTTGTACTACTGGGTCTTGCACCTGCCTTTCCACTTGCACGCAAAGTCGATATATAAATTGCAAGAAATTCTTGGAGGCAAACTGTTTAATGTTCACATAACTTCCTTTGACTTCAACAGTTGTTAACTGGTTAAAAGCCTTTTCCGCAACATTGCAGATCTTATCCAAAACAGAATTGGATAACACTCGAGTTTGTTTCTCGGCGCAATGCCAATTCCCTTCACCACATAAGTGTTCGTGTGCAATATCATTTTCATCACCATCTTTTGCATCCTCAGAGCTTTGTTGAAGCTCTTCGAGAAGCACCCGTAAAGATCTTTTCCACATGCTTTCCCACAGATCATACTCTGAGGGAGTTAACAGACATCTGAAAAGGTCCTTAATATCATTTGGTACAAGCTTATTTGAATTAAAAGTAGCTCTCATCATGCCTTTAAAAGTTTCACTGCTTCTGCCAAATTCACTTTGTACTTTACAAATTTCTTTTTTATCTTGATAGGACAAAGGCTGAAAACTTCTCTTGCCATTTTTCCTACCAAGATAAACAACAGGAGCAGCTAAGGGTATGTGTTCTTCTTTCTGGTTTTGACTTCCAGTGAATTTCCCTTTTTCCTCCACTCCCCTGGGGGCTAGGAAGCATTCCACCCCCCATCCCCTGGGGTCTGGGATGAGGCTAACCCCCCTCCCCCTTGGGTTCCTGGGGAGGCAGGGGTCCCGCTCCCCCGCCGAGTCCAGGGGGCTGTTCACCCTCAACCGACGCAGGGACACCGTCTTCCCAGTAGGGGCTGTGAGCTGGGTCCTCCCCACCCCCACTCCCTCCAGCACTGGAGCCTGCAGGAGCTCCAGCCTCTTCCCTGGAACTGCGGCAGCTTGGAGTAAGAGCTGCTTCTCCCCCGCCCCCATTTCTGCAGCAACCGTTGGAGCAGGCATGTGAAACTTGAGCATGGGAGTGGGCAGGGCTGCTCGGGTGGGAGGGGCAACCATGGGAACCAGGATTGCAACACATGGGGGTGGGGTTGCAGGGTGATATCATGCACGGTGGGCACTTGGAGGAAGGAGGAGGCAGGGTGGCCAAAGGCAGGAAAGGGTTATGGGAGGGGAAAGGGTTGGGGGCAGGAGCGAGAGGGTAAAAGGGATTGTGGGATGAAGGAGGTAACATGTGGCCGCCACCATATTGGAACCCCACCATGCGGTCTGCAACCCCCAGGGGACAAGGCACGTTGCCAGCGCCATCTTGGATCTTGCCCCAGGCCTCCTCAGGCTTAGCCACGTGGCCAGTGCCCTGGGGTGAAGGGAAGTCACTTTTAGGGCTTTCTGAACAGTGTTCTTGAGGGAAAACAGTTGGGTTAGAGGGATACAGGGAGGTTTCTCTGAAAATTGTCAGAATCGGGGTACTGGAAGGGGCTCAGGGGCCCAGAGCAGCTACGGCCAAGCTGGGTGCTCTGCGTTCCCCGGGATGACCTGCGGGTCCCCCCCAATTCCAGGGTAGAGGGTGAGGGAAAAAGGGAAAGGGAATCTGTGGGGTTCTGCTGCTGCTTTCTGTTATTCTGCATCTGAAGTACAGTAATTTCATGAGTATAAGGCGCACTGGAGTATAAGGCGCGCTTCCGGGTGTCGGGAAATTTCCGAACTTTGTCCATATATAAGGTGCACCGGCGTATAAGGCACACTTTTTTTTTGCAGTGAGGATCCGCGCGCAACAAAGTAATGAATTGGTAACGGAATCGCGCGATCGTGGCATTTACTGCCTCGGCAGGGGGCTGCTGCAGGCTCGCACTTCTGGGTTGCCAAATTTCCCAACTTTGTCCATATATAAGGCACTCTGGAGTATAAGGCGCACTTCTGGGTTCGGACCAAAATTTTAGTCAAAAGGGTGTGCCTTATACGCATGAAATTACTGTAATTGTTTCCGAATTTGCAAGAATATCAGGATGAACAAAGAGGCTGTTTCATCCCCATTTTCCACTTTCAATGTTAATAGAACCCCTATTTCATCCCAAAATAAAACCGAATTTATATTTTGCATGTTAAAATCAGAAATTTCATCAGATAACCAGGGGCAAAATGTTCTAACTGTTTCTTAGAGACTATAACATCTCCAGCAATCAATATTTTCTTGAACTGGGAAAATAAACTCTTTTTCTGAGCAGAAAGCTGTGTGTCCATGATGTTTTAAAGCAATCGGCTCCATTTATCTACCCCAATCCACAATTAAAACATAGAAAAAGGCAGCTGTTGTTATTTCCCGACCCCTAGCCGAAAGAATGGAGAGACAGTGCACATGCTGCCAGGTTGCGTCCCTGTTCCCGGTTGGTGCTGGCACAGGGAAAATCCTGCCGCTCTGCCACTGCTTCTGGGCTCCCCCCGCACCACCGTGGGACCTCACACCCAGGCAGTTGGATGGCACTGCCACCGATCCTGCCGGTGAAAAGCCGCCTGGCCGCTGCCGCTGCTTCTGAAAGCAGCACCGTGGATCTGAGCTGCGGAGGCACTGCACGGCAGAGCAGAGCCGCCGCACGCCGCGGAGCCTCTCCACGCACCACGCGCCACGCGCCACACCCGCACATGACTCACCCCGCAGAGGTAGCCGCACATGTTCTGCCACGTGGTGTTCCGGGGACCCTCCCCGCCGTAACTGGGGGCTAACACGAAGGTACACTCACCCCTCTCCTGTGGGCGCCGGCATCTGTGACTCTATGGAGGGTCCTCGTTCAGAAATTGACTTGCCTAGCGCAAAAGCGAGTTGCCCATTTCGTCCTTAAGGCTCCTTGCTGTGCAAAAAGCAGCTCAGAGTGATTTAAGGAAATTGGACAGTCCAAATGGCTCACTGAATCCCTGAAAAGGGACTCCCAGCCACGTGTAGGGCTCTCTAAGTTGCATGAAAGCCACGCACGTTGGACGCCAATTGCAGAGATATCCTGAGTCTTCCTCCTGCTCCCAGACTAGCTCAGTACCAGGAGGAAGCCCCGGATTCCTGCATGAATGAGGCAAAAGATCAAAAGAGGCTATTCTTTCAGGAATATATTCCAAGATTTATTCTGGAGGGCTTCCAGGAGAAAAAGAGACTGGATACAGGAGACGCGAGGGAATTAATACCACGGCAAGGGAACAGAGGGATTTGGACTCTAGCCAACCAGGTCTGGCCAGAGGGGAAAGGGGGAAGGGCATTATACCATTAAACCACAAAAAGGGGTTTTGGAAAAACCAAGGAGCATTGGATTACAAGAAATGTCTATTTATCGTCTTTTATCAAACTTCTGCAGCTCTTCTGCCCTTTAGATATCACATCCCATAATTTATTTTTTTTCAAAGTCTTTCCAATCTCTGACACTAAAGGCAAAGCTTGTGTTGGTTTTAAAGTCATGCGACGTAGCCCACAATAACATGATACGAAGGGCCCAGTCGCTGGTTTCAATGTCTCTTCTTTCCAGTAAAGCTTTCCATGTTGACAGGACAACACTTTCTTCACGTGATAAATTACTTCCCATTTTGTCCCAGCAGCACACCTGTACTCCAGGTGCCAAAGTCAATTAGGTCCACCCCCCTCTGCAGGCCACTCTGCAGTCCAATTGCAAATCACATAAGGAGTCACCAGATGTCGCTGTTAGGGTGGACGCGACATACGAAAGGACGCACTACATCTTAAAAGGCTAAATTCTGTTTATTACAACAGCTAGTTGTCTTTTATACCCTCTACAAAGTTTGCACTTTATTCATTGGTTACAATAAAACAACATAACATTAATTGGTGCAAGACTGTCTCCACCTCTGTTTTTCAGAAAATTTTTCTAAAAATATTTTTCGCAGTTGGAGGTCTCTTCTCTTCTCTTCTCTTCTCTTCTCTTCTCTTCTCTTCTCTTCTCTTCTCTTCTCTTCTCTTCTCTTCTCTTCTCTTCTCTTCTCTTCTCTTCTCTTCTCTTCTCTTCTCTTCTCTTCTCTTCTCTTCTCTTCTCTTCTCTTCTCTTCTCTTCTCTTCTCTTCTCTTCTCTTCTCTTCTCTTCTCTTCTCTTCTCTCTCCATACCAATAGCCTTGGTAAAATTCCTTTCAAAAGTAAACCTTATCCATTAACTCTCTCTGGCTCACAGACCAGCTATAAGCCCCCATCCATAAGATACAGTAATTTCACGATTATAAGCCGCACCATTTTGACTAAAATTTTGGTCCGAACCCGAAGTGTGGTTTATAATCAGGTGCGGCTTATATACGGACAAAGAACAAAAATTTGCTGGTTTAGTTTGGAGAACAGATGTCTGCTGAGAAAGGCAGGAGCTTCTCTTTTAAATGGAGAATGTAAACCCCCTCCCTCCAAATTATTATAATTTTAAAATCAAGGGGCTTTCAGACAAAAATATGGGAATTAGGAATAAGTTCTTTTCTAGGGAAATTAAAATAGAAATACAGTACTACAAAGAAACAAACTCCAAACCCTGACAAAGTCAGAGTACAACCTGACACCCCGTCAGTCAGGGTGTTGGTAGCAGTCCCATTAAATGGTGGTTGCATCCTCCTGCAGTGACAGATGTGACTCAGTTGGAGCAGTGCTCCTGTACAAGGTGCAGTTTCCCTCCGGAGGTCCAGTGGTGATATGGAGAAATCAGGTTTTCCACTGGAGTCCAGTGGAGAAAGGGGCTCCCTTAGTGTCCCAAAACCTCTGTTTTTATCTTGGTAAGAAATGTTGGGCTCTTCCCCCTGGCTGGAGCAACTTCCAATGGGATGCAGTAATTTTATCAGTCACACAGTGGGACTCAATGGGCCATTAGCAGAAAATGGCTGGTTGGAGGAAGGGTGGGTTGTGAAAAGATAAAGAACAATGCCCCGCCTGGTTTCAACGGATGGGCCATTAGCAGAATATCTGCCGTTGAGATAAGGATCACTACCCCCACCCTCAACAGATGGTGATAGAATAGATACCTTTTATCACACTCTGTACTGTAACATGCGGCTTATAATCAGGTGCGGCTTATATATGGACAAAAAACCAAAAAGTTGCTGAAACCCAGAGGTGCGGCTTATACTCAGTGCAGTTTATAATCGTGAAATTACTGTAGTTCTCCGTGAACTTCTCTGATGTGGCTCCATCTCATGAGCAGCAGTCCTCCCAAAACTGCTGCAACGTGAATCCATGCCATGGGCAAGAGTCCTACCAAAACTGCTGCGACATGAGTCACTCTTCCACAGGGTGCAGTCCTCCAAGGATAGGCTTCTCTACCCTGGAAGCAAGGGCCCTCTTTTGACACGTTTCCCATAAGATTACAGCATCCTCCAGGCATCCACCCGCTTCAGTGCCTGGAGCACCTCCTCCCCCACCTTATTCACTTACAGTAAATTCACGAATACAAGCCGCACTGAGTATAAGTCGCATCTCTGGGTGTTGGCAAATATTTCGGTTTTTGTCCATAGATAAGCCGCACCCGAATATAAGCCGCTCTGTCGTTCGCAGCGAGGACCCGCGTGCAATTAGTAACAGAACCGCGGGAGGGCGGGGTTTAGTGGTTGAGCTAAGGCTGTGCAGGCTCGGCCCGCTAGGGGCCGCTGACGGGGCCAGGTGGCCCAGCCCGGTGCTGCCGCTCGGGGCCACCCGCCGCTGCCACTGGGCCCGGTCACCCCGGGACGGCGCTGCCCCGCGGTGGCAGGCAGGGACGGAGCTTCCCCCGCTCCTACGGCAGCGGCGGCAGGCAGGGACGGAGCTTTCCCGCGCCCGTGGTGTCGGCGGCGGGCGCGGACAAAGCACCCCGCCCCCTCTCCGGGCCGCGGCAATGGCGGCGCGCACTTCCCCCCCCCTCCCCGGGCCGCGGCAATGGCTGCGCAGGGCTCCCGTTGGCTCCCCGAGCCACGGCAACGGCGGCGCCCCCCCCCCGTCGGCTCCCTGGGCCGCGGTAATGGCGGCGCCCCCCCCCTCTCCTCCCCGGGCCGCGGCAATGGCGGCGCTCCCCCCCCCCGTCCTCCCCTGGGCTGCGGCAGAGGAGGGAAGAAGAGAGCTCTCCCGCCTCTCTCCCCGTCCCCCGTGTTGCCTGCAGGGAGCCAGGGCAACACGGTAACACTGTAACAATTGCGAAATGCCGGCTTTTACTGGCAGGTGCTTGGCTCGGCACTCTGGCTGGTACGTCTGGGGTTGTAAATGTCAGAAAATTATTCACATATTAGCCGCCCCCGACTATTAGCCGCACTTCCGGGTTTCCACCAAAATTTTTGTCAAATTGCTGCGGTTTGTATTCGTGAAATTACTGTACCTTGGTGCCTGTATGTTACTCTTCTCTCACATATTCTCACTCCTACTCTGGTTGAAATTAAAACTGGGCAAGTATTGCTACCATGCTAGGAAAGGCAAATAATAGCAACACACTTCTTGAGCAAAAAAAAAGCACTTTATTAAAAACTCGACCTATATTTATAGCACGGTCTGCGAAAGTAAGACAGGACAGTAGTTCATTGGGCAACAGGAGAAACACCCCATGTCACGTACATCGCATACTGTCCCATGGTCAACACCAGGTGCTAATCTATGTTATTAATTCTTTCCTATCTCTGATAAAACTATCATCCTGGGAAAGAATCCTGGCCAGAGCTGAGAACAATCACACCCTGGGAAAGAATGTGAGCTAGAGTTAAGACAGTTGAGAGCCTGGGAAAAATCCTGGATGGAATTTTTCTTGGCCTCCAGCAGTGTCCACAGGCAACAACCTTTGTTTTGATTTCTTCTTAAATATGTCAACACAGAGGTGTTACCACCATCTCTAATTCACCCAGCCTTGGCCAGCAGCACATCCATCTTTGGAGCCATCAGAGATTGTCTCTGCCAGACATGGTGGAAGCTTCTAGCAGCTTCTCACAGAAGCCACCTCTCTGTTCCCCACTGCTACTAAAACCAGGCTGTGCAAAACCAACACCTTTCCCCCAAACGCCCCTCCACCCCCACCCCCGCCATTTATTCTATTAACATCTACATAAACTGTTAAGATAGGAGGGGAAGTGTTCTTTATCTTCTCAATGACTCAGCCCTCATAACAACCTCCAGGGAAAGAGCTCCCGCTCTGAGAGGGCCATCTCTGGTTGTGGGTCATCAAGGTCTCCCAGCATGACTCATAGAATTACATCATCCCATTGTGAGATACTCCGCCTAGGGGGAGGAACCAAAAATTCCTGCCTGTATGTAATCTGAGGTTTGGAACACCACAGGCAGCACTACCCTTGGATTCCCAGAGGACAAGAGCTCCATAACCACCACTGGACCTCCAGACAAGAACCAGATCTTTCTACAGGATTGCCACTTTGACAGAATCTCATCCATCACTGTGGGAAGATAGGTTGAAAGGATAGTACAGAAGGCAATCTTTCTCGATGAATTACAGTTGTACTGATTACTGAGGAGTGGAAATATCTGTGCCTGCCCAATGAGGATGGGTGTTATAAAAGAGTGGGTTAGCTGGCCGCTAGTTACAGTTGCAGTTTGAGTTGGAGCTTGAGACTGAGAGTCTGCTGCAGTTTGGGATGGAGTCTGCTGACTGTGCTGTGAGGAGGTAAGGGACATGCAGTTGTGCAAGGGACAGATAAGGTAAGAAGATGTTGTGTGAGGGACAGACAGGGTTAGGTGGCCGGGAAAGGGACAGGTTGGGGTTAGCCAGTCATGCAGAGAGGAGAGGAGTCAGAGCTGTGTGGAGCTGCCTGTAAGAAAAGGAGTCAGAGTTGCTTGAGAGAAGTTAACTGAAAAAAGGCATGAAAAGTTTTCTAATAAAGGACTGGTGGTGATGCCAGTCCAGTCCATCTCGACATAATAACTGCAACACATCACTCCAACAGGACCGTAGCCACCATTTAATTGGACTGCAACCACCACCCTGACCAACAGGATGTCAGGTCATATTCTGACTCTGTTTAAGCCAATGTTTCTGTACTATTGCCTTTAATTTTTCTATTAAATTGTAGTTCTGACTTGGTATGTCCAACTGGTTTGCTTTCATACTAGTACACCACACCTCCCTCCTTCCCAGCTCTACCTCCTCCCACCAACGGCACAGGGAGACAGGGAATGGGGGTTATGGTCAGTTAATAACCCACGGTTTCTTCCACTGCTCAGAGAGAGAAATTGTTCCCCTGTTACATCATGGGGTCCCTCCCACGGGAGGCAGTTCTCCATGAACTTCTTGGACACGAACTTCTCTGATGTGAGTCCATCTCATGAGTAACAGCTCTCTGTGAACCGCTGCAGTCTAAGTCCATCCCATGAGCAAGAGTCCTCCACAAACTGCTACAGCGTGCATCACTCTTCCACGGGGTGCAGTCCTCCGAGGACAGGCTACTACAGTATGGGCTCCTCTCTCCATGGGTCTCCCATGGGCTTACAGCCTCCCTTCAGGCATCCACCTGCTCTGGTGTGAGGATCCTCCATGGGCTTCATGGGGATCTCTGTATCCCTGTAGATCTCCATGGGCTGCAGGGGAACAGCTGCTTCACCATGGGCTACAGAGCATTCCTGACTCTGGTGCCTGGAGCACCTTTTCCCGCTCCTTCTTCACTGACCTTGGAGTCTGCATAGTTGTTCCTCTCACATGTTCTCACCCCGGTCTTCTCTGGCTGCAAAAACAACTGTGCAACAACTTTTTGTTTTTCTTCTTAAATATGTTACTGCAGAGGCATTACCACCATTTCTAATTGGCCCAGCCTTGGCCAGTGGTATGTCCATCTTTAGAGCCGCCAGGTGTGGAAGGGGCTTACAGCCGGTCTGTGAGCCAGAGAGTTAATTGATAAGGTTTACTTCTGAAAGGAATTTTACTAAGGCTGTTGGTATGGAGACTGAGAAGAGAAGAAGATAAGCAAGAAGAAACCTGCAGCTGGGAAAAGCATTTTTAGAAAAGTTTTATGAAAAGCAGTGGTGGAGACTGCTTTGCATCAATGAATGTTATGTTGATCTGTTGTAACCAATGAATAAAGTGCAAACTTTGTAGAGTGTATAAAAGGCAGCATGCTGCTATAATTAACAGAATTTAGCAATCTGATATGTAGTGCATCCCTTTGTCTATTATGTCTGCCCCAACAGCAACAGCCAGGGATTGGCTCTGCCAGACATGGAGAAAGCTTCCAGCACCTTCTCCCAGAAGCCACCCCTGTAGCCCCTCCACTCGCAAAACCAGGCCATGCAAACCCAATACAGAGAGGGTGGCCATTTATAGGAAAGTATATGCTTCTAGACTTACCTATGCCTAACCTAAATTTGTTTACAGTGGCACTGCACAGCAACATATTCTTTTATGGGCAAGAATGGATCATCACAGATGAGTGGCATTTCTTAGGGTTATTTTATGATGATACTTTATTCGCTAATCATCTGCTTTATGCCCAGAAATGGCTGCTGTATATTTAAGATGAACTAGGGGGCAGGGCTGGAGCCTTGGAACCCCAGATGCAGGCTCTGTTCAAATTCTCTCCCGCCAGCGTGGTTGGAAGTTATACGGATTGCTACTTCATTTCCTTTGCTGGATTGTCACCAACTTAGGCAAGAAGCTTATGTTTTGTTGGGTTTTTTCCTTCCCCTGGCCTGGAGGCTTTTCACTGGCAAATCCTTGCCGCAGATTTTTGGGTTTTTTTTTCCTTGAACTGTATTGGTTTGTTTTTTCTTCAGTCTGAGGAGCCTGTTGGGGGTGGCCCCAGTTGGTCTGAACCCCGGGAAAGACCGAGCCAGAGAATGAAGGGACATAAAACTCCACCAACTTCCCCTGCTGCGAGGAGAAGACCCATGCCAGAAATCCAACAGCTTCCCAACTGCTGTGTCAACTCTTTTTCTCCACCTTTTCCTGAGACAAAGAAAGACAGCCACCATCTTTGCCTCCTGGTCACGTGGTGAGGTGAGGGTGGGATGTAAGGTTCAATATTTTTTTTTCCTGTACTTTGTGACTATCTTGCTTTGTTAATAAACAGTTTTACTTCCCCCCGCCCCTTCACCCACGGGTATTAAGTCCTCTCATTGGCAAAAAGGGATTATTGGGGTAATTCTCTTTAGAGGAAACACTCATTCCACGGCAGTTTTCTCTTAAAATTTGTCTCTTAGCTCATACAGGGAATCAACACATACCATCTCTAAAGGGAATTAAAGGAGACATCATTTTGATTGGGTGCCAAATTCAAAATAACCCTAAATGCATGAAAGCAGTCTTACACATTGCTGTAATGTTGAAGGAAAGAGTGTTGTCAACTATGTCAAAGGGAAAAACAATGTACAGTAATTTCACAATTATAAGCCGCACCTGATTATAAGCCGCACTTCCGGGTGTTGGCAATGTTTCGTTCATTGTCCATATATAAGCCGCACCGGATTATAAGACGCACTTTCGTTCACAGTGAGGATCCACGTGCAACTTTCACAAAGTTGCCAATTAGTAACAGAACACGGGATCGCGGGGTTTACTGGCTCAGCTCGGGGCCGGGCAGGCGCCGATCGGTGCGGGGTTGCCTCAGCACTGCCGTGGTTGGCCGGCAATGCTCGGCGTGGGGCTGCTGTGGGCTTACACTTCCGTGTTGGCAAATTTCTGAACTTCGTTCGTATATTGGCCGCTCTGGAGTATAAGACGCACTTCCGGGTTTGGACCAAAATTTTAGTCAAAATAGTGCGGCTTATAATCTTGAAATTACTGTACATACCTGGTCTTTCAAGCATAAGTGCTGGCATACCTTTAAAATACCCCATCCAACACTTGTAATATTTTGTGGAGGCCGATGGCCCACCGGGGACTGAAATTGCCCCCCTCCCCTGGAGAGAATGCCCTTAAGCACTCCCTCTTCATAGTGGTTATGGAAAAATTATCCCCAATATGCCCCTCTGTTATATGTTAATCTGTTTTACTCTATTGGACTCCCCCCTTTGTACCGCCCTTGGACTGTCAATTTCATACCCTATATGAACACCGCTCCCTTAGCGTCCCCGAGCTCGTTCGTCCCTGGACCCCTCTGAGGAAGAAGACCAATAAGCTTCGCCTTGGAACTTCCAAACGCGGTTCCCATCTCTTTCTCCTGCATCGGCTGAAGCGAAGCCTCACAAAAGAGCTGTTCACTTCTGCCCGGGAGTTAGGACGTGCCTGCGATTCACGGACGTCCTTTTCAGGACGCTTTACTGGAGAATATCACGGCACCTCCCCCACAGCTCCTCGCCGCAATAGCTGGCGCCCGGAACAGGGATCTCTGCTGACAGGTTCCTGGTACAGCGTCTCCCTCAGCTCCAGCTGCAGGAATTAAGTCGCCGCCGGGATAGATGGCCCCCCGAGGACGGCTTCTCGCGTTCTAGTGAGTGCAATCGGACGGGCAACCGGGACCTTCGGAAGATCATCTTTGAAGAATGGTCGACGGCCTGAAGACCCCCCTGCAGTTTTGATTTGACCTGGCGGGCTTTGGTTGGCCTGAAGAGAAAACATGAGTTTAAATTCTTGCAGTCTTTTTCCTTTCTGTTCTTCCTTTTACTGCTTGGTGGGAAATTGGAGTTTTGAGGATGGGCACGCAATATTTTATGCTTAGCTCTCCTCAACGGGATGTATATCTCCAAGTTGAGGGTACCCTTCTTATGGGAAATATTCAGTTTTCAAAAGAAGAACTTGAAGCATTTATCCTTTGGGTTTTTCAACATTTTCCCCATGCAAATCGTCACTCTGTTCTTTCGGGCTCCTTTTGGGATAATGTGGGAAGGAAGTTATACAGTACTCAGGCAAATGGGGATTTTTCTGTAGTGAAATTTTTCCCTTTATTTCATAACATTATGAAAGCTACTGGGATTTTAAAGGATGTTTCGGGTGATGTTTTAGACCCCTTGTTAAAAACTCCTCCCCCTTCCCATCCCTGCGTTCCCGAACCCTCTTCCCTGCCTGAGGGGCGATCGGCAGGTGGAAATCCTTGTGATATACAGGGCTGCTTCCGACTCCCTGACACCTACCGATCCTCTCTCTCTCCTTTCCGAGACGGCACTGGCCATGCCGTCATGGACTTTTCCTCCAACCTCCTACCTATGCCCGCTTACCCAGTTTTACCTCCTGTTGTTACCCCGCAAAATAGCGCTGGCAATGCAGCCAGCCCCGCCATTTTGCCTCTCTCGTACCCCAGTTTTCCTGCCCTTACACCCCATAATGGCTGCGTTCCCGCCTCTCTTCTGTGTTTTCCCGCGCTCGGCTTCTCCCCACCCCCTGCGTCGATGGGTGTAACCACGTCGGGACCCTCCCCCTCCATCGGGAAACCCCTCCCTGATGCGAACTCCATCCACCCCCCTCCTCCGGTTGGCACCGCCCCCATCGCCCAGTCCACCTCCGCTCCTGCTGTCGTGGGAACCGGAGGTGACCCGGGCCAGGGCGGGAAGGAAGCCACCTTGGCCTCCACTGCTGACCACTGTCCGGCAGCTTCGGTCTGCCCAAAAAAGTCTTGCCCTGCGACAAAGCGGTCTCCATCTCCAGATGAGAGTAGCGACTCCTCGGACTCGGATTCCCACCCTGAGTCCAGGGACCACTGGGCTAAGACACAAAGGGAAGTCAACCGGGAGGGGGACTGGGAACTGGCAAGCAATATCACAGCCTTCCCGGTTATTCATAGAAAGGGGAAAAGGGCATTAGCATATGCATCATGGGAGCCTCTGCCCTATGGGGAGCTCAAAGATCTTTTCAAAGCTGCTAAACAACATGGTCGGAGGTCATTCTACTTTAAAAACCTTTTAGAAGCTACCTTCTCTGCCCATGTTCTGGTCCCCCATGACATCAAAAATATTATACACTGCCTCCTTACCCCAGCTGAATGCATGCTGTGGGAAAGACGTTGGAAAAAACACCTTATAGCATTATCTGTTGCCTACTTTAAAGACACAAACAGGCAAAATTTTACAATAGAACAATTGGCAGGAGAAGGTAACTTCCAAAAACCCACTGACCAAGCCCAGCTTTTACCAGAAGCTACATTACAAGACATTGCTAATGCAGCAAAAACAACTTTGCTCCTCACCCCAAACAATTCCATCTCAACACAAAATTTTGCAAACATCAAGCAAGGGGTAAAAGAGACATTTATAGAATTTGTGGACAGACTGAAGCTTGCACTCAAAAAACAAATCGAAAGTACTGAGGGACGCAAAGGGGTGTTAAATAAAATTGCCATGGCAAATGCCAATCAAGAGTGCAGGGCAATTTTGAGGTCATTACCCCTAGACTCTGAGCCCACTATCGAACTAATGGTTGAAGCCCGCACAAGGCACACCTCCACTGAAAACACAGTGGCACAAGCTGTTGCCAAGGGCATTGCAGATGGGGTATCAGGAGCCTTCGCAGTGGTTGCTGCAAAAGACAATCAGTGATGTTTTTGCTGCAGGGAACTTGGTCATTTTCTAAAGGACTGTCCAGAAAGGGACTCAATAACAGATCGTCGCTACCGGAACCCATGGCATCAACAGCAATCATCTCACCAGCCGCGTCTGGGAAACTTCCAGCAGAGTGCGGAACGGCCTCGGGCGACAACATCAAATCGGAAGCCATCTCGCTCAGCCCTACCCACCATCCAGGAACAACCAGGGAATCGACCACCACCCTTGTCAGTCTCAGAGATTCCAGCCCAGACCCAGCAGACCTCCTGTACAGAGCGATTCAGATGGGGACCCGACGCCAGCTGGTAAGCGCACTGATCATCCATTTTGTTGATGAGTGTGTCTTTAGAATCCCGACTGGAAAGTATGGGCCACCAGATGGTCCTCGAGACATTTTAATCATTGGGGACACTGTCAATGCACCAGATAATTTTCACATCTTCCCAGAGGTGCAAACTGTAGGCCTCGACGACGAGATCCTGGTCTCTCTTTGCTGCACAGACACACCATTTCAGCTGTACTAGGGAACCCCTATCGCCCAGGCCTTTCTCCTACCCAAGAACTATTTGGAACAGGTTCCTCTCAATCCAACCATCATGTGGACACAAATTGTGGGTTCAAGCAAACCAATAGTTGAATGCACCATACTTTGCAGAGGAGAAAAGATTCTCCGCCCAGGACTGATGGACACCGGAGCAGATGTTACCATCATTGCTCGCTCTGAATGGCCTTCACACTGGGAGCTGCAACTGGTTGCGGGAAGGATTTTAGGAATAGGAGGGGTTGCCATTACAATGAGAAGCAAGCACAATATTATAGTGGCGGATCCAGAGGGAAAAATAGCTACCATCAGACCGTATATAGTAAGAGCACCTATCACTCTTTGGGGCAGAGACCTTTTATCCCAATGGGGGGCTTCCATCCGTATTTCCAATAAGGATTTTTAGTCGGGGCCACTGCGCAGCGCGCAACACCTACTATCACCCGACTCACCTGGAAACAAGATCATCCAGTGTGGGTTGAGCTGTGGTCCCTTTCTAAGGAAAAATTGTGCGCCTTGGAAGCCCTCGTAGAGGAGCAGCTTTCCAAGGGTCATATAACGGAAACTAATAGCCCTTGGAACTCTCCTGTCTTTGTCCTCAGAAAACCTGGCAAAGACAGGTGGAGTCTCCTCCACGACCTCAGAAAAATCAATGAGGCCAATGAAGATATGGGTTCACTGCAACCTGGTATGCCCTCTCCCTCCATGCTACCACGAGATTGGAAGCTTGCCATTAATTGATATCAAAGACTGCTTCTTCAACATCCCCCTCCATCCTCAAGACGCACCCAAGTTTGCATTTTCAGTTCCTTCCCTCAATAGACAAGCCCCTTTGAAATGTTACCACTAGCTTGTCTTACCACAAGGCATGAAAAACTCTCCAACCATATGCCAATGGTACGTTGCCCGCATTTTGTCACCTGTAAGGAACCTGTTCCCAGAAGCAATCATTCTCCATTATATGGATGACATCCTTGTTTGCGCACCTGAACAGACCTACCTTGACATCACACTAAAAAAGACTATTCAGGTCATCGAATCGGTGGGCTTTGAAATCAGCAAAGAAAAAGTCCAATTTGTAAGCCTGTGCACCTACCTTGGACTACGAATTCGAGAACGCACCATGGCACCCCAGCAGTTAGCCATCCGAGATGACCCGAAGACCCTGCGAGACCTCCACCAACTCTGTGGGTCCATCAATTGGGTATGCCCCCTGCTGGGAATCACCACAGAAGACCTTGCTTCATTGTTCAACCTCCTCCGTGGCAATGAAGACCTGGACTCACCAGGCTCGCTCACCTCCAAAGCCCAGGAGTCCATCAAAAAGGTCCAAGAAGCCTTGTCATCGCGCCAAGCCCACCGGTACGAACCAAGACTTCCCTTCCAGTTTGCCGTTCTAGGTAAGGCCCCCTGGTTTCATGGACTCATTTTTCAGTGGGATACCGAATCCAAAGATCTTTTAATCATCATAGAATGGGTATTCCCACATCACAAGCCAACCAAAACTATAACTACACCCCAGGAACTAATGGCAAATTTAATAAAAAAGGCTAGAGCTCGTCTCTGTTCTCTTGCAGGTTGTGAATTCACACGCATTATCCTACCATTGGCCACCATTGGCCACCACTGGGGATTTGGAGCATTTGCTTCAATTCAACGAGAGCCTCCAGTTCGCCTTAGATAGCTACCCAGGCCAAATTTCCATACATCTGCCTGCTCATAAATTGTTTAAATCAGTCTTTAATTTGGTCCCAAAATTAATACAAAGTAAAACACCTCTCAAGGCCCTAACCATTTTTGCTGATGGCTCTGGGTCTTCTCACAAGTCAGTAATGACTTGGAAAGATCCCAAGGCTCAGAAGTGGGAGTCTGACGTCCAGGTGGTCGAAGGGTCACCACAAATTGCTGAATTGGCAGCCATCGTTAGAGCCTTTGAGAGATTCAAACAACTCATAAATGTGGTCATGGATTCGGCCTATGTTGTTGGTGTAGCTATGAGAGCTGAACATTCTCTTTTAAAGGAGGTTTCCAATCCAAATTTATATAAGCTGCTTTCTAAGTTAATTTATCTCATCTCCCACAGAAAGCAGCCCTACCACATAATGCATGTGAGGTCACATACTGACCTCCCAGGAGCCATTGTCGATGGGAACAGGAGAGCGGACGCCCTAGCCATGTTTACAGAAACTGCAAACTTACCGGACACTTTTGCCCAAGCAAAGATGTCCCATGCATTTTTCCATCAAAATGCCCCTGCTTTAATGAGAATGTTCCATCTTACAAGAGAGCAAGCTAGAGCCATTGTAGCTACCTGTCCCAATTGCCAATCCTACCAGCTGCCTTCCTTAGGATCTGGGGTCAACCCCCGTGGTTTAAATAGTTGCCAGTTATGGCAAACTGACGTGACCCACTTCCCAGCGTTTGGGAGAACAAAATACATCCATGTGTCAGTAGACACTTTCTCAGGCGCAGTGTTTGCTTCCGCCCACGTGGGAGAAGATGTTGCTCACACCATCAAGCACTTTCTCCTGGCGTTCGCTACCTTAGGAGTCCCAAATGAAATAAAAACAGATAATGGGCCTGCTTACTCTTCCCGCAAATTAAGGGACTTTTTTAACCAATGGGGAGTTAAGCACACCACAGGCATTCCACATAATCCCACAGGGCAATCAATTGTTGAAAGGACCCATGGAACTATCAAGCGGGTCCTCGACCAACAGCGGGGAGGGACAGAGACCATGTCCCAATTGAGAGACTCTGTAAGGCTCTGTATGTAATAAATTTCCTAAATTGTTCCTCCACTGAGCCCACTCCCCCATACTCTGGCACTTCTCAAATTTGGCTCGAGCTAAGCTTGAAGAGAAGCCACCAGTGCTGATCAAGGACCCTGAAACCCAACAAATATTGGGACCTTTCCCACTGATTACCTGGGGAAGAGGGTATGCCTGTGTGTCAGCTCCATCTGGCCCGAGATGGCTCCCAGGAAAATGTATAATACCCTATTTAAGACCAGCAATCACCGCAACCGACAACATTAATAAAGTCTCTCCTAAGTCTAACACTACAGGATCTCAGTAGCAGAAACAAAACTCCTGGACGCGAAGACGCCGCCAAATGCTGAGCCAGAAATAGCCAAATCGTCCTGTCACCAGGTCACAAACAAAAATCAAAGAGCCAAATTGGCACAAAGAATATGAGAAACCTCGAGCTAGGCATTTCCTAGCTACTGTTGCTACCTCATCCCCCAATAATCCTTACCAAACCCCACTTACCTTCCTGTCCCTCCTACCCCAAACCTTCCCATGTCCCTAATTCCCTTCCCCTCAACTACTTCACCAGAAAAAATACTCCTTCCTGTCAAATAACAATTTTGTTTATATTCCCTAGCCCAAACCCCATCCATAGCCAAGATGAAGGTCGCCCACCTCACTGTTATCCTTGCAATTAACAAGTCAAAGACATCCAAAATGAAGAAACAATCACCGATGGCTTTAATGACCTCCTTGGACAATGGGGACTTAAATGGTGGGGACTATCCCTGGTTAAAAGTGTTTTATGGATTTTCGTTATCATCCTTGTGTTATTCATGCTTTCCTGTTTTATGGGCTGTATCAAAAGGGCAGTTGGGGAAGCCTTCTTAATAAAGAAAGGGGACTTGTGGAGGCCGATGGCCCACTGGGGACTGAAATTGCCCCCCTCCCCTGGAGAGAATGCCCTTAAGCACTCCCTCTTCATAGTGGTTATGGAAAAATTATCCCCAATATGCCCCTCTGTTATATGGTAATCTGTTGTACTCTATTGGACTCCCCCCTTTGTACCACTCCTAGACCGTCAGTTTCATACCCTATATGAACCCTCTATATACTTAAATTAAATGATGAATTAAATTGCATTTTTCTTTCATGTTCAGAAAGCATCCGTGTTCCTCCCAGGGGTGGAACAGTCAAAGCCCCTTCCACAGCCAACCGTCCTGCTAGGCGCAATGGCCACCCGCCGGCGCTAGGACTCCCACCACAGCTCAGGACCGGTACTGCGCGAAATAACCGTCGGAGCCGCTAGTTCCCGCAGCTACCCCATCCCGCATGGGCAATACCTGCTCCCCTGCGGAGAGAGCTAGCGGCACGGAGACGGACCAATCCTAGGGGAAGTAGCCCTCCTACCCCCGCCCCTCGCCTTTCCCAGGCCCAACCCGGCCTGCTGCGGCGCCTCATGGCATCGTCACCCACCTCCAACGGCCACTCCCCACTCGCAGCCATACGGTGCTGACACACGCACAAATCCCAGACTACAACTCTCAGAATGCTCCAAGCAGTGGAACCACACCCCTCGCTACCTGTGCACCCTGTCGTGTGAAAGGTGACTCTAACCGTCACTTCCGCACGCTGTGCAGGCTGGGAATGCGAGTAGCGATTGGCCGGCGCCTGCCCTCCTTTTCAACGTGCAGGGGAGCAGGAAGCGGTAACGGCAGAGCGAGCGCGGCAGAGTGAGGGGCTCCTCACGGTGAGTTACCCAGCAGAACTGCCTCCAGAATGTGACCCGGCCGGGAATTGAAAAAGAATCGATTTAATGCGCCCTTTGATGACGTAATAACGACTAATGAGGTGGCGGTATGCTAAACGCATGGTTCGGGCCGGCACTAGTTAGGTCCCTTCCTCAGGGGCGCCCTTGTGGGATACTTGCGCCTGCCGGCGGTTGCGCACACCTCTCTCGGAATGCCTGTGCCCGTGTCCAGCAGGCACTTAGCACCGATTAGGCCTTCTGCCCCTTCTGAGACTCGGCGGACGCACATTTGCTTCTCTGCCTGAGGCGGGCTCTGCTGCCGCCTTACGATTGGCGGGGTTCGCGCAGTCTACTGTCAGCGCCCGCCAGTGGGGCTGCGGCTGTCTGCGGGGCTATGAGGGGCTTTGACAGGGCTGGACCTCGACCTCGCTTTCGAGAGCTCCGCACAGACTCGAGCCGGCGGGAACTACAAGGGGTTTTGGCGACGGGTCGCAGTTCCGTCCTCAGCTGCTATGGACAACGTGAGGCCTCTCCTGCCCCTTGGAAGTGCAACACCCCAATGTATGCCCTGCCCTGCTTGTCAGGGCGTGGGTACCTTGGTCGCCTCTGTCTTAGCGATAGCGAGCGAGGCCTTATATGTGATTGAGAGGGAACTGAGGGGCTGGCTCGTGTCTTTGCTCTGTGGTTGCTATCTTTGAAGAAAAATAAATAGAAAAACGCACAAGAAATTCTCATGTCTGTGTTATTTTGAAGCAACTACTGCTGTTACCAAACACCCCTCATTCTCCTTTCCTGATGTGGCTACAGTGAGATGGCAGGGGTTTGACCAGTGCTCAGTGCTGTTCTGTGTTGAGTACTTTGCCTGCCTGCATTCGTGTATGATACATATAGTCAAAGAAAACAAATATATTGTGCCTGAAGTAAGAGGAGTTCCTATTGAAGTCCAGGGGTGTGGAAATAATAAGATGGCTTTATTGAGGTAGATTTATAATAAAAAAATTGCTAATTGTGTACATATTGTGCGATGCATCTAGTGTCAGAAGTTAAAAAGGTTAAGTTAGTAGTCAACTTGGTCTACTGAAAAATCCAGTTAAATAACTGAATTAATCCAGTTTTCATCACTCCTAAATGAGCCTGCATATAAGTGTCAACTTGGATCACTTCTGTCTGCCTTCCTTGGCAGCTTGGTTTTTCTCTGAGGACTGCATTTCACTTCTTGCTCCAAAGTAGTCATGCTTTCATTGAACATATGCTGTTCTATTGGGCTTTCTTCTGCAATACCACTGAATTTGAAATGAGAAGATTCAATGAATACTGCAACTGTATTTAGATGGGTGATAAATTCACTTTCTTTTTACTAGTCTTGTGTTAATTCAGGACAATAAATTATCTATCATAAGTTAGTTTTTTATTTGTGATTTTTAATGTTCTGAGAGACTGAAATTTTTAAAATTTCTTGGATTGGGGGGCTTGCACTGTTATTTTGAGGGTCTAAGATCTCCCTATAAACACAATTTGGAAGTAAATTCTGGGTAGGTGGAAATGAGATTTGAGGTTGAAATTTAGTTTGGTTTAACTTTTAGGGAATTACACTTTTAACTGCACGTCATCTATTAATGTACAATATGTCAAAAGTTGGCAAGAAAAATTAACAGTGAAGTAAATGGCTGACAACTTTCTACATTAAACTTTATGGAATGATGGATGGAAGAAAGATGCTGATCATCTGTCTTAGACCCATCATTACAGATGAGGTGAAGGCAGCAGCATTCTTTTCCTTCAACCTCACTTTCTCTCTTGCCCTCACAAGATCCTAATATGTATTTCAGCATCTGCTTGGCAAAGCAGTGATAGCAGATAGAACTAGACTTCCATAAGCAGTTGATTCTACTCTTTTCCATCTCTTGGCAAAATGATTTCTCCGTGAGACAGTTTTTCTGAAATGCAAGAAAGAGTGTGTTTTGTGGTAAAAATAGGAATTCCAAAATTTATTTTACCTGATGTCTGTAAGTTATAAGACAATAACTTTGCTTTTATCATAACCAGGTAAATCTTCTTCAGTATGTGTTTGTTGGAAGCAAGGTAGAATTTACACATCGACTCAGGTGTTTTAGCAAGCATGGTGGCATCAGCTCAGGACTTTTCAATTCCAACCACATACAAAAAATCTGCACAAGTTAGGGAACACTTGCTATCTAGTTCCTTCTAGCACTCTAAAGAAAATTGCTTCTTAGCCACACCTTAATTTTCCATCTCTGTATTCAATGTTTGGTTTGATACTAACAGCTCTCCTAACTTTCTTCCTTTTGTCCATACTAAGTACAAAAAGAAAAGAATTTGACATACCCTTCACCATAAAAGTAATTCAGGCCTAATGACCATCTTCTCTCAGAAACCATATGTTCTTCAAAGTGAGTTAGACTATGACAAGAAACAAAGCTTTTGCATTAATGTGACTGTGAAATGTCTTTGCTTTTTCTGTAGCATTCTCAGTGAGCCATGTGAATGTGGAAGTTGAGGATGAGTGCTGCTGCACAGATCTGAAGTAATTTTGCCCAGAATTAATTTGTAAAGTGCTTTCATTGAAGTATTTGAACTCTCTCCAAAGATTTTTTTGCATCAGCAGCACACCCTCTGTGTCTCATCCACAGGCAGACTTCTGCTAAACTTTTTCAAGTTTGAGGATCTCTGCAACTCCCACCTCCAACTGTTTGTTGTATAAGTAAGGGAGGAAGAGCCATGAGATTACAAGCCTATACGTCTCTTAAAAGTTGGCAAAGAATATTTCACCTTGTAGGGGGACAAATGTAAGAAGCCTGGGTGAATAAGAAGCTCTTTGCTCCTGGGTGTGACAACATGTTAAATCCCTGGCAACTCCTGTGTACCCAGAAACTGAAAAGTGCTGTTGTATTACATGCTTATTTAAAGGAAGTGAGCATCTTGTGTTTACTAGATACAAAATGTGACTTAAGTATGAAAAATTTTAGAACCATTCTTTCACAAACAGGATTGGTAGAATTGCAAGAACTAACTATAAAGATTCTGATATGTTGCCAAGATGGAGAGTATTTAGCTGTGGACATGTTACACCCCTGCAGTGTTTGCTTTGAGGGAGGTGGGTCCTTGCTGAATTTGTAGAATAAAGAAATACATTTACCAACTTTGACTGTTTCTTCATGCTGTCTCGGTTTGAGACAAGTTAGGGGGAAACATTCTGAAATTGTCTCCTCTGAAGAAGGCAGGTCTTGGCACTCCCTCCCCCCACTGAAAGGAATTTCTTGGAGGAAAGTGGAAAAAACTGTTTATAAACTGCATATAAATAAGGCCATACTTCATTAACCTTCATGTTTCCTACCTGACAGCTAAAATCATGTAAATCTGTTACCAAGACAGTTTGATGTTTCCATTGGTTGTATAGTCTCTGAAAAGTGCTAGTTAGTTCCTGTCTGTATAATAAGCTGACTCTGCACAGTACTTTTTAAGTGGCACACTATTCTTACTGTCCTACCACATCTTTTGCAGACTAATCCTTTTGCCATGGAAGCCAAAGAAATTATGGAATGTATCCAGGAATTCCCTGAACACTATAAAGTTATTTTGGATAGACTGAACGAACAACGTGAGCAGGACCAGTTTACAGATATTACGCTGATTGTTGATGGTATGTATACACCTGAGAACCAGTTGGTACTCAGAGAATTCTGAAAGCTGCGCTGAGAAGCTGTTGAGTTTGTCACAGGTCAACTGTCAAACTGATCCTTAAAAGGATAGCAAGAATTCACTTTAATGAAAAGACCTATAGAGCCTGGATTAGAAAAAGTAAGCAAATGAAGAAAAAAATTATTCTTTGGAATCACTGTAGTTTCACTGACAACACTTGCACAAAACTTCTCCTGAATGTTTGTTCCTGCTCTAGTATTACCAAATCCACATGTTGAGCTCAAAACTGTTTTCTTGTGCAACTGTGTAGTTCTAATACATGTTCGTTCTCTTACCTCTGTCCCACGGAGCCTTCTGGATGTTCATGGCTGCACCAGGGAGAAGGCAACACTGTGATGGGAATACAGTAATTTCACGATTATAAACCGCACTGAGTATAAGCTGCACTTCTGGGTTTCAGCAACTTTTTGTTTTTTTGTCCATATATAAGCCGCACCTGATTATAAGCCGCATGTTACAATACAGAGTGTGATAAAAGGTATCTGTTCTATCACCATCTGTTGAGGATGGGGACAGTGATCCTTATCTCAATGGCAGATAATCTGCTAATGGGCCATCCATTGAAACCAGACGGGGCATTGTTCTTTATCTTTTCACAACCCATCCTTCCTCCAGCGAGTCATTGTCTGCTAATGGCCCATTGAGTCCCACTGTGTGACTGATAAAATTACTGCATCCCATTGAAAGTTGCTCCAGCCAGGGGGAAGAGCCCAACATTTCTTACCAAGATAAAAACAGAGGTTTTGGGACACTAAGGGAGCCCCTTTCTCCACTGGACTCCAGTGGAAAACCGGATTTCTCCACATCACCACTGGACCTCCAGAGGGAAACTGCACCTTCTACAAGAGCACTGCTCCAACTAAGCCACATCTGTCACTGCAGGAGGATGCAACCACCATTTAATGGGACTGCTACCAACACCCTGCCTGACATGGTGTCAAGTTGTACTCTGTCAGGGTTTGGAGTTTGTTTCTTTGTAGTACTGTATTTCTATTTTGATTTCCCTAGAAAAGAACTGTTATTCCTAAGTTCCATATTTTTGCCTGAAAGCCCCTTGATTTCCAAATTATAATAATTTGGAGAGAGGGGGTTTACATTCTCCATTTCAAAGAGAAGTTCCTGCCTTTCTCAGCAGACACCTGTCCTCCAAACTAAAACAGCAACTTCTCGTTCTTTGTCCATATATAAGCCGCACCTGATTATAAGCCGCATGTTGGGTTCGGACCAAAATTTTAGTCAAAATGGTGCGGCTTATAATCGTGAAATTACTGTACATAGTCTGGAAAACAGGAAGAACAAAGCTAAACCAAATTTGTTCTGCAGGGATCTTTGTGCTGGTAGAAATGATTATTAAATACATCCATATGTAAGAGCAGCAAAATCCAAGGAGAACTTTGTGTTGACTTTGCACGGCCTAGTTTTTGTTAGTGGAGGAGGACCACAGAAGTAACTTCTGTGAAAAACTGTTAGAAACTTCCACCATGTCTGACAGAACCAATCTCTGATGGCTCTGAAGATGGACAGATGGACATGCTGCTGACCCAATTAGAGAGGTTGGTAATGCCTTTGTGATTACATATTTGCAAAGAAAATCAAAACAGTGCACACAGTTTTTCCAGGGGTGGCGAGGCACCACAACCATCTTGGTGCAGCCTGTGGGGAGCCTTGCCCACCTGGCCTCTGCTAGATGGCTACCTGGTAGCTAGCTGTGCCATGGGCAGAAGGGCAGGTGTGGCGGCAGTCCCTTCTTTCTCGCACCCTGCATGGAGAGTCATTAGATAGCACCAACGCTGTGGCGACTGCCACTGCCCGTGGTGGCAACAGGACCACCTGGTCGCAAACATGGTGAACAATTTTGCAGTGCGGAACCTAAATGAGATCGACCTTTTGGCACTGGGGGATCCTGCAGGAATCTTTGAGTTGGTGGAACTTTTTGGGAATGGTATTTAAGGACAGCAGTTTTTCTTCTAGTCAGAGAAGAGGAAGAAGTGAGAACATGTGAGGGAAAACAACATGGCAGCACCAAGGTCAGTGGAAAAAGAGAAGGAGGAGGTGCTCCAGGTGCAGGAGCCGAGATTCCTTTGCAGGCCATGATGAGGACTATGGTAAACTGTCCCCCTGCAACCCATGAAGTCCATGGGGGATGCAGAGATCCACTCACCGGCCATGAAAGAAGTACTCACGCTGGAGCAGTTGGATGTTGGAGAAAGCTGTGTTCTAGTGGGAGACCTGAATAGAGAGAGAGGGTCCGTGCTTCCAGAGATAGAGAGGATTTTTACTTCCAAACTAGAACAGACTATCCTTAGAGGACTGAACCCCATGGATGAGTGACCCACACTGCAGCAGTTTTGGGACGCTGTTTGCCTGTGACAGGACCTCAGATTGCAGCAATTTTGGCAGGACTGCTGCTTGTGAGATTGGAGCTATGCTGGAGAAGTTCACAGAGAACTATCTCCGGTGGGAGGGATGCTGCAGTATAGCAGAGGAAAGACTTCTCTCCCTGAGCGAGCAGAAAAATATCTTGGGTGATGAACTGACCAAAACCCCACATCCTGTCTCCCTGCATTGTTGGTGGGAAAAAGGGAGGGACTGGGAGGGAGAAAAGGTTTTTCAAAGTCTTTTTTTGCTTCTCATTATCCTCTGACTCTCTTAATTATAAATTTACCTTATACCTTTAAATTTGAACCTGTTTTGCCCTTGGAATGATTTCTCCCAATCCTCATCTGTCGTGGTTTGACACTGGTCCAATGCCAGGCACCCACGAAAGCTGCTCACTCACCCTCCCCTGCCAGGGCTGAGCAGAGGAGAGAAAAAAAATTAACAAAGGGTTCATGAGTTGAGATAAGAACCAGGAGAAAAACACTTCAAGGGCAAAACAGACTCAGCCAAGAGATACAAAGTGAATTTATTACTAACAGAATCAGAGGAGGATAATGAGAAGTAAAATAAGCCCCTAAAACACATTTTTCCCTCCAGCCCCTTCCTCCTTCCCACTGACAATGCAGGGAGACAGGCCATGGGGGTTTTTGGGTCAGTTCATCACAGACACTTTCTCCCACTGCTCCAGGAGAGGAGTCCTTCCCCTGTGAGACCATGGGGTCCCTCCCATGAGAGACAGTTCTCCATTAACTTCTTCAGCGTGGGTCCACTCTCACAATCAGCAGTCTTACCACAACTGCTGCAATGTGTATTGCCCCCATGGGCAAACAGTCCTCCCAAAATTGCTGCGACATGGGCCACTCTTTCTGCAGGGTGCAGTCCTCCAAGGGCAGGCTGCTCCAGCCTGGAAACAAGGGCCCTCTCTCTCCACCAGGTCTTCCTCTGGATCACAGTCTCCTCCAGACATCCACCTACTCTGGTGTGAACACCTCTCCCACGGGCTGTGGGTGGATCTCTGCATCCCCCATGGACCCATGGACTGCAGGGGGACAACCTGCTTCACCATGGTCCTCACCCCAGCCTGCAGAGGAATCTCGGCTCTGGAGCCTGGAGCATCTCCTCCCCCTTCTTCTCCACTGACCTTGGTGTCACCATGTTGTTTTCCCTCATATTCTCACCTCCTCCTCTTCTCTGACTAGAAGAAAAACTGTGTGACTTTGCTTTGATTTTCTTCTTAAATATGCCATCACGGAGGTGTTACCAACCTCTCTCATTGGCCCAGTTTTGACCACCAGCATGTCCATCTTCAGAACTATCAGGGATTGGCTGTGCTGGACATGGTGGAAGCTTCCAGCAGCTTCCCACAGGAGCCACCTCTGTGGCCCCCTTGCTACCAAAACCTAGACCATGCAAAACCAATACATCATCTCAACTTATGAGCCCTTCGTTAATTTTTTTCCCTCTCCTCTGACCAACTGAGAGCAAGAGAAGATGAGTAAACAGCTTTTGTGAGTGCCTGGTGTTTGGCCAGTGTCAAAGCACAACAAGCTTGGATAAAATCTGCAAGCTGAGCCCAAGACACACAGGAAAAAATTTGAACAGGAATTTCCCATGACTTAAATATTTGAAAAGAGAAACTCTTTTATGAGTCCTTCAGCTGATTGGATTGCAGAGCTTCAACAAGGTCACTGATGTCAGCCAGGATGTGCATAAGATGGGACAGGCTAGCTGCAGTGGTATCCCATGTTACAAGAAGACATGCTAAATGACTATGTGCTACTGGAATAGATTTGTAGACTGGGTGATTCTGCAGTTGTCCTCTTCTCTGCGTCTGCACTTATTCTGCACCATGAGTAAAGAAAGTGTTATCCTAAACCAAATTTTTTGTCTTTTTTTGTAGGTCACCATTTCAAAGCTCATAAGGCTGTTCTTGCTGCCTGTAGCCAGTTCTTCTACAAATTCTTCCAAGATTTCACTCAGGAGCCCTTGGTGGAGATTGAAGGTAGTCTGATTCATGCAAATTAAAACCTTCGGAGTTGTGTGCCCATACTCAAAATGAATGTAGTATCCCTGGTTTGGGCTTAAATTCATGCTTGGTCATATTGATTACAGTAATTTCACGAATACAAACCGCAGCAATTTGACCAAAATTTTGGTGGAAACCCAGAAGTGCGGCTAATACTCGGGTGCGGCTAATATATGAACAATATTCTAAAAGCTGCCAACATGGAAGTGAGAGCCCGCGGCAGCCCCAAACCAAGCTGGAGCCTGGCCGGCCCCGGCAGAGGTGGGAAAACCTGGCAGAGGCGGGGCCAGCGGTGCGGGGGGCGGGTGGCAGAGCCCGGGCCAGCAGGGTGGCGGAGCCCAGCAGAACCGGGGCTAGCAGTGCAGGGGAGCCCAGCTGCGCAGGGGAGGATGGCAGAAGCAGGAAGCCCGGCGGCGGGGGGAAGCCCAGCAGAAGCGGGACTAGCAGTCCACTGGAGCCCAGGAGAACCGGGGCCAGCAGCGTGGGGGAATCCGGTGGTGCGGGGGCCTGCAGTTCCGGCCAGGGTGAGCAAACGCGGCAACGGCGGTGCAGACGGGAGGGGGGCGGGCAGTGAGCCCGGCGGCGGCAGCAGCACCGTCCGCAGGGCGAGCAAACGTGGCAGCGGCGGTGCAGACGGGAGGTGGGGGAACAACGAGCCCGGCGGCAGTGGCAGCACCGCCCGGCCGGCCCCGAGCGGCCCCGCTGAGCCGTAGCGCCGAGCTGGGCCACCTGGCCCCGTCGGCAACCATGAGCGGGCCGAACCTGCCTGGCCCCGCCCCGAGCCAGTAAACCCCCCTATGCCGCGATCCTGTTACTAATTGGCAAATTTGTGAAAGCTGCACACGGATTCTCGCTACGAACGAAAGTGCGGCTAATATTCGGGGTGCAGCTTATTTATTGACAAAGACAGCAACATTGTCGAGGCACCGGAAGTGCGGCTTATACTCCGTGCGGCTTGTATTCGTGAAACTACTGTAGCTTTCTAGATATCAGCTCTTGAGTTGTGAGGTAATGTTGTGGTTTAACCCTGACTGGCAACTAAGCACCACAGAGCCAGACTGGCTCATTTTCCACCAGTGGGATGGGGGGGATAATCAGAAGTGTAAAAGTGAGAAAGGAAATCATGGGTTGAGATAAAACCAGTTTAATTATTAAAAAGAAATAGTAATTTTCTAAAAATTGTAAGTAAAAGAGAAAAGAAAGAGGAAAAAAACCAAGGAAGAAAAGTGATGCAAATTAAAACAGTTGCTTGCCACCAATTGACCAATGCCCAGCCAATCCTCTAGCAGTGGCCCCTCCGTCTGCCTCCCACACATACTTTATATACTGAACATGATGTCACATGGTCTAGAATATTCCTTTGGTCAGTTGGAGTCACCTGTCCTGGCTGTGTCCTACCAATTGCCCACACACCCCCAGCCCACTCACTGTCAGGTCAGTGTGAGAAGCAGAAAAGGCCTTGGCTCTGTGTATGCACTGCTCAGCAGTAACTCAAACATCAGTGTGTTATCAACACTGTTTCAGCACAGGAACGACATCAACCTCTTGGAGCAAGTCCAGAGGAGGCCACCAAGATTACCAGAGGGCTGGAGCACCTCTGCTATGAGGAAAGGCTAGGAGAATTGGGATTGTTCAGTCTGGAGAAGAGAAGCTTCAGGATGACCTAATTGGGGCCTTCCAGTACCTGAAAGGAGTCTACGGGAAAGATGGAGAGAGACTATTTACAAAGGTCTGGAGTGACAAGACAAGGAGGAATGGCTTCACGCTGACAGACAGTAGGTTTAGATTAGATATTAGGAAAAAAATCTTTACTGTGAGGGTAATGAGACCCTGCACATGTTGCCCAGAGAAGTTGTGTATTTTTCATCCCTGGAAGTGTTCAAGCTCAGGTTGGATGGGGCTTGGAACAACCTGATCTAGTGGAAGGTGTTCCTGCCCATGACGGAGGGTTGAAACTAGATGATCTTTAAGGTGCCTTCCAACCCAAACCATTCTATGATTGAGCACAGATCCAAAACATAGCCCCATGCTAGCTACTATGAAGAAATTTAAATCTGTTCCAACCAAAACTAGTACAGATAGCTACTGCCACTGGAAAAAACTTCCCCTGAAGAAAAATTAAAGATAAAAAGATAGCTTTGCTGGGATGCAAGAACAGGATAGATGTGGAGCAATACCTTTCTGATAGGTAAGAAAAAATTTCCTGGAGCAATGCAGCTTCTAATAACTTGCTGCTCAGAGATCTCTTGAGAAAGAGATATATTTTTATGTTTAAATTTGAACTTTTTTATTTTATACAAGTAGCTTTTTGTCCTTCTTATCCTTCTTTTTATCTTTGTCATAGAATGACTGTAGTTGTTCCACATTCACCTATTTCTATAGTAGACTTTTTATTCCAATGTGGGCCTTTGAAGCGAGGCATCTTGAAATTGGCTATTGGAGTACTGGGAGCAGGCAAGTGTGAAAGACTGAGGAATTGTTAAAAGAGGCTGTTTTTCCTGCTTGTAAACAGGTGTAAGTAACATGGCATTTCGTCACCTAATTGAGTTCACCTATACAGCAAAACTAATGGTCCAAGGTGAGGAAGAAGCAAATGATGTTTGGAAAGCAGCTGAGTATCTACAGATGTTAGAAGCTATCAAAGCACTTGAAATCAGGTAAATACATACGCCTCTTTTTCTTCCCAACACTGAAATGCAGAGTCTTAAGAATCCTTATATGAGAGCTGCCAGTATTTTGCAGTGCTCTTCTTTATGCTGAAACCTCCTAAACTCATGTGGTATCGTATACTCTTTTACTATAAGATATGGGTCAGAATTACAATAATTTCACGACTATAAGGCGCACCCTTTTGACTAAAAGTTTGGACCGAACCCGGAAGTGCGCCTTAAAGTCTGGATGCGCCTTATATATGGACAAAGTTCGGAAATTTGCCAACCCGAAAGTGCGAGCTGCGAGCTGAACTGGGACCCGTGGGACCTGCGGCCACGTGGGGGGAACTGGGAACCGCGGGAGCCGTGGCCGCCGGGCGGGGGAAACCGGGAACCGGCACGGCTGACGGCTGGGGGGGAAGCTGCGCAACCACCAACCGAGGAGAAGCGGGGAGAAGCGGCACGACCACCAGCCGGGGAGAAGCAGCACGGCCGCTGGCCGAGGAGAAGTGGGTAGAAGCGGCCTGGCCACCGGCCGGGGGAACACCAGGACGCAGCGCGGCCGTGTGGTGGGAGCCACAAGCCGCGAGCCGTGAGCTGTGCCAGCCGGTGCCAGGGGCGGGCGGGAGTGCTGGGGCCCGCTGCATGGGGAGGGTGCCTGGGGCTGTGTTTAAAGGCTACACCGATCTTTGAAAAATGTTTGCAAATTGAGCACCTGCCAGTAATTCGTTACTTTGTTGCACGCGGCGCGGCTCCTAACTGCAGAAAAAAAAAAGTGCGCCTTATAGTCCAGTGCACCTTATATCATGTACAAAGTTGCGAACTTTGCCGACTCTCGGAGGTGCGCCTTATAATCCGGAGTGCCTTATGGTCGTGAAATTACTGTATACAAGCTAAAAAAATGAATGTCACATTCTTTGGGCTAGAACTCAGTGGCAAGTGACATGACTGGTGAATGTTGCAGACATTGTAGGGCTGTGACTTTGTGATAACTAATTACCAGGTCTCTATACTGACTACCTGCACATGATTGACAGCTGGCTGTACAGTGATGATATCTCTCAGGTAATTAGACCACATTAACAAGTTTGCACTGCTCTTTTGATTTCATGCAGCTTTCTGCTTTCAAGATAATAGGCAGTGATTTTAAAGCTTCATGTAGCAATTTTAGTCTCTCAAATTTCTTAAAAAAATGTAGTTGTTATATTTGACTTTATATGGGATCAGTACTTAATCAAATGTTGCAGTAGTACCTTTTATCCAGTACAAGGAACTGTAATCCATTACCAAACTTCAACCTGGGAAAAGCAGGTACCATTCCCATTATGCTATTTTTCTTCCCCTTCCTTCTCTTTCACAAAGTGCTGTTATGTTCTCATTTCTTCTGTATGCTATACTGTTCTTCTGTCATGAAGCAGGGGGAAGGGCAATAAATAACTCCAAGCATTACAGTTATCCTTGCTTTCTCTTCTAGACATGCTGAAAGCTCTTTGTGTTCAGGCTAAGGAAAGACTTGTTTCTTCTTTATCTCCCCATAGACACTAAGATAAGAAGAGTGGCTCTGACACTGAGTTCCTCTAGTAGCCAAACACACAAAACCTACATGACATGGTACCCTGGAAACTTGGTTTTCAACAGCAGTGTTTTTTTTATTTTTTGGAATCAAGTTATTCTGTTGATTGGTAGGAGAGCTGAATAACTATGTTGGGGATTTTTAATAGAAAAGATAGGATCGTACATTTCTAGTTCTACTCTCCAACCCAAACAATAGCCTTTTTTGACATTATTGAGATTAAACATGGTATCACCAAAAGAACTTTTTTACTTTTTTTTTTTTTTCATTTAGGGAAAAGCAGACCTTTGCTGTCTGTTTGAGAAATTTAAGACATTGAAAGTGAAAAACTGTGTTCTAATTGGTAGCACTTTGAGTCTCTGTACACTGGTAGAACTGTTTAACCAGGATTCAGATCAGTTTGTCAAGCTAAACTGTCTAGTCTGCAATTGATTCCCACTAATGTATGCTTGTTGGTTATGCAGCACTAGTAAATGCTATAATTCTTATGTTACAAGGAAATTAATGTTTGGTTTAACACACACATGTGCAAGCCAGTCTATTCTTAGAATTATTTCCATTGTTCATAGATTTTTGGGTGGGTGTTTTTTGGTTAGAAAAAGAAACTTGAGTACCACTGTCAGTCTCAGTTTTCTCCTTCACAGTAGGAAGGGGACAAATATCAATACAGTGCCTGTAGCTGAGCTTTGACTAAAAGGGGCAAGCATCAGAAACTTCAGCCAAAGTAGAGGTTATTATAGAACTAACCATTTGTGTAATGCATCAGAGTTGCACAGCACATAATCTAGACTTGAAAGAAAACAACTAGCTGTTATTCCTTGAGGTACAGTGTACTGTATGTGTGTATCTTCATTCAGTTTCACACCTGAGCCACACAATGTACTCAAGGACAGTAGTCTCCTCTTTGCTGAGCAGATTATTATTATTGTATGTGGTCCTGGAGCTCCTTGCAGTAATGTGCATGTGCAAAGTAACTGTCATGTTTTAGGCATCAGAAATATGACCTAGATGAAACTCTTAAGTTTAGCTGCTGTGTCTTCCTGTGTCTGAATATAGTAAGGTGCAGTTTAATAAGCTGCATCCTGCATTTGATCATTAGCCACACATCTCTGCTGTATAACATACCAATACTGGAGAAAAACCTTATCACCCCTATTACTGGAAAACCTGAAAGTTATAGGGAATAGGTTGCATAAAAGGATTTATCAGGCTGCACAGGAAGGTAAAGGTACAAATTACTCTGATTACAGTCTGATTTGAAGGGAAGATAGCCACTCATTTTCAAAACTGATAATCAGTAGTTAAACCTCCAGCATGTAAGAGGTGTGGACAATCATGAGTGTGTGACTTCAAAGCATTGGCCCAGTGTCTCGGGTTGATTTTATGATGATGCTTTATTCCCTGTCTGTTATACCCAGAAAACAACTGGTGTAGCTTTAAGATGGACCCAGGGGGTGGGGCGAGGAGCCTGGGGCTCCTGCGCAGGCTCTGTTCAAGATCTCTCTCTCCATTGTGGTCAGCGGCTACACGGATTGTTACTTCATTGACTTGTTTGCTGGATTAATTTTCGCCAACTTAGGCAATAAGCTTCTGGGGTTTTTTTTCTGTTTTTTTTTTCCCTTCCCCTGACCTGGAGGCTTTTCACTGGCAAATCCTTTCGACAGTTTTTTTTTTTTGGTTTGTGTTTTTTTTTTTTTTCTCTCCTGCCTGGTGAGCCTGCGGTGTGGCTCTGGCTGGTCTAAACCCTGGAAAGACTGAGCCAACAAAAGAAGGGACATTAAACTCCACTAATTTCGCCAGCTGCGAGGAGAAGACCCACACCAGAAATCCAACCTGTTCCCAACTGCTTTGTGATCTCTTTTCCTCTGATAGAGACAAAGGGCAATGGCCATCTTTGCCTCAGCCACACGACAAGGTGGGGGCGGGGTGTAAAGTTCAATTTTCTTTTTTTCCCTGTGCTTTGTGGGTATCTTGCTTTGTTAATAAACAGTTTTACTTTTTTTTTTTTCACTTTCTTCCTCTGGTATTCATTTCTCTCATTGGCAGAAGAAAAGGGAGTTATTGAAGCCCTCTCTCTTTAGAGAAAAAGCAACCATTTTAGAGCATTTGTCTCCTAGAATTTGTCTCCAAACTGAGGCAAAATTTGGTGCCCAACTTAAGGTGCAAGAAAAAGTGAAGAAAAAAAAAAAAGCATTCCGGTTTGAAACACTTTGTATTGGGGTACAGCACTAAGTGGTCACCATGCTGCTTGATTTAATATTTCCCTGGAACCTAGGCATGTGCACCTATCCACAGATATGGGGAATCGGGTCCCTGGCATATACCTTTTACAAATCAGGAATACGAATCAGGACTGCCATGTTAATGTGCCTGGTGCTAGTGATTTATAGAAGTTTAACAGAAGTCATGGAAACCATTGAAAATGTGTATGCCTTGTTGTTTGTCCGTTTTGGCCTCAGTAACCTTTTTTTGGGGTTTATTAGTAATTATACCCTGTCTGTTAGGGGAAAAGTAGGGGATGATATTTCCCAGCGCTTTATCTCCTTCTTCCCCTTACAATCTGGCATGTCACCTCTTGAGAATGTTCGGTTTCCTCTGGATGATAAAGATATAACCTTCCTGTTGTTTTATCTAGTAGGTTTCCTCTATATGGTCTGCAACTTGTCTGAAATCCAGGCTGAGATTTCCAGAGGGGTTGTCCAGACACCTGCCCCAGTTGTGGAAAAGTCTGAGTGGTATGGGGTGTAGGAGGACATAGGCCAAACCCTGCAGGAATTCTCTGACTCAATAGCTTGGAACTTTCCCCTGAAAAAAATTCAGAATCCAGCTGAGGTGGGAAAATATCTGAAAGAAAATTGCAGTAACAACTCTAATGAGAAGAAAAAGCTCATTGCAATGTGCTGGGTCCTGGCTAATGCTTACCACATACTGCTGGATATTGTAGGGCAGCAGATACAGCCAGAGGGGCAGGAGGATGAATCAGCAGACACCCCAGTCACTCCAGCTGAAGCTAAACCAGATGGGGAACCTAAGCCAATAACAGTTGCTCCTGTCCAGAGAAGGAAACAAAGCCAAATCCATTCTCTCAGTGGATGATGATGATGGGGAACCAGGACCTTCACAGCCAGCAGAGGAATCTGAACCAGAAATCATTACTGAGTCTCTGTCCATAGAAAGCCTTCATACCCTGAGAAAAGATTTCACCCAACATCATGATGAATCTATATTAAGTTGTTTGGTCTGAATCTGGGACACCGCAGGGGATGGGACAATTCTGGATGGTACTGAAGCGAGGCATTTGGGATTTCTGTCACGTGATGTGAGTATTGACCAAGGAATGACAAGGGAACCTGAAACTCTCAGTCTCTGGACACAGCTCTTAAGAAGTGTGGAGGAAAGATACCTGTGCCGAGATCTCCAGCTGCAGGAAAACCTCAGAAGACCATGGAACAAGGAGAAGAACTGGTGACGGCAGAGATCATTTTCTCAGATGACCAATTAGGAATCCAGACATGGCAAAATATACACTAGTGATGTGACTGAAACTTGCACGACATGTGCCACCAAAATACGCCCCTGCTTTAGCAGTTGATGTGGAATGATGGGGATGAGACAGTGAATACTATGGCAAGGAGGCTGTGGGCGTATGCAGACACTGTGCACAGCCCAACTCAAGCAAGAATCTCAGCTGTGGAAGCAAGTCTGTTGGAGTGCATACAGAAAACGGAAAACAAGATTGAGGAGACCCATCCTCAAGGATAAGATTAAAGACAACCTTCTCCATATCTTGTCACTACAGACCAGAGGCCCTGCTATGAGAAGCAGACGTCCCCCAGCTAGGGAGAGAGGATACACCCCACGAGCTGAGCTATGGTTTTTCCTGTGAGACCAAGGGGAAAATATGAAAAGGTAGGATGGAAACCCACTTCTGCCCTGGCTGCATGGGTGTATGAATTGAAGGAGGGGAATGCTCAGAGAGGGAGTTCCACCAAAAGGGAAGTAGCTCCAGTTTTGAATGATATCCAGGGCTAGAGGGGCCCTGCCTCTAGCCAGGAAGAGGCACCGGAAAACTGGGCCTTTTGAACAGTGTGGATCTGATAGCCTGCCACATCAGAACCACAAAATTATGAAGCCTGGGTTGACAGGGGTGCGCAGTGTACGATAATCTCATCAGGAAATATGAGGGCAGAACCTGTTTCTATTTGTGGAGTGACTGGGGGATTGCAGAAGTTGACCCTCTTGGAAGCCAAGGTGAGCCTGACTGGAAAAGAGTGGAAGAAACATCCTATTGTGACCAACCCAGAGGCCCCATGTATTCTGGGCATAGACTTCCTCCAGAGCGGGTATTTCAAAGACCCAAAGGGACTCAGGTGGGCTTTTGGAATAGCTGCTGTAGAGGCAGAGGGCATTAAGCAATTGAACACCTTGCCTGGGCTATCAGAGAATCTTTCTGCAGTTGGACTTCTGAAGGGAGAAGAGCAGTAAGTTGCAATTGCCATCTTGACAATGCACTGCTGTCAGTACCGGATAAATCAAGATGCCATGTTCCCCAACCACAAGATGATCCATGAACTGGAGAGCCAAGGGATGATTATCAAGCCCCACTCACCCTTTAACAGCCCTATTTGGCCTGTGCAGAAATCTGAAGGGGAATGGAGACTGACCGTGGACTATTGTGGCTTGAATTAAGTGACTCCACAGGTCAGCACTGATGTGCCGGACATGCTGGAGCTCCAGTATGAGCTGGAGTCTAAGGCAGCAAAGTAGTATGCTACTACTGACATTGCTAATGCATTTTTCTCCATTCCTCTGGCAACAGAGTGCAGGCGTCAGTTCACCTTTACCTGGAGGGCCATGCAATACACCTGGAACCGACTGCCCCAGGCGTGGAAGCACAGGCCCACCATCTGCCACGGACTGATCCAGACTGCACTAGAAAAGGGTGAGGCTCCATAACATCTCCAGTAAATCGATGACATCATTGTGTGTGGGAATATGGCAATGGAGATATTTGAGAAAGGAGAGAAGATAATCCAGATTCTGCTGGAAGCTGGTTTCACTGTCAAAGAAGAGCAAAGTCAAGGGACCTGCCCGAGAGATCCAGTTCCTGGGAATAAAGTGGCAAGACAGATGGCATCAGATTCCCACTGAGGTCATCAATAAGATCACAGCAATGTCACCACTGACCAACAAAAAGGAAACACAAACTTTCCTAGGTGCCATAGGTTTTTGGGGAATGCACATTCCTGAGTATAGACAAATCATGAGCCCTTTCTACTTGGTTACCCTCAAGAAGAACAATTTCCACTGGGGCCCTGAACAACAAACCTTCACCCAGATCAAGCAGAATCATGACAGGACCAGAGGGAAAGAATGTGTTTTTCTCTGCAGCTGGGAACAATGGCTTGTCCTGGAGCCTTTGGCAGAAGGTGCCTGGGGAAACTCGAAACCAACCACTGGGATTCTGGAGCCGAAATTAAAGAGGGTCCAAAGCCAACTACACCCCAACAGAGAAGGACATCCTGGCAACCTATGAAGGAGTCCAAGCCGCCTCAGAAGTAATTGGTGCAGAAGCACAACTCTTCCTGGCACCCTGAACACTGATGCTGGGGTGGATGTTTAAAGCGAAGGTTCCCTGTACCCACCACGCCACCAACGCCACTTGGAGTAAATGGATTGCCCTCGTTACAGAGTGCACCCATATTGGAAATCCAAATCTCCCTGGGTTCTTGGAAATAATAATGAATTGGCCTGAAGGTGAAAACTTTGGTCTCACTGATGAAGAGGAGCAAGAACAAGTGACACGTGTTGAGGAAGCTCCACCATATAACCAGCTGCCAGCAGAATAAACACGCTATGCTCTTTTCACTGATGATTTTTGTCACATCGTAGGGATGAACCGGAAGTGGAAAGCAGCCGTATGGAGCCCCACACGACAGGTCGCGGAAGTTACTGAAGGAGAAGGTGGATCAAGTCAATTTTCTGAACTCAAAGCCATCCAGTTGGCCCTGGACATTGCTGAAAGAGAAGTGGCCAAAGCTATACCTTTACACCAATTAGTGGATGGTAGCCAATGCTCTGTGCGGTTGGATGGAAAGGTGGGAAAAGGCCATTGGCAACGTAAGGGAAAAGCAATCTGGGCTACTGAAGAGTGGAAAGACATCGTTGACTGGGCAGAGAAGCTACCTGGGAAAGTCCACCATGTAGATGCCCATGTCCCTGAGAGTCGGACTCTCAAAAACTGGGAAATGTATTTAGTGAAGGCCCCCTGGTTAGTGAACACCTAAGGCTCCACCAACTGAGCAGGCCCTGCCCAATCTGAGCTCTTGCAAACAGCAGATGGAATCATGTTTCCAGTAGTGCACGTCGGGGAACTTTTGGGGAAAACGGTTTGGATTATTTCTGCCTCGACTAAAGACAAACCCATTCAAGGGGTTGTCTTTGCTCAGACCAGGTTGCGCATGGTGGGTAATGAAGAAGGATGGCAAAACATGTTGTGTACCTCAGGGAGATTTGATTTTGGGTGAGAACCACTTGTAGTGTCAGAATATCTATATACCACTGTTTACTGAATGTCACTGCCACTATTTGTATATCATTATATGTACAAGTGTATAGATGTGTGTATTTAGAATTGGAATGTACTAATTTGGACATTAAACCAGTGATATGGAATAAGGGGTAGAATGTCTCGGGGTGATTTTATGATGATGCTTTATTCCCTAACTGTCTGCTTTATGCCCAGAAAACAACTGGTGTAGCTTTAAGATGGACCCAGGGGGTGGGGCGGGGAACCTGGGGCTCCTGCGCAGGCTCTGTTCAAGATCTCTCCAGTATGGTCAGCGGCTACACGGATTTTTTTTTTCTCTCCTGCCTGGAGAGCATGCGGGGTGGCTCCAGCAGGTCTAAACCCTGGAAAGACAGCCAGCGAAAGAAGAGGCATTAAACTCCATGAACTTTACCGGCTGCGAGAAGACTCATGCCAGAAATCGAACCGGTTCCCAGCTGCTTTGTGAACTTTTTTCTCTTCCCCTGACAAAGGGAAGTGGCCATCTTTGCCTCTCAGCCACGCCGCAAGATGGGGGCAGGGTGTAAAGTTCAGTTTTCTTTTTTTTCCTGTACTTTGTGGATATCTTGCTTTGTTAATAAACAATTTTACTTTTTCAGTTTCTTCTTCTGGTATCCATTTCTTCATTGGCAGAAGAAAAAGGAGCTATTGAAGCCCTCTCTCTTTAGAGAAAAAGCAGTCATTTTAGAGCATTTGTCTCCTAGAATTTGTCTCCAAACTGAGCCACTCAGTTATCTCTGTGTTTGATATGGGATGCTTTCTCTGACATCTTGGAGGAAGGGGGTTTTGTATTAATGGTCCAAGGAAAAGAAGAACAGAGCTGGGAACTGTGCTTAAGCACTGATAAATTAAATTAAAATACTCTTTTCACATCCCAGTGGCTTTTTTCTTTTTTACTACAGCTGTTAGCTTTGTGTTTTCCTGAAGTACAAGGTGTTATAATAATCATTGTGTGAAGTGACAGCTGTACTGTTTTGTAAAAAGCTGTAAGTGCTGCAGGCAATTTAATGCACTCCAGAGCTTGAGAGGTGAATAGTGTAGGAAGAACTTGAATCTTATTTCTGAGTAGGCAGGCTAAAGTACAGAATTTTGCATTTTTTATATAAACCTATGTCATTAGGCTAAATGACCTTTCTTCTTGATAGGTGTTTTGTATCATTCAAATGGAGCAATTTAAAACACTTTAATAACCTTATGTTAAAGGCTCCACAGCTTTAACTGTGCTGTTCTACAGCTCCAAGGAGTATAGATTAAGGACAGATTAACATCTGAAATGGGTGCAGGTTATGTGGTCACTCATCATTCAGCTTCTTTGAGAAACATCTAGCTAGTGTTTAATGCAGAAGCTCAGCATCAGGCTGGAATTATGTAAGTGCTTATGGATCTTAACTATGTTTATGTAAATGTTTTGCAGGAACAAAGAAAATTCATCACCCTTGGAATCAAATCAAACGCAAGGTGAAAATAAAGCAAAAAAGAGGAAGATTGCTGAAACGTCTAATGTTATCACAGAAACACTGCCATCTGCAGAATCGGAGCCTGTTGAAATTGAGGTTGAGTTTGCTGAAGGGACGATTGAAGTGGAAGATGATAGCGCTGAAACACTTGAAGTAGCTTCTGCAGAGCAATCTATAAAGTACATACATACAACAGGCACATCAGATGAATCTGCTTTGGCTCTTTTGGCAGATATCACCAGTAAGTATCGTCAAGGAGAGACAAAATGCCATATTCAAGAAGAAGGTGGTAGTGCAACTGATCCCTCATGCAAACAGGTAGAAGATATTGAAATTGTGGAACTTCAGTTGTCACATGTGAAGAATTTATTCCACTGTGAAAAATGTAACCGTTCATTTAAATTGTTTTACCATTTTAAGGAACACATGAAAACACACTCTGCTGAGAGTTACAAGTGTGACATATGCAATAAAAGCTACCTACGAGAGAGTGCTTTGAAACAACACCTCACCTGTCACCACCTTGATGAAGGTAGTGCTAGCAAGAAGCAAAGACCTGGCAAGAAAATACATATCTGCCAGTACTGTGAGAAGCAGTTTGATCACTTTGGACATTTTAAAGAGCACCTCCGAAAGCACACAGGTAAGAACACTGATATGGTCCTGTTCTTGTGGCTTTGAGACTAGCATTTTGGGGTTTTGCATGTTTTGGGGAAATAGAAAATATGCTGAAGAAAATGCATGAGTCCTGAGTGCTAGAAATACTTAGCTTGTAGTTCCAACTAAAATGCTGGTGTGGTTTTTAAATTTTTTTTGTTTGTTTTACATTGATATAAATTTTGAGGGATTGAGGTGGTTAAAAATAGATGCCTAAAACCAGAAAGCACTAATGAATCTTATCTTTTCAGCCTATTAAATATTAAAATATTTATTTCAAAATAATTTCTTAAAGCATGTTGTTTTCATTAAAAGTATCAAACTGAGAAACCGCTCTTGTTTTCACAATTCTACTAGTAAGTGTTTCTGTTGAAATATGATCTAAACCATGAACTTCTCAGTTGAATATACATTTTAGAGTTTCCTTTACTAACAGAACATGAGCAAATGCCTATTAATGCATTAGACATGAAGTACCCCCTTGCTCTTGATATCTCATCTGATTTCATTTTCTTTGTTAATTAACGCAGCAAAACATTTCTAGTGACTATAGTAGACTTTTGTTACTGTAAAATCTCCCTCTGAAATCTGAACAGTATATTTTGAGTACAAAATTACAGTAATTTCACAATTATAAGCCACACCTGATTGTAAACCGCACTTTTTGGTGTCGGCAACTTTTCCTTCTTTGGCCATATATAAGCTGCACCGGATTATAAGCCGCACTTTCGTTCACAGCAAGGACCCGCGTGCAACAAAGTAACCAATTAGTAACAATTGCGCGATCGCAGGGTTTACTGGCAGGTGCTCAATTTGCAAACATTTTTCACAGATTAGGGTAGCCTTTAAATGCAACCTAAAAACTAAAAAAAATACAGAGAAAAATCACTCACTTTTATTAAACCTGCCGGCTCCGCTCTTGCCCAGGTGAGGGGAGGGCGCAACCCAGGGAGGCGAGGGCAACGGGGCTGGGTGGGCTGGGGACCTGATGCCCCAGGCTCTCAGAGGCGCAGGGGGCCCGCAGGCAGGAAAGTTTCCTGGCGAGTGGCGGAGCCCCCCTGAGCACTGCGCCAGCCTGCCCCGGGCCCGGGGCGGGCCCTGCTGCTCGCTGGCTGGGCCGGTTCCCTGTCCCGAGCGCTGTGCGGCAGCGGGTGGGAGCGCGGAGCCCGGGCCCGCAGGTGTCCGCGACTGCGCCGTGTGTGTGGTGTGAACACAGCGCCGTGCCAGGGCTGCGAGCCCAGTGGAGCTGCAGTGGGCAGGCGTGCTCGCAGCACTGCACGACCCCGGGCATGGGCCGGGTGGGGACGTGGCAGGTGGTGCGAGGGATGGCAGGGTTGACGGGGCTCTGTGGCTCCCGGGGCTCTGTGACTCTCGCGGCTCACACTTCCGGATTGGCAAAATTCATAACTTCGTCCATATATTGGCTGTTCCTGAGTGTAAGCCGCACTTCTGGGTTTGGACCAAAATTTTAGTCAAAAGGGTGCGGCTTATATTCGTGAAATTGCTGTACTTGTGCTTTTATATAATATGGGAGATTAAGATGCTATTTCTTCATGTCACTGAGTAGTCTGTACTATCTGAATAGGTACTGAGTATTATATAGAAAGCTCTCTGAATGTAAAATATGTTGTCCTAATCTTTCAGCCGTTTTTGTTTAATATGGCAGTCATGAATCATTAGTAAGAATTTAATAGAGGGTAGCAGTCATTTCTTTTGCAGCTTGCTGTTGCAAAAACCTTTTAATTGGAACTTCTTTTCATCTGTATATGACACTGCATCAAATCTACTCCAAATAGCCCCATAAAAGTTGCATTTATGAAAACTCTTTGGCAAATCCTTCTTCTCTATGAAGCAGGGAGTGTTTCTCCATTATGACCAAGCCAAATGCAAGCTACCTAACAAAAGTCTTTTCAGAGAAAAATTTCTGGAGGATTAACAGAATAAGCCAAAGATAACAGTATATTCGTTGCTGATGTGACAGAAGGATTTTGGGGATGAAGCAACTTAGCATATCACAGGAGGTGCAGAGTGTTTTCTAAATATTTATTGATGCAAGTATCACACATGGAATCTAATTACTTCCAGTTTCAATGATGTGCTTGAAGCAGCCAAATTAATCATCCCATGTCTGAAAAATCTAATTTAAGTAATTTGTATGCAGATTATAACAAACTTCTTGAGAAAAATTCATCAAGGTCTTTGCCATTCTTCATGAATGCAAAATATGTTTCACAGGAAGTGTACTTTGAACTGCAAATAACATCTTCCATAGGAGTGAACAAATGGACTCTATTTACATACCATGAATAAATGATCCCAAGAAGTTCATTTGATAAATGCCTGCCTTTGTGTTTCTGGGGGAGAAAAAAAGAAAACCAAACAAAAAATCCCAACAACCTTACTACAGTAATTTCACGATTACAAACCGCACCTAATTATAAGCCGCATGTCCGGGTGTCGGCAACATTTCGTTCTTTGTCCATAAATAAGCTGCACCGGATTATTAGCCGCACTTTTGTTCGCAGCGAGGATCCACGTGCAACTTTCACAAAGTTACCAATTAGTAACAGAATCATGAGATCGCGGGGTTTACTGGCTTGGGGCCAGGCGGGCCCAGCTTGCGACCGCCCCTCTGGGGCCGGGGCATGCCTGCCACCGCTCGGCGCTCGCATTTCCGGGTTGGCAAATTTCTGAACTTTGTTCATATATTGACCGCATCTGATTATAAGCCACACTTCCGGGTTGGGACCAAAATTTTAGTCAAAAGGGTGCGGCTTATATTAATGAAATTACTGTATTTCTCTCTAAACCCAATCTAAACAACGATATGGCAGCTTTATGGTTATGGGTGAATTCCCTGGTATTTCTTACATATTGGGCAAATAGAAGTCACTGTGTTATTAGGAATTTCTTTGGGTTAAAAAATATTTCTTTTGGGCAGTCCCCTTCCTGTGGCTGCAGAATTATAAAGGTTCAGCAAAATATTGGACTACCTTAGATCAGCATTTCTGTCCTGCGAGTTACTTATGACTGGCAAGTGAAATCTCGCCTGTTCTCATAAATGGAAAAAATAATTGTTAGATCAGGCCAAGAACCCTCCCTCTTTAGTCTTATTTAGGTGAGATTTTATAAACTCATAGTTTAATGACACCCAGGGGGAAAGAAGCATCACCTTTAGCAGAGGAGTTCAGTTTTCAGCTCGCTAGTGTACTTCTGAAGCTAGAGGCAGGCTGATACACTCTCTGTGTTTTCCATTGCTACTGCTGAAGTCACAGCATTGATTTGCACTGTGAAAGAAGTCACACAAAGTCTTTTTGGCCTTTGGATATTGCCACTGTTGTTTTTGAATTGTCAGTTTCAGATACTTTGGGCAGAATATGAAGATTGTTGAAGAATTTAGGTAAAAATAGAATAACTCTGTCCTTAACTGGGCAGTGCCTCGCTTCAAGTAACTCTTTAAATGTGACCAAAGACCAGGTGAAGGTTTGTGGTGTGAGTTTTGTTCTGTGATATTCATAGAATCATAGAATGGCCTGGATTGGACGAGACCTTAAAGCTCATCTCATTTCAGCCCCTCCTGCCATGAGTGCCTTCCAATAGACCAGGCTGTTCCTAGCCCTGTCCAACCTGGCCTTGAACACCTCCAGGGATGGGACAGCCACAGCTTCTCTGGGCAACCTGTGCCAGGACCTCACCCTCCTTACAGTAACGAGTTTTTCCAAATATCTAATCTAAAGCTACTCCTTTTCAGTTTTAAGCCATTCCTGCTTGTCCTCTCACTCCAGGCCCTTGAAAATAGTCTTTCTCCATTTTCCTTGTCAGCTCCCTTTAGGACCTCGAAGGTCACAATTAGGTTATGCTGGAGCCTGTCTTTTCCAGGCTGAACAATCCCAATTCTCTCAGCCTTTCATAGCAAAGTATCTCAGTTTAAAAGACAGATGTCTACCAAGGAAGGTGGGAATCTTCCAGGAATGGAAAAGATGACCCCCTCTCTCCAAATTATCACTTCAAAATTATGGGGTTTCCAGGCAAAAATATGGGAAAAGGAATAAGAGTTCTTTACAGGCTAATATAATATAATATAAATAGAACAAACAACAACAAAAAACAATAGCAGTTTTCCTGCCTGTTAAGTAAATTTTTTCCACAACCGGCAGGGGGCACTGTTGACTCCTAGCAGGGCAGAGAGGCTGCAGTGACTTCCCGCAGATTCAGGGGGTGCTCTGACACAAGCTTGGCTACCTCTTCAGGTGGTGGTGGGAGCTTGGGCAAAAAGGAGGACAGCAGATTGCTCCTTTTGCAAAGCTCATGGGCAGCAGTTGGTCCTGGTACCTCCACTGTCAGCTGGCACACTCTGGGGAGGTGGGCAGGACTTGGTTGCAATATCAGGCTACTGTGCAGAGAAGTAACCCGGCAGGGGCAGACCCAGTCCTGGCGGCACCCCACACATTCGCTCTGGACCCCCAAACAGCTGAGAAACTGAAAAAACGAGCAGGCTTGCAGTGTAGAAACTGTGGCGGATTGAAGTCCTGGGGCCTAACACACAGGAGTAGCCACAGTCACCACACTGCAGGCCAGGGTCCGGTGGGACATGGTCCTGGTCCCAGGTGGTACCACATGCACTGGCTCTGGGCTCCCAAGTGACAGGGAAGCAAGCAGGCAGGCCCTGGTCACAGTGCCGGGAAAAAAACACTAGGCAACAGTATTTCAAGACAGATGCACTCACTGTGTCCCCATGAGGCTGCCACCTCGATCCTGAACCAGAAGAGAGCGAGTGAGCCTCAGCCCACCCCCCCACCCGGTCCCAGGCTGAGCTTACACCTCTCATGATATCCCCTGAGCCACAGAAAACCTGGACAGCCAGGCTTTTAAAAAAGCCTGCACTTAAACAATGGCTCTCCATACCCCCAACCCCACATACATTCAGTCCCTTGCCTTAAAGATACAGCAACCATTTTTTGGGCACAAAGCAGAGGATCAGGAAATATACTATCATGATAACTCATTCCAAGACAGAAAGATGCTCCATCCCTCTAATTGTCTTGGTGCCTCCTCTGGACTCGCTCTAATGGGTCCATGTCCTTTCTGTGCTGGGGACCCCAGAGCTGGAGGCAGCACTGCAGGTGGGGTCTCATCAGAACAGAGGGGCAGAATCCCCTCCTCTCCTGCTGCCCACACTGTGGGATCAGCTCAGCACACAGGGGATTTCTGGGTGCCAGTGCACACAGCCGGGGCATGTCCAGCCTCTCACCCACCTGTACCCCCCAGGTCCTTCTCCCTAGGGCTGCTCTTGATCTGTTCATCCCTCAGCCTGAATTGATCCTAGGGATTGTCCCTACCCAGGTGCAGCACCAGCACTTGGTCTTTTTAAACCTGAGAATCCCATGGGCCACTTCTTGAGCTTGTCCAGGTCCCTCTGGATGGCCCTGTCCTTCAGGTGTGTCTCCTGCACCACTGAGTTTGGTGTCATCTGCAAACCTGCTGAGGATGCTGTCTTGGTTTGAAAGACAGGTCTTTGTTAAGAAAGGCAGGAGCCTCTATTGACATGGACAGTGTAAACCCCCTCCCTCCAAATTACAGTAGTTTCACGAATACAAGCCGCACGGATTATAAGCCGCACTTCCGGTGCCTCGACAATGTTGCTGTCTTTGTCAATAGATAAGCCGCACCCCGAATATTAGCCGCACTTTCGTTCGTCGCGAGAATCCGTGCGCAGCTTTCACAAATTGGCCAATTAGTAACAGGATCGCGGCATAGCGGGCTTTACTGGCTCGGGGCGGGGCCAGGAAGGCTCGGCCCGCTCATGGTTGCCGACGGGGCCGGGTAGCCCAGCTCAGCGCCACGGCTCGGCGGGGCTGGCCGGGTGGTGCTACCGCCGCCGCCGGGCTCGCTGGCCCCCCTCTCCCGTCAGCACCGCCCCGCTGCCGCGTTCGCTAGCCCGGCCGGCAGGGCTGCCGCCGCCGCCGCCCGGCTCGCCGGCCGCGCCGCGCCGCGTTCCCTAGCCCTGCCGGCGGGCTGCCGCCGCCCGGCTCGCTGGCCGCGCCGCGCCGTGTTCCCTAGCCCTGCCGGTGGCCTACCGCCGCCCGGCTCGCCGGCCGCGCCGCGTCGCGTTCCCTAGCCCTGCCGGCGGCCTGCCGCCGCCCGGCTCGCCGGCCACGCCGCGCCGTGTTCCCTAGCCCTGCCGGCAGCCTGCCGCCACCGCCGCCCGGCTCGCCGGCCGCGCCGCGCCGCGTTCCCTAGCCCTGCCGGCGGCCTGCCGCCGCCCGGCTCGCCGGCCGCGCCGCGCCGCGTTCCCTAGCCCTGCCGGCGGCCTGCCGCCGCCACCGCCCGGCTCGCCGGCCGCGCCGCGCCGCGTTCCCTAGCCCTGCCGGCGGGCTGCCGCCGCCGCCACCGGGCTCGCCGGCCGCCCCCTCCCATCTGCACCGCCGCCGCGTTTGCTCGCCCTGGCCAGCACTGCAGGCCCCCGCACCGCCGGGCTCCCCCACGCTGCTGGCCCCGATTCTGCTGGGCTTCCCCCGCTGCCAGGCAGCCCCACCCGCCTGCCGTCCTGCTTCTGCCATGCTCCCCTGCACTGCTAACCCCAGTTCTCCCAGGTTCCCCCGCCCTACTGACCCGGCTCTGCCGCCCCCCTGCCCCGCCCTGCTGGCTCAGGCTCTGCCGCCCGCCCCCCACACTGCTGGCCCCGCCTCTGCCAGGCTTTCCCACCTCTGCCGGGGCCGGCCGGGCTCCAGCTTGGCTTGGGGCTGCCGTGGGCTCTCACTTCCGTGTTGGCAGCTTTTAGAATTTTGTTAATGTATTAGCCGCCCCGGAATATTGGCCGCACTTCCGGGTTTCCACCAAAATTTTGGTCAAATTGGTGCGACTTGTATTCGTGAAATTACTGTATTATAATTTTGAAATTAAGGGGCTCTCAGGCAAAGATATGGGAATAGGAATAACAGTTCTTTACTAGGAAAAATTAAAATAAAAGTATAATAATACAAGAAAAAAAAAAAGAAGAACCAAAACACTGACAGAGTCAGAATACAACGTGATACCCTGTCAGTCAGGGTGTTGGTAGCAGTCCAATTAAATGGTGGCTGCAGTCCTCCTGGAGTGACAGATGTGGTTCAGTTGAAGCAGTGGTCCTGTAGAACAGTGCAGTTTTCCTCTGAAGGTCCAGTGATGATGTGGAAAGGTCTGGTTTTCCTCTGGAATCCAGTGGAAAAAGGCTGCTCTGATGTTCCAAATCTCAGATTTTATCTAGGTAGGAAATGCTTGGCTCCTCCCCCTGGCTGGAGCATCTCACAATGGGATGATGTAATTTTATCAGTCATGCAGTGGGACTCAATGGCCCATTCACAGAAGATATCTCCCTGGAGGAAGGATGGGTTGTGGAAAAGATAAAGAACACTGCCCCACCTGGTTTTAACAGATGGTCCATTAACAGAAGATATTTCCCCTCCCCCCCTCAGAGATAAAGATCACTGCCCTACCTGGTTTCAACAGATGGTGATAGAATACATACTTTTGGTTACATCCTGCTTTGCAAGCCAAGACAGGTGCCCTCGACCCCTTTGTGTGTGTCATTAATGAAGACGTTAAACAATACTGTGTAGCGGGTTGACCCTGACTGGGTGGCAGGTGCCCACTTAGTCACTCTATCACTATGTTCTATGGAGAACAACCATCAGGGTGAGATAAGGCAGTTTTAGTACAGTAAAAGAGAGAAATAAGCAGAGATCTGCATGCACATGGGCTAAAGAGAAAAAAGGTCAGTCTCTACTTCCCATCAGCAGCGATGTTCAGACACTTCCTGGGAAGCAGGGCTTCAGCACACGTCATGGTTCCTCCAGAAGGCAAACATTGAAAACTCATGAGTGCCTTCCCTTCCTCCTCTCTCTCTTAACTTATATATCTGAGCTGATGTCATATGGTATGGAATATCCTTTTGGCAAATTTGGGTCTGCTGGCCTGGTTGTGTCCCCTCCCAGGATCTTGCCCACTCCCATCCCCTTTGGCAGGGGAAGGAATGTCAGAGGGACAGTGTTACTCGACAGTAGCCAAAACACTGGTCTGTTATCAACACCCTTCTAGCTACCAATGCAAAGCACAGCACTGTAAGAGCTGTGAACTTTACCTTGGTAAGACCCAATACAATCTCCACCCCTTATTCCATACCATTTGCATCATGCTCATATCCCATATAATCTATATACTCTCATTACTAGGATCCTTAAACCATCTCTATAACAAACATACATTTTATTAACTACTATTACCTGTCCTTTCACATCCCTTCAGGTGGTCTCCATTCCATCAGGATGTGGGGTCAGGACACGAGAAATGGTACACTTGATGGTTCATGGTTGGGCACCACCACCGTCCCCGTTCATCATCACATTCTTCTTGCTCCTGGCAAAATTCATTCTTTGTCAGTTCATATCCCTCCTGCTACTTTACCTCCTGTAACATACAATTTACACTATAGGTTATTCTTACCCCAAGGTTAAATCTCCTTGAGGTACACATCAGGTTTCCCTATCCTCCCACATCACCCACCAAGTACACCCAGGTCCTTGGGCAAAGACAATCCCACAAATGGGCTTGCCTTTTCCCATGGGGGAAGAAATCCACACTGACTTCCCCAACCACTTCCCTATGTGTAGTGCAGGGACCTTGTCTCCTCTCACAGTGTCTAAAGGCTTAGTTTGGTCAGGACAAGGGTGGTTAGCAGATCCCCTGATGTTGACTAACCAAGTGGCTTCTGCCAAGTTTGCATCCCAGTGCTTCCATGTCCCATTACCTAACACCCTTAACATAGTTTTTAGCAGCCTGTTATATCTTTCAATCTTCCCAGAGGCCTGTGGATTATAGGGAATGTGATATATCCACTTAATGCCATGTCTCTTTGCTTAGGAGTTTATAAGATTATTTTGAAAATGAGTCCCATTGTCTGACCAAATTCTATTTGGGGTTCCATGTCATCACAAAATGTGTCTTTCAAGACCTGAAATCATGTTCCAGGCAGTGGCATGGTTTAATGGGCACATTTCCAGCCAGGCAGTTGTTGCCTCTACCATGGTGAGGATATAACTCTTGCCTTGGCATATTCATGGCAATGGCCCAATGTAATCAGTTTGCCAGGTTTCACCATAGTGGAAACCCAACCACCGCCCTCCACTCCAAGGAGGCTTCACTCGTGTGGCTTGCTTGATGGCAGCACATGTTTCACATTGATGGATAACCTGTGAAATAGCCTCCATGGTCAGATCCACCCCTCGATCATGAACCTATCTCTATGTTGCATCCCTTCCAAGATGCCCTGATGTTTCATGGGCCCATAGGGCTATAAATAGCTCACCCTTTCTTTCCCAATCTAGATCCACCTGAGCTATACCAATTTTGGCAGCCTTATCTACCTGTTCATTGTTTTGATGCTCCTTAGTGGCATGACTTCTGGGCACATGCACATCTACATGATGTACTTTCAGAGCCATGTTTTCTATTTGTGCAGCAATGTCCTGCCACAATGCAGCAGCCCAGATGAGTTTACCCCTGCATTGCCAGTTGCTTTTCTTCCACTGCTGCAGCCATCCCCATAGGGCATTAGCCACCATCCAGGAGTCTGTATAAAGTATGGGCCACTTTTCTTGTTCAGCAATCTCTAGGGCTAGTTGAATGGCTTTCACTTCTGCAACTTGACTTGATTTGCCTTTCCCTTCAGCAGCCTCGATGAATTGTCATGTGGGACTCCACACAGCAGCTTTCTACCTCTGATGGTTTCCTATCGCTCAGCAGGATCCACCAGTAAATAAAGCATAGCTTCTTTCATTTTCTGGTAACTCATTTCATGGTGGTGCTTCTTGGGCGCAAGTCATGTTCTCAAGCAATGCTCCAAAATCTCTTCTAGGATTCCTGGGAAATTGGGTTTTCCCATTTGGACTTGTGTAATTAATGCTACCCACTTACTCCATGTAGCACTGGTTGCATGATGTATTGAGGGAATGTTTCCTTTGAACATCCAGTGTAGCATGGGTAATCACAGTGTCAAGAGGAGACATGCTTCTGTCCCAACAACTTCTGAGGCAACTCAAAGCCCCTCATAGGCTGCTAGTATCTCTTTTTCAGTTGGAGTATAGTGAGCTTCTGATCCTCAATAACTGACTCCAAAACCCTAATAGTCAACCTCAGGTTTCTCCTGTGGTCATTTGCCAGAGGCTCCAGGTGAGGCCCTGTGCCCCACCTGCAGTGGAGAGTATATTTTGCACAGCTGGTCCTGTCTGAACAGGCCCAAAAGCTACTGCACAAGCTATTTCCTTTCTGATCTTCTCAAAAGCCTGTTGTTGCTCATGGCCCCACTTGAAGAGCTTCTTTTTCTGGGTTACTCGATAGAGGGGGCTCGCAAGCTGACTATAACCCAGAATGTGCATTCTCTAGAACCTCACAAGGCCCAGGAAAACTTGTGTTTCCTTCTTATTAGCTGGTGGAGACATAGTTGCTATTTTGTCAACCACCTCTGTAGACACATGGTGGCATCCATCCTGCCATTTTATTCCCAAGAACTGGATCTCCTGTACAGGACCCTTTACCTTACTTTGTTTTATGACCTAACCAGCTTTCAAAAGAATTTGGATTATTTTCTTTCCTTTCTCCAAAACTTCTGCTGTATCACCCCACACAATGATATCACCAATATATTGTAGGTGTTCTGGAGCTCCAGCCTGTTCCAGGGCAGTCTGGATCAGGCTATGGCAGATGGTGGGACTGTGTTTCCACCCCTGGGGCAGTCGGTTCCAGGTGTATTGGACACCCCTCCATGTGAAAGTAAATTGTAGTCTGCACTCTGCCACCAGAGGGACTAAGAAAAATGCATCAGCGATGTCAATTGTGGCATACCATTTGTCTGCTTTTAACTCCAGCTCATACTGGAACTCCAACATGTCTGGTACAGCAACACTTATAGGTGGCATGACTTCATTCAGGTCCTGATAGTCTACTGTCAGCCTCCATTCCCCATTTGACTTCTGCACAGGCCATGTGGGGCTGTAGAAGGGTGAGTGGGTTCTACTGATTACTCCTTCGTTCTCCAGTTGACAAATTAATTCATGGATAGGAGTTGCAGAGTCTCAGTTTGTGCGATACTGCTGCCGGTGCACTGTCCTGGTAGCAATTGGCACTTGTTGGTCTTCCACCTGCAGCAATCCTACAATGAAGGGATCTTCTGAGAGGCCAGGCAGGGTGTATAACTGATCTTCTCTGTATTCACTGTAGCTACACCAAAAGCTTATTGATACCCTTTTGGATCCTTGAAGTACCTTCTCCTGAGGTAGTCAATGCCAAGGATACAAGGGGCCTCTGGACCAGTCACAATGGGGTGCTTTTGCCATCTATCCCTTGTTAAGCTCACCTCAGCCTCTATTACAGACAACTCTTGGCATCCCCTTGTCACTCCAGTGTCGCCTTCTCAAGGCGTGGCGACCTGGTTCTGGCCCGGCACGGTGACCCAACCACAGGGCCACTCGGTCCAAAAGCTCCAGACACCAATGTGGTGGAAAAGCAAATGGCGTTTATTGAGGGGTCACAAGGGTTCTTATAGCCTGGGTAGTTAGTGTCACTTCCTCCTGCTTACGTCAGCAAGGTACATCCAGGTACAGGGCAGGGGTCTGACTGCAGGGGGGATGTGTCCTGACTGACCGTACAGCCCGATATCTTCCGCACGCATGTCCCTAACTCTCTACATTTCCCCCCTCTCTCATGGTTAGTAAAAATGTGTAAAAAGTAAATGTTATAAAAAATTTCGTGGGTTAGTAATATTAGTACATAAAATTATAAGTGTGTTAGTAACAGGAACGCTTCAAATTAATTGTCGGCGTTCGACAAACATAATGTTAACCGCTTCTAAACGCTTTTTAACAAATAGCACTAATTTGTTTAATATGCAAGGCCCGAAGGTTAGTGTTAGTAGGATTATGGTGAATGGGCCTATTAGGGAAGAAATTAGGGTGGTGAGCCATGGGGACCAGTTGAACCATGACTCAAACCGTCCTGGTTGAGCTTCTTTTCCCTTCGGGTTCACTGGCATCTTGGGCGGTGCCAGGCTGCTTGAAGGTTTCTCCCTCTCTTCAGGTAGTGGGGTGCGTGGGTTGCGGGGGCGTCTGATGATCTGGTCCTGCAAATAGAATCTCACAACTTTCGTTAGTTTTACTCTGAAGGTCTGGTTTGATGGATTTGAGTGGACACCGCATACCCTCGCTCCGTGAGCACTAGCCTCTGGCCTTGTTCCCATTTCCCTAGTTCATTTTTGCTTTGAATTACTTTAGCTTGGTGAGAATTATAATTGTTGATATTTTACAATTCAATTTTAGTGTTTAATATTTTTCAAGAATTTTCCTTTTACATGATAACTTAGGAGAATCTTCTCCGGATAAGATTCTTCATGTTTATCTCAAAGGAAAAGGTCCTAGCTTTTGCAAGGCTAAATCAACCAGTCCAAATTACTTGATTTCAATTTTAACCCAGAAATATTAGAATGTTACATTTTTCTCTCTTTGTCAGTCATTCCAACCTGGCCACAATTGAAATAGACTGAGAGGGTTTTGATAGTAAACATTCTTTTGCTTAGCTAATATTCCAGCCTGGCCAGGGCTGAAACATTAAACTAGGCAAAATATTTTTCTATTATATTTTTAGATTAAACTCAATTTTAATAAGTGGTAGAAAACTATGCAAGTTTAATTTGACTGTGAAATATTTTCCACTAAATCAATTCACATAATTTTGATTCACTAAACTTATAATGTTAAAGAAAGTAACATCTTAAAGTTTTTCTGGATGGCTAATAACATATAATGCTAGTGCAATGTATACAAACAACATTAACAAACATTGTGGTGCTAGCTTCGACATCTCGAAGCCGTTTGTCTTCAGGGTCTCGGAGACGGTTAATACCAGCTGGTCTACTTGTCTCGTTGATGGTGCGGCGATCAGGATGCCGTCCATGTACTGCATGATGGTAGCGGTTGCGTTGCTCTGCCGGACTGGTGCTAGCGCTCGGTCTGCTGTGATCTGGTAGATGGTAGGGGAGTTGATCATTCCTTGGGGTAACATTCTCCCCTGGAAGCATAGGTTGGGCCGTTGGCTGTTCAGGAAGACGATGGAAAAGGCGAACCGCTCCTTGTCGTCCTCGTGCAGGGGAATAGAAAAGAAACAGTCTTTGATGTCGAGCACTGCGCAGGGTTGTCCTTTCAGTATCATCGAGTTCATGGGCAGCAAAGTTTGCACGGGGCCCATAGGCTGGATTCTCTTGTTCACTTCTCGCAGGTTGTGCAAGAGATGAAAGCCTTCACCAGACCGTTTAGGTATTACGAAGATTGGGGTGTTCCACGGGCTTGTGGAGGGTTCTATATGATTCTTGTGCAGCTCACGGCTAACTGGCTCAAGGAGGGCAGTCATTCAAGGCTTGGACAAGGGCCACTGCTCGATCCACACCGGATCGACTGATTTCCAGGTCAGCTTGATGGGCAATGGTGGGTATGCGACAGTGGCCCTTAGAACAAATTTGTTACCTTAACGTCCAGTAGGGCTAGGGCATCTCTCCCTAACAAGGGTGGGCAATCCGACATAACGTAAGTCGTAAGGGTGATAGTCCTTCCTGGTCCTCTCTCGGTGCAGAGTGTTATTGCTATTGACTGGGTGCTTTTGCGGGCTCGGGACAGCCCTCCAACTCCGTCCACCATGGGGGCTTCTTCTAGCTTCCATGGTAGGGGCCAGTGTATGTCTGGGATGACAGTGACGTCTGATCCTGTGTCCACCCAAAAGGGAAGGCAGATGGCCGAGTCATCGGAGCTGTTGTGGAGAGGACACACTGCCCACACGATCAGTGGGTGCCTGCCCACCTTCACGGCGAGGGCCACCCATGGGTCTCGTTCCCATGCTTTCATGGCCAAAGCCACCCAGGGGCCTCGCCCCCAGGGAGCTGTTCTTGGTATTCCTGAGGTGCAGATGGGTTTGATTGAGCCATTGGCTGGGCGACGAAGTTGGTCATTTCTTGAGGGGGTGGTGGGCATGGAAGCCCTGTGCCCCATTGAGGGTTACTGTTGCTGGGCCGCTTCATGTTCCAGGAGGGAGGAGGCTGGGTACGGCCCGGCTGCCCCCTCCCCTCCTCGTTTCCCTGAGGCTTGGATCTGCATTCTTTAGCTAAATGTCCCTTCTTTCCACATGCCCAGCATGGTCCCCTAAGTTTCCCCTGGCATGACGGAGCAGCTGCTGGTGGGTGTCCTGACTGGGGGCAGTTGACTGCCACGTGGCCTGCTTGGCCACAAATAAAGCATGCCATAACACTGGTTATTGCAGTGTGAACTGCTGCTTGGATGGGAGCTAGGTGTTCTTCCTTTGCGACATGTCTGATTATGACAGCAACATTGGACCCAGGTGGCAGTGATCTTAAAATGTCCTTGGTGGCTGAATTGCATTGCTGGCGTAGGCAGTCTGCAAGCACAGGACCCTTCGCCTCTGAGGGTAACGCCGAGGAATCCAGTGCTACCTGAAGGCGGTCCACAAACTGAGTGAAGCTCTCACTCTCACTCTGCTTTATAGTGGACCATGGCGATGGCCTGGCTATTAATTTAGAAGCAGCACGGATGGCTTCCCGGGCAGCACGGGTCGTTGTCATAACCTCATGGGCCCGCAAGCCCTCTGCCTGTGCCTGGGGGCTGATCATAGTTGGGTCTGTGCCCATCAGCCTCTGTATGCTGGAGCCATGCAGTGGATGGTCTGCCCCCGTTACCAGGGCTAGCTACTTTGCACAATTGTCCTCCCATTCCTGTTTAAAAACGATCATTCCCGCCCCATCGAAAATCAGCCTGCACGTCTGTTTAATATCGAAGGGAAGCATATCATCGCCTCCAAAAACGCTGCCAATGAGTGTGGAAACCATAGCAGAATTAATCCCCCTGTCCGCAACCACTTTAACAATTGCCTGCACATCTTTCGGGTTTACCGGCGAGTAGGTTCTTTGGTTTCTGCCCGCCCCACCCACGCGGACCGGGAACACCAGCTTGGCAGACGGAGTCCACTCCGCACAAGCTATCTTTATTTTTCGCCAGTCTGTAAGCGGAGTTAGATCTTTCTCTGATATCCCCTTAACCCATGCAGGAGCGTTGCAGCTAGTGATCTTATATACCGCCGCTCCCTTTTTGTTAAAGCCCGATCCGGTATCGGACGCATCCTCCGACCAACTTTCAAGCTCCTCCGAGCTCGAGTCAGAGTCCGAGCCGGAAGTCGACTGGCTGGACGCTTCCGGAGAGCTTAGCCGTTTTCTCGGGCTCCTACCCCGCCCCATCTTGCAGGGGTCGGGCCGTTCCCTCCCCCTGGGCTCCCTCCACCTCCTGCTGGGGGAGGTTCTTGCCCTACAAGGGCCTGAGTTAAAATGAGCGTTGTGATTGGTCTTAAGCTCCTTCTCGGGGGCCGTCCCTCCACCCCGCTCGCCCGTGCTTGCGCCGTTCGCCGTGCTCCCGGCATTTCCACCCCCCGTGTCATGGACACGTGGTCCGGCGCCATTTTCAAACCCATATGGCGGCGGTTTTCCCTTTAATTCCGCGGCCGTTTCGGGCTCCGACACTATGTCTGCCATCCGCGCCTCCTCCGTGAGCCCCTGCCAAAACATCCACTAGTGTTCCTTCCCCCGAAGGCGGTGAGTTCTCTCCCGGGGGTAACGGAGCGGGTTCCGGAGCCCCGGAGTCCCCGCACCCGATCGGGTTAGAGTCTTCCGCGGTTTGCGTAGCGGCCCCGATTTCCAACAGCTGCAGCGTGGCTAATAAACAAGTTCGCGCGGCTTTCCAGGTCTCCTGCTCCTGCCGAGCTTTTCGCAAAGCCTGCATCACCCTCCCCCACGATTTCAGAGTTTTTCCCGAGCCTGAGGACATGGTTTCCTCAGCTAGCACCTTTGTGCACTTATCCCATATCTCCGGATGGAGAACGTCGACTGGGCTTTCTATAGCCCCCAGCTTAATCAATCTCGGCACTGCGAGAATAAAATCTTTAAGCTTACATTCAATATTCCACTGACTTACGACCTTCGCGATAGCTTCCATGCTCCTCGCTGGTCCGGGGGCGTCCCCCCCGCCGCTCTAGTCCAGCTGAGCGGCCGCCGGCGCCTCGTCCAGGCGAACCCCGAATTCCGGGCGTAAATTCCTCCCGGGTTTCGGCACCAGATGTCGCCTTCTCAAGGCGTGGCGACCTGGTTCTGGCCCGGCACGGTGACCCAACCACAGGGCCACTCGGTCCAAATGCTCCTGACACCAATGTGGTGGAAAACAAATGGCGTTTATTGAGGGGTTTCAAGGGTTCTTATAGCTTGGGTAGTTAGTGTCACTTCCTCCTGCTTACGTCAGCAAGGTACATCCAGGTACAGGGAAAAGGTCTGACTGCAGAGGGGGGTGTGTCCTAACTGACCGTACAGCCCGATATCTTCCGCACGCATGTCCCTAACTCTCTACACTCCAGAGAGCCAGATAGGTTCTGCACTCTTGTGCCTTGATGGCATCAGTGCACCAGTACCTACTAAAGCTTTATACTTCTGTGGATCCCATGTGCCAGGCCATCGAATCCACAAAGTTCAGTATACGGTCATCTCTTTCCTCCTCCTGGATGAAGTCAGGGACCCTCTATTCCTGTTCCTGGTCAGAGTATTCACTATCTCACCTTTGTGATGCCAGATCAGAAGTTCCCTCATCAGGGTTGTAGGAAATGGTTTTAGTTCTCATATCTGGGAGATCGCTGATTGTCTTCTGGTCTCTCTGCAGCAACTACACTGACAGTCTTCTTGGGTGGCCCCTTCTTAACAGCTCTTTCCCCTCTCAGTTCATGGAGACGGGCTTTCAGCTTAAAGGTGGATTCACCATCCCAATTCCTCATGTCCTCCCCCTGGTCATGCAGAAAGAACCAGAGTTCGTTATGTGGCCTTTTCTTGAGGCTTCCCTTCCTTCTGACCGAGGTTGGAGAGAGGCGATCTCTTGGGCTGCCCCTAAAAGTTGGGGTACTGGCTCACAGGGATGAGGGAGTACCCAGAGTTTCTTCTACGTTTCGGAGCCAGGAAGATACCACCTCTACAGTTGGTGTATCCATTTGCAGATAATACAGTGCTACCAAGCTGCTGGAATATGATGCAGGGGCACCTTGGACCACCTTCCTCCACATGGTGAGTGTACAAGGGACATCGTCTGGATCTTTAGAGACACTTTCATTCTTTAGATCACTATAGAAGACTTCTAGCACTGCTAGTTCTCTCAAGCACTGGATACCTTCATCTGCAGTGGTCCACTTTACCTGGGGATTTCACAAGATCTTCCTTAAATGGATATCTTGACCTCACGCTTGAGAGAAGTAATTTCCAAATACTGCAAATGGGTCCTTCCTTTCCAGTTTCTCTTTCAATTTCTTGTGGGCAAAAGGACAAGAGCAGAGGCTTCTCGTTCCTGGCGCCTCACCTGAAGAAAGGTATTAAATAGCACCAGTGCTCTAGCGGCCACCACTGCCCACATGGTGGTGGTGGGGCCACATGGCCGACAGCAAAAGCGTGGCAGGCGACTCCCTGATGTGGAATCTGGACAAAATCAACTTCTTGGCACTGCGGGACCCTGCAGGAATCTTTGAATTAGTGAAACTTGTTGGCAATGGTTCCTACAAGCAGCAATTTTTCTTCTAGTCAAAGAAGAGGAAGAAGTAAGGACATGTGAGGAAAAAATATGGCAGCCCCAAAGTCAGTGGAAAAGAAAGAGGGAGAGGAGGTGGTCCAAGTGTCGAAGCCAAAATTCCTCTACAAGCCGTAGTGAGGATTATGGTGAAACAAACTGTCCCCCTGTAATGCATGAAGTCCACGGGAGATACAGAATCCACTCGCAACCCATGAGAAAAGTGCTCACAATGTAGCGGGTGGATGCTAGTAAAAGCTGTGGTCTAGTGGGAAACCTGAATAGAGAGAGGGCCCCTGCTTCCAGAGATAGAGAGAAAAGACCCTTGCTTCCAGACTAGAGCAGTCTAGATTTAAAAGACTGCACCCCGTGGAAAAGTGACCCACACCACAACAGTTTTGGGAAGACTGTTTGCCCACAGTAGGGACCCCACAGCATAGTAGAGAAAAGACTCCTCTCCTTGAGTGAAGAGAAAAAGATCTCAAATGACAAACTGACCAAGATCTCCATGCCCTGTCTCCCTGCGCTATTGGTGGAAAAGAGAGAAGGACTAGGGGAAAAAAGTGTTTTAAAGGCTTATTTTACATCTCATTATCCTCCTCTGACTTAATAATAAACTTACTTTGTACCTTTACATTTAAACCTGTTTTACCCTTAGAGTGTTTTTCTCCCAGTCCTTAACTCATGAACCCTTCATTAATTTTTCCCTCTGCCCAACTGTAGCAAGAAAAGGTAAGTGAAGGACTTTTATGGCATTTGGCCAGTGTCAAACCATGACAACCATCCAACCACTTTCTTACCCATCTAAGAGTCTACCCATCGAATCTATCTCTCTCCAATTTAGAGAGAAGGATGTTGTGGGGCTCCATGTCAAAGGTTTTACAGAAGTCCTCAGAAAGGACATCTGTAGCACTTCCCTTGTCCACTGATGGAGTCACTCCATCAGAGGAGGACACTGAGTTGGTCAAGCAGGATTTCCCCTTGGTGAAGCCATGCTGGCTGTCCTGAATCACCTCCCTGCCCTCCATGTATCTTCGCAGAGCTTCCCAGAGGATCTGTTCCATGATCTTCCCAGGTACAGAGGTGAAGCTGACAGGGCGATGGTTCCCAGGGTCCTCCTTTCTACCCTTTTTAAAGATGGGGACAATGTTTCTCTTTTTCCAGTCACCTGAGACTGCACCTGACTGCCATGACTTTTCAAATATCACAGAGAGATGTTTGGCAACTACATCAGCCAATTCCCTCAGGACTCTGGGATGCATTTTATCAGGTCCCATGGACTTATGTGCATTCAGGTTCCTCAGTGTCAAGATTTTTATGGGTTTAGGTCTTCAAGGAGGCAAGAGCAGTTGTTGGTTGCTGTAAAATTGTTTATTGCAGAGGCACATCAGTCTCAAATGCAGGAGTCTGAAATGTAAAGTCCGTGTGCTGAGTTATTTGATATAAAGTCCCGAATAGAAGTAGTTCTCTGGTATAAAGTCCTGAGCAGAGGCAGGAGCAGCAGTTCTCTGGTACAGAGTCCTGAGCAGAGGCAGCAGCTCCCTGGTACAGAGTTTCAAGAAGAGGCAAGAGCTCCCTGGTGTTTCTTTTTCTTCTCTTCTCATTCTTGTTCTTCTTCTTCTCCCATGTGGTGGTAGTGATGATGATGATGGTGGAGGAAGAGAAAGAGCTCACCCCAATACACAGAGTTTTTATTTACAAATTAGCCAATGAGCTAAAAACACAAACCTGAAGCATTTCTCCTAAACCTATTAGAATTCTAGTTCTATAGTATGAAAGTAATGTAGCTCTATCTATTCACACAAATAGTTCTATCTGTTCTAGCTCAAAAATGTAAGCAATGTTCTTACTATGTTTTCATTATGTCTGGGGCTAAGTTTCTGAACTTTCACTGACACCTAAACTTTGCACTAGATTCTAAGGCTTTTTACTCTTTTAAGGCACTTAAAGCATATTCTTACTTACTTAAAACTAAGATTTATACTTCTACTTCATATCTATGTGACTTAATATTTCTACTTACTTAAAACTAAAACTTACACATGTTTCATGTCTGTGTGGCTTAATATATTTTAATTTCTCTAAAAACTTTAATTCAATCCCTGCATTCTGATGCCTCTCTGAGGGACTCAGAGGGGCTTCTGTTTTACACACTCCAACACCGCAAGTGGTCATGAGCCTCATCTTAGAGTGGGAGACACTTTGCTCCCCCAGTCCCTGTCCTGTTGTCCATCCATTTGACAGGTGTCGGAAGAGAGGTTGGCATTCAAGACTGAGTCAAAAAAGTTGAGTACCTCAGCCTTCTCTTTGTCCATTGTTAGCAGTTTTTCAGCACTGTTTATCAGGGGGTAACACCTTCTTTGACTTTCCTTTTCTGGCTGACAGACCTGTAGAAGTCCTTCCTGTTATTCTTTGTGTCCCTTGCCAGGTTCAGTTCCAGCTTCACCTTGACCTTCCTCACCCCATCTCTACACAACCAAACTCCATCTCTATACTCTTCCAAGGATAGCTGTCCTTGTTCCCACTGCCTGTGCATTTCCTTCTTTCCCTTTAGTTTGACCAACAGTTCCCCACTCAGCCATACTAGTCTCTAGCCTTCCTTGTCCAGTTTATTACTCCTGGGGATCACCTCCTGGGGTACTCTTTAGGCTCACCAATGTATTTGGTTGCTCGTGCAATGTCTGTGATTTTCAGTCTGCAAGACAGATGGTAGTTCAGCATACTCTGCATTACCTGTACAAAAGTTTCCAAAAATGTAGCCTTTTTTAACCATTAAGGGGAATGTTCCCTCCATTTAATGTTTTTCTGTGGCCTTTGGGTGTATGAGTGAGAATTATAGGCTACTTGTGGATTTCTTTTGAAAAGTTAGATGCTGCTGAATATGTTTATTTCTCAAATTACAGGTTTATTTGCTTTCCATCTCAGTTGTCAATAATTACTACAGCCCTGAAAATGTAAGCTTTTAAACTGAATCGAACTAGAATAGATTCTTGTGTTACTCAGTGAAATGTCTCAGCCTCTTTTGGAGTTCATTAAATAGTTCATTTCAATAGTGATGTTGGTATCACTACCTCCACAGATTACAGTAATTTCACGATTACAGTAATTTCACTACTATAATGCGCACCCTTTTGACTAAAATTTTCCCCCGAACCCGGAAGTGCGCCTTATAGTCCGGTGCGCCTTATATGATGTACAAAGTTGCGACATTTTCCACCCCGGAAGTGTGAGCCGTGAGCCGTGGGGGGAGCCGGCAGTGCCGCGGCAGCCGGGTGGAGGCGGGCCCGGGGGCTCATGGTTGCCGGGTGGGGGCAGGCACGGGGACCCGCAGCGCCTCCCCTCCCGGGTCCAGGCAGGCCCGGGGGCCCATGGCTGCCGGGTGGAGGCGGGCCCGGGGCACCGCAGCACCACCCCTCCTGGGTCCAGGCGGGCCCAGGGGCCTGCAGCATTGCCCCTGTCGGGTCCGGGCGGGCCTGGGGGCCCATGACTGCCGGGTGGAGGCGGGCCCGGGGGCCCATGCCTACCAGGTTGAGGCGGGGCCTCTGCCAGCAACCGCGCGGGGGGAGATGGGAGCAGAGCCTCGCTGCAAAAAAAAGTGTGCCCTATAGTCCGGTGCGCCTTATATGATCTACAAAGTTGCGAATTTTGCCGACTCCCCGGGGGTGCACCTTATAGTCCGGTGCACCTTATGGTTGTGAAATTACTGTACAAGCCACACTGACTATAAGCCGCATCTCCAGGTGTCGGCAACATTTTGTTCTTTGTTCATACACAACCCACACCCAATTATAAACCGCTCTGTCATTCACAGCGAGGACCTGCGTGCAACAAAGTTGCAATTAATAACAGAATCCCGGGATCGGGGTGTTTACTGGCTTGGCTCAGGCCGTGAGGGTTCAGCCTGTTCAGGGCTGCCAATGGGGCCAGGTGGCCCAGCTCAGCGCTGCCACTCAGCAGGGCCACTCGTGGCCGGCTGCCGCTGCCGCTGGGCTCCCTCGCCCCGACCCGGCGCTGCCCCGCGGTGGCAGGGGGGCACAGAACCCGCCGGCACCCGTGGCGGTGGTAGCAGGAGGGGAAGGAGCCCCCCGCCTTCCCCCTGGGCCGCGGGGATGACAGCACGGAGTCCCCTGCCTCCCCCCGGGCTGCGGGGATGGCAGCACGGAGCCCCCGTCTCTCCCCCAGGCTGCGCTGCCTGAAGGAGGGAGCTCCCCCGCCTTCCCCCTCGCCCCCCTGTGCTGCCTGCACGGAGCCCAGCTCCACCCGCCGCGAAACAGAGTAACCAATTTGTAACAATCGCGTAAAGCCGGGTTTTACTGGCAGGTGCTCGGCTCAGCACCCTGGCTGGCACTTCTGGGGTTGTAAATGTCAGAAAATTATTCACATATTAGCCCCTCCTGAGTGTAAGCCACATTTCCGGGGCGGGAGCAAAATTTTAGTCAAAATGGTGCAGCTTGTAATCGTGAAATTACTGTAATTATCAGACTGAGAAGAAACACACTGTTACTAATTTTTTGTACTTTAATTTCCTTGAATTTCATTGTATTTGTTCATGATGAAATTAGTAAACAGAGACAGCAGTTGTTCTTTGTTAATATTTGATGATGGTAATAACAGTATACTACTTTGAATTAAAGTTTCTGGTCTTGGTTTGTTTTAAGACCAATGCATTGTTACTTCATGGTCATTCTGTGCCAACTTCTTTTTCTGGAGCTTAATTTCAGCTCTCAAGCCTAAGGTGTCATTGTTCTTGAAAAGAAAACTGTATTATTTAAATACCTCCTTCTTTACTGTGTCACTTTTTGTATGTACTAATGTTGAGTCTTTAAGTGTTATAAGGTGAAAAGAGAGGAATAGCTCCTATTTCTTTAAGATATTTCATCAGAATAGTAACCTTTCATAAAAATCTGAATATACCTTAAATGACACTGGGAATTATGTTACTTTATTATGTCTGTGGGTTTTGTTTTGTTCAGTCTGTTTTGTTTTTATAAATTAAATTTGTGACTCCACATTAGATTTTTGCAATTTTATTTACATAAAATTTACGTATAATGTCTTTTTCTTCTGTAGAATAGTCCAGTTAGCCACATCTTTACAGCATATTTATCAACCTACACAAAAGGAAGAGCTGACCAAAAACTGGCTGGTTTTATACATTTACAAATCCCTGTGTCTGTCTTAACAGGTGAAAAACCATTTGAATGTCCAAACTGCCATGAGCATTTTGCTAGGAATAGTACACTCAAATGTCACCTGACAGCCTGTCAGTCTGGAGCTGGAGCTAAAAAGGGAAGAAAGAAGCTGTACGAATGTCAGGTGGGTAATAGAAGTAGCAGAGTCTGAGGCTAGACACCTCCTTCCTGTGCTGAGGAAGGGAATGTGAGAGTACTGAGCAGAAAAGGCATAAAGAGTGGACTTTTGTCTCCAAGAACTATGTTTAGCAAAATAAACTATAAAGGTTACATTCAACCATGACATAAAGGTAAATTCTTATATCTAAGTAGTTCCATTTAAAATATTAAATTACTGATATGGAGCTTTATAATAGTTAATCAGTTAGATTCTTGTGCGTAGGTAAGTGTTCATATGCATCTTATTCATCTTTCTGCTTCTTGATGCATATACCTAGGCCTTTCCTGCTTGTGAGCATGCTTCACTAAAGTCCAAAATACAAAGTACTATTTAATTTCCTAATTTATTATTTTTCTGTTTAATACCAATATACTGACTGGCTGGAAAGTAATTTCAACTTATGATGACAATCTTTAATGTCTTTTAAGCAAATATAAATGCTGCAGATGGATAACTAGGGTACTTGGTCACTATGCAACTGACATGTGAAAAGCTGTTCAGAAGAATATTACTTAGCTTTTAAAAGTTTATTCTGAAAACCTAGAAAATATGAGCCAAGGTTGGTTGTAGCATTTTTATTTGCCATTTTGCATCCACAGCTGTTACAGTCTCAAGGCTCTCACCTTATTCAGTTCACAGAATTGCTGTGGTTTGAGGTTAAATCGGGTCATATAGTAAAGAAAACTATTGGATATTGGCTTTATTTGTTAAAAAAAAAAAAAGAAATGTCATCTTATTCACAGAAAGCAGAAATACTGCAGGAGGTGAATAAATTCATCATTTAGTCACAAGTTTCATCAATGCTGTGGCATTGCTTAGTTGCTATGCTAGACTGAAGTTAATTCTTGGGAGCATGCCTTTGTCTTAAAGATAAGTTGGTTTTGAACATGAGAACTACTATATAATGCAAAATTGTACCTAGTAGCTTCATTGAGGATACTGTTTTGTCTTTGTGACCCTTTGGTTTAATTACTTCACCTTGTAGCTTTCTGTTACAAATAACTGTGAATGTGGGTCAGTGTTTCTTCAGCCTGCAGCAACTACAAGAACTCTTGGATAAATTCTTGATTTTTTTTCTCTTTAGAACTGAATTTGAATAGTGTTCAATAAATAAAATCTTGGCTCACTGAACAAGAAGGAAAAAACAAAGCTGCGCTTGCTTGACGAGCACTTTTGACGCTCTTCAGTGAATGCCTTGAGTACTGAATTAGGCTTCACAAGGCAAGAACAGTAATTATGTGCTTGGGCATTACTGATAGTCATTACCTTTACATACGACTAATTAATTTTGAGTGCTTATCTATAAGGTTAGTATTTTAAGAAGTCTGTGTGTGACTTTTTTCTAAAGCATGAGCCTAGAGGACACATGCAAAAAGCATGTTACTAGCATCACAAATGTGGTTTTAAGATTTCAATAGCAAAATAGGAATATTCAGCTGCATTACATAGACCTGTTCATTGAGTTAATCCCTTATTGTTGGCTGCTTCCTCCTCACACGGAGGCACCAATCGACAGTGAGCTCATGACTGACACAAGCATCAGTTGCTTATTATCTTAAAAACTTTCATACCTATTCCCTGTGAATTCCCACAGGTAGCATCACGCAGCCTTCTGACTCCTTCTCTCCTTTCCTCTTCCTTCTACATGACTGGCTAACGCCTTCCTGTCCTTTACATGACCACCTAACCCTATCTGTCCCTCACACATTGCATCCTTTCATCTCTTGCACGACTGCCTGACTCTTCTTCCTCACACCATGGCCAGCAAACTCCAACTAACTCCTAAACAACTAACCCACCTTTTTATAAAACCCATCCTCATTGGACATAGCTGTGACCTATGAAGGGCAAGGCTGCTCCCACTCTTTGGTACAGTAATTTCACGACTATAAGGCGCAACCTTTTGACTAAAATTTTCCCCTGAACCCGGAAGTGCGCCTTATAGTCCGATGCGCCTTATATAATGGACAAAGTTGCAAAATTTGCCAACCCGGAAGTGCAAGCCCACAACAGTCCCAAGCAGACCCCGCCCAGCGGTGGCATCAGGCCAGCGCCGGGCCGAGGCAAGCCCAGCAGCATCGGGACAGCCCGGGCGGGGGGGGAAAGCCCAGCAGGGCAGCCCGGGCGGGAGGGAAAAGCCGGCAGCATCGGGGCAGCGGCAGCGTGGGGGAAAAGCCTGGGGGGGTGTGGGGCTCCCGGAGCACCAGGGGGGCGCGGGGCTCCCGGAGCTGCATGGGGCTGCCGGAGCACCAGGGCAGCGCGGGGAGGGAGGGACCAGGCTGCTGCAGAAGCCGCAAGCTACGGGCGCTCCGAGCTGCCGCGAGCCGTGGCCCCCTCCCCGAGCCGCCATTGCTCCGGCGCTGCGGGAGCCCCGTGCCCCCCTGAGCCACCGGAGCCCCGGCGGTGCGGGAGCCCCGTTCCGCGAGGGGGAGGCGGCACCACAGCACCACGGAACCACGAGGGGGAACGGCACAGTGGCAGCGCCGAGCCGCGGGGGACAGGCAGCACGGTGGGAGTGCCGAGCCAAGTGAGGCACAGGCGGGACGGCGGGAGCACCGAGCCAAGCGAGGGACAGGCGGCATGGCGGTAGCGCCGAGCCGAGCGAGGGACAGGCAACACGACGGTAGCGCCAAGCCGAGCGAGGGAACAGCACGGCAGCTCCGCGGAGCCGCGAGGGGGAACAGCACCGCGGCAGCACGGAGCTGCAAGGGGGAGGCAGCCCCGTGGCTGCACCAAGCCACGCCAGCTGGCACCGGGGGCGGGCAGGAGTGTCAGGGCCCACTGCACGGGGAGGGCGCCTGGGGCTGCCTTTGAAAGCCTATGCCAATCTGTGAAAAATGTTTGCAAATTGAGCACCTGCCAGTAAACTCCACAATCGCGGGATTCTGTTACGAATTCATTACTTTGTTGCGCGCTGCGCAGCTCCTCACTGCAAAAAAAAAGTGTGCCTTATAGTCCGGTGCACCTTATATAATATACAATGTTGCGAAATTTGCCAACTCCCGGAGGTGCACCTTATAGTCCGGTGTGCCTTATGGTCGTGAAATTACTGTAATTAGTACAGCTGCAATTTATCAGGGGCAAGATTGCCTTCAGCACTATCTCTATTCTCTTACAATCCATCCTCTCACAATCCCTGTCAGATACTCCATCATCCTTTTTTGCTGTTGCTGTAAATTGAGGAGATGGAACATTCTGTTCCAAAATTATTTGCCAACAGTGAAGGGGTTCCAACAGTGAAATGCATGTTCTTTGCTTCTTTCTGAAGCCAAGAGCACTTGTATAGACAGAATCTCCTGACCCTATTTCTTTACTCCAAGCCTGACTCTACCCCACTCTTCTCTCTCTACCATGGCACCTCATTCATTTCTGCAGTCTTTGTGTATTGTTTTCAAGCTACTTACCTCACTGCCAGCTGAAGGGAAGGAAGTGTGCTATCATGCTTTATGAAAATAGTATATCTGCAGTCAAAGCAGTACTTTTAGCTGGAAGAGAATTAAAAAGATGAAGTTTTAAGATATTTATATCTGCTAAAATCGCTCAAATATTTATTTTGAAATGGCAAAATGTGAGAGTTTAGTCTATTCAGGTAAATCTTACAATGCCATGAACAAATGAAAACTGATAAGTAAAAGTAGGCTATTAGTACTGCATCTAGAACTTCAGTAAAAGGATAGTTTGAATTGCACTTTGATGATATGATATTACATAAATAGATTTCCACTCAAAATTCTAGAATCAGGCATTTAATGTGAATTTCACATAAAATAAGAAAACTTTTACATGCTGTACTGACTCATTAATTTTGTAGGAATCCTCTGTATGCACAACTCAAAATGGCATACTGTATCTTAAAAATAAATAAATACCAGGTCTTCTGTTCATTGGAAGATGACTTCTAAGCTTTTACCTCTAACATACATGGTAGGTTTTTTTAATCCAAGTACCAAGGAGTTACGCTATGTGAAGCCATGATCTGAAATAAGCACTATACTTTGTTATATTTCTGTTGGCACTGTTTAACACTATCTTTTGTTTCAGGTTTGTAACAGTGTGTTTAACAGCTGGGATCAATTTAAAAATCATTTGGTGATACACACTGGTGACAAACCCAACCACTGTACCTTATGTGATTTGTGGTTTATGCAAGGCAGTGAGCTGAGAAGGCATCTCAAAGACATGCACAATATTTCAGAACGAATAGTGACAAAAGAGATTCTTCCACTGGAAGCTATGGAAGCTGAACCAGTAACATCAATGACTATAATAGAACAAGTGGAGCAAGTCCATGTCTTACCAGTAATTCAGGTACAAGTGGATCCCGCACAGGTAACTGTGGAACAGATGCACCAGGATCTCATACAGGACAATCAAGTGAAAGGCACACAGATGGAGGAACTACAAGAACAGGTGCAAATTAGTTATTTAGAAGTTGAACAAATTCAGACTGAACAAGGTGCTGAAGTTCACGTGGAACAATTACATGTTGGGCATGTAAATCAAATACAGATGGAAGAAGTACAGGCGGAACTTATAGATGAAACAGACCTTGAACAAGTAGAATATGAAAGTGTTAATCAAGGAGAAGCAGAACGAAATGAAACTAGTCAAGTAGATGATGCAGCTATGGAAGATCATGAACAGACTGAAGACTTAAAAACTCAACAATTTGTGGACATACAGAATAAAAAGGTGGATAACTAGGACAAATAACCACACTGTGAAGCTTTAGGAACAAAGTACCCAATTATTTTTGCTAGCTTTTACATTGGTTTTTGAACCAATGGTCAGTGGTCACCTTTCCAATATGCTGTCCTTAGGAAGCTGGACAAGTGGACCAAAGTTCGTTTTCTTCATGTACAACTAAACTTCTCATATGCGAAAAATAACTTTATCATTCATGTAATGCCATGGAACAGAAACCACCACAGCTTTGTTAGGATTTTAATAATGAATAGCTTGTATCATTTACATCATCCCTGGGTATATGTAAGAGTAACTTTGCCTCTTTTGCTATAGAAGCAAACTTGTTATAGACTTGCAGGGTGTCTGTGGCAGAAGAATCAGTAAAATCTGGTGGGTTCTAAAGTAAGTGGATAATCAGGTACCTGTGAATTTTCTGGGCAGATTGTTTGCTGTTTCCTAACAGCAGTCCCTAGCTTTCAGGCTGGGGAAAAACATTGTTGCTGGAGGTCTTAGAGCACAAAAACATTATGCCTTTTTGACAGAGGTGAATTTTCCACAAAGCTCCTAGAGAGAGCATTCAACCTAGTTCAATAAAAGGCAATGTGGATAATGTTATAGTGCTTTATATTTTTGCTTAAAATTGTCAGCTAGCGATTTGAGGGGGTTTTTTCCTTAAATTTAGTAGGAGATGAGGGAGGAAACATTCCATGTGGAGGCAGCAGGACACTCTAAAAGGGACACTTTAAATTAGGAAAAGCTCAGTAAAATCTGTGATAAATATGAACTGGAAGAAAGCTACCAGCAGACTCTTCTTTTATAAATTGTCATTTTTGAAAAGTAGTATTTTTAAACATATATAGAGAAGGCTTTTCTATATGGTATCAGGTTCCTAACTTTTTAAAATGAAATTCTGACACTTGACACAAAGAGGTTGTACTAAAAGTAAAAGCCATAAGTATGAATGGTAAAATGTGAATTGAAAAGTAGGAGTGTAAATATTTTAATCAGTATTAGACAACAAAACAGTAGCATACATGGAATATTGCATTTGCTTAATCCAATAAATTTGGAACAAGAGTGACTGTCAATTACAGTGCCAGATCCCAGTGGCAAGAATCAATATAATTTTAATAACTTTATAGTAATGACCTATTAATCTTAAGTTTGTTTGGAAAATACTTGTCTGTCTCTATGTTTAAGGATGCTAAGAACTTTCAATTCTCAATTATTGCCTTGAGATTAGAGGTGCCTTTCAAAAAACTTTGTTTTCAAAGCCCTAAGTAAAGGGAGGAATTTTTGCAAGGATGTTCCCTAATGCTCTTGGTATTCCTGTAGATCTTGCTTAAAATCAGGCTTTTCTATTTAGTCTTCTCCAAATGCAAAATTATTTCTTGAGATTTGTGCTTTTATTTAGTATTATTCAAAATTATTCTTGTGTTTCATCATAGCTAGCCTTGGAGAAACTGTTGCAAAACAAACATGAATCTCAATTAAAATTTCAAACTATTTAATTAACGTAACTTGCATTCTTTTTTGTGATGTTTTGTATTTTCTGAGATGCAAATAATATGGGATGAGATTATGTGCAGAGGAAAGAATGTGGCCTGATATTCATCATGAAAGTTAGAGCTATTGGATTTATACCTGGCTTCTGATAAGAAGCCTGTCTTTTGATAACATGGAGGGGGTGTAACTTGCTTAGCTGCATAACTCTAAATTTTTAAGCATTTATGCATATAGACACCAGATCTTTATCAGTGGAATTAAAGGAATAATCTGGTTGTCTCTAATTAATGAAACTAACTTAGGCAATTTAAGTCCAATGTAAATTGAGCAGCTAGGTGATACTGATAGCAGGTCTATAATTTGGTAAGCACAGTTGGGGTATTTTTTTTTTCTTTTTGATCTTCTCTTTTTAACAACAGCTTGCAAATTTGGTAGGAGAGAAATGATGCTTTGTTGTGCCCAGTGCTGCCTCTACAGACTTCCATTGAGCCTGAGTGGGAATGCGGTGGGGGCATGACCAATCCTCTCCTCACACCGAGGGACAGGGTGAAAGGATCTCCTGAAGTAATAACTCCATTCAAAAGTGTTTCCCTTTGCAAACCCCCCTTCCCTAGAATTTCCTTCCCAAATTGCTTCTACCAGTGGAGTCCCCCATGCCTCCTTACTGCAACAGCAACTGCAACTGTGGGAGGGATTGACGGCGGTGGTAATGAAGAGACGGGGTCTTCATGATATGCTTGCATCAAGCCATGCAGCCATGAAGCCGTTTATTGATGCACAAAGCAAAGTTTATATACTTTTTCAGCTATTGCTAAAAATAGCGCACCAATAACATTTGCGTAATCAAGCTATATTGCTTACTTGTAACTAAATAACATTGCTCAATCTATGATTTGCTTAAGCTAACCAAGTACATGTAGTACTTTGTGTAAATCACCATAAAACTGCATGCTAATCACCTCATACCAAGCACTTTCTTATCTCTTACATTCCTTCTTCAAAATCCCGCTTACTCTTGCCAAGGCTTGTGGCCTACTATGGCTAACACATCCATGTTGGTTGTGACAAGCTGAGCAGTGCTCGCAGTTCTGCTCTCTAGTTGTATTCCCACAAGGGATGATTGACTTGGAGAGTCAGAAGTTCTGGTTGCCCTCTGTAACAGCCACCTTACCATCTTCTTTCTGCCACAAATGTCTGTATAGACATACAGACCTCTCCAAACTATATACCTATGCACCATTGGAGGAGTTCTTCCCTTTAAATAAGTATATACTGATGGTCTCCAAAGTACCCTGTGTTATGCTGGTACTGGTCTGTAGCTTGCAATGAGGCAGCATGCAGCTGCACTTGTTGCCTGGTGCCTGCAGTGGGCCATGTCACATGACGTGAATGCTTGAATTTATGCTGAATGAAACTAATTGTCTAAAGCACTGGGGTCTAGGCAGTGAGAAATGGAAAAGTTGGAATGAACAAAAACCTGTGAGGTGTGTCTGGATACAAAATAAAAAGTGAACGTTAAATTGAGACTTGTGGATTTATATACAATATTCATGAGAGGCCACAAACTACTTCTGAAAGAAGGGCAGAGAGAGGAAAGGGAGTTGATCAATAGTTTGAGATCTGCTAAGTTATTCACACAATATAAGAAAGAATTAGCTGCTTTTTTGGAAAACAGTTGCAAAAGCATGTTTCATCTGCAGGCTTATGAGAATGGAATTGGATGTCAGTCCTGTGTGACATGGTCACTAGAGGAGGATCATGCAACTTCTGCTGTTTCATGGTTGCAGTGGAATTTCTAATTAGCTAATGGTGCAGAATATGGTAGTGTCTTACACAAATTCTGTAACTCAGTATTATTTTGAATGAGGAAACATTTAAATAGGTGTTTAATTTGGTTGCTTACTTTTAAGGACTGAAGTATCTGTCTTATAAGGACTATTGTGAAAATGTAACATGCAGTTAGAATTTTTTTGGTTATTTCTACCAGCTTCCTTCTTAAGCTGTAGTGTTTGCTTCTAGAAAATAATTTTAAAATTAAAGCAACATGTTTACAATGAAAATACAAATAATTTGTAGCTTGTTAAACACTTGGCAGCTCAGGCAGGTACAACAGAAGCTAGAGCTCACTAGCTCAGATCTTGTAAAGCTTCAGCCATGGCTGGACCTAACTGTGAGATCATGCCTGTGTTTACATCCTGGCCACAGCTTTGCATGCAGTGTAATGCTCTCACAGCTCCCTAATACTTTTTCCCTAACTGGAACCTTGACATCTATAGACGTCTCTGCTGGGACTTGTCTTTCCAATTCCTTTGAGAAGTTGGTGGCCTGTTGAGGAAATAATTTTTACCATTAAACGATCTGAAACTAGAAAGGGGGGTTCAGCATGTAGATCCTAGAGTGAGGGTCTCTAACGTGGGGGTACAAGGACCCAGAGGGTATAAGTGGTGTGCAGGGGGCTGTGCCTGACAGGTGATAACCAGTCCTGGGATTGCAGAGCAGTTGTCCAAGGTTTTGTAACAAAGATGGCTGCAGTGGCTGGCTAACCTGGACTGCAACCCCTCTCAGCCAGGGTGTTGGGAGTTGGGAAGAGTGGGGGATGTGGTGAGGCAGGGACATCCATCCCCATCTCATGAGGAGAAGAGTGATGGCCAGTGATTGGCAGGGGCTGCAGCAGTGCTGAGGCACACAATCCCAGGCAGGCCTCCTCTGCCCAGAGTTAGCCTGCTGGAAGGTTGAAAGGGGCAGTGAGGAGACTTCTCCACAAGAAAACAATTCTCTCGTGGCTTTTAATTTTCACAAATAGAAGCCACCCGGAAATCTGTAATTGTTAAGTTCCTCCCATTTTTACAGACTTCCCACAGCTGCGTTTACGGGCCATGTCAAACCTATGGGGTACTATTTTAAGGATGAGCTGTTCAAAAGCAAAGGTTCTCTTCATCTATCTCTAAGATCATCTCTGGGAACAGAGGTCTTCTTCTTCTTCTTTCCCTGGGGGCAAAAGGTCTTCACTCTTGTCTCTCTGTTCAAACTGCTCATGGGATCACAGCTACTTCAACATCTGCTTGTTCAGCATGGATACCTTTGCTCATGTCTACAATTTGAACACTCCCTCTTCCCATGCTTTTCCATGAGTTACAGGGAAAAAGAGTGATATATCAATCATACCTTCGCCATAGCCTTACAAGAGAAGTTCTGTCCAAGCTAGGGCATCTCCTCATCCCCTCCCATCTGGGACCTGACTCCTTCCTTACTGATCTTGATGCCTTCATGTTGTTTTTCTGTGTCTTCACTCTGTCCTTTTCTTTCACTTGAGAGATGATGGAAGGTCTGTAGGTCTCATCTGCACACTGAAAGATTTAATATCTTGCCTGGGCAATGGCTGGAGCAGTCATGGTTGAGTATTTCAGGCCATGCTGGGGGCCGGGCCAGGATAGCAGGGGCCTGGCCAGAACAGGGGTGGCCGCTCTGGCTGCATAGCTATTTTCCAGCTCTTGCTGTGTTCAATTCCAGATGCGGACTTAGTGGCGTCTTCTGCCCCTGCCCAGCACCCATTGGGGGTTGGCCCGACCCCTGCTGGGCCACACAGGTCGCAGTGGAGGGGGCCTGGCCTGTAGCCTCTCCCTGCGGCCCCGTGGACCCCAACTCAGCCTGGGCTGGCAGCGGTGCAGGGCTCAATATCGGCAAGATGTTAGCAGCCGCACTGGAGGAGGGGGACCTAGCTCGGCCAGCGCTGCATCAGAGCAGGGTCCGGCCCTACTGGGATGGGGCCTGTCCGGCCACATGGAGGGGCTAGGCTGGGTCGGCCTGTTACCTGTACGTACTCAGGTAAGAGAGATTCCCAGGGTTTTTTCGTCTTAAAATGTTAATCTCACAGAAGTGTGTCCATCTCTTTCATTGGCTTATTAGCATGCCTATTTTCAAAGCCAGCTAGCAATTGGTTTTTCCAGGCATTAAGGAAGCTCTTAGCAGTTTTTCTGAGAACATCACTTCCTTGGCTAGGCTCACTCTTTCCTCATCAAAACTCAATTAATACAAAACCAGCACAAAGACTCATGGGTGAAGATAAGGACAGGGAGATCACTCACCAAATACCACCAGGGGCAAAACAGCTCAACATGGGGAAACTAGCCTATTATCAATCAAATCAAAATATGAAAGCGAGAAAATAAATCTTAAAACACCTTCCCCCAACCCCTCCTTTCTTTCTGGGCATAATCTTACACCCAAATTCTTTACCTCCTCCCCCTCATCACTGCAAGGGGACAGGGAATGGGGCTGCCGTCAGCTCACACGTTCTCTCTGCCGCTCTGTCTTCCTCAGGGGAGGACTCTTCCCCTACTCCAATGAGGATCTCTTTCCATGAGGTCAGTCCTTCAGGCGCAGCCTGCTCTGGCATGGGCTCCTTCAGGGGTTGCAGGTGGATCTCTGGTCCCTTATGGGCTGCAGGGGCACAGCTGTTTCACCACGAGCTGCAAGGGAATCGCAGCTCTGGTACCTGGAGTACCTCCTGCCCCTCCTTCTGCACTGACCTAGATGTCTGCAGAGTTGTTCCTCTCACATGTTCTCACCCTGCTCTCCCAGCTGCTGTTGTTTCACAGTTTTTCTTCCCTTCTTAAATGTTATCCCAGAGGCACGGCCTTTGGAGAAGTTTTAATATTTTTAGTAGTATTTGTTGCTGCTGTTTAAGTTTGTATGTTAATTTTCTTAGAGAAAGTATACTGGCTAAAGAGAATTTTTTCTTCATAAAGTTACTGGCATAAGATCCCACATTTTTCTAATGCTGAATTTTCTTTAACATATTTTAAACAAATTAAAGTGTTTCCAATTGCTGCCTTCAACTGGAGGTCTAATTCTGCATATCCTTTGCTGGGGCTGTAATCTGATTCATGAAAATGCTCTCATATCCTGATGCTTTGCTCTGAAAAAGGAGCAGAGAAACCCACTGGCTTTCAGGGGCCATGCTGCAAGAATGGTGTTTCATGGGCAGACTTGCCTAAGGGGCACACAAATGAACTACACAGAGGTGAGGGGAGGAGATTTTTGCTGTTAAAATTGAATAAACAAGAGGCAGTGCCAATGTGTTTTTAAATTGTTATTTACATGCAAATTATTTGGAAGACCTGTATTTTTTCTGACACCCTCTTCTTATGCTAGGGCTAATTGGAGCCTGAAACCAAAACATTTTCAGTCTAAGAAAACCCATACTGTATTTAACATAATAATCATATGACTAATTCCATGGAAGAAAACAGAAAATGCTTCTCTGTTTTCTCGATTGGGGTATTATTCCTTATATTGTGCACTGTTCATATAGCTTTAGAGTGGCTGGCACAGTTATTGATAAACAGAATAGCATGTGTCACGAGAAATTTGTACTTTCAGGGCTTTCTCCTTTCGGGATGTAGACTGATGTTTCAGCTGATTCATACCAAATAGAGTTGTTGAAGTCATGGGTATGCATATGTTAGAGCATGTTGATTGCCCCCCTCCGCAGTTAAAGAGGGAAATACAATAAACTAAAAATTGTTACTCATTTTCAGGGCGAGAAGGATGTTTGTGCATGTGCATGTAAAACCAACCAGAATTAAAAAGAATTGTTCTATCGAAAGGAGTCCCAAAACATATATAAAGACATGTCTTCATTCCCTATTTCATCTCTTTTACTAACATGACCACAGGGAAACATTTTTCCCTCCTTTTTTTTCTTCTTATTTTTTTAAACTATTTTTGTCAGTAATTTTTAAAAAATATATTCATAGATCTAAAGCAGTTTCAGGGGCTGAGCAACCCCATTGGTGTAAATGGCAGGGAATAATTTTGTTGAGTTTATTTTTCCTGACCATTTAAGTATTATCATCCATCTTCTAGTGCCTTTAATTCAACTGATGTTTCTTTTCTAAATAGTATCTTATCCCACAAATAGATGCAAGGACTTCAGAATTTTAGTTCTGGACAGTTGATCTGTTTGGAAATCAGAAACTAAAGCTTTGTGGAGAAGGACTTAGGGATTCTTGTGGATGAAAAGCTGAACATGAGCCAACAGTGTGCACCCGCAGCCCAGAAGGCCAACCACATCCTGGGCTACATCAAAAGATGTGTGGCCAGCAGGTTGAGGGAGAGGATTCTTCCCTTCTACTTTGCCCTTGTGAATCACAGAATCATAGAATCGTTTGGGTTGGAAAGCACATTAAGGATCATCTCTTTCTAACCCCCCTGCCATGGGCAGCCACGCCTTCTACTAGACTGGGTTGCTCCAAGCTGGCCCCATCCAACCTGGCCTTGAACATTTCCAGGGATGGGGCAGCCACAGCTTCTCTGGTCAACCTGTGCAAGTGCCTTGTTACCCTCACAGGGAAGAATTTCTTCCTAACAGCTAATCCAAGCCTGTTATATTTCACCTTAAGGCCATTCTCCCCCTTGTCCTATCACTCCATGCCCTTGTCAAAAGTCCCTCTCCAGCCTTCTTGTAAGCTCTCTTTAGGTACTGGGAGATTGCTCTAAGGTCTCCCTGGAGCCTTCATTTCTCCAAGCTGAACAACCCCAAACTCTCTCAGCCTGTCTTCATAGGAGAGGAGTTTTAGCCCTGTGAGCATCTTCGTGGTTTCCTCTGGATCTACTCCAGCAAGTCCACATTCTTCCTTATGCTGGGGGGCCCCAGAACTGGATGCAGTACTCCAGGTGAGGTCTCATGAGAGCATAGAAGAGGGGCAGAATCACCTCCCTCAAACTGCTGGTCACACTTATTAAACCCAGGACAGGGTTGGCTTTCTGGGCTTCAAGCACACATTGCAAGGTCATGATCTACCAACATCCCGAAGTCCTTTTCCTTGGGGCTACTCTCAACCCACTCTCTGCCCAGCCTGTACTTGTGCTTGGGATTGCCCCAACCCAGGTGTAGGATCTTGCACTTGGTCGTTGAACTTCATGAGGTTCACACTGTCCCACCTCTCAAGCCTGTCCAGGTCCCTCTAGATGGCATCCCTTCCCTCCAGTATGTCAACTGCAGCACACAACTCAGTGTCATTGGCAAATTTCCTGAGTGTGCCCTCAATTCCACTATCCATGTTGCTGACAAAGATGTCAAAGAGTGCCAGTCCAAATACTGACCTCTGAGGGACACCATTCATCACTGGTCTCCACTTGGGCATTGAGCTATGGAACACAACTCTTTGAGTGTTACCATCCATCCAATTCCTTATCCACAAGGATATAATGTGGGACAGTGTCAAATGCTTTGCACATTTCCAGACATCAGTCACCTTTCCTTCATCCACCACTGCAGTAACCCCATCGTAGAAGGCCACCACATTTGTCAGGCATGATTTGCCCTTAGTGAAGCTATGCTGGTTATCAACAATAACCTCATTATTTTCCATGTGCCTTAGCATAGTTTCCCGGAGGATCTGCTCCACAATCTTGCCAGGCACCAAGATGAGTGACTGGTCTGTAGTTCCCTGGGTCTTCCTTATATCCACTTTTAAAAATGGGGGTTATATTTCCCTTTTTCCAGCAAGTGGGAACTAGACCAGAGTGCCATGATTTCCCAAATATGATGGATAGTGTCTTAGCCACTTTCTGCACAAGTTCCCTCAGGACCTGTGGATGCATCTAATCAGGTCCCATGGACTTTTCAGGTTCCTTAGATGGTCTAAAATCTGATCTTCTACAATGGGCAGTTCTTCATTCTCCCAGTCCCTGCTTTCACTGTCTGCAACTTGGGCAATGTGATTGGAGCACTTGCTGATGAAATCTGAGGCAAAAAAAGTCCTTTGGGGCAATTTACAGGTATTTCCCTCCTGCTTCCTAAAGTGTTGGTGTTGCCTGGTTCTCTGACACTCAGAAGTACATCCCATTCCCCCGCTGAATCTAGTTTAAAGCTCTGTTAATAAGTCCAGCCAGCTTGCTTCCAAAACACTTTTTCTCCACCTGGTCATGTGTGCCCCATCAAGTGTCAATATGCCCTGTCTTTTAAAGGTACATCCAAGATCACAGAACACAGAACCTTGAACATAGCACCAACCATACAGCCAGGCATTCACCTGATCCATTTATATCCTTCTTCCTGGGTCCCAGTCTGCAATTAGGAGGATACCATGCAAATAGCTACAATAAGAACTATTCTCTACAGTCAGCTATTTCACTTAATACAAAATAGATGGGTTCCATTGACCCTTCAGGGAAGAGATCACTTTGTGTCATATTATTTGAGGATTAGCCTCTTAATCCCTGTAGAACTTCTCATTTCATTCCATGCAATTGCATACAACTTCTGGTAGACATTTGGGAAACAACCATGTATCTATAGAAGCTTTCCTTCTTGTCCTTGATGTCCACAGCCAGGTTTAATTCTCTCAGGGCTTTGGCTCTCCTGACCTGATATCTGGCTGCTCAGACAATCTCTCCCTTTTCCTCCCAAGCTACCTGTCCCTGCTTCCACCCTTTGTAGGCTTCCTTTTTGTGTTTGAGTTTGTCCAGGAGCTCCTTGTTCATCCATGCATCTTATGACATTTTTGCCTGATTTCCTCTTTATTGAGATGCATCACTCCTGAGCTTGGAAGAGGTGATCCTTGAATATTAACCAGTTTTCTTGAGCCCCCTTTTCCCTTTAGGACTTTATCCCATGGCAGTCTACCAAGCAGACCCCTGAAGAGATCAAAGTCTGCTCTCCTGAAGTCCACAGCAGTGAGCTTCCTGTGCACCCTCCTCGCTGCCCCAAGGATTTCAAACTCCACCATTTCATGGTCAATGCAGCCAAGGCTGCCCTTGAGCTTCACATTCCCCACCAGCCCATATTTGTTGGCAAGAACAAGGTACAGAATAGCACCTCTCCTCATTGGCTCCTCTAACCCTTGGAGGAGGAAGTTGTCACCAACATATTCCAGGAATCTCCTGGATTCCTTATGCCACGCTGTATTGTCCCTTCAGCAGATGTCAAGGTGGTTGAAGTATCCCATGAAGACCAGGACTTGTGAACATAAGGCTGCTCCTGTCTGTCATTACAGGGCCTCATCCACTTGGTCTTCCTGGTCAGGTTGCCTGTAGCAGACCCCCACTATAACATCCCCTGACCCTGCCCTCCCTTTAATCCTGACCCATAAGCTCTCAGTCAGCTCCTCATCCATCCCCAGTGTCATGGTTTAACCCCAGCTGGCAGAACTCCATGCACTCCAGCTGGTCACTGGCACAGAAGGAGACACTCCCTCAGCCTCTGATTTTCCCTATAAAGCAGGTAAATGAAATTTTTTTCCTTTTCTTTTTTAATTTTCTGTACCTTATGGTTATACATACTAAACAATACTACAAACAGGCAGTAGTGGAACTTAAAGCACTGTCCAGCTTCCTGATTTTTTTTCCTGAAGCATAAAACCAGTGATGCTTGTGGTAGGTTTACCTTGCCTGGATGCCAGTTGTTCACCAAGCTCCTCTATCACTCCCATCCTCAGCAGGACAAGGAGGGAAGAAAATAGGATGGAATATGTTGCCATTGGGCTACGGAAGCGGTGAAAAAGATGTAGCAACAATTCGTCCCTCGTGCAGAAGAGAAGCAAAAAGCCCTTTTATTAAAGAAACAGCTACACTTTTATAGACTATATCGTGGAGCAAGGACAGACATGATTTCATTGGTGCAAGGAAGGTAACATCGCTTGTAAACATGCTTTCACGAAAACATCATGTCTCTTACGCATCCAGAAGGTGCTAATCATTGTTATAATTCTTTCTCTCCTGTTTTCTTTGAGCAGCCTGAGAAAATACAAGGCTGCTTTCTCCCTGGCTTTCACCAGTATCTACCACATGTCCCAGTTTTGAAGTATATTAAAAAAAAGAAGTGTGTCTGTGCTCCCCAGTGGGGCCCCTTGCTAGGGAGAACAGAAACGACTCAGGAGACCCAAGGATACCTGCCCAGGAAACTTCCAAATTTGTTGACCTTCCTTGCAAGAAATCCACCACCAAAGCACCATTTCTAATGCAATAATAAAATCTGCCACTGTTCCCCAGAACTAAAATCCATCACCATTCTTAATACATTCTAAAAAATCTGGCAAAAATTTCTCATGGAGTTCAAAACAATTCAACAAAAAGTACTATTTCTAATACAATTCACCAGAACTAAAATCAATACAATTCATCAAAATTAAAATCCATTACCATTTCTAATACATTTTTAAAAATCTGGCTAAAAACTCAACAAAAGGTACTATGTCTAATACAATTCGCCAGAACTAAAATCTGAAAATTGCCCATTAATTTCAAAGCAGTTCTGATTTCAAAACACTGCAACAAAACAGTTTAACAGTTCTCATGTTAAAACAGTTCTGTTCTCTGCTTGTAGAGAGATCATCTGGTGATCAGCATTTGAAGGACACACTCTGCCTTCAGCATCACAGGTCAGCAGCAACAACCTCAGCTCGAAGCAGGCATGTCCCGTCTGAAGCCTGTAACAATGTGATTCACAAGAACAGGATTATTTAACTCTTTTCCCTCTTTTTCCAGTCACGCTGTTCAGCCTTAGGAACAGCTTCAAACATGAAAAAGGATTGAGTTTCTTTCACTGGAATGCTATTATCACAACTTTCCAACAATTATTTCCCAGAAATCAAGTCGGGCTTAGAAGCATCTGCCTGAGCACTGTCCTTCACCCCCACCACATAAATGCCATCATCCCCGCGACCCCTGAGCATCTCCATGTGCCCCACCGAGCCCCAGCCACGCTGTTGCAATGCCTGAGGCTTGGTTGCTCCCCAAAACTCCAAGCGACCTTCAGGCCCCACAGTGAGTGGACTGAAGGCACGCCTCCAGAGAGGACATGACCCACTGGCGGCATCAACATGACATGGAAGCGGTGAAGGCGGTGCCGGGCTGACAGAAGATGGTACGGCACCCTGGGGCATTGATGGAAGGGGTCTGCCCACACATGGGTTAGCAGGGACATCTTCTCTGGCCGGCGAGGCGGGAAGTGACGCCAGTGATGGCGGACGGGGTCAACATCGTCTCCGGTGAAGCGGAAAAAGAGGCCATCACTTCCGGGTGGAGCCATGATGCTGAGGGGAAAGCAGAAGAAAGCCCTGTTTCTGCCAAGGCAGAGGAGGGCGACCAAAACCCCGCCCCAGTGGGCGGCAGGTGGAGCTCTGACATCAGAGACGAGGGAGGACCCAGTGCCATCCCTTTATCTGGGGTGGGTGGTGCCCGCGTCTCCACCCCCGTGGGTGGGTTAAGTTCAGATGTCAGCTCTGAAGGATGGGCTAGCACCCACCGCCCTGTCTCAGAAGGTGGGTCCGGAGACACCGCCGGTCCCACCCTGGTGGATGGCTGCCATGAGCACACATCCACCACTGTGAACGGCGACATCTCTGTTTGAGTCAGAGATCACTCACCGCACAGTAGTTGGTGGTCTCAGAGTCTCTGTTTTTCCAGCTCGAGCACCGAAGGAAGAGTCAGAAGCTGTTTTCTGAGGTTTCCAAGGTTGTTTATTCTTTGTTATCTAAGAATTTTTTTCCCTGACTTGCAGAGGTTCATCCTGCAGGTCAGTTGGAGGCACAATTCCTGCCCTCGGGGCAGGTCTTATCTTTTATACTATAAATTACGTACACACTGTTTACAATTACTTTCCAATACATGACACCTACATTGCACTGTCCAGCTTTCTCCCAAACCAATCCAGAAGTGCCATCCTAACCCAAAAGATGGATTCCATGAAGAAGAAAGACATACCACACCCAAATTCCTCCATCTTGTCTCCAGACTCTTAATATAAACAATTTTAAAACTTAATTTTTCTACTTTTTAACACTCTAATTTATACTCTACTTATTTTTTGTGACTTGTAATTCTTCATATAAAGATGGTAATTTTTCCCAGGGACTGAGATCAAACCCACAGGGGTTTTGGGCACTGTGCCAAGGCTTCTGAGCCCCCTGCCCAGGTCCCAGGGAAGCCAGGGGAATGTCCTGGATTGCCACACACCACAGAGGCGGGCACCGCCCCCACGGGCCGCTCCAACTCGGCATCGGCTACCAGTACCAATAGCACGACCTGCACTGCAGCCGCAGCCCGCCTTGCTGCTGCCGCCGCGCCTTAGCCACTGCCTGGCCATCGCCGAGCGCCCGGGCCGGGTGGCGGCATTCCCAGAGAACAACGCATGCGCAGACCCCGCAGGTTGCAGCAGAGACTCAGCAGGGTCAAGCGCGGGTGCCTGTGGGGAGAGGGCAATCACGCCCTGCTGAGACAATAGGGAGGGGGGGGGCGATCCGCGCCATCACTCACCACCACGCCCAGCCGCGGCGCCGCTGCTTGCACCGCAGTACATTTTCCTGGGGAAGGGTACGCGAACGAAACACGGTCCCCAGACAAAGGGCACATTGCTACCAGCGGATTTTTAGGGGAAGTTACAAAGGAAAAAGCCCCGGAGCAGTCAAAGTTTACCAATGCATTTCTACACGATGAAAGCACAGCCTCATGCTTTTTAGATTGTTGGCCCCCCATTTTAAAGAGAGCTCTTTCTCCTAGTGAAAACCAGGAGTTTGCCGCTCCAAAATGAGCTAACAGGCTCCTGAGCTAAGTGCTCATATTACCTCTCTCGATGAGGGAGGAGACACCCGTTTTCCGTGCATCTCCCTTCCCGCTGTTGTCAGGAGCGAGGAGTCCTCGGTTTTCCCAGATGGCTCATGATACTGACCAATTTCCCAGTGCTGGTTCTGGTTCTGGCCCCAGGCTTCACTGTCCTGGTTTTCTTGGTAACTCAGTCTTCTCAGTCTTCTCTCAGCACAGCTTTGGCTAGAAAAATCTATCTCAGACCATAGTCCCGGTTTTCTACAAGCCTCGGTGAGTCTGTCCCGGTTTCAGCAGACTTTCAGCTCTGGGTTTATCCCGCTGCTATCACGTTGGCGATCGTTTAAGGGCGATCTCAGTGGAGTCCGATCTCGCTAAAAATGCGAATCTCGATGGGACCTCCAATTGTTGCCGTTGGGCTAGGGGAGTGGCAAAAAAGATGTAGCAACAATTCTTCCTTCATGCAGAAGAGAAGTAAAAAACCTTTTATTAAAGAAACAACTACACTTTTATAGACCAGATCTTGGAGCGAGGATAGACATGATTTTATTGGTGCAAGGAAGATAACACCATTTGTAAACATGCTTTCACAAAAACATCGTCTCTCACACATCCAGCAGGTGCTAATCATTGTTATAATTCTTTCTCTCATGTTTTCTTTGAGCAGCCTGAGAAAATACAAGGATGCTTACTCCCTGGCTTTCACCAGTATCCACCACAGGAAAAAAACTCATGTGTCAAGATAAAGGACGTTGAATAAAGCAAAAGCAAAGGTCATGAACATGCAAGCAAAGAAAAGAACAAAAGATGTTATTCTCTCCTTCCCATCAGCAAGCAATGTTTGTCCACTTCCCAGGAAACAAGGGTTCAGCATGTGTGGTGGCTTGGGGCAGCTGGGCTTAGATTCTGAGTGACGGCCAATTAAACACTAAGTGACAGAAATGCAGAGCCAATGTGGCACTACTGTTCTGGTCATGTTAAATAAGAACTACCATGATTATGGATTCACAAATAGTGAGAGACACTATAAGTCTATTCATGTCCAATGAACTCTCACAGCCAGACTAGAAGTTGTTACATTCAATATGCCAGATCCAAAGCAGTGTTGTTTATTGAGCAACAGAAATGCAGATTCTTACTGAATTGCCAGTGATAAATACACTGTCTGCAGAAGCACATGTGAACACCTCTAAAATATGAATAATACAACTGGCAAGGTGTCCTGGTTTGAAAGAGAGGTGTCTGCTAGGGAAATCAGGGCCCTCCATTGAAATTGAGAAAATAAATCCTCTCCCTGTGAACTAGTATAATTTTGAAATTAAGGGGCTCTCAGGCAAAGATATGGGGATAGGAATAACAGTTCTTTACTAGTATATATAACAAGGCAAATAAAACAACAACTATGGAATTAACAATAAACAGAACAGTAACCCGGTTCCAGTCCTCTCGGCCGTGGGCACTTTTCCCTTTGGTGCAGTTACCATCACAGCTGGCAGTGAGGGCTGGCATGCTCCTGATGGGCAGGTGTGATGATTTCCATGCAACTGCATGGGCACTGGGGTGATGGCAGCTGTGTCCCAGATAGGAAGGGATAGAGGAGAGGTGGGACGCTTGGAAATAGCAAGCAGAAAGTGGGAGGGAGTCCTAGCAGTGCAGAGTTGCGGGGTCCAACAGCAGAGAGGCAGCTCCCTGCATTGGCATGGCGATGGCGGCGTTAGCAGTGACCTTCCTCCTCCAAAGCCAAGAGCGAGCGAGAGCGAGCAACTGAACTGCCACCCACCCTCCTTTTACCTGCTTCTAATCTTGCGGTGTTCCCTCCCCACCACCCCCGGGCTCAAGGACCTAGCCATCAGTACTTCTTAGCATGTCAATGGGAAAAAATCAACCCCCAACACAAGGAATACATTAAATTGCAAGGTGACTCTATAGCACTAAAGGTAAGATCACAAACAAAAGCTTGCCTTCTGAATTTCCTGAAGAAGCACTCAGTATAGCCAAGGGTTCGAGTCTTACCCAATAGGCGTCCCTATGGGGTAAGACATGGGTGCAATCCAGGATGCACAGGTGGAATTTCCTCTCACCTCCCTCCCCACTTAAGATAAAATTATGTGGTTTTCTTGGATGAAGGGGAAAGTTAAAGTTACAGTTGATGTTATTTCATCTTTAGGTGAAGTTTGAGTGACTTTAGTCATTAGCATATGTGGGGGTGTGAAATGTAATATGTATTTCTGAGTTAATGAAGCAAAGTTCAGCTTTCAGCTACTGTCTGGATCACTCCTTTGGCTTAGTTCCCATCAACTGCATTGATTTCAACAAAGCATTGATGACAAAAGATTTTTAGCTTTTTCATATATTTGTAGCTTTGTAGGTTTTTAAATATATATCTGCATAGTTTATCGCACTTTCTTGCATTTTAGAACAATAGTTACCCTTTCTCACACATTATGTCACACTCTTGAAATTCTATTTAGTCTTATTTTTTTAAGAAAAGAATTTCTATCAAGGACATCCTGTTTTGCACCAGCACTTGGGAGACATAACAAGGTACAGGGCTAAGAACCCCTTGGAGGGACTCCAATGGGGTAGGTCCAAGGGAGGGTTACCGGGACAACCATTCACCTATTAGATGTACAGTAATTTCACGAATACAAGCCGCAGCAATTTGACAAAAATTATGGTGGAAACCAGGAAGTGTGGCTAATACTCGGGGGTGGCTAATATGTAAATAATTTTCTGACATTTACAACCCCAGACATGCCAGCCAGGGCGCCAAGCCAAGCACCTGTCAGTAAAAGCTGGCATTTCGCGATTGTTACAAATTGTTACTCTGTTGCCCTGGCTCCCTGCAGGCAGCACGGGGGGCGGGGAGAGAGGCAGGAGAGTTCTCTCCTTCCCTCCTCTGCTGTAGCCCGGGGGAGAGACGGGGGGGGCCCCGCGCCGCCATTGCTGCGGCTCGGGGAGGAGGGGGGGGCCCGTGCCGCCATTGCTGCGGCTCGGGGAGGAGGGGGGGGCCCGTGTCGCCATTGCCGCAACTCAGGGAGGAGGGGGGGGCTCTGCCCCCGCCCTCCGCCGCTGTGATGGGAGCAGGGGGATGCTCCGTGCCCGGTCGGCGCCGCGGCGTGAGCGGGCCGCGCTCTCCGTGCCAGGCCAGCGCTGCAGCGGGAGCGGGGCTGGGGCGAACGAACCCAGAGGCAGCGACCAGCCCCGAGCGGCACCACCGAGCTGGGCCACCTGGCCCCGTCAGCAGCCCCTTGCGGGCCGAGCCTGCACAGCCTTAGTTGAGCCAGTAAACCCCCCGCCATGCCGCGGTTCTGTTAGTATTTGGCAACTTTGTTGCACGCGGGTCCTCGCTGCGAACGACAGAGCGGCTTACATTCAGGTGCAGTTTATTTATGGACAAAGAACGAAATATTTGCCAACACCCAGAGATGCGGCTTATACTCAGTGCGGCTTGTATTCATGAATTTACTGTACTTATTAGATAAACTAATTAGTTAAACTTATAAAAATTGTAAAAATCCGATGCTGCACGTGTGCATAGCTGAAAGCTTTCATTAAAAGACTGTTCTTTATGTTATCATTTTAATATTGTTTGGAAAGTTTTTCTTCTGATTTTAGGCAACACCTCCATGTCACTCTGTCCTTTGTTTCATGCCTCTCAGTACATCAGCTCCCTCAATGTGTTCCTGCTTGTAAGGTGTGACAACAGTTTGTCCCTTGTGAGTTATAGCCAAAGAATGCACCCTTTGCTGAATTTTGTTTTTTGGTCTCCTCCCCTCATTACCCATCTGGTGACTACAGTCAACTGAAACTATACAAATTCAACATGAATTTGGAACAACAATCGTGTATGTTGCATAAAGCATACTGTATATGGATATTGCATGGACTATCAATTGTGTTCATTTTATACAGAGATAACAAGTAGGTTAATTGCTTCATCATATTCCAATGTTTTACATACAACATCATTGCTAAAGCAAAACATATTATGGTTAATATTAGGAGGACAACAAGAGGGTAAAACATTCTAATAAGTCCTCTAGCAGTAGGTTGTCACAGCACAAGCTTGCTTGTACCTGGGCAATTACAGTAATTTCACGATTACAAGCTGCACCTGATTATAAGCCGCAGGTCCGGGTGTAGGCAACGTTTAGGTCTTTGTCCATATATGAGCCGCACCGGATTACTAGCCGCACTTTTGTTCACAGCGAAGATCCCTGTGCAACTTTCACAAAGTTACCAATTAGTAACAGAATCGCGGGATCACGGGGTTTACTGGCTTGGCACTTCTCAGGGCGACCGCCAGGGACCGGCCCCGGCCCCGCTCACCGCTGCCGCCGGGAGGAAGGGGAGCGGCATGCCCGGCCGGTGCCACCAGGAAGCGGGAGAGGGGCGTGCCCGGCCGCTGCCGCCGGGAAGCGGGAGAGGGGCATGTCCGGCTGCTGCTGCTGGGAAGAGGGAGAGGGCCAATGCCGCTGGGAAGTGGAAGAGGGGCGTGCCCGGCTGCTGCGGCCAGGAAGAGGGAGAGGGGCGTGCCTGGCTGCTGCTTCCAGGAACAGGGAGAGGGGCGTGCCCGGCCGGTGCCACTGGGAAGCGGGAGAGGGGCGTGCCTGGGCACTGCCACTGGGAAGAGGGAGAGGGGCATCCCTGAAACAGCACCCTGTGGGCCTGGCCTGCTCCCCAATTACCTTGCAGAGCTGGCCTTGGATGCTGTTTCATGTAGAACAGAAAGATATTAGAGGCTCTTTATCCCAGGGTTGGTATCCTGTTTTATTCTTAGGCTTCCATGTGGTCCGAGCGGGAGAGCAGGATAAAGAGAGGAAGTTCCAAACCGGGGCACAGGTTTTTAAGGGTCAGGAAAGGGGAGGGGTCAGCCCCGGCCTCAGGCCAATCCCACCGCAGGGGCCAGTCCACCGGTCCTGCAGGGGTCACAGGGCTAAAGGGACATACCATTCCCAAAACAGTAAGGTATTGGGTTACAACACATCCCCGGCCGGTGCCGCTGGGAAGCGGGAGAGGGGCGTGCCTGGGCACTACCGCCGGGAAGAGAGAGAGGGGCATCCCCGGCCGGTGCTGCCAGGAAGAGGGAGAGGGGCGTCCCCGACCAATGATGTCGGGAAGCGGGAGAGGGGCGTGCCCGGCCACTGCTGCCGGGAAGAGGGAGAGCGGCGTGCCCGGCCGCTGCCGCGCCCCCCAGGGCCAGGCAACGCTGCTGCTGCGCCACCACTGCCCTGCCGCCCGGGACCGGTGGGACTCTGTCTCGGTTCGGGGCTGCTGTTGGCTCGGACTTCCGGATTGAGAAATTTCCAAAATTTATTCATATATAAGCCGCTCCTGAATGTAAGCCGCACTTCCAGTTTGGGAGCAAAATTTTAGTCAAAATGGTGCGGCTTATAATCGTGAAATTACTGTAATTTGGCCATAAATAAGAGATTCAATTCAAGCAGCCTGCTTTGATAATCAGACTCCTAGGTGAACAATGATAGGAGGATTTCACCCAATGAGCTCCATCGTAAGCTGCAGAAGCTATTGGTCAGAGAACTGAGCAATCCAAACTCCCAACCAATCATGTGTTTTTCCAGCAAAAATCCAAACTCTCTATAAAGGGAGCACACCAGAATAAAACACTTTTGTCACATGGACACAGAGTGCTGGTGTCTTTGTTTCAGACCCAGCACCTACCAATATAACATCTCACTGTTTTTTTGTTTAAAAAAGAAAGAAGGATATTATGTTATTCTGGATTCAAATTATTATCTTTCCCACCACTTGGAGTTAGTAGGAGTCTTAGATTGTTTCAGGGTTTTCATCTCTATGTGATTAACCACTGCGACATAGGACATGAGACCACTAACGGCCTTGAGTACTAAGTGACGAAGGATTCCAAATGCCAGTATTACAAGGAAAAGAATAACAAAGAATAACAAAATAGTTTTAACTACAGAAGTCCACCACCCAGTGAATCCCCATCCCTTGAACAGTTCGTTGAACCAATCTTCAGATTCTTGCTTCACTTGTCCAATCAAGTTGTTAATGTTTCGAAGGACAGCATGGATGTTAGGAGCCTTCAAGGTAAGGTTCATGCAGCAAAGTCCTTCAAATTCCTGGCACTCATGTCCATGTAGCAGCAGGAGAAAATCTATGGCAACACAGTTTTGGAGTGTGGCCTGCCTGGTAATTTGTTCGTCTTCTAGGAGGGAGCTGATGGCAGTTTGACTACCCAACACTCTAGGTGGCCCAATTCACCCAGAGCCTTGGCTGCTGCTACCCATGGAAGAAACACGGATACAGCAATTCTTTTTGACTTGGCCCAATGAAACATTTCAGAGTCACAATCTTTGTCCAAATTGTCTACACTTCTCTTTTGGATTTTATTCACTGATTTGTTTTTATGAGTCCAATCATTAATTAAGGTTTCATTGGGTGCCAACAGGGACAACCTCTCGATGGTACATGGTCCTCCTAAAAGTCAAGAGGGAAATCCTGCCCATGCCCGATCTCTACAAATCAAGATCAACCCCTTAGGGAGACTCTTGGGACTTGTTAGAGATGGGGAGTCTGCTGCAAGATGACTCAAAACATTGCACCACTTTTTGGCCATGAATTCCGCTCTACATTGTATTACATCGTGGAATTCTTTGGTGTCAGAAGGTTTTGGATAGATTGCAAGCTGAATGCAGTATTATGCTGGATAGGAACCTAACAAGTCTAATTCCTGAGGTTCCTGAGCTGCTTTTGGCAAATTGGGCAGCAGTTCCTCTATAGGATTCTTTTCTGTTTGCTGCCTACGAATTTTGTATAATGAAATTGTGTGTGTCTCGGGAAGTTCATTCTGCGTCCCTATTCCAAAAGTGGCTGAATATTCTCCAGCCCTCAAGGGAACTCCTACCAGGCAGGTGGACATAGGATTTTCTGCTGCTGCCGAGGACAGGCATATGTTTTCCTGTTGGAATGTCTTTGCCAGGGTCACCCAGACATTTTGACGCGGCTGAGGGACAATCCATGCGGCTGCCTGGCTGTTCAATCTTACCAGGATGATAACTTGGATGGGGTTCATTTCAGGGTTGAGCAGAAGGAAGGTATTCTCTAAAAAGAAAAAAAAATTTAAAACATGTTAAAAATCTCTGAATCTACCGGAAGGTAGTCTTCTATGTAGGTTCTCTTTCCTCTTTCCGGTGGCATCTTCTTTTTGAAGCAACTGTGACTTGCTTCTCTTCCCCTTCAACTGGAGCTGGTTGTTTGGGGGCAAAAGGCTTCACCCATTTCTGGGAAATCCATCGAGGGCCTGAGGGAGTGGATACGCACGCATTACCACATCCCCAGGTAACAAGCTCATAGGGGCCTTTGGTTTCCCATGCTTCTGGATCCCTAATCAAAACTGGTGGATGCTGAGACAGCTTGAACTGTTTACCACAGTTAAAATGACGAACCACAGGAGGATTCATGTTTTCAAATGAATAGTTCAAGAAATTGATAGTGAACAGGGCTTTACAGAGTTTCTGCTGTGGAGACATCCACACTGTTGAACTGCTCTGCCTAGCCAGAACCTGCCTGAGCGTCTGGTGGGCATGCTCAATCACAGTTTAGCCTGTGGGGAAGTGGAGGATGTCAGTCTTATGTTCCACTCCCCACTGCTGGACAAATTCCAGGAACTCCTTGGACACATACGCTGGGCCATTATCTGTTTTGATTTCCTTAGGGATCCCCAATACTGAAAAGGCTTGCACTAGGTGTTGTTTGGCATGCACAGCTCTTTCTCCTGCATGGGCAGAGGCATAAACCACACCTGAATATGTGTCAATGCTTACATGAACGTATTTGAGGCGACCAAAACTGGGAATGTGTGTGATGTCTGTCTGCCATACCTCACAGCTGCCAAGGCCTCGGGGGTTAACCCCTGCACCTAACGATGGCATGGCCTGGAGTTGGCAGCTGGGACAGGTGGCCACAATGGCTCGAGCCTGACTCCGTGTTAGCTTGAACTGACGGATCAGACCTAGCACATTCTGATGGTACTGCTGGTGGCTCAGCTTTGCCTGTTGGAAGATCTCAGGGAGGCGTGCTTGTTCAGCTGGGGTGGCAAGGGAGTCTGCCTGATGATTCCCTTCTGCGATCTCACCTGGCAAATCGGTGTGTGACCTCATATGCATCACATAGAACGGATGTTTTCTATGAGAAATTAGATAGATTAGTTTTGACAGCAACCTGAAAAGCTGCTCATTGTTGACCTCTTTGAGCACTGCCTGCTCCGCCCTGGACACTACCCCTGCTACATAAGCTGAGTCTGTTACCAACTTGATTGGTTCTGAGAACTTCTCAAAAGCTCTTACCACTTCAACCAGTTCAGCTACCTGAGGCGATCCCTCCACAAACTCAACATCAACTTCCCAATGCCGAGTCTGAGGATTTCTCCAAGTCATCACCAACTTGTGGGAAGCCCCAGAAGCATCTGTGAACACTGTGAGAGCTTTGAGTGGTCTCCGACTCCTCTTCTCACAAGGAATGAGGTGGAATTCCTCATTGAACAGCTTGTGAGACGAGGCATGGACTGATATTTGTCCACCGTAGCTGTCCAGAAACAATTGGACACTAGCATTGTTCTGGAGCAAATGCTTGAACATCTCCTTTGTCAACCTCTCAGGAGAGTTCCTTCCCTCCTCAGAGAGTTTGACTGGAAGGTGAATACATGTAAAGTCACAAGCTGCCAGCTCATACAGTGTCATCCTTGCCTTGCGAATCAGCTGAGCTATGATTTCTTGTGGCTTTGTGATGGTTTTGGATCTTTGGTGGGAGAGAAAAACCCACTCTATGATTAAGAGCGAATCTCTCTGCCCCTCAATCCACTGGAATATCAAACCGTGTAAGTGTGGTAGTTTTCCCAGAATTATGAATTTGAAAGGCAGTTCAGGCTTGTAGCGATGAGCCTGCCTCTCTGCTAGAGCTTTCTGTACCTTTTCGATTGCAGCTATTGCCTTTGGGGTCAGTTCCCTGGGAGAAATCAGCTCTCTCTCCTCCTTCAATAAATTGAAAAGGGGCTCTAGGTCCTCATTAGTGAGGCCTAGCCATGGCCTAACCCAATTCAAAGACCCACACAAGGAATGGAGATCTGCTAAGGTCTTTGGATTACAATTAATGTCCAATTTCTGAGGAACAATGGTCCTTGCAGTGATTTCCAAGCCCAGGTACTTCCAAGGTGGCATCCTTTGGACTTTATCCTCCTGCAATTGAAATCCAGCAGAGGTTAAAACCTTAACCACTAGGTCAAGCGTGTGTTGGAGTATAGAGTCATCGGGGGCACACACAAGCAAATCATCTACATAATGTAGGATGATAGCTTCCTTTCTCTGAGCATGCACCAGGGACAGCAATGAGGCCACATACCACTGGCATATGAAAGGACTACACTTCATCCCTTGCGGGAGTACCTTCCAGTGGTAGCGCTTCATTGGGGCTTCTCTGTTGATAGTAGGAACAGAGAAGGCAAACCGTGGAGCATCTTCTGTGTGTAAAGGGATTTGAAAGAAACAGTCCTTAATATCTAAAACTGCCAATTTCCAATTTTGAGGGAGCATCGTTGGAGAGGGCATCCCTGGTTGAAGTGATCCCATGTCTGCTATAATTCTGCTTATTTCCCTGAGATCATGTAACAACCTCCATTTGTCCTTCCCTGGTTTCTTAATTACAAACACCGGGGAATTCCAAGGGCTTGTAGTTTCTTCTATGTGACCTTTTGCCAATTGCTCTGCTACAAGCTCCTCCAGCGCCTGGAGTTTTTCTTTACTCATCGACCACTGAACTGTCCATATTGGAGAATCATCTAACCATGTCAATTTTTGGGCAGGCCGCCTTTAAAAATCCTGGGGAGTTTTGGGAATTATTATTTTCATTCCCCACTGAGACATGGTATCTCTTCCCCACAGGGGCACTTATAGTCTGTAACAAACGGACGGACACTAGCTATTTTCCCATCCGGCCCCTCAAATTGCATGATGTTTTTTGATATTTTTGCCAATTTGATTCCTCCTATACCTTGGATTTTGCCTACCACGGTTTGCAATTCCCATTGTGACGGCCTCATCCTTTTGGGTATGATCGTCACATCTGCCCCTGTGTCCAGCACCCCCTCCACATGGAGATGGTCTGAACCATGGGTCAGATTGCATGCCAGAGAGGGTTTTTCCTCACCCACCACTTCTGCCCAATAGGTTTCAGGTGATTTTTCTTCTGCTGTGATTTCCTTTGGAACAGGAATGGCCTGGGCGAGGATTTGCCCTTCGTTCAGGTAATATGGTTGTTGAGAGTAGCGTGCTAAGAGAACGAAACCTGAAACATTTTCCTTCTTGGATATGGGAAATAACTCCATTTCCAAGGGTGTGTGTGCTGTGTCCCCCATAACTAAATACTCACAGCGCAGTTCCAACTGCAACGTCACGTCCAGTGAAGTGCTAGACAGGTCCACTGTAATCACTGTCCACTCTGTTGACATAAAATAAACACCTTTTGTTGTCTTAAGGTTGAGACGACCAAAAGTTGTCCAACCCTTGCTAATTGAATATTTAACATTTATGTCATCTTTAATCCCCACACCATTTGTCCCATCCTCCCCCTTAGTTTTAAAGAGAGAGGCTTTTGCCCGTGTGGAACCCGTTATATTTATATCTTTGCGTGTTATTGTATTTATGGTGGGTACGCACTGTGCACCTAGTTTTTTTGTTTGTTTGTCTTCTGTTTCTGGTTGTGTGGGCAGTCCCTTGCATAGTGCCCTCTCTTCTTGCACTGGAAGCAGGTGATATGCTGCAGCTATTGCAGAGGTACCGGTTGCTTCCTTGGTCCTGGTGTTACAGCTGTTGCAGACCTTGATTGTGCTGGTCCGGTATTCCTCTCTGGTGCACTGAACAGTTCTGCTTTTCTGGTGCAGGCTTCTATCATCTGTGCTAAGCTAGGTGGCGGCTCGAGGGGAAGGCTAAGTATGACCCTGCGGCAGGCTTCATTAGCATTCCTCTGAGCCATTTCCTTGATTAACTCAGCTTGCACCACTGGATCTGGTGCCTGTCTTTCCACCTGTACGCGGAGACGGTCCAGAAACTGCAAGAAATTTTCTGAAGGAAATTGTTTAATATTAACATAACTACCTTTAACTTCAACAGTAGGTAACTGATTGAAGGCTTTTTCTGCTACTAGGCAGATCTTATCCAAAACAAACTTAGTTAATAACCGTGTCTGTTTTTCAGGGCACTGATATTCCCCTTCACCAGTCAGATGTTCCTGTGTAATATCATTATTATCCTCATCTTTTGCACTAATTGGGTTTTGTTGAAGTTCCTGCAAAAGCACTCTTAAAGACCTTTTCCAAATGTTTTCCCATTATTCATATTCCGATGGGGACAATAAACATCTAAACAAATCTTTAATATCATTGGATACCATCTCATTTGAACTAAATGTTGCTTTTAAGAATACTTTAAATATTTCACTGTTTCTGCCAAATTCTCTTTGAGCCTTAAAAATTTCCTTTTTATCTTGATATGTTAGTGGCTGATATGTTCTCCTGCCATTTCTCTTACCCATATAAATTACAGGAGCCACAGATGGGACTTGAGTTTCCAGATTTAAAGTTTTAGGGATGGGCATTGCCCCTCCCTCTTCTTTGGACTCTGTGATCTGTTTATTCTGTTCCTCTGCAGAGACAGTGTCCTGTGGGGGATGTGTCTCACAGGCAGGTCCTGCAGGCCCTTCTCCCCCTCCCCCCTCCCTTCCTCCCTGATAGCTTGGGGGAAAGGAATGTGAACCCTGAACCGGGGAGGGGTAACCATGGAAACCCAGGGGACAGGATGGGGATAAGAATGGGTTTAAGGGTGGTCCCAGAGGGAAAAAGGGATTGTGGGAAGAATAAATGAGTGCCATGTGGCCAGAGCCATGCTGAACTTTGCCTCCAGATTCAGCAGGAGGAGACACGTGGCAGGTAGCCTGAGTCATAGGGGGATCAGAACTTTACTCTGAAGGAAGGATAGTAGATAAAGAGGGATAGATAGAAGAACTGCTGACCCTTTGTGAAGAATCCTCATCCCCTGGATACCGGGGAGGTTTTTGAAAGTCCTCCAGCCCCAGGTTAGTGGATTTTACATAAAGGGACAAGTAATCTGAGGTAGTTTGCTGTGGCTGACAATTATTTTCTCTTTGAAGTAAAAGTTTTCTAATTTGCAAAAATATTGGGAGGAATATAGAGGCTTTTTCATCTCCATTTTCCACTTTAAAGTTAATAAATCTCCAATTTCATTGCAAAACAGAACTGAATTCATATCTTCCAAATTAAGAGCTGATTTTTCCACAGACAACCACTTTGCAAAATGTATTAGTTTTCTGTTAGAGAAGTTAATATCTGCTGAATTCAAAAGTTCTTTAATCTGTGAAGCCACACTTTGTTTTAAACTAGATTGCTGTGTGCCCATTTTTAATTTTTTCCACAGCAATCTACTCTAATATCTCTCTACAGAGCACAGTTGAACACAGAAAAATGCGGTTATAGTTTGTATCTCTGGCACGCTGAAAGGAGAGGAAATACAGCTGCTGGCTTTGCTGTTTCCTTCCCCCCCACGGGGACTGCTGCTGGCTGTAGCGTGTGCCGCCTTTGTTTGAAATGATTCTGGCGTGCTGAACGATTCTGGCGTGCTGAACTTCTCGCACTGCAGAACGGCCTCAGGGCTTACACCACCCCCTGCCACGCGTCTCCGGCTCTGCACAGCTCCATCCCCCAGGGCACTTCACTTTATACAAACCCGACCCTCCCCCACGGAGGGAACTTTTAATACTTACGAATCTCTAGCAAGTGCCTGGAACTGTGAAGCGCTATGCACTGTAATCTACTCCTGGGGTCGCTCAATGTTGGGCTTTTTTTGAGTTCTCGACCCCGTCCCTGTAAGCTAACAGGGTAGTTGGCTTACCCGTCGGCTTTTTTTAACCCTTTAAGGGTCACAGCCTCTCACGTGGATTTTAATGAAAAAAGGCACGGCTGGGTGCCACCTGATACAACACCCTTAGGCCTGGCCCCGCTCCCTCAATACATTGCAGAGCTAGCCTGGGGTGCTATCATGTAGAACAGATGAGATATTAGAGGTTCTCCCCTGGATTTCTTCAGTTTATTTCTCGAGTGGCTCCATGGGGGAAGGCAGGGAACAAAGAGCCCAAAACAAAGAGGCTCGGGGTTTTTCTATGGGTCAGGAAAGGGGAGGGGGAAACTTCTTGGTTTCTTTCCAATAGGATTTCAACTGGTCAGTCCATAGGTTTTACAGGGGTCATAGGGTTGCAGAGTTGCAGGGAACATTCCATTCTTAAGGCATCAGGGTATAGGGTTACAACATTTACCCATTTTGCAAAACCAGTAAAGTTACTCAATGGAACACAAATTAAACATGTATGGAAAGGATCTCCTGGCCTAGCTAAGGACAAACAAAAGGAATCCTCCCCAGTGCCATCAACCCAAGTGAGACACATCTTCTGATGATTCCACCCTGGTGAGTTAGATTCTTCTGCACTACTCATGTTACCAGATGCTACAACTAACAAAAGAAAAGCCACAGAAACCCACATCTCTAGTTTAAAGCTGTTCTTCATCCTTATCTTCCTATTGATTGCCCTCTCTTCTTCCACATCCACTTTATGTGCAGTCATTGCTCAGGTCTAACTGCCCATTTCCTAGGAATGCCAAGCCCTTTTCCACACTCAATACGCTTAAGCTTCTCCCTCTCTTTCTGCTCAAGCTTTTGAAGTTCCCTATGAAACCAGTGAACAGCCTATACCACTTACCTATGATTTTCAAACAAACTCAAGGTTTCTGGACAAGTTTCATTGGAATTAACCATTATCCCTGTCACCTGTGTTAACACTTTCCAGGCATTAAATTCTTGGGCATGCCGATGCTTACAGATCAAACACCTTGGGAGTTTTTTCCCTTTGAACTGAACCCACCTATCAAATCCACAACCCACACACTCCAATCTCACCCAAGGACAGCAAAAGTGTTCACAGTTCTTAGGGCACTTGATGCCCTCAAGTTTCACAGTTTCTGGGTTCATTAGTGACACTAGGGGTCTGAGTGTCCTTCTCAAGCCAAGGGTGAACCCACTTCGCTGGTATCCATCAGGGTCCTTTGTCTGCAATGACACAAGCAAAACCCCTTCCTAATATCAATAGATCTGCAGGACCTTCCCATGAACCTGTCATAGGATTCTTAAAGCAAACCTTTGGTCTATGTTGGAAATCAGAATCTTGCTGTAGACCTGAGTAATGTATCAGTGCTGGTGGATCATTACTAGTACCTACCAATCGCAGATGATTCATAACATACATTGCTTTCAACACTGTCTTGCGGGCTCAACCCTTCTTCCCCCATTTTTTGTTTATCAAGCAATCCTTTCAACACCTGATGTGTTCTTTCAATAATAGCTTGTCCTGTAGATTTACCTGGAATGCCTGTACTATGCTTCACTCCCCAACGAGCTAAGAAATCTTAGGTTCGCCAGGCTGTATACCCCAACCCATTATCGGTTTTAATCTCCTGAGGCAACGTCATCACAGCAAAACAACCACTCCAGTGTCAAATGACATAGCGAGAACCCTCACTTGTCATAGGAGTGGCTCAAACCATGGCAGAAAAGGTATCTATGGTTACATGAACGCATTTAAAATGACCAAAAGAAGCATAAATAGTTACATCAGTTTGCCACAATTGCCAAGGCCCTAAACCACGAGGATTGACTCCAGGACCCAATCCTCCAATCATGCCCTGACACTGAGGAGAAGTTGTGACAATTCCTTGAGCATCCTGTAGCGATATCCCAAATTGTTTATGTAAAACTTTTGCACCGTGATGAAAAAACTCGTGAGCCCTTCGGGCTTGGGCAAACTTATCAGTGCTATGTGAAGCAGAGGCCCAAAGTGGTGCCACAAGCTGATCAGCTTTTTCATTCACTAAAGCCAAACCTTCTGTCAATCCAGAATGACTCCGGATTTAAGTGATAAAGTACAGTAATTTCACGATTACAAGCTGCACCATTTTGACTAAAATTTTGCTCCCACACTGGAAATGCGGCTTACACTCAGAGACGGCTAATATGTGAATAATTTTCTGACATTTCCAACCCCAGAAGTGCAAACCGAGGTGCTGAGCTGAGCACCAGCCAGTAAAACCCGGCTTTACGCGATTGTTACAAATTGGTTAGTCTGTTGCGCAGCGGGTGGAGGCAGGATCCCTGCTGGCAGCGCAGGAGGGGGAGGGACGCAGGGGAGCTCCCTCTTTCCCTCCTCTCCCGCAGCCCGGGGGAGGCAGGGACTCCCTCCTGACGGCCCCGCGGCTCGGGGGCAGGCGGAGGGCTCCCGTCCCTGCCTGCCGCCATGGGAGCGGGGGGGCTCCTTCCCCTCCTGCCACCGCCACCGTGGGTGCCAGCGGGCTCTGTCCCCGCCTGCTGCCACGGGAGCGGGGGGGCTCCTTCCCTCCTGCCGCCACCGCCTTGGGTGCCAGCGGGCTCCCGTCCCCTCCTGCTGCCTCCGCCTTGGGTGCCGGAGGGCTCCGTGCCCCCCTGCCACTGTGGGGCAGCGCTGGGCCAGGGTGAGCGAGCCCAGAGGCAGCGGCCGGCCCCGAGTGGCCCCGCCGAGTGGCAGCGCCGAGTTGGGCCACCCGACCCCGTTGGCAGCCCCAAGCGGGCCGAGCCCCTAAGGCCCGAGCCGAGCCAGTAACCCCCCCCCGCCGATCCCGCAATTCTGTTACTATTTGGCAACTTTGTTGCATGCGGGTCCTCGCTGCGAACGACAGAGCGGCTTATAATCGGGTGCGGCTTGTGTATGGACAAAGAACGAAATGTTTGCCAACACCCAGAGATGCGGCTTATACTCAGTGCAGCTTGTAATCGTGAAATTACTGTAATCTTGCTTTCGAGAATTGAGTGGCTGCAAAGAGTTGCCACAACCATCGGTTTTGAATCTCCTTCAGTATTGCTCATGTGTTCAACCACACCTACTACATAAAGAGAATCAGAAACAATGTTAACAGGATACTTTGGTCGTTTTTCAAACACTCTGATAACACCACGCAATTCAAGGACCTGCAAAGAATCTCCAGGAGCCTCAAGGGTCTCACTGAGCCATTTGCCTTTGTCCTGCCAAGCGAGGTCTGCTTTAGAAGTCCTCCAACTGGCATCAGTAAAAACTGTGAGCCCTTCCACAGGCTACTTTGATAACCAAGGCAGTTCCTCAATCTGTTGATGAAATGAGAAAAACTTATGAGGTGGAAAATGAGAGCTAACATGTCCTGAAAAATTTAGCAATGACCATTGCAGAATATCAGAATTTGGTAATGACCACTGCAAATACTCTTTGGTTAGTGGAAGTAAAATACTTTGAGGCTCCATACCTGAAATCTCCAAAGTCCGTTTCCATGCTTTAATTACAATTTTTGCTATGGCCTCCAATCTTTCAGTCAAAGATTTGTTCAAATTAAATGGAAAAAATACCCACTCCAAGATTTTCAATGGTTGTTTAGCCTGGCTATCCCACTGCATCAGGACAGCCATCTGTCCCAGTTTCAAAGACAGGTATTTGCCGAGAAAGGCAGGGATCCCTCCCTGAGATGGAGAGTCCAGATTCCCTCCCTCCAATTTATTATAACTTGGAAATTAAAGGGATCTCAGGCAAAGGTATGGGTTTGGGAGTAACAGTTCTTTACTAATATATCTACAAGACAAACACAAACAACATCAGCTATGAAAATTACTGACAAAACAGAAACAGTAACTTAGTTCCAGTCCCTTTTGGCCGCAGACTGTCTTCCTGCACTCAGTACCGGTAGTGATGGGGGCAGGGCAGGTCCCACGGAGCACTGCGGAGGGCTGGGGTGAGGACGGCAGAGGCCCCGATGGAAGAAGGGTCAGGGAATGACTCCCCCTGCTCACCGTGTGGGTCGTGGCTCTCGGCTGGGTGCCCAGAGGTGACAGGCTGTGCGGGAAGGCGGCAGTGCATTGTCTCCAGCAGAGGACCTGGCTTCTGGAGTTGGGCTGGTTCGAGGTGGATGAGAGCAGCTTCCCAGACGTCTTCCCCCCCCAGCCGCGACCACTGGCGAGAGAGCCAGAGACCCCCACCCCACCCAACTCTTTGTCACTAGAGATCATGAGCTGGGTGCAACCCGTCAAGTTTTCTTAGCATAATAATGGGGAAAATTCCACAGCGAGAAAAAAGTAGGGGAACAAACCCCCAACACCATCACATGCTTCTCCTTGTTCAGCACAGCTATGGACAGTGGCAAGGTAGGAGACCAGTGATCTGCAGAAGAATTACCCAATTTAGCAGCAATTCGAGTCTGAGCCTTCTGCTGTTTTTCAGTCAATTCACGGGATAAATTGGCCTGTTTCCTCCTTTCAACAACAGCATCAGAGGCTCAAGGTCCTCATTAGTAATACCACAAGTGCTGTGAATCCACTGTAAATCTCCAATTAACTTTTGAGCATCTGTTAAGGTTCGAATTTCTGTTCAAAAAGTTAGTTTTTGAGGCCTAATTTGAGTTTAGTAATAAGAATTCCCAAATATTTCCATGGGGCCTTTTGTTGCACCTTTTCAGGAGCAATTTGGAGGCCTGCTTCCTGCAGCTCCTGCTGCAGGGCAGGTAGCAGGCTTGCTGCATCCATGCTCTCACCTGCTGTTAGAATATCATCCATGTAATGATAGATAAGATACTGTGGATATTGTTTTCTGAGTGGTGCCAATGCCCAAGCAACATACAGTTGGCACATCATGGGAGAATTTCGCATCCCTTGTGGCAAGACTACCCTTTGATATCTCTTTGTTGGCTCTGCCTTGTTTATGGATGGCACTGAAAACGCAAATTTCTCACTGTCATCCTCATGCAGAGGAACTGTGAAAAAACAATCTTTCAAATCAATAATCACCAATTGCCAATTGACAGGTAACATTGAAGGGGAAGGTAAACCAGGTTGCAAAGATCCCATGTCCTGCATCACAGAATGTCCATCTCGAGAACCTGAAACAAGGAATAGCTAAAGGAGGTTAGTAGGAGCACAATACCATGATGATGACATGAGGCTTTTTCTTGATAGGTTGCTTTTGTAAGTTTCCAGACAGGGCTATGTTTTGGCCGTCCTGTTCCTGTTCAGGTCATGAAAACTGCATGGTGGTTAGAGAATTTGTCTTCTGACTGGGCCTCATTTTCTTAGAGACAATTCATGTCTGGTCAATTGAATAGATGACTACTTTGATCCTGCTGATGATAAAAAAAAAATGCATATCATCTCTTTAAGTTAGTGAATCAATTAGGCTTTGTCATTGTACATTCAAATGAGGAGTCTTAAATCTAGTGAGACCAGAAACTTACAGCAATCAGGAATAATTAAGATATAACAATCGAAAACATATCTAATATCAGACATAATTACACATGTGAAATTAGATGATTACCAAGCACTAAAACATTGTACCATCATCCCAGTGTCTGCAACAGCTGATAAACCCCAAATCAGTGAAGAATTGGATAATCATCTCTGGAAAATTATTCCCAAGCTAACTTCAAAAATAAATCCAGCTGTCATATTGATAGGGTCAAATTGCCAAGTCAAAGCAACTCAAGTATTGTTTTGAAGCAGAAAACACTTGGGTCTGTTGGCAGTTTCCCATCCAGGTAGAGCCAGGGTGTGGCCAGAGCCCAGACCCTAATTGGAAGAGAGCTCCCTGACATATTTACAGTAATTTCACGATTACAAGCCGCACTGACTATAAGCCGCATCGCCGGGTGTCGGCAAACATTTCGTTCTTTGTCCATACACAAGTCGCACCCAATTATAAGCCGCTCTGTCATTCGCAGCGAGGACGCGCGTGCAACAAAGTTACCAAATAGTAACAGAATTGCGGCATGGCGGGGTTTACTGGCTCGGCTCGGGCTGTGAGGGCTCGGGGCTGCCGACGGGACCAGGTGGCCCAACTCGGCGCTGCCGCTCGGTGGGGCCGCTCGGGGCCGACCGCCACCGCCGCTGGGCTCACTCGCCCGGGCCCGGTGCTGCCCCGCGGTGGCAGGGGGGCACGGAGCCCGCCGGCACCCGCGGAGATGGTGGGAGGCGGGGATGGAGCCCCCCTGCTCCCACGGCACGCAGGGACGGGAGCCCCCCGCCTCCCCCTGGGCCGCGGGGATGGGAGCACGGAGCCCCCCACCTTCCCTCCGGGCCGTGGGGATGGCAGCACGGAACCTCCCGCCTTCCCCCGGGCCGCGGGGCCAGCAGGAGGGAGCTCCCCCGCCTCTCCCCCCCCCATCCCCCATACTGCCTGCACTGAACCGGCTCCACCCGCCGCGCAACACAGTAACCAATTTGTAACAATCGCGTAAATGCCGGGTTTTACTGGCAGGTGCTCGACTTGGCAGTTTGCACTGACTTGGTTTGCACTTCTGGGGTTGGGAATGTCAGAAAATTATTCACATATTAGCCGCTCCTGAGTGTAAGCCGCATTTCCTGTGTGGGAGCAAAATTTTGGTCAAAATGGTGCGTTTTGTAATTGTGAAATTACTGTATTTTTTAAAAAGAACAGATCCTGAAAATGACATGTGTCTCGTAGGTAATTACACCAAGAGATGTTAAAGCACCTGCAAAAGCTGGCTATAAATACAACATTAATATCTTATGAGTTTTGCCTATTACAAAAATTGGTAAATTCACACCATGCAATCAATAGTGTTAATTATCACTTTAGTAGAACAAAAAGCACACTTAAGAGAACTCAGTTAATCAGTATTAATACCAAGCATAATGTGATCTAAATAAAACTGGAACAAAACATTGTCTAAACTTAGTGATACTGAAACTTAACAGAAATGTAATCTAACAGAATTAATTTAATAGACCTTAGCCTTAGTCAATCTTACCAGAACGTATCTGGACATTACAATATTGAACCTTAACAGGAATAGAAACCAACATCTTTTACAAGTTATAGATGCAACTTCCTCTAATACAATTAATACAAAAAGGCACTAAAAAATTCAAATAATCTGTGAACAGAATGATTTTACTGGAGGGATTATGTTGTGATTCTATGTAATTTTGATTTGACCATAGATCATGGTAATTGCAATTATTAAGTATAACTCTTATTAGGATTTTTCAAAGTACAATTTTAATCATTCTTAAATTACTAAAAAGGTATACATACTCAAAATGCTAACACATATGTTTTACAGCAAAAAAGATTTTCAGTCTGGGCTTAAATATTAATGGCTGTTTTACTAGCACCTAACCAAAAAAACCTGTGAAGAAAGCGCCCCCTGAACCAAGGGGACAGAAACATTATCTGCTTGTAAATATTGTTGGGTATATAAATTTCTAATTATTGTAGTAAAAATCAATACTATTATAACTGTGCTATAATTTTGAACTCCTCCAGTAAAACTGTAAAAACCACTGTGACCACTTTTATGGGTTTTTTTATTTTTTCTTTTTTTTTCCTTTTTTAATTTTCTTTTTTGGTTTATTTCTTTTTTGTAATTTTTATTTATTTTCTTTCTTTTTTTTTCTTTTTTTTTTTTTTTTTCATCGGTGGGGGGAACCACACCACTGCGGGGGGAACGCTCGCTGGAGCCCGTGCCACGGCCACGGAGCAGCGGGCCGGAAAAAGACCCCATCCCCAACATCCATGTCTGGGATAGCAAACTTTATGTTCGGAGCTCTCTCGCCTTCGTTCCGGGCTTCTTTCCCCCTCCCGCTGCTGCGTACACTCCTCGCTGTCAGATTGAGTCAGGGGATCAGACATTCTTCTCATTCCACGATATCAGTCAGGGCAATCTGACCTTCTGTCGGGGCTACTTTCTCTCCAGAACCGGACTCTGCGATCCTCGCTGGCACCGGGAGATCAGCACCTCGATTCGCAGCTCTTGCGATCGAATCACTGCCCCTTCTTGCTTCTGCAATTAAAAGCGGTCGGGTTTTTTCTCTCTCTTTGATCTGTTGGTGTACTATAGCCTTCAGTTCTGCTAATTCTTTCTCCTGCCGCAGGCGTTCTTCTGAGCGGCACCATCGCTCTGCGTGCGAATGCCTACGATCTACATTTGAATGCCTGCTCTGACTGAGCTCCGTGTGAGTCGGGCCATGCAGGTGAGAGATAAACCTGCCTTCCCAGGGCTGCTCTTACCTCTTCAGGGGACACCGTGGGTCACCCCACAGGCAAAACCGATGCCGGTGAAGGCAGAGAAGTGTCTATTTCCATTCTTTCTGGTTCCGACAGGGACTGCGGGACCACTCTGCCATTATCTGAGATCGCTATCAGAGCCTTCGACTCTGTCTCAGGGAAAAAAACAGTTCTAGGGGTAGCAAAAAATCCTTTCTCCTGACATCATCTTAACAGTCTTTTTAAACCCTCTGGGTCGTACTTGACTGCTCTCATAGAGAGGACACACTGGATGATATTTAACGTTTCCTGCTCTTCTTTTGACTGTGCTTTTCCCATCCTCCCAACCTCGGTCGCTCATCATATTACGGTAGCTCTTCGCTGCGCAATGCACACATTCTTTCTTGAGAACCTCTTTCTGTCCCATGCTCCTCCAGCTTCCTTCCAAGCGGCACTCCGAAGTTTGTATCTACCGTATTCTTCAAATTTTCTCGGAGTTGCACTCCGACTCCTGCCACTGCTGGGTTCGGGCCATGGCAGCTTGCGACCGGGCCTCCCGCCTTTTCAATCCGCTAACCCCCTTCAGAGACTAAGTCCAAGGAGTCCGATGGTCCACTTCATGTGCGCGATGTGTACGATGTATCACGTCGCCGGGTCACCAACATGCAGGAGAGACATGGACTTCTGGACACCAAATCAATATGATTATGCAGAAGCCGATTTATTGTTTACATTTAGTCCTAATTATACACTCTAAGACTACTGTCCATGCGATCATGCATTATTTGATTGGAGCATCCACTACTCCATGCACCCTGCACGAGGCCCCCCAGGTATGCTGATTGGTCACTGTCCAGGTCTTTGCCGCCCACCTTTATCTCAGGTCTTCTAATCTCAGCATCCTGTTTTTCATTCTCTTCTCTCCTGATTTAGCACAGTTTATGTTTCAGCAACCTTGAAGGGTCTCAAAAAAAGTTTCTGTTTCTCAAAACAGAAAAATCCCCCAAAATTGTCTCCCCCATGCAACTGTTATAAACATGGTTCTAAACTAAGAAATATACAAAAGCAGCCAAACATGGGAAAGTACAGCAAAGTACAGGGAAAAAGCATCTAAGCAGCAAAATATGGACAACAATAACTAAATATAGTTCGACTGGTGCACACAACCTGAACCATGGCCCGGACTTGTTCAGACGTGTCCAAGGCCCAGACTTGTTCAATATTACTACAGGGGAGTGGAGGGTACACATTAGAAAAGGGGTCGGTATTAGGCAATTTGGGAAGCCTGTACCTCTCAAGTACCTCAACCAATGGGGAAAGAGAACGGGAAGTGCGGCCAGGATATTAGGATAAAAAGGAGGTTGCATTGTCTAACAATTTGATAGACCCCATGGGAAATGCCCATGACCTCTCCCTTTATTAGAATACAGTTACAGGACTCCTCTGTTTGGCCACACAAAATAACAATATTTTACTATTGTCTCCATAGTTACCTTTGGGGGAATGCATAATCTGTCCCAAGACCCCCTCCCATTCTCCCCAAGGGACTCTCCAGGGGTATTATGGTGTTGCAGTCAGTGAGTCAGGGGTCTCTCTGAATTCTTCAGGGAGAAATCAGAGTGCAGGGAGTGAATTAAAGTCTTTAGATGGATTGAAGTTTATTAAGCCACTCACACATAAAGTAGAAGTATAGGTTTATGCATAAGTGTAAGTTTTAGTGTCAGTTTAAGTTTTAGTAAGTCAGTAAGCAAGTTTTAGTATGAGCTCTAATGCTTTTAGTGAGTGAAAGGTTCAGATGTCAGAGTAGAAGTGCGAGTTCTAGTGAAGGTTGAAAAACATACTAATGTTTTCAGTGGAGGCTCCAGGAGTGCAGTTGTAGACAGTGCTTAGACATAATAGGGCTCTAGTAAGAATATTGCTTACATTTTTCAGATAGAACAAGATAGGTCGTAGCGTAGTTTATACATATTCTAGTATGTTAAGAAACTAGAATTCTAATAGGTTAAGGAGTGGTGGTCCGAGTTTGTGTCTCAGCTTGTTGAAAAGATCCTATATAAGAACATGCATTAGGGAGAACTGGGGCTTTTTTCCACTACTCTTGCCACTGCTTTTTGGTATTGCTTTGCTTTGCTCTCCGTCCTCATCAACACCCAGGAAGAAGATAGGAGCTGCCACAGCAACATCAGCTTCCCGGGACCTTGACAAGAGCAGCTTTCTATTTGGGACTTTATACCAAAATTTAGCATGGACTTTAACGTCTGTGACTTTGCTTTTGAGACTGATTCGCCTTTGTAATAAACAACCTTTTAGCAATTATTAGCTGCTTTGCTCATTTAAGATAAGCTGACAAAGTTGGTGGCAAAGAACACCGGAGGATTAACCTCCCATTGTGGGTTTGTCATCTCTTTTGCCGGGGCCCCTTCTCAGCTTTGCTTTTGCTACCCTCTTTGGATGCCCTCCCAGGTTTGCTCCCTGAAGATCCCATTGTATTCACTGGTGATATTGTCAGTGGTCCTTCCCCGTGGACTCATTGTGGACCCCTCTGGTCTGCCACTCGTCTGTGTCCTGGACAGTCTTGAGAACTTTCAGTGCTGCCTGCTCCTGCCACCTGCTGGACTCCTTTTTGGCTCAGCTAGACTGGGTCTCAGTGCCGATGTCTCAGATCACTGCTCTGTTGGGGAGGGGGAGGAAAACGGTCCCACCACGAATCAAAACCTGCAGCCCCGCCCTCCCTCCCGGTCCTGGCTGCAGTTGTGGAACTGTCACTTTAGCACTGTTCAGCTTGGGAGAAGCCGCACTGCCTCTTCTCAGCGCCCTTGTCTTGCCTAAGCATCCTGGAGGGTTCATAAAATGGGAAAAGACCTGTAGATTGTTCAGTTCCAGGGTCTGCTGCTCACTTCAATGAACCAGACACAATGGGCCCCCTTGTGGTTCTGGATTCGGCATTTTCTCTGCCAAAACCATGCCTATGGCTGACGTGAATGGTATTATAATAAACAATGCTGAAAACTTCATCCTCTTGTCTCTATATCCAGGACAACAAGCAATGATAGAAAATCCAGGTAAATGATTTCTCCAATACCCTAAAGCTCCCATTAGTTGTTGTAATTCTTCCCTAGATTGGGGCATCTGCAACTGTTCTATTTTCCTTATGATGTCTGGAGGAATCAACACACTGCCTGTTGTCCATCAAGTACCCAAAAACTTTACTTCTTTATATGGTCCTTGACATTTCTCAGGTGGAATCCCAACTTTTACTTCCTGAAGTGCTTGCCATACTACTGTTGCTGCTTCCCTTACCTTTTCAGGGATGTCTCCTCCAAATAGAATATCACAACATTTCATGTCTGGAGGGAGGGAGTGAGACTATCTATAAAAACTCAAAAAGCACAGCATGTGCAATCATGGGTAAATGTTTATATCCCTGTGGGAGTCTGTTAAAGGTGTATTGCTTCTAGGTGAGTGTGAATTAAGCCTTGTCATGACCTGGACAGAGGACTCAAAGGCATATTTAGGAAGTTTGCAAATGTTATAGATAATAACCGAATCAAGTAGAATTAAATAGTAAAACAACAGTTTTTATTTTTGTGACCGAAAATACGGTCTTGGGAAGCCACAAGCAAAAACACAACAGCGCCGAGTCCGGGGTCGGCACTGGGTGGACACACATGCTAATCTGACCTCTATTGCATCAGATTTCCCTGTGTTCACACCGCCATCCCAGGGAGTCCAGCTTTTATACAGTTTTTCTGGCCTAAGGCGAGAATTTCCTTTGTTTATGTTGCAGATTCTCATATTTAGATTACAGTAATTTCACGACTATAAGGCGCACCCTTTTGACTAAAATTTTCCCCTGAACCCGGAAGTGCGCCTTATAGTCCAGTGCACCTTATCTGATGTACAAAGTTGCGACATTTCCCACCCCGGAAGTGTCAACCTGCAACAGTCCCCAGTCAAGCAGAGCCCGCCCGACGGCGGCATTGGGCCAGCGTCGGGTTGGGGCGAGCCTGGCAGCATCGGGGCGGCGGTCGCGCGGGGAAGGGAAAGGGCGGTAGCACAACCTGGGTGAGGGGGCAAAACTGCCGGCATCAGGGCATCCCCTGCACAGGGAGGGGGAAAGCCGCCAGAATTGGGGCGGCTGCCACGCCGGGCGGGCCCACCGGCATCAGGTCACCTGGAGCGCCAGGGATCTCCCGGAGCAGCGGGGCCCCGGGGATGCTGCACAGAGCGGTGGCGGACATAGCCCGGCCCCAGGGACCCTCCACGGAGCATCGGCGGACATAGCCCAGCCCCAGGGACACTCCACGGAGCAGCGGCAGTCATAGCCCGGCCCCAGGACACTGCACAGAGAGGCAGCGGTCATAGCCCGGCCCCAGGGACGCTCCACGGAGCAGCAGCGGGCATAGTCCGGCCTTAGGGATGCTGCACGGAGGGGCGGCGGGCATAGCCTGACCTCGCCGGGTACAGGCGGGCCCGGGGGCCAATGGCTGCCAGGTTGAGACAGGGTCTTGGCCAGCAACCGCGCGGGGGGAGCTGGGGGCCAAGCCTCGCTGCAAAAAAAAGTGCGCCTTATAGTCCGGTGCGCCTTATATGATCTACAGAGTTGCAAAATTTGCCGACTCACGGGGAGTGCGCCTTATAGTCCGGTGCGCCTTATGGTCATGAAATTACTGTAAATCCTTTTTGTGGTGCTGCCCTGGACAAAGGTCCTTCCTGCATGTTGATGAAGGTTATGTGTAATTGATGTGTAATTTTCCTAGGGAGTGCTGTCTTCTCGCTTACGGGAACCAGCGGAGGTGGGCTGTCTGATATGTGGTACTTGACAGGTTCTTTATTGATGATCTTTTCCCGTCGGTTGTGGAGATCGCCGGGCTAGGTCTGTTGATATGCTAATTACAGCCGTTGTCTATGGCCCTGGGTGCTTGGTGTTTAAGAGGTTCTTTTTATTTTATTTTAATTCATACAACCTTCTTATATTATATAAACACGAATTATAACAACATATATTACAATCCCTCCCCTTCTATATAACCAAATTAATTCGTGTTCCCCTCTCAGTTTTTTCTTCAGATTCATCACTGCTATCCCATTCCTCTATTGACTCTTCTCGATAATCTGTGTAAGGGCGTTTATCTTTCCCCATTTGCTCCTCAAATTTTGCAAGTGCCTCTACTGCACTAGTATCCACCTCTCCTTCTCTCAATTTCAGTAATTTGGATGCCTTACCATTCGGTCTCCCAGATGCAAGTTCTGGGTCCATTGGTATAGCGGATATTTGCATGCCCTGCACTACTGAGTGTATTAATCTGATGAAACAAGGTATCAAGCATGGTAGGAAGATGACTCCAGCTACTGAGCACAGGATAAAGAACACAATCTTTTTCCACCATGCTCCCGAGAATAACTGTTCCCATGTAGATGCCTGGAGAATGGAATTCCACTTTTGGACAGGGACATGTGCCACCCTTTTTATCTCTGTAGCAAGATCCCTTATAGTTTCTCCATAGTCATCAATCTCCACACAACATTCGGATTCATTAAACTTCCCACAAACCCCTCCTTCCTCGGTTAACAAGTAGTCCAGGGCTATTCTATTTTGATGTACAAAAACTCGCATATGGGAGTGCTGTTTGGCTAATAATTCGAGAGCATCTGAAGTGCAATTGGACACAATTTCCACCACTGCCTGCAACCTTTTTTGCCTATTTAGCAGGTACACTGGAGTCCAATAACCTCAACTCCCATCCTGTGCCCAAGTTGCAGGACCATAATACTCTATTATTCTGTCACCTGGCCATTCTTCCCCTCTCCAAGTTTGGCTACCACCCACATCAGGGAGTATCTTTTTCAATTCTCTTTTTTCCCGTTTCAGTGTCTCATAGAGGGGTGCCCCCAACATCCCACTGTCAGATCTTGGCAAGGTAAAGAAAACAGGCTGAATTATCCCCAAAGTACATGACTCCTTCCACCTTTGTGGTAATTCACCATATGCTTTCTTTCCACACACCCAGTATATCCCATCTGGAGCTTTCCATGTGATTTCTGTGCTTTCTGGTTTGGTCCAATAAGTACTTAACTCCCCTAGTGATTGGTAAGGGTTAGCTCCAGAGTCTTTGTTCCAACAAAGTCCAATTTTGTCACTCCATTCACAATTATTCCTTCTTTCTAGGCTCTAGTATCCAGCAGGGGTTTCTGGTTGCCAAGTTTTGCTTTTGTTGTTTGAGTTTACTGCTAGGGTGGAGATGCACGGGGTGTATCCCACCACCTCTGTATATTCCTTGCCCTCCCGATTGACACAAATGGTCCCAATTACTCTTTATTTAAGACCCAACCCTTGGGTCTTCGGAGTGACTTTGAGATTCGTGTTTTGTCCCACCTTAGGAGTTGCTCTGGAGTTAAACTCTCACCTTTCCAGGGCCATTTTTCTGCTGACTTGAGTCCTCCACAAATCCAGCAGTTGGACAATCTTAATTCAGTTGCAATTTCTTGCATCAAATCAATAAACAAATTTTTGTCCAATCTTGGCAGACCAAAATTGTCGTACTGTTTTTCGAGTAAATCATATTGCTCACTTAAGGTTCTTAACCTTTCCTGTTCTAGTCTCTTCTTTCTCATCTCTGACTCTTGTCTTTTCATTTCTAAGGCTATTTGTTCTATCTTACTTTCAGGATCCATGCCTTCCTTATTTCTGGAGAAACAAAAAGTGTTATCGAATTGGGCACAAACCCGTTCATCATTTTCTTCAAGTAGGTCGATGATGATTGGTTTACCGTCCGAGATCAACCCATTCTCAAACTTAAGATTTTTACCCACCCAATATGTTTTCCCTTCCATGACACACATACTTAATCGGGTATTGTCATAGCATAACTCATTCACCTAAAAATAAGCCACAAATACCGACTTTTGTTTTCCCCCTACCCACACCGAGCGATTGCATTGTCCACAAGTGGGAAGAGGTGTTTGATTGGCATTTCTCTTCTGGATATTGTGAGCAAATGTCTCTGACTGCCCTTTCCCATGTTTTGCCTTGAGATCATAGCATATAATTTTCTTTCTCCATTTACACTTCACATACTGAGTGCCGTTAAAGGTACAGTACTCCTCCTTTCCTTTATGGGTGCAGTTGACCAGGACAGAGCGAGTCGGGGTGCTAATTAGTGGACATCCCCCACACTCATTGTTACGGCTTTGTACCACAGGGCTTGCAGAATTCCTTGGGTATATGTTAATCGGTGGGAACATGGTTAGGCTCAGGTTCACCAGGATTCCCCACAGGCGTACCTCTCTGCCTGCCTACGTCCACTAGTTTGCTGCTAGCGGCTAGGGAAACCATCTTCTTGGCAGTAGAGGTATTCTCCAGGGAACCAACGCAAAGTCCAAGCTACATATTGCTTCTTAAAGATATCCCACCTCGATAATTTTATCGTGTCCGTCCAACAAGGTACCTTATTTGTTCTTCGGCACTCTTAAAATTTCAGTTCTGCAATTTAATTTCCCACTAATCTCGTGTTGATATAAGAGAAACCACTCTACAGAATCTACTTCAATGATATTCAATTCAGTGGCAAGTACTGGAATTCGGTCAGTCAGAGACAGCTCTTTACAAAACACTTAGTACAGAGCCCTCCAGGTTGGATCCCCCGTACGCAATGTTTAACCCAAATCCCACGACAGATCTAGCACCTGAAATGAACAAAAGGAAAACACCTGCACCCGGAAACTATACACTGTATTCGATCTAGGTTGCTTATCGACTTGTTCGGCGCAATTTTATCTTGAGGTCTCCAGGGGAGGAAGCCACTTTCCACTTGGGTGTTTCTTTGGTTGTCTCTAACTTTTTCACTCTGGAGGCATGTGTCCAGCCTTTTTCTGCTGTCTGGACTGCTGTATCTGTGGTTAAAAGGACAAGAAAAGGACCTTCCCAGTGAGGAGAGAGAGAAACCTCTTTCCAGGTTTTAATGAGGACCCGATCTCCTGGTTTTATTTTGTGTATGGCGAACCCCAAAGGAACATTTTGTGTGACAATTCTCTGTTTTTGCAATTCCTGTAAATTTTTATTTATTGTTATCAAGTAGGGTTGTATTTGTCTATCTTTTATTTTTGGATGTCCTACTGACATCCCATGATTATACGGGATTCCATATAACATTTCAAAAGGAGATAACCCTGTCTCAGAGTGAGGCATTGTCCTAATATTTAATAATGCTAAGGGGAGGCATTTTGGTCAGGACATTTTTGTTTCTATTATTAATTTTGATAGTTGAACCTTTAAGGTCTGATTCATTCTCTCAACTTGTCCAGAACTCAGGGGATGCCATGGTGTATGATATTCCCATCGAATTCCTAGGGCTTCAGCCAGTTGTTTAATAACCTTTGAGGTGAAATGTGTTCCTTGGTCTGAGTCTATATAGTTGATTATACCATACCGGGAGATGATTTCTTCCAGAAGAAATTTAGATACTGTCTGGGCTGTAGCCCTTGACCCTTGAGCTTGGGTAAGTTTCTACCCAATGAGTTAGTTTGTCTACTAGTACTAGCAAGAATTTATACCTCCCAACCTTTGGTAATTCAGTGAAATCCACTTGGATTCTTTCAAATGGACGATAGGCTATAGGGCCACTACCCCAAATTACCTGTTGTGTCCTGGCTTTGTTAACCTTTTTGCATATCAGGCACCCCTGCACTTCCTGTTTAGCTAATTCATAAATCCTCTTACACCCGAAGAATCTCAGAAATTGTTCTGCCAGAGCCTGTGATCCCCAATATGTTTGCAAATGTAGTCTCTTTAGAATTTTCTGGTATACAGTAGTTTCACGAATACAAGCCGCACGGATTATAAACCGCACTTCCGGTGCATTGACAATGTTGCTGTCTTTGTCAATAAATAAGCTGCACCCCGAATATTAGTTGCACTTTCGTTCGTAGCGAGAATCCGTGCGCAGTTTTCACAAATTTGCCAATTAGTAACAGGATCGCGGCATAGCGGGGTTTACTGGCTCGGGGCGGGGCCAGGGAGGCTCGGCCCGCTCATGGTTGCCAACAGGGGCGGGTGGCCCAACTCGGCACTACAGCTCGGCGGGGCCGGCCGGGCGGTGCTGCCACCGCCGCCGCCACCACCGCCAGGCTCCCTGGCTCCCCGCTCCCGTCTGCACCGCCACTGCCGCGTTTGCTCACCCTGGTCGGCACTGCAGGCTCCCGCACCTCCGGGCTCCCCCACGCTGCTGGCCCCAGTTCTCCTGGGCTCCAGTGGACTGCTAGCCCAGCTTCTGCCGGGCTTCTCCCTGCCGCTGGGCAGCCCCGCCCGCCGGGCTTCCTGCTTTTGCTATCCTCCCCTATGCAGTCGGGTTCCCGTGCACTGCCAGTCCTGCTTCTGCCGGGCTCCCCCGCCCTACTGGCTCAGGCTCTGCCGCCCCCCCTGCCCCGCCCTGTTGGCTCAGACTCAACCGCCCACCCCCCGCACTGCTGGCCCCGCCTCTGCCAGGTTTTCCCACCTCTGCCGGGGCCGGCTGGGCACTAGCTTGGCTTGGGGCTGCCGCGGGCTCTCACTTCCGTGTTGGCAGCTTTTAGAATATTGTTCATATATTAGCCGCCCCCGAATATTGACCGCACTTCCGGGTTTCCACAAAAATTTTTATCAAATTGCTGCAGCTTGTATTCGTGAAATTACTGTAATCCTTAGCTATTAATTCCCTCCCATCTGGTAATTTCCACTTACCTTCTAATATACCTCCTATCTTTTTGTATTCTTCAATCTCTTTTTGGGAGGGACAAGGGGGATATCTCTGAGTCCCAGTTTCCCCGAATTCTGGGGTACTTACCGTTAGTAGTGCTGCACTTTTTGCTTCCTTATCTGCTAAATTGTTTCCTCTAATCCAAAATTGTATTCCTGTATGATGTCCCTTCACATGCACTACCGCGATTGCTTCTGGCTCTCGGACAACCTCTAGGATTTGTTTTATTATTTCTCCATGGACCAGTCCCCGTCCCCGAGTATTTATTAGTCCTCTTTCTTCCCAAATTTTCCCAAAAGTATGAACCACCCTGAAGGCATATTTTGAATCTCTAAATATCGTTCCTCTCTTTCCTTTTAATCTTTTTAATGCCTGTAAAACTGCATACAATTCACATGCCTGAGCTGACCAACTCGCATTTAAGGGTCCTGATTCAACTGCTTCTCCTGTTTTCCCATCTATGTTTGCATATCCAGATTTTCTCTTCATGAAACTTCTCCACCTCTACACAGACACTCTCTGCTCCCACAGGGACACTCTGCTGCAGCCAGAGTGATCCAAAGGACACTGCATCCTCTCCCAGGTCCAAACATCTCGTTTCTGACCTCTGTCCCCCCAGATCCTTTCCTGGGTCATTTTTTCTTACCTTACTAAAACGTACATTTCTTCTTAACTTAAATAGGTTAAAGAAAAGGAAAAACCAAAGCACAGGTTTTTGAGAAGGAATAATCCACACATCAACAGCTCCTGTAAAACCTTTAGCTCTACAACCTGCTTTGCACTTGCCACACATCACATCCAGACAGTTCTGGATTTAAGATTAAATTCTTTCAGGGTGGTGGGAAGAAGTAGACACAGAGCAGGATGCTCTTTTCTACACCCTTTTCACACATATCAAAAACAACTGCAACTTCATTGGTTTAGGGATAGCTACACATGTTAAACACCCCTAAGTTCATCTTAATTCAGCTTTTGCCAATGAACAGGGTTAATTCAACTAAACCATATTAGAAATCGAAGTGTCCCACTGGCCCTGACAGTCCTGGGGAGTACAGGGACGCTAGTGTCACTTACCAGCATTGCACACACAGTTCCAGAGGGCTGGGAAGAGCCGTTGGAGCTGGGACCCTGCACTTACACAGCACCTGGGAAGGAGGTCTCATCTCTACACTTGGTCACAGTGGAGCAGCACCATCGGTTTTCACTTTAAATACCAGGACATCTCCCAGCACTATCCGTGAGGAAGCCCCTCTCCTCAAAAGGGGCTGAGTTTCTCCGAGAGGGGCAAAATATAACAGTAACACCTTTTTCAGCTGCTCTGCTCACAACTTTAAATCACTTCAACCCTGTCCCTGCACATCTTCCAGCAACAGCTAAAGCACCAGCATACATTTCCTGGGAAGAGCCAGGTTTCTCCCTTTTCCCCCAGGCATTTCTCTCTACCCGTGCCGGGGAGTAGGATTGATTTACAGACAACAGCACACATGAGGAGTGTAAATTCTGCATCATCTTCCCAGATCGCTCCGATTGCTCTTTTAAGCACTTAAAATCTCAATTTGGAATAAAGGAAGGGGGCTGTCCAAGCCCTGAATCCTTCTTCTTTAAGGCTTAAACAAGCAGTAACTGGTGCTAAAAAGAAAGTAGCAAAATCCAAAGCAGTTCGTGCTGGCAAGTGGAAGCTTTAATTCACAAACCATTTTCCTCTTCCTTTTTTCTTTTACCTTTTTACTATACTCTTCAATGTACTGTTAAATACCTTCCTAGTAAATTACAAACACAATCAGAAACTCATGTTTTTTAAACTCATTTTACACATTCAGCAAACCTTCACGGCCTTTTCTGTACTACTTTTCTAGCAGAATTTACAAGAAAACAGAAGCTTAATTTTTCTGCATACAATTTGCATTTCTCAGATATTTATCTATCCTTGTTCTCCCCCTCTCTATTAGACACTGTATCCGAGGGCCCGTCACTGTCTTGTTACAGTTTAAACACCGTCCCTCCTCCATCGGTGCTCTCAGCGGCACGACTGGCAGCAGCACAGGCAGCCAGCCGAGCATCCCGCAGTCTCACAGAGATCAGCGGACACTGCCGCTCCTGCTCTGACGCTGAGTCCCCGCGGCCCTTCAGCCTCCCCTAACCTCCACAGACCACGCTCTCGGACTCGCACCTCTGCGTTCGGTGTGGCTTTTCATTCTCTCACTCATATCTTTGCACACTCTCCCTTCCACCAACCCTGCCGTAACACACAGACACCACTCGCCCCCCCTGCGGCTGTCGATACTCCCTCCTGATCACTTTTACTGCCCGTCCCCCCCCACTCTGGAAGTGGAGGACATAGGGGACTCGCAGTTAGCTGCACCCCCCCTTCCCCAAACCTCTATGCAATAATGGATTAATTCTTTTTTTTTTTAGACTTATTTCTCTTATCGGGACTCTCATCCCAGTGTTCTATCATACAACCCAGCAGGCTGTCCTTTGTTATTTCGGGTAACTTACCTTTTTTTTTTAAAATCTTTTTCAGTTTCTCCAGGGTTTTCCTGGGGTTTGTTCTTTTTTTGTCCTATTTCTTTTACAAATAAAAATCCCAAGCTACCTTAGTATACCTTTTTTTTACCATGTTTCATGCCGGGACCTTCCGAATCTGAAAAGTATTCAACTGCAGTTTAAACTTTATTTATTTCAATTTTTCCAATCTACTGACCTCACACAGAGAACCATTCCGTGGAACTTTTCAAAAGGAGACGAGCTCTCTTTTCCTGGGCTTGAACTAGCCCCTGACCGAGAAATTTACCAGTTTTCCAAATCATAGGAAACGTACCGCCCTCCCAATCCCCCCTGTGACCGTCCCCCAAAACACCCTTAGTTTTAGGCTTGACATGCGAGAAAGAGTTCTTACACGTAACGTTCGCTTCCCCCTCAACCGACCACGCCCCTCGCGGGATGGTGGAACTGCGATTTTGGGGTCCACTATTGCTTCATGATCAGATCACGTCTCACTCACACACTCAGTCACACCTCACTCAACCACGCAATACTTACGGCTCCTTTTCCTGCATGGATTCTTTGTGCACGTCGAGTTTTATGAGTGAAAAGTTGCCGCGGTTATCCGAGAGCTCTGGGTCCGTTTCTCCCCTTTTCGATTGTGGCTTCTGGTTTTAGTTCGGGTTCCTGAATGGTGCTGGGGAGTTTCCTGATCCTGCCAGGTCGCTGAAGTCAACGAGGTGCCTCCTGGACGGAAAGGGGGTTCCCCCCCGAACCTCAAATCAGGATCACGTCGGGGTCACCAGATTGTTATAGATAATAACCAAATCAAGCTGAATTAAATAGTGAAACAACAGTTTTTATTTTTGCAACTGAAAATACAGTCTTGGGAAGCCACAAGCAAAAACACGACAGCGCCGAGCCCGGGGTCAGCACTGGGTAGACACACATGCTAATCTGACCTCTATTGCATCAGATCTCCCTGTGGTCACACCGCCATCCCGGGGAGCCCAGCTTTTATACAGTTTTTCTGGCCTGAGGCGAGAGTTTCCTTTGTTTCTTCTGCAGATTCTCATATTTAGATTAAATCCTTTTTCTGGTGCTACCCTGGACAAAGGTCCTTCCTGCATGCTGATGAAGGCTGTGTCTGCTCCACATTGATGTGTAATTTTCCTAGGGAGTGCTGTCTTCTCGCTTACGGGAACCAGTGGAGGTGATCGGCTGTCTGATATGTGGTACTTGACAGGTCCTTTATCGATGATCTTTTCCCGTTGGTTGTGGAGATCGCCGGGCTAGGTCTGTTGATATGCTAATTACAGCCGTTGTCTATGGCCCCGGGTGCTTGGTGTTTAAGAGGTTCTTTTTATTTTATTTTATTTCATACAACCTTCTTATATTATATAAACACGAATTATAACAACATATATTACACAAATGACACCAAACTGGTAGGAACTGTGTAAGGGTCAGTGAAAAGATTGCCTGATCTGCCTTACAACCATCGAAATGACTGGACACCCTGAGACCCTGAGACCTTGAGACCCTGCAACCCCTACCACTCCCTTAGGACAGGAGTTACTGACCTTGCCGAGGAGGATGTTTGCCAAGGGACTGTGTATAGGTGCGCTTGGTGCTTTCCCATGACGAAGCAGAGTACTGGTTATAGTGTCCTGTTCCTGCACCTGATTTTTTGAAACCACGGGCCTCTGAATACAATAGTTCATAAATCTCCCCACCTTCTGGCCAGAGACCACTCACCTTGGAAACAGACTATAAAATGATTACAGTAATTTCACGATTACAAGCTGCACCTGATTATAAGCCACACTTCCAGGGTGTCGACAACGTTTCGTTCTTCCTCCATATATAAGCCGCACCGGATTATAAGCCGCACTTTCGTTCGCAGCGAGGATCCGTGTGCAACTTTCACAAAGTTGCCAATTAGTAACAGAATCACGGGGTTTACTGGCTTGGCTCGGCGCTGCCGCTCGGCAGGGCCACTCAGGACATGCCCGCCCGCTGCCTGCACCGCTGCGTTTGCTCGCCCTGGCCCAGCGTTGCCGGCCCCTGCTCTGCCGGGCTTCCCCGCGCTGTCAGGCTTCCCTGCGCTGCTGGCCCCGGCTCTGCTGGACGACCTCACGCCGTCAGTTCCCTCCACGCTGCCGGCTCACCCCGCATCGCTGGCCCCCCCCACACTGCTGACCCCCCCCGCACTGCTGGCCCCGCCTCTGCTGGGCTTCCCAGTCTCTGCTGGGGCCGATCGGGCTCCAGCTCGGCTCACACTTCCGGGTTGGCAACTTTTAGAACATTGTCCATATATAAGCCGCTCCGGATTACAAGCCGCACTTCTGAGTTCGGACCAAAATTTTAGTCAAAATGGTGTGGCTTATAATCGTGAAATTACTATACTTTCTGAAGAGACTCTTTGAGATCTCTTTCTCCCCACGGATGGAAGACATGGACGGATGACCTGAGGACGACGTCCCATCTGTTGGTAGCTGTTCCCCCCATCCTCTCCCCCCCCTCCCTCTCTCTCTCTTTCTCGCTCTCTCTCTCCTTTTACCTCGTTTCCTTTATCTCTCTCCCTCTCCCCTCTATCGCAAACTGAGTTGTTGGCACTTAATAAACTGCATTGCTACTTGCTGAATAAAACTTTAGTCCCTTCTAGTTTGTCTTTTGCACTCTGGGGTCAAAAAAACCATCATGATCCCCGCTCAGGTTGTGCGGATCGTGACAAACTGTCAGCTCCCTGAAGGATAGAGAGGTCCTGCAGAGGGACCTCAACAAATTTAAGATATGAGCAATCACCAACTCTGTGGAGTTTAACAAGGGCAAGTGCTGGATTCTGTACCTGGGACAGGGCAACCCTGGATGTATGGACAGGCTGGGGAATGAGAGGTTGGGGAGCAGTTGCTGGAAGGGACCTGGGGGTCCTGGTTGATGGCCAGTTGAATATAAGTCAGCGGTGCCCTGGCAGCCAGGAGGGCCAACTCTGTCCTGGGAGGTGCCAAGCCCAGCATCACCAACTGGTCAAGGGAGGGGATTGTCCCGCTCTGCTCTGCACTGGGGCAACCTTACCTTGAATATTTTGTGCAATTTTGGGCACTACAATATAAAAAAGACACTAAACTGTTGGAGAACATCCAAAGGAGGCCACAAGGATCAGGAAGGGCCTGGAGGAGAAGCTGTATGAGGAGCATCTGAGGTCACTTGATTAGTTCAGCCTAGAGAAGAGGAGACTGAGGGGAGATCTCATTGCAGTCTTCAACATCCTCCCGAGAGGCAGTAGAGGGCCAGGTACTGATCTCTTCTTTCTCATAACCAGTGACAGGACTCGAGGAAACAGCAGGAGTTGAGTCATGGGAGCTTTAGGTTGGATATCAGGGAAAGGTTTTTCACCCAGAGGGCAATTGGGCACTGGAACAGGCTCTGCAGGGAAGTGGTCACAGCACCAAGCCTGAGAGAGTTCAAGAAGTGTTTGGACAATGTTCTCAGGCACATGGTGGGATTCTTGGAGTGTCCTGTGCAGGGCCAGGAGTTTGAGTCAATGATACTGGTGTGTCCCTTCCAACTCAGCATATTCTATCATTCTATGATTCAAACTGAGGGACCACACACTGCCATCCAGTAAGACACCAGGTTCAGCCATTCAGAACATTGAAACCCAAAGTGTTTTCATTGTGATCTTTAATTGCAGAGTGAGTAACCAACATCTGTTCCTCACCCAGAAGCCATAAATTAACCTCAGCAGCTTGGCAGGTAACATTTGCTCTGCTTACTCTGGTAATTTTAACTCTGCCATCTGGGTCATGCCCCCAGCTCCTCAGCCTCCCACTGCATTAATATGGAATGTTGTGCTCCCGTATCTATTCAAAATTTCCTTCATTGTTAACAAGGACCAACTGGAGTGAAACTGTATGGACCATTATTATGTCTGGAATGATAGGATTCCATGTGCTGGATTTCAGTCTCACTTGGTTTATGTCCTATAACACTTGCAAATTAGCCACCTGAATTGGATAGAATGGGATCATTTTTCAGGAGTGATTTAGTGCTTCATCCTGAGGTCCAGTAGGTTCAAGGGGATTTGAAGGAGATAAATAATCATTTTTCTACAGTTTTGTGTTTTCAGGGTCACCCAATATGTTTTTAACTCATTCTTCAGGGGTTACAATTAGTTTTCTAATCTGTACAATGCTGGGTGGATTGGCAGCCTGCATAAACATGATCTCTACCTTTACTTCCCATTTTTGGTTTTTTTTATATTTTCTTCCTGTAGGTGTTTTTCCATTTGCTCAATTTCCAAAATCAGTAATAATTCAGCTGCTTTCCTGCATTCCATTTCCTCTCAGATTTTATTTCTCTCTACTATGCTTTTATCCTGTCTAAATCCTCCAATAACTGTCTTTCCCTGCACTCTGGCAAAGCGAGTAGTGTCCTAAGATGATCATTCTCACTCATAGGCTTATCTACTTGTGTTCCAAATCTTACTTTCATTTCCTTCTCAAAGTCTAATCATGAATTTAGTACCTCTTTTTCTGATTTCAAAGCAGCATATTCTACATCTACAACATTTTATGAGAGAAGGAACTCTTTGATTTCCTTTTGTGCACAAGATAAATGAGTCCCCAATATTGATTTCTGAAATTTTTGGGTTTAGAGGGCTTCTGATCCTCGATACCCCTGGCTCCAAAACCTTAATGGTTGAACTCAAGTTTATTCTGATGTCCTTTGCCAGATGCTCCATGTGAGATCCTGCTCCCCAGTTGCAGTGTAGAGTATATTTTGCATGGCTGGTCCTCTCTAAACAGGTCCAAGAACTGCTGCACAAGTGATTTCCTGTTTGATCTGCTCAAAGGCCTGTTGTTGCTCAAGGCCCCTCTTGAAATAGTTCTTCTGGATCACTTGATAGAGAGGGATCACAAACTGGCTATAACCTGGAATATTCATTCTCCAGAACCCCACAAGGCCAAGGAAAGACATAGCTGCTATTTTGTTAACCACCTCTGTAGGCACATAATGCCATCCATCCTGTCATTTTATTCCCAAGAACTGGATCTTCTGTGCATGTCCCTTTACCTTACTTTGTTTTATGGCAAAACCAGCTTTCTTTTTTTTCTTTTTCCCTTCTCAAACACTTCTGCCTTGTTGCCTCACACAATGATGTCATCAAAATATTGTAAATGTTCAGGGACACCACTCATTTCCATTACAGTTTGGATAAGTCCATTACAGATGGTCGCACTGTGTTTCCACCCCTAGGACAGTCAGTTCCAGGTGTATTGCACACCCCTTCATGTCAAAGCAAGCTGGACTGCACTCTGATGCCAAAGGGGTTGAGAAAAAAACATTGGCAATTTCAATTGCAGCATGCCACTTGGTTGCCTTCAGCTCATACTGAAGCTCTAACGTATCTGGTAGAGCAGCACTTATAGGTGGCATGACTTCATTCAGGCCATGATAGTGTACTGTTACCTCCATTCTCCAATGGACTTTTGCACTGGCCAAATGGGAGTATTAAAAGGTGGGTCTTGTTGATGACTTCTTGGCTCTCCACTTGGTGAATCAGCTCATGGATGGAAGCCAGGCAGTCTCACTTGGTGCACTGTCCTTGTAGCAATTGGCACTTGCTGATCTTCAGCTTGCAACAATCCAACAATGAAGGGATCTTCTGAGAAGCTGGGCAGGGTAGATAGCTGCTTAATCTCTGTATTCACCGTAGCTATACCAAAAGCCCATAAATAGCCTTTTGGATCCTTGAAGTGCCCTCTCCTGAGGTAGTTGATGCCAAAGATCCAAGGGGCCTCTGGGCCAGTCACAATGTGGTGCTTTTTCCACTTGTTCCCTGTTAAACTCACGTTAGCCTCTATTACAGATAACTCCTGGCATTGCACAGTCCAGTCTGTCTGGTCATCCCTTTCCTCCGGGACAATGGCAGGGACCTGCTGTTCCTGTTCTTGATCAGAGTATTAAATGTCTGACCTTTGTGATGCCAGATCAGACATCCCCTCCTGTAGCTTTCTTTTAGGTCTCTGGTAGTAGTTTTACCAGGACCTGAGAGTGCTAATATCTATCAGCCATCTCTCAGAAGTTTACATTTAGCCAGCAGAGAAAGACCGGAGGCCTTACTTGACGAGTTGCACAAGAATCTTTATTTCATGCAAAAGGTGTTCAAGCAGGGATTCTCACAGAACAAAGGAGAGACAGTCATATTTATAGGTTCAGGGAGGATTCAAACTACAGCCAATAAAAGTTTATACAAAGAACAGCATCCAATCTAAGTGAGAAGTTCTAAAGGTAAACTGACCAATTACACAGACTAATTTCTATCCAGTTATCTTCCAAAGTGTTAGGAGAGTGACCAAATTCATAAGGAATTTGGCTCAAACTTGGTATCTAGGATACCTTATCTATTATAGCAAGTTCCAGGGGCCAGGGGAAGATGTCTTTTGAGGAATTGTATCATCCACAATTGTGGTACCTTTTAAGAGGAACTTCTCTTAAGAGAGGGAACAGAGAAGGCAAAACGCGGTGCGTCTTGAGGGTGCAGTGGAATGCTAAAGAAAAAGTCCTTGATGTCAATGACAACAAGAGTCCAATCTCGAGGCAGTATCGATGGTGAAGGCAGACCAGGTTGAAGGGGACCCATTTCCTTGAGGATATTATTTATCTTGCGATGGTCATGCAGAAGTCTCCACCTATTGGTCCCAGGTTTTCACAGAACAAAGACTGGAGAATTCAAAGGGCTTGTGGTTTCGATGATGTGGCCTTTGGCAAGTTGTTCTTGTACCAGGGTGTGCAGTACACGTAATTTGACCTTAGAAAGGGACCATTGTTCTGTCCAAACAGGTTGATCACTTTTTCAGGTGAGGGGTGGAGTTTCAGGACACACACATTCAACAATGGTCCCAAATAAAAATCCCGGTAATGAACTCTGAGAGAAGTGCCCCATTGGGATAGGGCATCCCTGCCCCATAGGGTGATGGGGCCCTTACCACGAATGGGCGGATGGTGACCAACTTGCCTTCAGGGCCTTCAATGATGACGTTGTGCTTGCTCTGCATGGACACAGCGACACCACCAATGCCTGAGATCATACCTGCCACTGGTTGCAGTGGTCAATTTGCTGGCCACTCCAAGTGAGCGATGATGGTCACATCAGCACCTGTGTCCAGCATTCCTGGTCAGCTGATTCTTTCTCCCTTGCAAAAAATGTTGCATTCGAGGATGGACTTGTTCATTCCCATGATTTGCATCGACATTATTGTGGGGTTGAGTGGAATCTGCTCCATGTAGTTTTTTGGAAGCAGGAAAGCTTGTGTGACTGGAGTTTTCTGTGGGAGATAGAAGGGAATGTCCACACATCTAAGTTGAACAAATATTTCTTGTCCAGGTGAAACAGACTGTACTTCAGGCAAAACAAAAACCTGTGATGGGCCATGGAAAGTGTCACCTAGAATCAAAATGTCCCAGGCACCATCGGCTGGTCCTTGCTTTCCTGTGGGAACATGGTAAAAGTTTTTATCTGTAAAGTTCAAAGATAAATTGTTTACCAGCTAGCACCTGGTTCCCATCTATAACGCTCCGTATGTTGGATCTGCTTGATGTAGTCTGGAATCTCCTGTGTCAGTGGGTTGATGTGTCTCCTGGTTTTCACAGGAGGGTTGGGGTGGAAAGCAGTTTTTGATTTGTTGTCGAAGCGTGGGGTTGCTGCTGTGGTCTTGGAGTAGTTTTTTTGATGCAGTTTGTTCTTTTGTTTCTGGGGTTTCTTAAAATTATTATTAGGGTTTGGGGAAGCTGATTTTTCTGGGCAGTCTTTTAGAAAGTGTCCAAGTTCTCCACAGTAAAAGTAGCAAGCATTTTGTTTGGAATTCACCACTGCAAAAACATCTGAGACTCCCTGTGAAATCCCTTTAGAAAGTTCCAGGGCTACTGTGTTTTCGGTGGATGTGTGTTTTCTGCAGCTTTCCACCATTTGTTCAATGGTTGGCTCTGTGTCTATGGGCAGAGCTCTTAAAATAGATTTGCATTGTTCATTTGCATTGCACAAGGTAAGTTTTCTCAATAATTCTTTTTGTGCCTTGGAACTATCAATCTGTTTTTCCAGGACATCCTTAAGTCTGTCTACAAATTTTATGAAACTCTCATCCACACCTTGTTTTATAGTAGAGAAATGCAAGGTAGGTTTTGAGTCATCAGGGGTTAGAAGGAATGAGGTTTTTGCTGCCTTAGCTATTTCTTGCAGAACCTCTTCAGGGAGTGTGCCAATTTGTTTTGAAGGTTTCTCAAATTCACCTTCACCAGCAAGCTGTTGAATGGTGTATTTTGTCCCATTTGGAATCTTGTCATATTTATCAACTAATAGTAATAAATGTTTTCTCCAGTGTCTTTCCCACAACATGAATTCAGCTGAAGTGAGGAGACATCTGGATAGGTTTTTCAGATCATGTGGAATTAGAGTGCGTCCAGAAAAGGTAGCATCTAATGAATTTTCAAAAATCTGGGATGACCTGCCATGTTCTGAAGCCAATTTTGGTAAATCATTAATATATTTTGGGTTGAAATTGTGCCACTCTGCTTCTTGTTGAGCCCCAGGATTCCTGCTTTTCTTAAAAGTAACTGGAAAAGCAGAAATTTTTTGGGTCAATTTCCACTGATCTGAATTTGCAGCTTGAAGTTGGACAGCAGTCCATGGGTCAGGTTTATTTGCATTCAAGGCATTTGGTTCAGAACCGGTGTGGTCTGAATAGGAAATGGTTCGTTGGCAACAATGTTCATGGCTCGTAGAGGATTCTGTCATTGGTTGAGTGGGGAAGCAGCGGGGTGTATGTGTTCAGAGGGATATATGGTTTGTGGGACGTGAGCTGGGTAAGGTCAGTGATGTGACATAGTTTGAGCTGTAGGTGGCGCTGCCTGGGGAGGGCAGCTAGGACCCAGTGAGTGCCCCGGGCAGGCTTGGGGGCATTCATTGGGCATGCGCGGGGGAGCGGCGATAACGCTGTGCGCTGCAGGCGGGGAGAGACCAGGGGGGCTCGTGGAGTGGGTTGGGGGGCATAGAGGGGCTTGGTGAGGAGGGTAAAAGGCACCCGTGACTTGGGGAGGGGGGTGTGGGGCTGTCGCGAATGGTTGAAGGGGACCGACAGGGTAGGGAGCGGGCTGGGTGAGGGGGGATGACGTCACAGGTTGCATGGCTGGCACTGCGCATGCGTGTGTCTCAGCAACTGCTACAGCCAGTCTGCACCGCTGTGCGGGCAGTGCGGGCAGGGACGGCGCAACGGCCGGGGTTACGGGAGGGAACGCGATCGGCGCGGGGGGATGCGGGGGTGGCGTGGGGGAGGTGGGGAGGGGCGGTTCTGGCACCGGCGCAGCGGCGGCGAGGGGGACGGACGTGAGGGGGATTGCCAGGGGGATGGGGACAGGGGCGGGAGCTGCAGCGAGTGAGGTGGGGGGGGGCGTACGGGACTGGGGGGAGCACGGATACAGCCGAGGCGGGCGGGGGAGGGGCAGGAGTTGGCAGGGCGTAGGGGAACGACGCAACGGGTATGGGGGAACGAGGCAGGGGGCGTGTGGGAGTGCGGGCACTGGGGCAGTGGCAGAGGGCTATGGGGGGGCGGGGGGAGGAGGAGGAGGGGGCGCGGGCACCGAGGAGGGAGTGGGGAGCTATGTGGAGTTCGGGGGAGTAGAGGATGGTTGTGCAGCTGCTGGGGGAGGGGGGGACAGGCGGGGGGAGGGGCTGAGAGGGCTATTGGAGCTGGCTGTACTGGGGGAGGGGTGGTTTTAGGGGTGCTAGGGGAGGGGGAAGGGGGTTTTTCATGGTCAGGACACGGGGGGGAGGGATGGGGGAGGGAGAGACGGGCTGGGACAGAGTGGGATCATTTTGAGTGGGAGGAATTTGATTTTTAACTGCATGTACTATATGTTGGAATAAAGAAATAAAAGAAGAAACACGAAAGTTGCCTTGAGTTTGTAAGAGATAGATGTGAGTACCAATAGAGTCTAAGAAGGAGGTTGAAGTGATAGTTTCAGAGTTACAGTGAGGAAATTCAGCAGAAAGCCATTTAATGAAATGTTTTAGGTTAGATTTAGAAAGGGGCCCTTTTGATAAAGTGAAATTGTTAGAAGAAAGCAGATTGGAGATTTTTAGGAAAAGATCTTTCTCAATATGGGAAAACTTGGGATTTGTGAGTTTGTTTCCCATATTTTTGCAAACCAGTAGAAAAAAGAGAAAAAAAAATCAAACAAAAATCCCAGAGAGTGACCCAGAGTTTTCTGCGCGGGTGTTAGAAAGGGCAGACTGGGAATACTCACGGATTCTTCAGTCTATAGGGTCGAGCTGCTGGTTTGTTCTGACTTCGTCGGTTCTCAACTCCGGACTCCTGAGGTTGTCTGACGTTCCTTCAGAGATGCTGCTCTTTTTACAACAAAGAGCAGGTTCTGAAGGGTGCTGATGACTGGAAGACAGAACAGTCGAGAAACTGCCGTTCATCAATGTGAAAACCCAGTTTTCAGACACTGTTCGAGGCGCCACAAATGTAGCTTTCTTTTTGGTCTCTGGTAGTAGTTTTACCAGGACCTAAGAGTGCTAATATCGATCAGCCATCTCTCAGAAGTTTACATTTAACCAGCAGAAAAAGACTGGAGACCTTACTTGACGAGTTGCACAAGAATCTTTATTTCATGCGAAAGGTGGTCAAGCAGGGATTCTCACAGAACAAAGGAGAGACAGTCATATTTATAGGTTCAGGGGGGATTCAAACTACAACCAATAAAAGTTTATACAAAGAACAGCATCCAATCTAAGTGAGAAGTTCTAAAGGTGAACTGACCAATTACACAGACTAATTTCTAACCAATTATCTTCCAAAGTGTTAGGAGAGTGACCAAATTCTTAAGGAATTTGGCTCAAACTTGGTATCTAGGATGCCTTATCTATTATAGCAAGTTCCAGGGACCAGGGGAAGATGTCTTTGAGGAATTGTATCATCCACACCCTCCCCAGGGTCAAAGGAGGTTATTTCAATTCTTTTATGTCTGGGAGATTGCTGATTGCCTTCTTGTCTCTCTGTGGCAACTGCACTGACAGACTTCTGTTATGGCCTGCTACTGAGATGGGGTAACTATGGTTCTTGTTAGTAGATCCCTTGGGGCGAATTAGAATATAATGATGCTGAATAACTGGTGTTTATATATATATTTGGCAGGTTTATTTCAGAACAATTTGGTTGCAATGAAAAGAAGGGATGCAGTTGGTTGGGTTATCTATATATAAGTATAATGATATCACATAATAAAATATATTAGAAAAAAAAAAGGACAAGAGTAGAAGGAGTAGATAGTGGAGAGCAAAGATCTTACCACCCGTGGATCCAGCAACAAGACTTGATTGTTGTAATTAAGACATCTGTCAGTTGAAGTGATGATTGCTGTGTTGATCCGTTGGGGGTGGGGGAAACTCATGAAACAGTTCAGCAGTTTAATATATGTTCAGGTTTAGGTGAGAATGTCCAGGTACCTACCCTGATGGGGGGATTTTTAACACTGGGAATCATGTGCAGTCCTCTGGTGGAAGACCCCAGAAATTAGTCTGGGGGCACTTTCGGTGATCATTGGTGGTCACAGATGCTGTTCCCATACTTTGGGGTTATATGAGTATGAGCAGTTGCTTCTTTTGCCACAGTGTGAATTTTTGTCTGGATGCATTAACCAGGATATGCTAATGATACCGAAATCAACCAGATAGAAACTTTCTAACACAGTTTTGAGTATTAGAAAGCAGGCATTCTTTATTACTGTGTGCTGGGCACTTGAAGAATATCACCTCTAATCAAGCACACTGAGTGTCGAGTTAAGAGATTTTTTATTATACACACTGATTATATATTCATTAGTTACCCCAGCTTACTTGATGTATATGTATGTTTATTTTACATAGTCACACTCCTTAATGGAAGTCCTTATATGGTCTTTTGGGGTCTTCTTTGGTGGTCTTCAGCATCCAGGGTCCCAATATTTTTGATGGCTGTTCCTTGACCCCAGCTTTTGAGTAGACACAATGTTGTTTTGCATGACTTCTGCTTTGTTAGTCTAATCTAGGTACACAGGGCTGAGCTAGCATCCCACTTGCCTGAGTTACATCCTCTATCTACTTCTTCAAGGCTACTTTGTTCACTTTATTTGGTAAGAGTAAAAATGTTCTGTTCTACTGTCCTTATCATTCACCAGATCTTGCCTCCCCCAGGCCTAGAATTAGTGCCTTCCAGTCACAAATCCCTCCCTTCTGTGCTTATCTAAAGTTCCTGCTATTGTGGCTTATGGCAAGTTCCTTCTGTGGACTTGAGAGTGTTTGAGATCAGTAACTCTGCTCTTTGACTTCTAACACCTTCTTGGGTGACCCCTCCTAACAGCTTTCTTCCCTCTCAGTTCACTGACATGGGTTTCCAGCTGAACAGTGGGCTCACCATCCCACTTCCTCATGTCATCCCCTTGGTCACACAGTGTCCTGGGGTGACGTTATGGTGACTTGTATTCCCAGTCGTGTGTTCTGTTCAAGTGAAGGTTTGTTTTGTCTACTTATCAGTTGGCACCCCTCACCCATCGTCTGTGCTTGGGAGGCTAGGTTTTGCTCGCTCTGGCTGGCTCGCTCACTTTGCTTGCTAGCTTGCTTGCTTGCTTGCTTGCTTTGCTTGGCTTGCTAGCTTTAGTTTTGCTGGCTTTTGCTTATTAGTTTAGTTAGGCAGTCCAATTTCCTTCCCTGGACTGTTTTTTTTTTGTTTTTTCCTTCTTTCCCTTTCTGTATACCATCTGAACCTGTTTTGGACCGGACCTGGAACACCGAGGAACACTGGGACTCTGCAATTTGAGATCTGCAGTCATTCCCAGCGCCAGAGACTGATACCACCCACAGGAGAGTTTTTCTGAGTTTGTCACCCTCTCACACCGATGAAAGAGGGTTTTTTTTGCCATCTGGGGTTGTTCATTTTCTTCTCTTGTGTTGGGGAGTGTTTTGTTTGATTAACAAACAGGTTTTTTCCACTTTTTTCCTCTGAGGAAATTCTTCCCGAACCCGGTGGTGGGGGAGGAGTCTTGGGGGGTTTGTTTTTTTTCTGGGGGCTCCTCCCAGAGGTTTTCCCTAAATTTGCCCTAAACTAGGACACACAAAAAGAACCAGAGTGGACCACGCAGCTTGTGCTTAGGGCTTCCATTTCCTCTGGGCAGAGCAGAAGGGAACTGATTTCTTGCACCACCCCTGACAGCCAAGAACTGGTCCATAGGGATAAAGACGTTCAGAGATTTTCTTCAAAGTTTTGGAGCCAGGAAAATAGTCTCTACAGTTGGTGTATTCATTTCCTGGTAATACAGTGCTGCCAAGCTGTTGGAATATGGTGCAGGGGTACTTTGAATCACCTTCCTCCATATGGCTTGTGTGCAAGGGACATCCTCTGGATCTTTAGGCACATTATCACTTTTTAGCCTGGCCTGCACCTATCGAGCCACAATTCAGTACTCTCAGAGGACTATAGTTGAGGCAGGAACCCAAACTGCATTTGAGGACACTATAGGTGAGACAGTAACTCAAATCACAGCAACTACAGTAATTGCCCCAGTAGTGAAAAATAAAGAAAAATATAAAGCATGCTACAGGTCCATATCATAGATTTAAAAGGCAGGAAGAAGAAGAAGGAGAATGAGGAAAGGAAAGGTCAGATCAAGAAGCTGGTCCTTCAACAAAGAAATTGAAGAAAGGGGTGAGGCACATCAAACAGGAAACTGAAGTTACCTGGTCCCTGACCTCATCAGAGCTTCAAGACTTGTGGAAAATCTACAGCTGCCATCCAGATAAGCAGCCTGGCTGCTCCAGTGCTGGGATAATGGGGCCAACAGTCAGCAATTAGGTGGTCAGGAAGTCCAACAGCTGGGATCCCTTGCTAGAGTTCAGGAAATTGAAAGAGGAACTGAAAAAGAAGGAGCAATTTTCAGCCTCTGTAGACAGTTCCTCTCAAGTGTGAGGGCAAGATATCCATTTAAGGAAGATCTTGTGAACTCCGTAGGGAAGTGGACCACTATAGATGAAGGTATCCAGTACTGGAGAGAATTAGCAGTGCTGGAAGTCATCTACAGTGATCTAAAAAGTGATAATGTGCCTAAAGATCCAGAGGATGTCTTGCACACAAGCCATATGGAGGAAGGTGATTCAAAGTACCCCTGCATCATATTCCAAGGAGGTAACATAAAAAAGGAGATCTTTATTTGAAGGCCTTCAGAGGTACTTATGGAAAGATGTCCACACAGGGTGAATACAGTTTTTATAAGTTTTAGGAAATTAGCATAAATAATAAAAAGCATCAATTAGGAGGAGAAGTGGTGATTCAATTTTCCCCCAGGTCAAGCCCCTTCTCTGGAGCCACCCCCCACCCCCCCCTTTGGTACTAGCTGTACTTTGTCCATGAAATGTATCTCAAAGAGCTGTTCTCTGCCTTGGTTCCCAGGAAAAACTGAGATAGCATGGGGGCCCTGCACCCCCAAGGGCTTGGAGATCTGGAATTTGTTTTGTCTTTCTGTTTAGGGAAAGGCCATGGAAAAGTACTGGGAAAACTAGCTACTAATACAATAGGCTACAGAGATACAAATAATATATGTTCAAGGAATATAAGGAACATAAAAGGAAAAAAGGCAAAAACCAAACAGCATCATTGCTGTGCCAGTGCTGCTCAGCAGCAGTCAAAACACCAGTCTATTCTCAACACCTTTCTAGTTCCCAATGCTGAGCACAGTGCTGTGAGGGTTGCTATGGGAAAAAGTAACCGCATCCCAGATAAACACAAGATACTTCTCCCCATATGTGTTGGGTTTTGTGTGGGATTGGGTTACCTTTTTTCCCTGTGGCTAGCATGGAGCTATGGTTTGGATTTGTGCTGGAAACAGTGTTGATAATACACAAATATTTTAGTTATCACTGAGCAGGGCTTACACAGAACCAAGGCCTTTTCTGCTTCTCACCCCATCCCACCAGCAACTAGGCTGAGGGTAAACAAGAATTTGGGAGAAGACACAGCTGGAATAAGTGACCCCAACTGACCCAAGGGATATTCCAGACCATATAACATCATGCTCAGTATATAAAGGTGGGGGGAGAAGGAGGAAGTGGGGGGATGTTGGGAGTTATGGCATTTTGTCTACCCAAGTGTTTCAGTTTAAAAGACAGGTGCCTGCCAAGGAAGGCAGGAACCTCCCTTGAAATGGAAAATATGACCCCCTTCCCTTCAAATTATTATAACTTTGAAATTATGGGGCTTTCAGGCAAAGATATGAAAAAAGGAATAACAGTTATTTACTAGAATATATATATAAGAAGGCAAACAAACAACAACAAAGGCAGCAATAACAAATAAACCCCCTCTTCCCCCACAGAAACCCAATAACAGCCTTCTCTTGGCCGTCAAGCCTTTTCCCCTTCGACCGCAGCTGGCAGGGGCACTGTTGATTCCCAGCCAGGCAGGGCAGGTGCAATAGTTCCCCCGGCTGCAGGGGGCACTGTGGCATGAGCATGGTTAATGGAGACTTGGCTGGCGGGAGAGAGAGAAAAGGGGTTCCCTTTGCAAGCTCGTGGGGAGCGGCCAGTCACAGGGGATGTCTGCCACTCCAGGTGGCAAAATGGACTGTAGCAGGAACCTCGGAGCAGCAAGCTGGAACAGCAGAGGTGAGCACACCCATTGTGACAAAGTGTAGCAAAAACTTTGAAGCCATGGCAGGAGTTGCAGGGCTCTGGGTGGACATGGAGTGTTGGGTTAAAGTGTACCAAAAAACCTGAAGCAGTGGCAGAAAGCAGTGGGGCTGGGCAGCAGCAACCAGGCTTCTGCAAGCAGCTGCCACAAGCAGCCAGGAGACGCTCCCTCTGGAGAGGGGGAGAGGGTTGAGGTTCCTGGTCTCCCCTGAGGCACCTGAGCAGACGGTGAAGGTCCTTCCCAGTGAGGTCAGGTGTTGAAAAGGTCTCAGTTCAATGACCACTCTTGCAAGCAAAAACTCATCCACGGTAAGGAGAAGCAGTGAAGGACGAAACTCTGTAGTGGCAGTGAATCCTCAGGGCAGTAAGTCTGGCACCAAAACCACCTACCGCCCCGCCTCCGATCCTGAGAGCAAGAGAGCAGGAGGAGGCTGAGCCCAACCCCTGACCCCCAGCCCAGTCTAGTGGTATCTCTGCACTTCACAAGAGAAAACCCCCCAGCTACCAAGCTCACTCCCTGTAGGTACAGAGTTTGTGGTAATTGGGAATGGGTCTGTGGACGAGCCTCATCCCTAATGGGCTACAACTATGTGGGACAGGTGAACAGTATTGAAGGGAAAGAAACATGGAATGCTGAGGTGAACTGACCAATCACAAAAGGGGAGAGAGGGCACACAGGCAGAATGCCTGTAAGATGAAGAGTGTAAAAGGTTGTGCTGGAAAACAATAAAGTGCTGATGCTTGAAGCCTTCTTCAGTGGCAGTTGTACCTCCACCAGCTAAGAGAATGCAGCCAACTGTACTCCTCCCGCCCTTGGCCACATCTTTTGTCTCTTAAGTACCTGTCGTTCTCATCTCTTAGGCAACAAATAGGAGAAAAATTCCCTGAAAGAAATAAAGGAAAAAATTCTAACCTCTAACACCAAGTAACCCGGTCCTGCTCTCCTGGAGGTGGCTGAACACCTGCCTGCCTATGGGAAGCAGAGCAACAATTGCTTGTTTTGCTGTGCTTGCACATGTGGCTTTTGCTTTCCTATTAAACTGTGTTTATCTCAACCCATGAGTTTTATCACTTTTACCATCTGATTGTCTCTCCCATCCCACTGGTGGGGAAATGAGTGAGCAGCTGCATGGGGCTTGGCGGCTGGCTGGAGTGAAACCACAGCAACACAGAAAGCAAAATAAGTTATTGAGAAAGCTAACCCCCAAATGTTGTAATTCAATATCCTAGATGTATTAAAAATGGTAGATTCCTTGACCCCTGCAAATTTCCTTTGGTCTGACCCTCTCCCCTCTGCAATTACCTTATTGGTAGGATGCCAAATTCCCTTGGCCTCTCTCTGAGCCTTGAAAAGTACCTGGGCTCGTTGTACTCGCTCTCTTTTTCCCTCTGGAATCCCTCCAGAAATAAACCTTGGAATTTCTTCAGGAGGAGAGAGCCTCTTTTATATCTTTTATCCTTGTTCATCCTGGGATCTCAGGCTTTCCCCTGCTACTGAGCTAGCTGGGGAGTGGGGGAAGCCTCAGATAGACACAGCAGTTGGTGTTCCCAATCGTGGGGCTTTCCTGAGAATTCTGAGAGCCTTACGCGTGGCTGGGAGTCCCTTAAAAGGATATTCAGTAAGTCTAGGGGACTGTTCAACTCCCCTGGGGGCAAGAAGCAACTTTTTGTGTAGTTTCAGCCCACAGGGATGGAATCGGCAATTCGTTCAGCCCAAGAGTGAGTCGGTTTCTGAACAGGGACCTTACCCACAGCTACATAGACGTCGGTGCCCGCTGGAAAGGGATGAGTACAGCCCCTGGTTAAGGCGGGGCGGGTCCTTGGAACTCCACGTGGGGCGACTCGGCAGGCACGCGGTGTGGCTCGACGGGCATGCATGGCAGTGCGGCACCGGCAAGCAGTGGCTTGGAATGGCTTGGCACAGCGCTGCTCCAACAGCAATGCAACACTGCCCCAACAGCAGCGCAGGCGCCCCTCGGTGATTTGCGGTGGCTTTACTCTGCGGTGCTGCTCAGAAGCGGTGCCGTCGGTGGTCCCGGCGGCTTTTGCCAGTGGCGCGCGGTGGCAGTAACACTGGCTGCCTTCGTGAAAGACCCCGTGGCAGGCACAGTCCACGGGGCGGGGGGGAGGGGGGGGGGGGGGCGCGAAAAGTGGCAAAAAGCATCAGAGCTTCTCCGGTGCTGGCACTGAGCGGGAAAATAAAAACAACCACTTTTTTTTTTGTGCTTTAACTGTGTATTAAGGGTAGATAAACAGGGCAGATTGCTTTAAAACATGGGTGCACAACTTTCTGCTCAGCAAAACAGTGTATTTTCCCAGCTAAGGGAAATATTAAGTGCTGAAGATGTTTTAATCGCTAAGAAAAGATTAGCACATTTTACAAGCTGGCTGTCTGTTGAAAAAATCAGACCTTGAATTGTAAGACAAATTCGGTTCTATTTTGGGATGAAATAGGGGATTTATTAACATTAAAAGTGGAAAATGGAGATGAAACAGCCTCTATATTCCTCCCGATATTCTTACAAATTCGGAAACTTTTACTTCAAACAGAAAACAACAGACAGCAGCAGCAAAGCAGCACGGATTCCCCTTCCCTTTCTCAAAAACCCTCTAGCCTAGAACTGGAGGGGACCCGCTGGTCACCTTGGGAACCGCAGGGCACCTAGCATAACTGTAGCTGCTCTGGGCCCCCGAGTCTTCCCCAGTATCCTGGTTCTGATGATTATTAGCAAATTCTCATCCATTCTTCCTTGTACCCTTCTGTCCCGATTGTTTTAGCTACGGTCCAGTGTTCTGAAAACTATAAAAGTGACTTCCCTTCCTCTCAGGGCACCGGTCACGTGGCTAAGCCTGAAGGGGCTAGGGGCAAGATCCAAGATGGCACTGGCCATGTGGCTTGTCCCCAGGGGACTGTAGACCACATGGTGGGGGGTCAGTATGGTGGTAGCCACATGTTTCCTCCTTCATCCCACAATACCTTTTTCCCTCTGGTCCCTTCCCCCAACCCATTCCCCTCCCATAACCCATTCCTGCCCTCGGCTGCCCTGCCCCCCTCCCTCTTCCAACAGCCTGCCCTGCATAACATCACCTTGCAACCCCGCACCCACGTGTTTTAACCCTGGTTCCCACGGTTACCCCTCCCCTGCTCCAACTCAGGTTTCACATGCCTGCCCTCCATGCTACTGCGGGAGCGGAGGCGAGGGGAGGGGGAGGATGGAGCTCTTGCAGGGTTCAGTACTGGTGGGGATGAGGGTGGGGAGGGCTCAGCTCACAGCCCTTTCGGGGCAGATAGTTTTCCTGTGGTGGGGGAGGGTGGACAGCCTCCCGGGCCCGGTGGCGGAGGGGGTGCCCAGCCCTGGAAGTCAAAACCTGGGAGAAGAATATATACCAACAGCAGCTCCCGTGGTTTATCTTGGTAGGAGAAATGGCAAGAGAAGTTATCAGACTTTGTCCTATGAAGATAAAAAGGAAATTTGTAAAGTACAAAGAGAATTTGGCAGAAGCAGTGAAATATTTAAAGGCATGATGTGAGCTACTTTTAATATGCATGAAATGGTACCCAACGATAGGATTTGTTCAGATGTCTGTTAACTCCCTCACAGTATGATCTGTGGGAAAGCATGTGGCAAAGATATTTAAGGATGCTTCTGCAAGAACTGGGAACCTGTTGGATTTCTGGCATGGCTCTCCTCATAGCAGGTGAAGTTGGTGGATTTTAGTATATTTTCTCATGTTGCTTCAGCTTCTCAGAGGTCTTGGGTTTTGGGCGGCCCCTGCCAGCTCCTCAGACCAAGAAAAAAAAAATCAAGTCAAAACAGTTCAAAACAAAACAAAAAACCCCCCAAAGAGCCACCAAAAGGATTTGCTGGTGAAAGCCTCCAGGCTAGGGGAAGGAAAAAAAGGAAACTTCTTGCTTCAAGCTAGCAAAAAAAAAACAGTCCAGCCAAAGCAAGAATGTAACATCCTGGTCCACACTGCCTGGAGCACCCGGAGATGAGAGGGTTTTGAACCAAGCCACGCAGGAACCCAATGCTCCCCACTTCACCCCCAAGTCCATCTTAAAGCTACAGCAACCATTTCTGAGCATAAAGCAGACAATTAGGGAATAAAGTATCATCATAAAATCACCCCAAGACAGACCTGCCCCAGGGGTGGGAAATCCAAAGTGGCATGGGAATTGGGAGGATATAGGTCAGATTTTGAAGAAATACTCTGCTCCAATGGTTTGGAACTTCCCCCCTGAACAAATACAGAACCTAGCTGAAGTAGCAGAATATTTGAAGTAAAATTGAAATGGCAGCTCCAAAGAGGAGCAGCTTATTGCAGTGTGCTGTGCCCTAGCTAATGTTTATCATACACTGCTCAATACCGGACAGCAGAACCCACAGCCAGAGGGGAAGGGGAACAAATCAGCAGAAACAGCAGTCACTCAGGCTGCAGTTAAACCAGAAGGGTACCTTAAGCCAATAGCAGTTACCCCTGTCCAGAGGATAACATACAAGACCAGATCTATTCGCCTAGTGAATGATGTTGGGGAGGCAGGACCCTCACAGCCAGCATAGGAATCAGAACCAGAAATAATCACTGAATCCTTATCCTTATAAAGTCTCCACAATCTGAGGAAACACTTCACCCAATGAATCAACGAGTCTGTATTGAGCTGGTTGATCCAATCTGGGACACTGCAGGTGATGGTACAATTTTTGATGGTAATGAAGCAAGGCATTTGAGCTCTCGGTCACATGATGTGGGCGGGTATTGACCAGAGGATTGTGAGGAGGCCAAAACCTCTCTGCCTCTGGACACAAGTCTTAGCAAGTGTGACGGAAAGATACCTTTGCCCAGAAGATCTCCAGCTGCAGCAAGGCCCTTGGAAGACCATGGAGCAAGGAATCAAACGCTTTTGAGAACTGACCATGATGGAGATCCATTCCTCAAATGATGACCAACCCACTAAATGTCCACACCTTGTTAAATGTACAACACAGATATGGTTGAAACTCGTACAACTCAGACCAAAGGCATGCCTCTTTCTTAGTGAAAAGAATGAGGGACTTGTCTTAACAAACTGTGGATCTGATGGTAGATAAAACTAGCACTGAGAGATTAAAGAAACAATGGGAAGGATTCCACTGATTGATGAATGGAATGAAAGAGGTTTGTCTTTACAAACAAATTGTAGGTCTGCTGATAAATAAAATCGGATACTGAGGGATGAAAGAAACAATGGGAGGAACCATAAATTCTAAAGGAAAAGAAAAAGGGGGTTATACATTAGAAGGGAGTCTTAGGCACTAGGAGTTTTGAGAAGTCTGTAACTCTCAAGTACCTCAGCCAATGGGGAAAAGAGAGGGACATGAAGCCGGGAAATTAGGATAAAAAGGAGGCTGCATCCTCCAAAATTTTGAGAGACCCCAGGGGAATGCCTCATGGCCTCTCCCTTTATTTGAATAAAGTAACAGGACTCCTCTGACTCCTTTTTAGACATAAACCTCTGGTGTTTGTGGATCAATTCTCCTGATGTTACAAAAAAGGTACTGGAAATTTGTCATACAGCAGTTAAACATCAAGGAACAATATGCAGGCAAACAACTGAGTTGTAACCGAAATAGCAGCAACCTAGATTTATTGAAGAGATTATAAAGGTGTGGCAAGTATATTGTGATTTCATGTGATTTAGTAGTGAGAATAGCTCATGGTAACTTCAAACATTATTGAAAATACCCATTCATAGTCAGGACTTTGCTGGTGTAAGCATGACTTTGTCAGGGTATTTTAAAATGCAGCTTTACTGAGAAAAATGACAACAGTGTAAAGGCAAATTGCCCTTCAAACCTGCTCTGTTTGCAGATGCTAAGACAGCTTTTTGAGATTGCCTGTACAATAGATTTGAGCTTGGACTATTAAAGGTAATGGGATATAAATATTGGAGGCTAAACCAGCAAGAACCTAGTTATATAATAAGACCATGAGTTTTGCACACATAACTCAGATTGGTCAGTGGGTGTGTAAGACTGACATGTATATAAACAACTACAAAGGGTTTCAGATTATTCTTAAGGAGTGAGCTACTGCTCACTGCACTTTTGGACTATCACTGTACTTAAACTGTTTTGATATCAAGTCCAATTTCAATTTATATGTGGCAAGGAAGAATAACTGCACTTAAATCACTAAATAGGTGTACCTATCTGAAATGCTGTCACATGTGTCTTCATGGCAAAAGATTCACAATAAACTTACCTTATTAAAGTTGTGGGGTAAAAAGAAAGTAAAGTGGTAAAACTGGCATAATTCTGTCTGCCTTTGCAGTGGAGTTTCATGTGCTAATTACAGTAAATTCACGAATACAATACGCACTGAGTATAAACCGCATCGCCGGGTGTTGGCAAACATTTTGTTTTTTGTCCATAAATAAGCCTCACCTGAGTATAAACCGCTCTGTCGTTCGCAGCAAGGACCTGCGTGCAACAAAGTTGCCAATTAGTAACAGAACCACGGCAGGGCGGGGTTTACTGGCTCAGCTCGGGCTGTGCAGGCTCGGCCCGCTCGGGGCTGCCAACGGGGCCAGGGGGCCCAGCCCAGTGCTACCACTCGGCGGGGCCGCTCGTGACCGGCCGCCGCCTCTGGGCTCGCTCGCCCTGGCCCAGCGCTGCCCCGTGGTGGCAGGCAGGGACGGAGGCCCCCCAGCTCCCACGGCAGCGGAGGCGGGCGGGGACAGAGCCCCCGCCTCCTCCCCGAGCCACAGCGCTGGCAGCACGGGGCCCCGACTGCCTCCCCGAGCCGCGGCGATGGCGGCACGGGGCCCCCCCTTCTCTCCCCCGGGCTGCGGCAGAGGAGGGAAGGAGAGAGCTCTCCCACCTCTCTCTCTGCCCCCCGTGCTGCCTGCAGGGAACCAGGCTCCACCCGTGGCGCAACAGAGTAACAATTTGTAACAATCGCGAAATGCCGGCTTTTACTAGCAGGTGCTCGACTCGGCACCCTGGCTGGCACTTCTGAGGTTGTAAATGTCAGAAAATTATTCACATATTAGCCGCTCCTGAGTATAAGCCGCATTTCCGGTGTGGGAGCAAAATTTTAGTCAAAATGGTGCGGCTTGTATTCGTGAAACTACTGTATATCTAATTCTCGAATAGCTGCTGCAGATAAAGATCAAGGTTTGCCTTCAAGTGAGCAAAGGAATGCCTGATTTATAAGTGGCATGTGCCTCCCCTAGCTAACTGCTACCAGTAAGTGTTGTGAATCATGCAATGTGCTGACACCGGGCTTGAAAATTAATTACAGTAATTTCACGAATACAAGCCGCACCAATTTGACCAAAATTTTGGTGGAAACCTGGAAGTGCGGCCAATATTCCGGGGCGGCTAATACATTAACAAAATTCTAAAAGCTGCCAACACGGAAGTGAGAGCCCACGGCAGCCCCAAGCCAAGCTGGAGCCCGGCCGGCCCCGGCAGAGGTGGGAAAGCCTGGCAGAGGCGGGGCCAGCAGTGTGGGGGGCGGGCGGCAGAGCCTGAACCAGCAGGGCGGGGCAGGGGGGCGGCAGAGCCCGGGCCAGCAGGGCGGGGGAGCCCGGGAGAACTGGGGCTAGCAGTGCAGGGGAGCATGGCAGAAGCAGGAAGGCCGACGGGTGGGGCTGCCTGGCAGCGGGGGAAGCCCAGCAGAATCGGGGCCAGCAGCGTGGGGGAGCCCAGCGGTGCGGGGGCCTGCAGTGCCGACCAGGGCGAGGAAACGCGGCGGCGGTGCAGACGGGAGGGGGCGGCCGGCGAACCTGGCGGCGGCGGCAGCCCTACTGGCAGGGCTAGCAAACGCGGCGCGGGGTGGCCGGCGAGCCCGGCGGCGGCGGCAGTAGCCCGCCGGCCGGGCGAGCGAACGCGGCGCGGGGTGGCCGGCGAGCCCGGCGGCAGCGGCGGCGGCGGCGGCGGCAGCCCTGCCGGCAGGGCTAGCAAACGCGGCGCGGGGCGGCCGGCGAGCCCAGCGGCGGCGGCGGCAGCCCGCCGACCGGGCGAGCGAACGCGGCGCAGGGCGACCGGCGAGCCCGGCGGCGGCGGCGGCAGCCCCGCCAGCCGGGCGAGCGAACGCGGCAGCGGGGCGGTGCTGACGGGAGAGGGGGGCCAGCGAGCCCAGCGGCGGCGGCAGCCCTGCCGGCAGGGCGAGCGAACGCGGCGCGGGGCGGTACTGACGGGAGAGGGGGGCTAGCGAGCCCGGCGGCGGCGGCAGCACCACCCGGCCAGCCCCGCCGAACCGTGGCGCTGAGCTGGGCCACCCGGCCCCGTCGGCAACCATGAGTGGGCCGAGCCTGCCTGGCCCCACCCCGAGCCAGTAAACCCCGCTATGCCGCGATCCTGTTACTAATTGGCCAATTTGTGAAAGCTGCGCACGGATTCTCGCGACGAACGAAAGTGCGGCTAATATTCGGGGTGCGGCTTATCTATTGACAAAGACAGCAACATTGTCGAGGCACCGGAAGTGCGGCTTATAATCCATGCGGCTTGTATTCGTGAAACTACTGTACTGTTCCATCCATATCCACCCAAAATATTTACAAGCAGGGATCTTCCAAATTTTCTAAGGAGGCACTGTATCCTACAAATACGAACCTTCCTGTCCACAAACTGAAACATTATCCATTTGCAAATATTTCTCCAGGTGTATAAGTTTCTAAATGTAGTGATAAGAGCTAACAACATTATAACTTAGCAAAGAATCAGTGTTAATTTAGTCCAATCAGACCTCTAAATCAAAATTCCTGAAAAGGAAGTGTACATCCCACATGACAAGTTCTACCAATCATGTATATATCACCATTTCTGTTAAAGAATTTAGATCTTGCTATGTTACCAATATGCAGGAAGATGCTACATTCACACAGACAGCTTTGAATCTATCCAGTAAACAATCCTGTTAAAAATTGCAGCTCACTGAAAATACAAGGTTAGTTTTAACAGAGCTCCAGTGAGTACGCAACATCATCTGTTAACTGAACAACAAACTCTCCCGTCTCCATCTCAGCAGTTCTTTGATTATAGAGTAACCTAAGGGAGTGTGTTGGCCACGGTGTGTTGGCTCTTGGCAAGTGCTAGGCGGGGGGGGGGGCTGTTTCTCCCAGGGGCCTGAGAGGGGACAGGGAAGCTTCAGCATTCCAGGAGCCCAGTAAGGGTGGGAGACTATCTGGGGGTGTCATACATGCCCTAGTGGCCAATACTGTCATGGCGTCATCCAAGGGTGGGGGACTCCGAAGAACTGGAGGGGCTTTCAAGCAAACACGGCAGTGGAAGTAGTTGAGAAAAGAGAGAAGGTCATCCAGGATTCTGCTAGGAGCCGGCTTTGCCATTAAAAAGAGCAAAGTCAAAGGACCTGCCCGAAAGATCCAGTTCCTGGGAGTAAAGTGGCAAAATGAACGGCGCCAGATCGCCACTAAAATCATCAATAAGATCACCACGATGTCTCCACCGACCAACAAAAAAAACCCCACAAGCTTTCCTAGGTGCCATAGGCTTTTAAAGAATGCACATTCCTGAGTACAGTCAGATTGTGAGCTTTCTCTACCTGGTCACCTGCAAGAAGAATGATTTCCACTGGAGTGCTGAGCAGCAGCAGGCCTTCACCCAGATCAAGCAGGAGATCGCTCATGCGGTAGCCCTTGGCCCAGTCAGGACGGGACCAGAGGTGAAGAATGTGCTTTATTCTGCAGACGAGAACCATAGCTTGTGCTGGATCCTTTGGCAAAAAGTGCCTGGAGAAACTCGAGGCTGACCTCTAGAATTCTGGAGCTGAAGCTACAAAGAGTCCGAAACCAATTACACTCCCACAAAGAAAGAAATCTGGACTGCCTATGAAAGAGTTCAAGCTGCCTAAGAAGTGATTAGCACAGAAACCCAACTCCTCCTGGCACCCCGACTACCAGTGCTGAGGTGGATGTTCAAAGAAAAGGTTCCACCTCTCTTTTAATGGCTCCTCATTCCAAGTCTTAATGTACATGTTGTCTCCCGGAAAGATGTCGTGAACTGAATTCTCAAGAGTCAGCGGCGTATTCCACACAAGGGCCCTGAGCTAAAGTTTTCCCAAGAGACAGAACATAATTATGCACTTCCTGCTTCCCCGTGAAATATACATTCGGATTAGGATCGGGAGATTCATATGGTTTCCCATACAATATCTCATAAGGACTGACTGACATCCCACTCCTAGACTTTATCCAAATTCTCAACAGTGCTATGGGTAAAGTCTGTAGCCACTGCCATTTGGCTTCTTGGCATATTTTACTGATTTGTCTTTTTAATGTCTGGTTCATCCACTCTACCTGTGCACTTGACTGGGGTCTCCATGGTGTATATAGGTCCCAAGTTATCCCTAGCAACCAACTCACTTCTTTTACCATTGTGGCTATAAAATGTGTGCCCCTATCTGATAATATCCCTATAGGCACTCCAAATCTGGGAATGATCTCTTGTAGTAACCATTTAACTGTTTCCTTTGCTTGGTTTGAGAGACAGGGAAGGCCTTCTTGCCATCCAGAAAATGTATCAACCCCCACTAAAAGATATTTATATCCTCAAGTCCTTGGTAACTCTACAAAATCTACCTGCCAATAGTGTCCTGGTTCTATACCTACCCGAATTCTTCCTAGCTGTGCCTGTCGTCTAACCACTGGGTTATTTCTCAAGAAAATCTCACATTTTGCCATTATTGACTTTACCATGGATAACATTCGTACTGAGATTAAATTTTGCTTTAGCAATTTCACCAATGCTTCTGCACCCGAATCACATTCATTATGTTTAACTTGTAGAACTTCTCTCATTATCAAGGGGTGTACCACTATTTGCCCTTGTGTAGTTACATACCACCTTTCTGAATTCTTTTGTGCATTCAGCAAATGTCCCAGTCTCTTGTCTTCCACTGAATATCTTGGCTTTGGAGGCAAATTGAATTGAGATACATTATGCTTTAAAGGTATCAATGCCATTGCTGTTTGCACCTTTTTTGCAACTTGGCAGGCTGTCCAGTCTGCCTTTTGATTCCCCTCACAAATTTTGGAACTTCCTGATTGGTGTGCTTTACAGTGTATGATTGCTACCTGCTCAGGTTTTTGCACTGCTTTTATCAATTGCAGGATTGCATCTTGATGTTTAATGTGCGTACCTTGAGAAGACAGCAATCCTCTTTCTTTCCACAGTGCTCCATGCACATGCACCACTCCAAAAGCATATTTTGAGTCAGTCCATATGTTCACCTTTTCCCCTTCACTTAATTCTAGTGCTCTGGTTAAGGCAAGCAGTTCTGCCCTTTGGGCAGATGTGTTTGGTGGTAATGCTTTTGCCTCTACTACTGTACTGATTGTTGTTATTGCATATCCAGCGTATCTGGTTCTGTTCTCCATGAAGTTGCTTCCATCTGTGAATAACTCCCACTCTGGTTGCTCTAGCAGGACATCTTTTAGGTCTTCTCTCACTGAGTAGGTGTATTCTATTACTTCTACACAGTCATACTCTAGTGGGCCTTCTTCAGTTGTGGTACCTAGAACCAAGGCTGGATTCAAAAGATTAGTTGTCTTTAATGTGATATCATCCTGCTCGGTCAGGATTCCCTGGAATTTTATCATCCTGCTTGGAGATAACCAATGGCCCCCCTTTTGCTCTAAAACAGTGGTTACCATGTGTGGCACATAGACATCTATGTGTCTTCCCATTGTGAGCTTCCTGGCTTCTTGTATCAACATTACAGTGGCTGCAACTACCCGCAGGCATGAAGGCCATCTGGCACTTACATAGTCAAGTTGTTTGAAGAAATAACCCACCGGCCTTTTCCAGCTTCCCAGATGTTGGGTCAGGACTCCCAGTGCCAGGCCCAACCTTTCATGTACAAACATCTGAAAGTCTTTAGACAGATCAGGTAACCCTAATGCTGGAGCAGTTGTCAGTGCTTTTTTCAATTTTAGGAAGGCCTCTTTCTGTGGTTTGCTCCAGGTGAACGGCTGCTTCTTCTGAACTTCATACAGGGGTTTCGCAATTAGCCCATAGTCCATGATCCACAGACGACACCACCCTGCGATCCCACAAGAAAGACTCGCAGCTCGTGGAGATTCTGGGGCTCTGGAATAGCACAAATAGCTTGGATATCGTTAGTACCTAGTTTTCTCTGTCCTTGTGAGATTTCACATCCCAGGTAAATTACAGTCTGTTGGGCAATTTGTGCCTTTTCTCTAAACACTTTGTATCCTCCCATTCCCAGCGAATTTAAAATCTCAATTTTTACCTTTATGCCGGTTGCCTTTTCCTCTGTCGCTATCAGTACATCATCAACATACTGCAAAAAAAGATATTGATCTCTTAGTACTTGCCCCTCTTTGGTCCAGATCTCTAGTTCCTTTGCCAGTTGGTTTCCAAATAGGGTTGGGCTGTTCTTAAATCCTTGGGGTAGTCGCGTCCAAGTGAACTGAGTCTTCCTTCCATTTCCTGGATTTTCCCACTCAAAGGCAGTTTCCTACTTTCTTTGTCAATGGGTGTGCAGAAGAAAGCATCTTTTAGATCAATTATGGTAAACCATTTATAAATCTCTTTTATGGATGTCAACAATGTGTAGTTATTTCATTTATTGCTCTTAGATCCTTTATTAACCTATATTCGCCATTGGGTTTCTTTACTGGGAATATTGGTGTAATATATTCTGATTCACATTCTTCTAGAATTTGATATTTTAAGAATTTTTCAATAGACTTTGTTATTCCTTGCCATGCTTCTGTTTTCATAGGATATTGTTTGACCTGTACAGCTTTTGCCCCCTTTCTTAATTCCACATGTACAGTAATTTCACGACTATAAGGCGCACCCTTTTGACTAAAATTTTCCCCCGAACCCAGAAGTGTGCTTTGTAGTCCGGTGCACCTTATATGATGTACAAAGTTGCGACATTTGCCACCCTGGAAGTGTGAGCTGTGAGCCGTGGGGGGAGCCGGCAGTGCCGCGGCAGCTGGGTGGAGGCAGGCCCAGGGGCCCATGGCACCGCCCCTGTCAGGTCCAGGTGGGCCCAGGGACCCATGGCTGCTGGGTGGAGGCAGGACCTCGGCCAGCAACCGCGTGGGAGGAGCTGGGGGCGGAGCCTCTCTGCAAAAAAAAAAGTGCACCCTATAGTCCAGTGCACCTTATATGATCTACAAAGTTGCGAATTTTGCCGACTTCCGGGGGGTGCACCTTATAATCTGGTGCGCATTATGGTCATGAAATTACTGTACTCGCTGTACTACTTTAGATTTTCCAGGTATATCTGTTTCCCATACAGAAGGGATCACTGCATCTTCTACTTCCCTAGGGATTACAGAAACCGGTTTCTCTTTTATCATTAAAATTTTTCCTGTTTTTGACTCAGATATCTTCATTAGTAGTTCCCCATTCTCAAAGGTAATTACTGCATCAAGCTTTGCCAATAAATCTCGACCTAGAAGTGAAATAGGGCATTCAGGCACATACAAGAAGTCATGGATTAACACTTTGTTCCCAAAACACAAATCTAAGGGTTGTAGGAATGGCCATTATCCTCCTTCCCTGTTGCTCCAACTGTTGTGGTTGATTTGTTCCCGATTCGACCTTCTAGGTCATTTAAGACTGAGTGGGTAACTCCTGTGTCAATTAAGAACTTTACTTCTTTTTCGCCCAACTGTAATGTGACTAGGGGCTCCTGGGGTGTGGACCCAGCATATAACACCATCACCTTGGCAGCATCTCCCTGCTGGAACTGATCGCCCTGGTAAAACTGGTTTGGGCACTCTCTCTTCCAGTGCCCTTCCTGTTTGCAATATGTGCACTGATTCAAGCCCAACCCTTGCATAACTGGCCCTCCGAGGCCCTTGGCAAATCCACTCCTCCCCATAGATCTGCCTCGGCTGCTTCTAGTCCTCCCCTTGAATTTCCTTGTACTACTGCCAAGAGATTTCATCCTTGCTCTTTGTTAACCTCTTTTTCTCTATTGTTATAAACCTTCCAAACCACCTCAAGTAGTTTGTCTAGATCTCTTAACTCTCCCCCCTCCAGTTTCTGTAACTTTTTCCTAATGTCATCCTGTGATTGGCCAAGAAAGATAAGAGCAAGCTGAACTTTCACTTGTTCTGTATCTATTTGAAGGTCTGAATATTTCCTGGCTACCTCCTTAAGTCTCTCTAAATACGCACTTGGACATTCTTTTCTCTCCTGCCTGACTTGATATAACTTGGACCAATTTACAGTTTTTGGTATAGCATTTTGAACCCCTATTTGGATCCACTCTTGATATCTCTTTAGCCTTATCATATCCACTCCAGATGGATCATTAGGATCCCATAATAGGTCCTCGATGGGAAAGGTACTATCCCAAGTCCTTGTTACTAGCCCATTGCGAAAGTCTTCTCTCACCCTTTCCCTGGTTGCTTTAAGTACCATTTCCTTCTTGATAGAGTCCATTAGAGTATCTAAGATAACTTGTATACTATCCCAGTCCGGATTTGAAGTTTTCATGATCATTATCATTATTCTGGCCACTTTATCAGGGTTTTCTCTATAGGTCCCAGCTAACTGCTTCCAAATTACAGTAATTTCATGAATACAAGCCGCACGGACTATAAGCCGCATCTCCGGGTGTTGGCAAACATTTCGTTCTTTGTCCATAAATAAGCCGCACCTGATTATAAGCCGCTCTGTCGTTCACAGTGAGGACCCGCGTGCAACAAAGTTGCCAAATAGTAACAGAATCGCGGCATGGCGGGGTTTACTGGCTTGGCTCAGGCTATGCAGGCTCAACCTGCTCGGGGCTGCCGACGGGGCCAGGCGGCCCAGCTAGGTGGGGCCGCTCAGCGGGGCTGCTCGGGACCGGCCACCGTTGCCACTGGGCTCGCTCACCCTGGCCCGGTGCTGCCCCGTGGTGGCAGGCAGGGACAGAGCCCGCCGGCACCCGTGGCGGCAGCAGGGACGGAGCCCCCCCTCTCCTGCAGTAGCGAAGGCAGGAGGGGAAGGAGCACCCCCGCTCCCGCCGCGGCAGCGGCAGGCGGGGGCGGAGCCTACCTGCTCCTGCCGCGGCAGACGGGGGCAGGAGCCCCCCGCTTACCCCACGGGCCGCGGGGATGTCAACACAGAGCCCCCCGCCTCTCCCCCGCCTAAAGGAGGGAACTCCCCTGCCTCCCTCCCCCACCCTGTGCTGCCGGCACTGAGCTGGCCCCACCTGCCGCACAACACAGTAACCAATTTGTAACAATCGCAAAATCCTGAGTTTTACTGGCAGGTACTGGCTCGGCACCCTGGCTGGCACTTCCGGGGTTGTAAATGTCAGAAAATTATTCACATATTAGCCGCTCCTGAGTGTAAGTAGCATTTCCAGGGTGGGAGCAAAATTTTAGTCAAAATGGTGCAACTTGTATTCATGAAATTACTGTACTAAATGTCCCGGGGAAAAGGGTACCTTTACAAAAACCGGTCCATTTGCTCCCACTCCTTGTCTCAACGGGGCAATTACAGTTTCCTTTTGTTTCCCTGTTTTAGACCTAGTCGAGGGTCATTTTGATCGTGTCTGATGAGATATTGGAGTTACTGGTTTATCTTCATCGCTCCCACTACTATCTGCTCGTTCTGCACCCTCCCCATGTCTCTGTATCTCAGTTACATCTTGGGCATTTTCTGGGGAAGAAGGGATGGGTGAAGACGGCAGAGGGGGGTACAGGGAGACAGGAGCAGATGAAGGGGGCATTAGTGGGAGAGGAGGGTATCCTTGAGCAGGAGTCGGTGGGGGAGGAGAGTATCTCTCGGTAGGGGAAGTAAGTGGGTCAGATTCCCTTGAAGCTGTGGGGGCTACCAGTAAATCACCATCCATATAATCTTTCCCATATCAATTTTCATTCAGTGCTAGGTGTTCTAAGTAATGCTTTCCTTGGACACAAGACACCCACTTATTATTTTCAGGTACTTTAACAACTATTAACCCACATCCAGCCAGCCACTCTGGCTTTTCCCGCAAATAGAAAAACAAATCAATCTACAGAATCTTATCCAATTTCCCCTCCTGTTTACAAAACATCAATAACTGTGAAATCATGTCAGATTGCAAAGACCCATTTTCCGGCCATGTTTTCCCATTCTGCAAAACATATTTTGGCCACCAAGTGTTACAATAACCAATCAACTTAACTTTACGTAACTCTTGCCCAAAATTACCTTCCTTCCAGTGTGCTAATAAGCACCTCAAAGGAAAAGTGTGCAGTATGGGGGCATTGCCACCCAAAATCCCTTTAAACTTCTCCATGTTACAGCTACAATAGACCACTGATTGCCGAACATGCAACGCTTTCGTGACTGTGTAACGGACAGCGCATAGGAAACAGCAGGAATTCCTTAGCCCAACCAAGCGTAGCTTTCACTGCATCTTACTGGAACGCAACCAGACCACCAGACCAGAGTAAAAGCACCTTACCTTTTCTCCAGGGGACAGTGTGAGCGGGGTGGGGGTCCCGGCACTGATGGGCTCCCTGAGAATCCCTTGGTGCCAGCCGGAGCGTGATCGGTTTGTGGGGTCCTCAGCAGCGCTCACAGGGTCCCATCCTGGGTCACCAAATGTTAGCGTAGAAACACATAATCACAGGATGATTATATGCACGTGCTTTTATTGAAGAGCTCTGGGAATCAGGGATACAAACCCAAATCTGACTCCAACATGGATTCGAGAGGGACATGTTTTTATACCCTTTTCGCTATGTAACTATATAATAATTATTAAACCGATATTGTTCTATTATATACATTGATCTTATCCAAGCATGGATTTTTGTGATTTTCATCAGGTCCCCAAAATACCCTTTCTCACTATTCTTGTTACAATTTCATTGCTTCTCATGATTTTTATTATGATAACAACAATAATATATTCAATTTACTAAACAATTATTACATTTAACAATCATATTATTTATCATATGATGATTATACAAAGACAAAGCTCAACATTTGTTCCCAGGGCCTAGTTCCCTTTCCCAGACCTACCAGACCCAACCTTTCTTTCCACCCCCTGAATCTATTGTATACAATTTCCATGATTTTAGAAACATTTTTAACCCCATGCTATCAATACAACTTGTTTTTCTACCTCTAATTCAACTGAGTCACTTTCCCATAGTCCTTTTCTGCTTAACCAAAGTAGCAGGCCTTAGCTATGATTTTACAAGGTCTTCCCTTTGTAAGTTTTTCCGTGCAACAAATGTGTACCCCCCCTCCTTTTTTTTTCCTTTTGTCTCTGTTCTTTTTTCTAAATCCAGAGATTTAGCCCAGTCTTGAGTGAGTAGCAGCCTGTGTCACTTAGTGTACAGTAATTTCACGATTATAAGCCACATCATTTTGACTAAAATTTTGGTCCGAACCCAAAGTGCAGCTTATAATCAGGTGTGGCTTATATATGGACAAAGAACAAAAAGTTACTGTTTTAGTTTGGAGGACAGGTGTCTGCTGAGAAAGGCAGGAGTTTCTCTTTGAAATGGAGAATGTAAACCCCTTCCCTCCAAATTATTATAATTTTGAAATCAAGGGGCTCTTAGGCAAAGATATGGGAATTAGGAACAACAGTTCTTTTCTAGGGAAATTAAAATAGAAATACAGTACTACAAAGAAACAAACCCAAAACCCTGACAAAGTCAGAGTACAACCTGACACCCTGTCAGGCAGGGTGTTGGTAGCAGTTCCATTAAATGGTGGCTGTAGTCCTTTTGTAGTGACAGATGTGGTTCAGTTGAAGCAGTGCTCCTGCAGAAGGTGCAGTTTCCCTCCAGAGGTCCAGTGGTGATGTGGAGAAATCCGGTTTTCCTCTGGAGTCCAGTGGAAAAAGGGACTACCTTAGTGACCCAAAACCTCTGTTTTTATCTTGGTAAGAAATGTTGGGCTCTTCCCCCTGACTGGAGCAACTTCCAATGGGATGAAGTAATTTTATCAGTCACACAGTGGGACTCAATGGGCCATTAGCAGAAAATGACTCGCTGGAGGAAGGATGGGTTGTGAAAAGATAAAGAACAATGCCCTGCCTGGTTTCAATGGATGGCCCATTAGCAGAATATCTCCCGTGGAGATAAGGATCACTGCCCCCGCCCTCAACAGATGGTGATAGAATAGATACTTTTAATCACACTCTGTATTGTAATGTGCGGCTTATAATCAGGTGTGGCTTATATATGGACAAAGAATGAAAAGTTGCTGACACCCGGAAGTGCGGCTTATAATTGGTGTGGCTTATAATCATGAAATTACTGCAATTCCTACGGAATTGCTTCTTTCACCTCTCTGTATCTGGCTGTCTTAGGTGGCAATACAGGATGTGACCAAAAGTATGTATTCTGTCATCATCGTTTGAAACCAGGTGGGGCAGTGATCCTTATCGCTGTGGAAGATATTGCCTGCTAATATGTAATCTGTTAAAATGAGGTGGGGTAGTGTTCTTTATCTTCTCCACTACTCATCCTTCCTCCAGGAAGATATCGTCTGCTAATGGACCATTGAATCCCACTGTATGACTGATAAAATTGCATCATCCCATTGGGAGATGCTCCAACCAGGGGGAGGAGCCAAACCTTTCCTACCTAGATAAAAACTGATATTTGGAACACGAAAGTAGCCTTTTTTCCACTGGATTCCAGAGGAAAACCGGACCTTTCTACACCATCACTGGACCTTCTGAGGAAAACTGTGCCCTTCTACAGGACCACTCCTTCAACTGAACCACATCTGTCTCCCCAGGAGGACTGCAACCACCATTTAATCGGACTGCTACCAACACCCTGATCAATGGGGTGTCAGGTTGTATTCTGACTCTGTCAGTGTTTTGGGTTTGTTTCTTTGTAATGCTGTATTTCTATTTTAATTTTCCTAGTAAAGAACTGTTATTCCTAATTCCCATATCTTTGCCTGAGAGCCCCTTAATTTCAAAATTATAATAATTTGGAGGGAGGGGGTTTACATTCTCAATTTCAAAGAGAGGCTCCTGCCTTTCTTAGCAGACACCTGTCCTCCAAACCAAGACACTGGCCTTATCTACCATCAGGCCCACAGTTTGTAAAGACACCTCCTTCTCATTCCTTTGAAGCCCAACTATATCCAGAAATCAACTGGCAAAGGAACTGGAGAAATGGAGAAGGCAGCAACTAAGAATTGCTGCATCCAAGAGTTGCATTCAACTCACTGTTAGTTTGTTCTGTGAACATCAATGATATGTATCCCATGCCATGTTCCTGGAACAGGGCAATGTTATTCTGAAAATTATTCCTGTCAGTGCTGGTATGTCTCTCTTCTTGACACTAACTGATAATATATCTGGATATTTCTGTTTGCAGGCCACTGAAGAGGTCTATTCCAGCAAACCAGATGTGAAGAATGTGCCTCCAGAAGATCCAGACTGGGAGCTGTATACAGATGAGAACAGTTTTGTGCGAGATGGCAAACAGATGACAGGTTATGCAGTGACAACCATGAACCAGGTAATCAAGGCAACAGCCTTGCTATCGGATGTATCATCAACAAGAGCTGAACTGATTGCACGGACAAGAGCTCTAGAACTGAGCAAAGGAAAGAAGGTAAAAATATAGACTAATTCTGAATATGCATTTAATGTTGTGCATGTCCATGAAGTCATCTTGAAGGAAAGAGGACTGCCAACTGTTCAAAGTAATGGGATGAATCATAGTGAACAGATCCATGCACTGCTACAGAGTATTTGGGATTCTAGAGTAGTAGCTTTTATGCATTGCAAAACTCATCCAAATAGGAAAGCAACTCCCAAATAAGGGAATAATTTTGATGATGAAAGTAAAAGAGTCTACAGAAAATGGCATCTTAACAGTAGTGTCACAGAAGGGAATTGATCTGTCAAGGTTTGCCCCAATATATGATTAGGAAGATCACCAGTCAGTTGAGTCCCTTAAAGGTAAAATCAAAGAAAGTGAATGGACTGCCACAGCAGAGTGACAGATTGTAGTCCCTCCTCAGCGAGAACATGAAAGCACCCATAGGGGAGCACACAACCTCTTGAAACATCTGAAGAAGGTAGTAATAGAAAGGAAAATTAGTGATATTGTACAATCTATAGTAAGGAAATGTGAAATCTGCTGTAGAAACAACCCTGATACAAGCAAAAGAGATATATTAGAAATAACAGAGGCAGGGGATTTTCCTGGAGAATTTTGACAAATAGATTTTGCTGAGTTACCACACAAAGAAGGCTACAGGTATGTATTGGTGTTGGTTGACACCTTTAGTGGATGGCCTGAAGCTTACCCACTTCACTAACACTGCTGTCCTGTTTTGAAAGGCGTCTGCTAGGGAAAACAGGGTCCTCTCTTGAAATGGAGAAAGTAAATCCTCTGAACTAGTATAATTTTGAAATTAAGGAGCTCTCAGGCAAAGATAAGGGGATAGGAATAACAGTTCTTTACTAGTATATATAACAAGGCAAACAAAACAACAACAACTATGGGATTAACAACAAACAGAACAGTAACCCAGTTCCAGTCCTTTTGGCCACAGGCACTTTTCCCTTTGGTGCAGTTACCGTCACCGCTGTCAGTGAGCACTGGCAGGTTTCCGGTGGACAGGGATAATGTGACGATCCCGCTCGGCTGCAGGGGCGCTGGGGTGATGGCGGCTGTGTCCCAGATGGGAAGGGATGGAGGAGAGGCAAGACACATGGAAACATCAAGCTGAAGTGGGAGGGCGTTCTAGCAGGGCAGGGGTGCAGGGTCCAACAGCAGAAGAAAGCCACTCCTGGCATTGGGATGGCAGTGATATCAGCAACCTTCCTCCTCTGAAACCAAGAGTGAGCAAGATACAGCAACTTCTCCCCCCATCCTCCTTTTACCTGCTTCTAATCTCACTGTGTTGTCGCCCATGCCCCCGCCCCCCCCCAAGAGAAACTCCCAAAAAAACAGGGAGATTGTCCCTCCCCTCCATCTAAAGGACCTAGCAATCAGTGCTTCTTAGTAGGTCAATGGGAAAAACCAACCCCCAACAACAGGAAAAAGTGCTTTGGAATTGGGCCCCCAGTGATCAGGGAAGTTAGTCAAATGTTGGGAATCGTTTGGGATATGTTAATTCTCTACATAACCCAGATGAATGGTAAGGCTGAACGTGTGAATGGAACCGTCAAAACCCAAGTTAGTAAAATCTGTCAAAAACATCCATGACATGGATTCAGGCCTTGCCTATAGCCTTAAAAGAATCCACATACAACCAAGGCAAAGAGAAAACATAAGTCCTCATGAAATATTGCACGGCAGGCTGTGGATACTGGTAAAAGCCAGGGAAAGGAGCAGCGTTGGATTTTCTCAAGTTGCTCAAAGAAAACAGAACAGAAAGAATTAATAATAAAAGATAAGCATCTGCAGGGTGCATGAGAGACGGGACAGAGGGTGTTACCTTCTTTGCACCAATGAAATCAAGTCTATCCTCAGTTTCACGATCTAGTCTATAAAAGTGTCGTTTGTTTCTTTAATAAAGGGTTTTTAGCTTCTCTTCTGCCTGAAGGAAGTACTGTTGCTATATTCTTTTCACTGCTCTCCTAGCCTGATAGCAACAGCAGGTCATATCAAATTCTGTATATTATGGGAGAAATTAATATATGAGGGGGGAAATTGACTTAGTGAGGTATTTAATAGTTTTAAGTTCCACTTTGCAGAAGCTCCAGAGATTGATCGTGTTACCCAGACCAATAGGATTGAACACACCTTCTCATCTGCTCCAGCCTGGAGACTATGCTAAATGACAGTGATGCCTTAGGATTTTAGCTGTTATATTTTTCAAATCCTGTACTACTTTAGTGTACAACTCTAAACTGCATAGAGTGTTCGCTACTGTCTTCACATTTTGGTCAGACAAAACAATTCCTCTAGGCCTGAACCTCAAGGACACCCTACTGCCGCAGGCCCCAAAAAGTATAAACAAAAGTGAGTTGGGGAGGGAGAAAACTGAGCATATATTACTTCATTACCTGAAGCTGTAATTGGAGCAATAACCCCTGATATGTAAATGGACCAAAGTTATAATTATATCTGAAAAACTCATGACCATCGTCCATCAGCGAATGGCTGATGACTCTGAAGATGGACATGCTGCTGACCAAAGCTGGGCCAATGAGAGAGGTTGCTAACACCTCTGTGAGTACATATTTAAGAAGAAAATCAAAGTCACAGGTTTTTGCTTCTAGTCAGGGAAGAGGAGGAGGTGAGAACATGTGAGGGAAAACAACATGGCGACACCAAGGTCAGTGGAGATGAAGGGGGAGGAGGTGGTCCAGGCACCAGAGCCGAGATTCCTCTGTAGGCCATGGTGAAGACCATGGTAAAGCAGGTTGTCCCCCTGCAGCCCATGTGGCCACAGGAGATCCAGAGATCCACCCACAGCCCATGGGGGAGGTGCCCATGCCAGAGCAGGTGGATGCCTGGAGGAGGCTGTGATCTACTTAAAGATCCAGTGGAGAGAGTGGGCCCTTGCTTCCAGGATGGAGCAGCCTGTCCTTGGAGGACTGCACCCCATCAAAGAGAGACCCACATCGCAGCAGTTTTGGGAGGACTGTCTGCCTGTGGGGGCAATTCACGTTGCAGCAGGTGCAGTATGGCCACTACTCGTGAGAGTGTACCCACACCAGAGAAGTTCATGGACAATTGCCTCCCGTGGTAGGGACCACATGGTCTCACAGGGGAAGGACTCCTCTCCCAGAGCAGTGGAAGAAAATCTCAGTGATGAACTGACCAAAACCCCCACATGCCCTGCCTCCATGTGCTGTCAGTGGTAAAGAGGGAGGGACTGGAAGGAGAAAGGTGTTTTAAGGGCTTATTTAACTTCTAATTATCCTCGTTTGATTTTGTTAGTACTAAATTTCACTTTGCAATTTAAGTTTTGAGAAACAAGGCTCACTGTAAAATTTTTTTTAAAATTTAATAAGGGATAAAATGGACAGTAGCCAGGGCTGTGGTGCTTGGTGAACTGCCTGAAGCACACCGTTAGCTTAAAACAATTTTCTTATATACTTTTTCATTACATTGCCTAAATGTATATTCATGAGGCTTATACATATTCAAACATTTCTGTGAGTTTATGTTCCAGGAATTCTTTTACTTGGTTTGATCTTTCACTTGTCTTCATGCTATCCTGTAGATGAAATCGATATACAGTAATTTCACGATTATAAGCCACACCATTTTGACTAAAATTTTGGTCCGAACCCTAAAGTGCGGCTTATACTCTGGAGCGGTCAATATATGAACGAAGTTCAGAATTTTGCCAACCTGTAAGTGCAAACCAGCAGCAGCCCCGAGCTGAGCCGGAGCCCACCCAGCCCCGAACCGAACCAGTAAATCTCGCGATCCCGCGATTCTGTTACTAATTGGCAACTTTGTGAAAGTTGCACGCGGATCCTCACTGCAAATGAAAGTGCGGCTTATAATCCGGTGCGGCTTATATATGGACAAAGAATGAAAAGTTGCCGACACCCGGAAGTGCGGTTTATAATCAGGTGCGGCTTATAATCTTGAAATTACTGTATTTTATTTCTTCTTGAGGATCTGTTCTGTTTGTTTGACACTTCTTGATAACTGGTAGTCCTGACTATCCTCGTTGCAGCCAAAGATGCTTGGAGAGAACCCTGAATTCATTGATCCAGAGTTATGAAGACCTCTGCTCCCGAAACAACTGGAAAAAAGAGACTGATAAAAACCAGGATGATGTGATTTAAATTGTTCTTTTGTGCCTGTTATCTGCACAGCTGGAAACCATGATTCAGGTTTGGTCCCAAAATTTGCATGCAACTTTAGCCCAAAATGTATCCAAAGCTCTTAATAAGAACAACCTGTTGGGGTGGTACTGGATATGTGAAAAAAGATCTGGTAAGTTCTGCCCCTAGATAAAGATCGGGCCTGTGCCCTTGGGGTTGTAATTCCAAACATAACAATATTAGACCACATTGAGGATCCAAATGGAAGGATGAGGAGCATAAAAAGATCCATTAATCCCTTCGTTGAGCATCCCACACTTTTCCATAGTGTAATCAGAGCCTTCATTCCCTCTTGGGGAGTAACTGAACTAGAGTGTTACAAACCAGTTTAAACCCCGAAGAGAAAAAAACCCTAAGTTTCTGTGTAAAAAATGGAAAGAACTTTGAAGGTTCAAAATATTCCCAAAAAACCCCAAGATTAAAAGCAAACACGATTAAATGTTGATGACAAAAAAAATGATATATTTTTATTTAATAGCAAGAGAGGCAAAGAGAAAGAAAAAGAAGAGAAAAGTTAGAAAAAACCAAGGTTACTTTAAAAAGCATAGGATAGGCCACCACCACACTGTGCTACCTTTATTGATGCTGAGACTGATTGAGGGGAGCAGAGCAGTTTTTGCCTTTTTTCCCTTCTGTTTGAAGCATCTTATCTGCCTTCTCAGATCTCTGGAGCAGTTTGGCTGGAATGTGGTGGCCTGTCCTCCGAGATGCAGGTGCATGTGGTGCTCAATCACTGTAGCCAAACCTTGGTCCACTTGCGGTGCTCTCACCGCGGGATGCAGGAGCAGGGGTAGGGGGTTCCACAACTCACTCATTACTTCGGTCCAAGGGTGCAGGATCAGGGGGTTCTCTCCAAACTGGTGGCATCGTCTCCCAGAGGCCTCAGGGTGTCTCGCAGCAGGTGATGGTGGTGGGGTAGCGGGATGGCAAAGGTCAGGGATTCTGCCCTTTGCTTTCCCCTCCATGTTTTGCAGCAGTTTTCCCTTCTTTTTATGGACCTCAAGGTGGAGTACTCACAGTCCATCTTGCACATAGTTTGCAGATGTTCAAGAGGGATTATGATAAGAAGACATAATGACAAAGCACTTTTTGAGGCCATTCTCTTCTTATCAGCTCCTTACAGAGAACAATTGTTAACATCTGTTATTGAGCATATTGAAAAGCAAACTTCAGATGCAATTTTGGCCTTACAAGAGGAAGTTCACTATTTGTCTGATATAGTTTTACAAAACAGAATGGCTCTCAACTTCCTGCTAGCCACAAAATCAGTAACAGTAGTTGTTGATCTTATGTAGATCAGAGTGAAATAATTACAGTAATTTCACGAATACAAGCCGCACCAATTTGACCAAAAGTTTGGTGGAAACCCGGAAGTGCGGCTAATATTCGAGGGCGGCTAATACATGAACAAAATTCTAAAATCTGCCAACACGGAAGTGAGAGCCCGTGGCAGCCCCAAGCCAAGCTGGAGCCCGGCCGGCCCCGGCAGAGGTGGGAAAGCCTGGCAGAGGCGGGGCCAGCAGTGTGGGGGGCGGGCGGCAGAGCCTGGACCAGCAGGGCGGGGCAGGGGGGCGCGGCAGAGCCCGGGCCAGCAGGGCAGGGGAGCCTGGGAGAACTGGGGCTAGCAGTGCAGGGGAGCATGGCAGAAGCAGGAAGGCCGACGGGTGGGGCTGCCTGGCAGCGGGGGAAGCCCAGCAGAATCGGGGCCAGCAGCGTGGGAGAGCCCGGCGGTGCGGGCGCCTGCAGTGCCGGCCAGGGCGAGTAAACTCAGCGGCGGGGCGGCCGGCGTGCCTCGCAGCGGCGGCGGCGGCCGGCCCGCCGGCAGGGCGAGTAAACGCGGCGGCGAGGCAGTGCTGATGGGAGAGGGGGGCCAGTGAGCCCGGCGGCGGCTGCAGCACCACCCGGCTGGCCCCGTCGGCAACCATGAGCGGACCGAGCCTTCCTGGCCCCGCCCCAAGCCAGTAAAGCCCGCTATGCCACGATCCTGTTACTAATTGACCAATTTGTGAAAGCTGCGCACGGATTCTCGCTACGAACGAAAGTGCGGCTAATATTCGGGGTGCGGCTTATCTATTGACAAAGACAGCAACATTGTCGAGGCACCGGAAGTGCGGCTTATACTCCGTGCGGCTTGTATTCGTGAAACTACTGTAATAAGGATTTGGTTGAAATTTGGAAGCAAACTCAAATTCTACATCAGGAAGATTACAAAAAAGGCTCATTGAACTTTGAATATATCTTTCTACACTCACTTCATGGTTACGAAACTGGGTGTGGATAAAAGGAACTGTTCATGTTACTGATGTTTGTAGTTAGTCTTTGCATAATAGCTGACTGTATGATGCAATGATAAGGTTGAATATGGAGCAGACACTAGACAAGGTAGAGACTTGTTAAGTCTTAAGGTGGGAATTAATGCCAAACTGATTTTTGCCTTTTTGTTTTATATATTCTCTATATTCTTTACACATATATTTCTAGCTCTGTAGCCTACTATTGTACTCCTAGCTAACCCAGTACTTTTTCCTACCCTGATAGGCAGAAAGACAAAATACATTCCAGAGGCTCCAAGCTGGGGGTCCAAGGTGAGATTCTCTGGGAGCCAAGGTTGAAACCAGCTCTTTGAGACACATTTTCATAAACAAAGTTTAGTTCCTATCTAAAGGTGGGCTACAGAAGACATGGAACCAAAAAGGGAGAATTACAGTAATTTCACGACTATAAGGCGCACCGGATTATAAGGCGCACTTTTTTTTTGCAGCGAGGATCCACGCGCAACAAAGTAATGAATTAGTAGCAATCACGCCAACTGTGCTGTCTTGGGTTATAGTACAGGATGTGATCAAAGTATCTATTCTATCACCATCTACTGTGACCAGGTGGGGCAGTAATCCTTATCTCCGTGGGAGATAATCTGCTAATGGGCCATCCATTGAAACCAGTAAAGCATTGTTCTTAATCTTTGCACCCCCATCCTTCCTCCAGGGAGTTATCTTCTGCTAATGCCCCATTGAGTCCCACTGTGTGACTGATAAAATTACTTTATCCCATTGAGAGTTACTCCAGACAGGGGGGAGAGCCCAGCCTTTCCTACCTAGATAAAAACTGAAATTCTGGGGCACCAAGTCACCCTCTTTTCCCTGGACTCCAGAGGAAAACCGAACTTTTTTTCCATATCATCGCTGGACCTTCGGAGGGAGGTTGCACCCTTCTACAAGACCTCTGCTTCAACTGAACCACATCTGTTACTGCAGGAGGACTGTAGCCACCATTTAATGGGACTGCTACCAACACCTTGACTGACAGGTGTCACGCTGATGGAGTGTCAGGTTGTGCTCTGACTTTGTGTCTTAGTTTGGAGGACAGGTGTCTGCTAAGAAGACAGGAGCCTCTCTTTGAATTGGAGAATGTAAACCCCCTCCCGCCAAATTATTATAATTTTGAAATCAAGGGGCTCTCAGGTAAAGATATGGGAATTAGGAATAACAGTTCTTTACTAGGGAAATTACTGTACTTCATCGCTTATGCTTCTAATTGGTGATTCTTGTAATTTTTGCTAATTTGATAAACTTATGAAACAGTATTCATTCCATGCGGGGATGGGCATTTTCTGTATCTGCCCCTAGAGGCCTCCAATAAAGAGCAACCTTTACATTCCCTCCTATACTAATATTGTCTCAAAAGTGTGTTGTTTCATTTCTAGGTTCCTAAAGGCATGAGGGGCTTAATTTCTAAGCAGTGTTATATGTTAGGTTGTACTGAAGCAGGCACTGTTGTCCTGAATTTTTGAGTCCAGGTGTAAGGGAAGTGTTAGTATCAGATTTTGTACAGGCAATGACAAGTGAAGAAACAGGTAAAAATGCAGTATTTTCAGATTTTGTTCTGCCGGTTTCTTTGTTAGACATTATCTCTGTTGTAGTGTGTATCCCTCTCTTGACTTTTTCTCTCTTTTGTCTACTTAGACAAAGATCTTTTGATGTGTTTGTGCCCATTACTGTAATGGCAAATCAGAGCACAGCAATGTCAACTGAATTAGGTTTTACTGCTTGTGGAGGGAGCAGGGCCCCTTGCAAGGCCTCCCTGGAGAGCTATTGCCTAGATAAGAATTGCTTAGTCATGGTGAGTGGACTAAGAGACCCTTCTTCCACTTTGGGACCCTACTTTATCTCCTTGTAAAACTATTGTTCATATTTCCTCATCCCCAAATGATTGGTCCTTCTGTCAAGTCATACCTTCCCTATAAAAACGCCTGCTTCTAGCCAGTTCAGTGGAATGTAGTTGTCACTGGACTCCTTCGCAGAAGAAGACAATTAAGAACTCTGTGGAACCTCTACACAGCTCTTTCTGTCTCTTCTCCCTGCGTCGGTCGAGGTACCATGCAACCTGAGCTGTAATCACTAAGAGCGGAAATCACTAAGAGCTGAAATCACTAAAAGAGCTGATCGCCTGAAGCCCAGACCTTGCTTGCATTGCTACCTTGTGGTTGAGACTGCCTAGGACTTCGGGACAGGCTGTTCCTTGTGGGACTTTGCTATCCGGAACATCTGTGGCACCCTGGGTCCGACTGAGCCCCGGTACCAGCCATGACAACTGCTTGGACTTTTTAGCATGAACATTCAATAATGTCCTTGCCCTCATATCAGTAACAGAGAGCTGATGGCTCTGCATCCAGCTAACCCTCTACACTCTGCTTCAGACATGCAGGGCTCAGACTTATTAAACTTCTAAACTGGTTGCAAAGTGCATTGTCTTCCAAGTTACATTTGTAGAAGATGTGGGCTAGAGTAAGTGTGGTCCTGAGTGGGTGGTGTTTTGGTTTCTTTTCTTTTTTACACCAGAATTTCTTATTTTCTTGGTTTTGTAGCAGCATGTAGCATAAGCCTTTTGTTGTGGTGAAGGAGTCAGTACAATATAACCATTTTTTGTCTTTCTGCTTACCCTCTTGATGCTGTGGCCATCAAGTGTGATTTTGCATGGAAGCTGTTGAAGGTGTTTGTATTCTCTTCCATAAAGTAATGTGCAGCAGGAAAAATAATAGTCTGTGATCTCTCTTTTTTTGTTGTTAGTCTTCTCTTTCACTTTGTCATAGAATCATAGAAACTGAATCTCCATACACTCCATACAGTCACATCCACTGATCAGCCAGTACTGGTGAGGTCTCATCCACACCATTCATGAGTCCTTGCCCCACGTTGCATGTGTAGTCTAAGATCTGCATAGAGGACAGCAGATTGCTTTGACTTGACTACAGTTGATGAGCTGACACAGCATGTCCCAAGTGACTGGAGTTAACCTTTGTCCACATGTGTGTGGCAGCTGTGGGAAGTTCTTGGAAGAGGTGAAAGTGACTGCCCTCTAGGTTCTGTGTCAGACTTAGGAGATTTGCCCTTACAGTGTGACCCATAAATAGTCACTTATATGTTGGTACCTTTTGTGCCTTATTAAAACCTAAACCAAACCACCACCCAGTAAATCCACCACAGGTGCTGGTAGGTGAGAGGCTGGACATGCCCTGGCAACATGTACTTATACCCAGAAACCCCCAGTGTTGGGCTGTTAAAAGCAGCATGGGCAGTAGGAGAGGGGAGAATTCTGCCCTGTTCAGGTGAGACCCCACCTGCAGTGCTACCTCCAGCTCCAGGGTCTCAGCACAAGGACATAGAGCTGTTGGAACAAGTGCAGAGGCCACTAAGTTTATCACAGAGCTGTAGACAGGCTGAGAGACTTGAGGCTGTTCAGCCTTAAAAAGAGAAGGTTATGGGATAATATTATAGGAACCTTCCAGCACCAAAGGGGGCCAACATAAAAGATGGAGAGGGACTCATTATCAGGGAGTATAGTGTTAGGATATGGGATAACTGTTTTAAACTGAGGGCAGGATTAGATGGGTTATGTAGTGGTTATATTTCACCAATTTGAGATTTCCCGGCCAATGCACCAATTATTGTTGTGGGTCTAGCATTGGCTAAATCACCAGTGCACCCACTAGAATAATTTACTAATTTCCTACTGTGAGATAGGATTATGAGGAAGGCAAAACAGGCTCAAACTTTAAAGGGTACAAAGAAAGAATTTATTACTAGAAACCATAAGAAAAAATAATAAGAATCGGAATAAAACATTCAGAACACTTCTCCCTCCACAACTTTTCTTTCACAATGATAACGTACAAAACCAAATCAGCCACTTTATCATTTTTAAAAATAGTCTATCTCTAATTTACTTGGGAAGAGGAGACTTCTCTTCAGTCTATGGATATTTCTCCACAAGAAACAGTTTTCTTGTGGCCTCGATGTCACAGTGAATCAGCTGCCCAGGAGAATGGAAATCTGATCACTGTAAAAATTCCTTCCTCGACTGACAGTCTTCCCACAACTGTTATCGAGGACCATATCAACTTATGGGGCACACTTTGAGGATTATAACAGTTCAAACAAAAGCTCTCTTTCTCTTTCAAAACAGAGGTGTAGTAAATTTGAAGCGAATCGGCAGTAGTCAATTAAAAGTAATTTATTATAATTAGAGTAGGCAATAACAAGTGAGCCAACAGATCTGGGTGTTGCTGAGAAAACTCGTTACAATTCCGTTTTTCTCCAGCAATTCACAAATTTCTCTTTCTTTCACCCCCTTTTATCTAGAATCGTTTCTTGGATTTGTTATTTCTTTCAGCTTCTTTGTTTGCATGCGTGGTCTCATTTGCTAGGCAGTGGTCTTCCAGGTGCTTGAAAGGGGGAGGCTGGGGTCTCAGGTCTCGCTGTCCTGGCAAACTTGAAACAACTTTACCATATATGGTTAGAGATAATTGGCCTACAAGTTTATCTATTCCCCGTTTGATAAGGTTTTGGGGCCCTAGTTATACTGAGTAGCAAAAAATAATAAACTTCTAAAGCTATATAGTTTAAGCAACTCAAAGTTTTTACTTTATTAGCAAACATACTAAGCTTTGTTAGTAAACAGAGTTTTGTTAGTAAAGAGAAACTAAGTTTCTAAGGCTGCAGTATAAACTTATACTAAGTTTGATGAACAAACTATGTTTTACTCTTATTACAATTCCCCCCTTTTCTTTTTAACCATTTTGTTCATCAAATCTTTTTAATACCTCCTGACTCAAAGTTGTTTCTTCCCATACCTCTGGATCTCTTCTTACAGGTTCATATTCTGCCCGAATTAACATTAGATGAGCTGCTTCTAGTCTGCTTTTCACTAGGTTAATTACTTTGCTGAAAATATAAGGACCAAAAGTGAGTGTTAAAACCATCAATAGTACTGGACCCGCTATTGTAGACAACAACGTGGTTAGCCAGGGGGAGGCATTGTACCAAGATTCATACTAGTTTTGCTGCATTTCCCGTTCTCTCTTCCTCTTCTCAAGACCTTCCCTCAATTGTGCCATAGTATCCCTAATTACACCCGTTTTATTGACAAAAACACAGCATTCTTCCTTAAGGGCAGCACACAACCCCCCCTGCTGTAAAAAGAGTAGATCTAATCCTCTTTGGTTTTGCAATGTGACCTCTGCAAGTGAGTTTAACGAGGTAGTCAGGTCAGATATGGACTTTTGTATTCGTGCTAAATCTTCGTCTACTGCTTTCTTTAAAACACCGAATTTCTTGTGTTGATTTACTAGGGAAGCCACCCCAGTTCCTACTCCTGCTCCTCCCATTATCATCATAGCAGCAACTGTGAGTGCAGTAAGAGGTTCCCTCCGCTGCATATAGTGTGAGGGAGTCATCTGGTAGTTATACACGAATTTTTCTGGATGGTAAATGATGCGGGGGATTATCATCACCTGAACACAGTACTCTGCAGTTTCATTTAAGAGATCATTAGAGAGACAAGGGGTTAGGCCACTTTTTGAGCAGATCCACTTTGTATTATTTGCTGGGATTATCCATTTAGATTGCCTCTGAATGTTGCGAGTCCTTGTTGAACAGAGGGACATTGAGGAAGGAGGCACATTTCCTATACATTTTTCTTTCCACTTCACACTTGTAAGTGTGATACCTGAAGATTTGGTCTCTCCCCAACTGCACTCTGGTGGATTTGTTAAATTGGATAACTGGAACCTTTTCGGTATGCCTATTGCTTCGTAAAATGGGGGTCTTACATCATAGCATAACCAGCAGTGTTCGGTGATTTCTGGATTGGTTTTGTTCAGCATGGAGTAAACTCCTTTTAGTAAGTCCCAGAGGGGATTTGTAGGGAGCTCACTCTTTAGATTTTCAGTATTATTTATCTTCTTGGGCAAATCAGTAGCCTGAATAGTCACTTCGGGAGGCCTAGTTATAAGGATTATGGAGTTACTGAGTACAGAGTTAGGTCCTACTGCCTGTGAGACTTGGGGTACAGGCTGTTTCTGAATAGTAAACATATTTCCTCGATCTGAGCCAGACTCCCAGAACCTAACACCCCATGTCTTCCCTACTATCCACCCTTGGTCAGTAGGATTTGATATGTTTATGTAAATATACTGACAAAGGTCCACTATCCAGCTATTATCCCAGTCATCTTCAGGTACTTTGCTTGAAGGGGGGGTACACCCACTGGGACCATATGCTACCTGGAGGAATCTATCATTTCCCTTTTTCCCAATCCAAGCAGGTGCAATAGTTTCACATCTCCAGTACCCACAGAAGTATTCTCCTGGATAGTTACAATAGCTTTTACCAGGATTTGAAGCAGGACACATATAAAACCACTTGTACGGACATGGCTTAGTGGGAATTAACTGACATTCTGTGAGACGAAAACTGGGGGATCTTGACTCCACCTATTCTTGGAGTATTTCACCATCAGCTCGTGCCAGTGTCCATTTAAAGGGCTAGTGGTCTATCACTTCTGATGACCCTTGTCCCCACAAAATTACATGGATTAAGATAGTTTGCTAACAAGGGTGGAGTCCGAATCGCCCAGTATTTAATTTTCCTCTGCCCTGTTGTCCCTTGGATGCTTTTGATTGATTCCTGTTTCTGCCTTTCTCCTTTCCTTCACCAATTGCTTCTTGGTAAGGCTCAATAGTCAGCTGGTAGTTGTTGGAGCATCTGGAGCCTGTCTGGCTCGACTGGGTAAGTACCCCTGCTTTCCCTCTTCTGCCTTGCTCGCCGACTCAGTTGCCTTGAGCCACGGGGTGTACCATCTTCTCGGCAGCAGGGGTACTCGCTATCGGGTCTCCCTTTCAGCTCCTGCCTCACCCGGTATTGTTCCCAATTCCTGTCCTTTACAGGAAGCGCATTGCAGGGAACTCCCGGTACTCTGTGCCGACAGCAGCTCTTTACAAGATGAGCTACGAAAGGGGAAGGCTCGTTTGAGTGGAAACAGAAGTTCTCCGGATTTACTCCCTTAGTAAATATTTCCCACCATTCAGGGGATTCTTTTTCCTACCTCCCAAAAATTTCTCCAATCCTCAAAGCAGTTTCTGTCTGTTTTCTTTCCTTTCTATAACACTCTCTACACACCCCAACTGGTGGTTTCCCTTTATGGCAATGGACCCACCACCGTTCTTGGCAAACCTTACAGACAAAACACACAAATGGGTAACAGTTGCATCCCTTGGTTTCACAATATATAATGTAATCTCTAACCAGCGGATAGGGGTATCCGTTTTTCTCTTCCCTGTGAGCTATTTGAATAACCAATACAGAGTTCATGAGTCAATTAAGTTCGAGTGATCCTGAGTTTCAGATTTTCGGGGTCGCCCTCTACTCTCCACGGGTTGTCAGCTTCAACAGGTCCTTTTACTCGGCTGGCGTGCGTCCACCCTTTCTCTGCTGTCTGGACTGCAGTTTCTGTAGTGAGTAGTACAACATAAGGGCCCTCCCAACGAGGGGTTAAAGAAGTTTCTTTCCAGGATTTAATTAGTACTTTATCTCCAGGCTTAAGTTGATGGATTGCCACATCTAAGGGCGGTCTCTGCACTGTTAACCCTTTCTTATGGAGTTCTTTCCTCCAGTTCATTAGCTGTATAATATACTCATTTATTTGGTTATTTTCTAACATTGGGTGATCTCCAGGGACCTCAATATTATAGGGAACTCCATACAGCATTTCAAAAGAAGAGATTTCCACATCTGTTCGGGGTTGGGTGCGGATGTTTAGCAAAGCCAATGGCAGACACTTTACCCACGACATTTTAGTTTCTAACATTAATTTAGTGAGGTGTTTCTTTAACTCCCCATTCATTCGTTCCACCCTCCCAGAACTCTGAGGATGCCAAGGAGTGTGATATTGCCATACTATGTCTAAAGTTGAGAACACTTCTTTAATCACTTTTGATGTGAAGTGAGGTCCTTGATCAGAGTCAATGGTTTCTATTAGCCTATATCTGGGAATTATTTCTTCTAGGATTTTTCTGACTACCACCTGAGCCGTAGCTCTGGCTACAGGAAATGCTTCCACATAATGCGTCAAGTGATCTACTAGAACTAATAGGTATTTGTATCTGCCCACCTTTGGGAGTTCTGTGAAATCAACTTGTATGTGAGAAAAAGGTCTATGTGCCAGTGGTCGCCCGCCCAGGGGCTGTTTTCTCATTTGTCTTCTGTTAACTTTTTGACAAGTTAAACAACGTTGAGTAATTAGTTAAACAACATTGAGTAATTTGTTTTGCCAAATCATGCACCCCAATGCACATGTATTTAATAGCAAATTGATCTACTAAGGTTTGTGTACCCCAATGTGTTTTATCATGTATATTTTGTAGTATTCTGAGCGCAAGAGATTTTGGAAGCATTTCCCGTCCATCTGGTAGTACCCACTTGCCTGCCTCAGTTTCCCTAATCCCCATCTGTCTCAACTTCTCTTTTTCTTGAATTGTGAAGGACAGAATATATTTTGGGCCGTGATGCCAGCATCTGGTCTTAGATGGAGTGTCACAAGCACATTGTATAGCATCTACTCCGAAAGCCTTCCAACACCCATAACAGGGTTTTTTTTCTAAATCCTTCTCACAAGTTGAACAGTCCTCTCTTTTAGTTTCTATCTGTTTAATTTTTGGTCCTTTTCTCAAGGCTGCTGCTTTGGCTTCCAGATCTGCTCGGTTATTTCCTTTAGTTACCATTCCTGCCCCCTTCTGATGCCCTTTCACATGAACTACTGCTATTTCCTTAGGGTATTTGATGGCTTTTAGGATGTCCCTTATGAGTTTCTCATGTATTAAACCTTTCCCCTGGGAATTGATTAAGCCTCTTTCTTCCCATATCTTGCCAAAGGTATGCACAATCCCATAAGCATATTTCGAGTCTGTGTAAATTGTTCCTGCTTTTTCCTTTAACAACTCCAAAGCCCTTAATACTGCATAGAGTTCACATGCTTGGGCTGACCAGCTGGGACTTAAAGGCCCAGATTCTATTACAGACAATGTCTTTCCCTCTACTATTGCATACCCAGAATGTCTCCTGCTTTCAACTACCCGTGAGGAGCCATCTACAAATAATCTGTCCCCAACTTCTAATTCTTCTTCCTCCAAGTCTGGTCGAATTTTTGTCTGTTCCTCTATTTGCCGAAGGCAATCATGTGTGTTTTCTGTTAGAGGCTCTCCATACAGAAACTGAACAGGGTTCTGTATTGAGGTTACCTCTAATTTCAGCTTCGGAGATTCTAGCAAAATACCCTCATATTTCAAAAGCCGAGCATCTGTGATCCATTTTTTCTGCCTTTTGTTGCAAAACTCCCCTAATATTGTGAGGTGATTTTACCTGGATCTCTCCCCCAAATGTAATTTTTCTCACATCTTCCACCAGTAATGCTGCTGCTACCACTGCCTGCAAACAGGTGGGCCACCCCCTACTGACTGGGTCTAGGAATTTTGATAGATATGCCACTGGTTTCTTGCTTCCGGCCCAGTCCTGAACCAGGACTCCGTAAGCCACCCCTTGTTCCACATTAATAAACAAACAAAAGGGTCTTTTCAAATCAGGAAGGTTCAACACGGGTGCATTTACCAATCCACCTTTCAATTCTTCCAATTGATCTTCATCCTCTTTGGACCACTTTATTAATCCCTCATTAGTAAGTTTATCATGTAGGAACTTTGTTTTTCCACTAAAATTCTCTATCCACTGTCTACAATAACCAAGGAGTCCCAATAATTGTCTAATCTGTCTTTTATTTCTTGGCAATGATAGAGAGAGGATTCTCTGGACCCTCTCTGGGTCTAGTTTCTTAGTCCCTTTAGTTAGCCGATGCCCCAGATATTTTACCTCCCTCTCCACAAACTGCAATTTAGACTTGGACACTTTCAGTCCTTTTAGAGCCAAGAAATTTAGAAGAGCTATACTTCCTCTCCTTACTGACTCTTCTTCTTTTCCCGCAATTAGCAAGTCATCCACATATTGCACTAGAGTCGTCCCCTTTTCGGGTTGATAATCTTGTAAAATTTGCTCTAGGGCTTGACCAAATAAGTTGGGGGATTCTGTAAACCTCTGCGGGAGTACTGTCCATCTGAGTTGCTGTTTTCTATGGGTATCTGGATCTTCCCATTTAAAAGCAAAATAATTTCTGGAGGTTTCCTTAAGGGGACAGGCCCAGAATGCATCTTTAAGATCTATTACGCTGTAGAATTTGTCCTCCGGTCCCAGTTGGCTTAGCAGTGTGTGTGGATTAGCTACTACTGGGAATCTTTCAATGGTCCTTTTATTAATTTTCCTGAGGTCATGGACAAGCCTGTAACTTCCATCTGCCTTTTTAACAGGCAGTATCGGTGTATTGAAAGGTGACATACAGGGTTCTAATAACCCTTGCTGTAACAATCTGTTAATTTCAGGCTTTAGTCCCTGCCTACCCTCCTTGGACAAGGGGTATTGTTTTACTCGAGTTGGAAAATTTGGATCTTTAATGTTTACTTCAAAAGGTTCAATATTTAATTTCCCAGCCTGATCAGGTGTATACCACACTTCAGGGTTTATTTGTTCTTCGTCCACTGTCCGCAGTGGACATAGCTTAATAGTTAACTTATTTTCTATAATTTCCAATCCAATTCCCAACTGGACCATCAGATCTCTCCCTAGCAGATTATAATCTGCCTCTGAGACTAACAACAGAGATCTTATATCTATCTTAGACTGTGTTTCAATCAAAACATCTTTAATCACAGGAACCCCGAAAGGTTCACTTTTAGCTCCAATTACCTGTACTATTTCTGCTGAGGTTTTGCAACCGTGGGGGAGGGTCTGGATTGTTGACCTTTCAGCCCCGGAATCCACAAGAAACTCATACAACTCCCCTTGGGGACCTACTTTAAGTTTTATCAAGGGCTCTGTTTCCACTCTGGTCCCCAATAAAGAGTCCCTGACACCCCTAATCACTAAATTGTTTCTCATCCTCCTTCTTTCTCCTACATTCTCTCTTCATGTGTCCTTCCTTTCCACAATAATAACATACCATCTCTCGGTCCCTTTCTCGTCTCTTCGCTACTTCCCTTCTTCGAGAACCCGAAACCTCATCCCGCTTAGGGAATGTTTTCCTTTGTCCCTCCTGGATAGCAGCCACCATTATTCTCATCTGTCGCTTGTGTCTCTCATCTTGCCTCTTCTCCTCTACCTCAGGCCTTCTAACATACACTTTCTGAGCCTCTTTCAGCAATTCATCCAGTCCCTTATTCTGCCAATCATCCAGTTTCTCCAACTTCTTTCTAATATCCAGCCAGGATTTAGCTACAAACTGCGTTTTGAGTAAAGCCTGTCCTATCTCTGAATTAGGGTCCACTCCTGAATATAGTTGAAAACTTTTCTTTAGCCTCCCCAACCATTCAGTAGGATTTTCCCCTTGCTTCTGTTGTTCACTGAAGGCCTTCCCCACATTTCTCCCCTTGGGAGCCGACTCCTTAACCCCTTGGATTATTATTGCTCTCAAATCTGCCATGTGAGCCCGATGTTCTGGGTTCTGATTATCCCAATTGGGCTTTTGTATAGGCCACTTAACATCTGCCTGTGGGCCTGCCTGATGATCTCTGTCTCAGATTCTCATTCCCGCTATCCAAATCATTCCCCGTTCTTCTGGGGTGAATAATATGCTTAGGATAGCTTGCAATTCATCCCAAGTATATATGTTAGGCTCCAAAAACTGATCTAGCCGATCCCCAACTCCTAAGGGATCCTCTAGGAGATGCCTCATCTCCTTTTTAAAGTCCCTCACATCCCCCGAATTCAGGGGCGAAGCTATATAGCCCACCCCTGGGATCTGTGCAGGCTGTCCCACCTGTCTTGCATTGGGATTCGGGATCATTCCCATGGGAACTTCCTTTAATGGAAATAACCAGGTGTTATCCTGCCTCCTCCTCAGCTGACTCCGGGTGATCCTCCTAGATTCTGCCGGTGAGTCCGGTCCAGACTCTGAGTCCCTGTCTGGGACGGTAGGTGACAAAGCTGGATAGATTGGGTTCACAGGAGGATCTGGAGGTAGGGCAGGAGTTCTATCTAGTGAAGGCAGTTGGTAAGGCGGGGGAGAGTATTCAAAATCCTTATCTTCCCTGTTCTTCTTTTTCTTTTCCCCCTCGTTCAAAACAAACAACCAAACTCTAGCTTCATTTGCTACCCATAGAGCTGCATATTCTCTTTCTTCTTGACTAAAGGTTTCTTTAGAATTAACATATAAATTTAAAACCTGACAGATCCAATCCTCCGATGATCCAAACACCGGCCAATAAATATTATCTGCTCTTATTTTCTGTCTTCCCCAAACTTCCATACAATAATGAATCATTTTTGCTCTATCTTTCTCCTTTCGGGAGGGAAAGTCATTTCAGTATTTAATCATCAATCCTAACGGACTATCTGGCGGAATCAGGGGAAGTTGAATACGACCCCCCCTTTCCCCCATGGGATCAAAGGTCTTGCTCTTCCTTTGTTCCATCTTCCGGAGTGCCTTCAGTCACACACACACGAAAAGCGCTTCCCCCGTTTCGTGGCCTAGTCCCTCGCGGGATCGTAGGAACCGCACTACTCTGGGGTCCTCACTCGCACCGTCTCTCTTGGAGACGTTTAACACGCTACATTCCGGGATACCCACCCCTCCCGGACGGTTTAACGTTCTCAATATATATACTCACGTAATCCTGTGTCTTCGCCCGGGCCTTGTGCACAAAGATTAAGGGGTTGCTGGCCTTTCGTCTCACTTGTTATTGAATTTAGGTTCGTCGGTCGAGGCGGGGGGAAAGGAGACCGCCCTGGGGCCACCTTAACTCCAGGTGGGGCGCCCCCCCTGAGGATTCCTTTCCTCACACACACCTTGATCCGAGTCACGGCACCAAAATTGTAGTAAATTTGAAGCGAATCGGCAGTAGTCAATTAAAAATAATTTATTATAATTAGAGCAGGCAATAACAAGTGAGCCAACAGATCTGTGTGTTGCTGAGAAAACCCGTTACAATTCCGTTTTTCTCCAGCAATTCACAAATTTCCCTTTCTTTCACCCCCTTTTATCTAGAATCGTTTCCTGGATTTGTTATCTCTTTCAGCTTCTTTGTTCGCATGCGTGGTCTCATTTGCTAGGCAGTGGTCTTCCAGGTGCTTGAAAGGGGGAGGCTGGGGTCTCAGGTCTCGCTGTCCTGGCAAACTTGAAACAACTTTACCATATATGGTTAGAGATAATTGGCCTACAAGTTTATCTATTCCCCGTTTGATAAGGTTTTGGGGCCTTAGTTATACTGAGTAGCAAAAAATAATAAACTTCTAAAGCTATATAGTTTAAGTAACTTAAAGCTTTTACTTTATTAGCAAACATACTAAGCTTTGTTAGTAAACAGAGTTTTGTTAGTAAAGAGAAACTAAGTTTCTAAGGCTGCAGTATAAACTTATACTAAGTTTGATGAACAAACTATGTTTTACCCTTATTACAGAGGTCTTTCTTCTTCTCTTCCCTGGGGCAAAAGGGATCTTCATTTATCTACTTTCTGTTCAAACTTCTCATGGGAACACAGCTACTTCAACATCTGCTTACTTTAGCACAAATGCCTCTGCTCATTTCTGCAGTTAGAACATTTCATCCACCCCATAATGCATTCTATGAGTTATAGGTAAACAAGAGTAACTTCTCCACGGCTTAAAAAAGAGAAATTTCAGTCCACAACTCTCCTTCCCTCATCTAGGACCTGATTCTTCCTTTTATCTGATCTCGGCGTTTTCATGCTGTTTCTGTGTGTGTCTTCATCTCAGTCCTTTTCTTTCATTTAGGAAAGAGAACAAAGTGTCTGCCAGTCTCATTCTGGGCAGTGAAAGAGTTAATATCTTGCCTGGGCCTGCAGATGGTCATGTGATCCCTGCCGGGTAGTGGCCAGGAGCTATTTACGATAAAGAGTCTTTTGGAGCTGTACTGGGGCTGGGCTAGGATCGCAAGGGCCCAGCCGGAAAGTGGTGGTGGTTGTTCTAACTGCATTTCATTCCGGAGGAGGTGGCTGGCTCAGCCCCCTGCCGGGCCACAGGGGCGCGGTGGGGCGGGTCCTGCCTGGAACTGCTTCCGGGCTTGCGGCAGGATGTCAGCCAAGCCGCAGGCACCCCTGCCGCGCTGGGGAAGGAGGGGGGGGGGGGCTAGCATCTTAGCAGCCGAGTGGGCCTCTCCTCCCCCTTTCTATAAAATGCTGGGGGCCCTGGCCAAAACGAGGCACGATGGGCTTCCTGAGCCCTGCGTAGGAGCCCCCCCGGCCCCGCCTAGCCTGGCTCGGGCTGCGCCGAGGGGCCGGGGCCGGTGTTACGTTTTACTCAGGCGGAAGAAAAGAAAGGCACTTCCCGGGGTTTTTCATTTTACAATGCATATCCACGGAGGCGTGTCCAACTTTCTCAGTGGTTTAATAGGTTGGCAATTCTCAAAACAGGTCTCTGATTAGCTTTTTGTCAGACATAGCGGAAGCTGTCCAGGTCCTGACAGGGAACTATTTCAGGAAATTAATACAAACCACCACAGGTTATAAGGAAGAAATTCTTCCCTGTGAGGGTGGTGAGGCCCTGACACAGGTTGTCCAAAGAAACTGTGGCTACCTTATCCCTGGAAGTGTCCAAGGCGAGGTTGGACAGGGCTTAGAGCCACCTGCTCTAGTAGAAGGTGTCCCTGCCCATGCTAGGGGAGTGGAATGAGAGCTTTAACATCCCTTCCAACCCAAACCATTCTGGAATTTTATGTTTATAGTGAAACATTGAAGGTATTCAGATTCTCTTCCCTACTTGTATGTTTGGGGGTGTATACGTGCTGAGACTGGGAAAAGATAGACCACCATACAAACAAGATCCTAATTGGTGTTTGATATTGAATTCTGACAGAAGTTTTGAATCTGCTTTCCACTTGACATGACTGCATACACAGAACAATTTTCTAATTTTGGTCTTGCTATTTAAGACAATCTAGTACGAAAAGGTTCCTAGATGGTGCTTTTACAAAATACTGTCTAAAAAAAAACCCCTTTATGTGCTTACTTATAAAAAACTATGACTTTCCAATTTTATGTTTACTGAGCTAAAGGAGAGGCAAGGCAACCATAGACTGAAGGGATATACATATTTCCATTCTGATTAGACACAAGTAAGGAAGCTTTGGTTTTCTGATTGAAGAACTCTGCACTGGCTTTCATAAAAGCTTTTTCCACGTATCTGTCAAAATATGTATCTTCAAGTTTTACATCCCTATTAAACAGTTTAGAATATTATTAAAATGACAACAAAGAAAAACTACCTTGGATGTTTAAGAAAATAAGACTACCTGAATAATAAGGAAGACAGCAGCCATTCTTACCGGAAAGCTTCCAAATGACTGAAAATACCATTTGATGTTTTTGGGTTCTAGTCACTGAGAAAATCATTCAGCAATAGTCTAGTCACAGATTTCTGTACCAGTTTACAGTACGGTGAATGAAAGATCATGAATACAAAGTAATTTAAAGTGAAATGTCTGTCCCCTCTGAAAGTGTCCGAAATATTGTGTTACAATTTAAATTTAATATTTACTTCAAGTATTAAAATAAATAGGGAGATGACAGGATATGAGTCATCATAACACATCAACATACAAAAGACAACTCTAAGACTGTGGATACTGGTAAAAGCCATGGAAAGATGCAGCTTGGATTTTCTCAAGCTACTCAAAGAAAACATAAGAGAAAGAATTAATAATAAAGATAAGCACCTGCAGGGTGCACGAGAGACGTGACAAAGGGTGTTACCTTCCTTGCACCAATGAAAACAAGTCTTTCCTCAGTTCCATGATCTAGTCTACAAAAGTGTGATTTGTTTCTTTAATAAAGGACTTTTAGCTTCTCTTCTGCCTCAGAAGGGAGTTTGTTGCTACATCCTTTTTGCTGCTCTCCTAGCCCGGTAGCAACATAAGACTAATTGGCAAGTTCATTTAACACACTGCTGCTACTTCTATTTTAAAAAGTTTGTTACTGATCTTGTGAACCAGCTAGCAATATTTGCTCTTTTTCTTCTAGAAAAAGTTATAAGAGAGTCTCAGTATTTCTGCACAGCATTTTGAAATAAGAAATAGTCTATTTCTCTATTGGGTTTGCATGACCTGGTTTTGGTAGCAAGGGGGGCTACAAGGGTGGCTTCTGGGAGAAACTGCTGGTAGCTTCCTCCATGTCCGGCAGAGCCAATCCCTGGTGGCTCCAAAGATGGACGTGTCACTGGCCAAGGCTAGGCAAATTAGAAATAGTAATGCCTCTGTGATAACATATTTAAGAAGAAATGAAAAACAAAAGTTGTTGGGCAGTTGTAACTGTGACCAGAGAAGAGCAGAGGGAGAACATGTGAGAAGAACAACTATCCAGACACCAAAGTCAGTGAAGAAGGAGGGAGAGGAGATGCTCCAGACTCCAGAGCAGAGAGACCTCTGCAGCCTGTGGTAAAGACCATGGTGAAGCAGTCTGTGCCACTTCAACCCATGGAGATCCACAGGGATGCAGAAGTCCACCTGCAGCCCATGGAGGAGATGCACATCAGAGGAGTTGAATGCCCAAGAGGAGGCTGTGACCCTGTGGGAGACCCAAGACATGAAGGGCCCATGCTGGAGCAGCCTGTCCCTGAAGGACTGCACCTCATGGAAGAGCAACCCACAGTGCAACAGTTTGAGGAGGACTGTTGCCTGTGGAATGGACTCACACTGCAGCAGTTCACAGAGGGCTGTTACTCATGAGATGGACTCATGTTGGAGAAGTTCATGGAGAACTGTCTCCCATGGGAAGGATCTTATGTGCAACAGGGAACAACCGGGACCCTGCAATTTGAGATCTGCAGCAGTCACTCTCAGCGCCGGAGACTGATACCACCCACAGGAGAGATTTTTCTGAGTTTGTCACCCTCTCACACCGGTGAAAGAGGTTTTTATTTTTTTGTCATCCGGGGTTGCTCATTTTCTTCTCTTGTGTTGGGGAGTGTTTGGTTTGATTAATAAACAGGTTTTTTCCACTTTTTCCTCTGAGGAAATTCTTCCCGAACCTGGTGGTGGGGGAGGAGTCTTGGGGGGTTTGTTTTTTCTAGGGGGTCCTCTTGGAGGTTTTCCTTAAATTTGCCCTAAACTAGGACAACACTTAAAAAACATTAACATGTATTGACTGCATTGATAAAACACGTTTTTAGCAACTGCAAGAGAACAGGTTAACAAGGCAAACATTAACTTAGTGAGGTTTGCAAAATATATAGGCTTTGACAAATTTAGTTTTGAGATGGGTAAAACAACTGTCGAACTTTCTTGAGGGCAAACATTGTTTGGATTAATGTTTTTAATTTTTTCGGTTTTTATTTTCACTGGGTGGGTATTTTTTAAGGGTTTTGTTTACATTCTAATTTGTGTAGGTGTTTGAGTCTCACATTTTGCTTGAGATGGTGACTTTTCGTGTGACTGGGGCTGTTTGGAAACGATACTTAGTTGCAAACATTCTCTTTTTATTTCTTTGTGTTTTTCTCCTTTATAGCTTAATGAAAGGTTAGTGTTTAAGTGTTTATTTCCCGGGGAGAAATTTTCCTGTCCCCGTGGATGCTGAGTCAGATGGAGCTGGAGTTACTTTTGACTACATAATATCAGCAGGATAGCTTGTGTTCTTTTCTTGGATGTTTTGAACGTCCTTCTGTGCTGTTGCCTTTTGAAATTGGTCTACTTTTGGCTTTTGATACAAAGAAACAATTGCCGTAGAATCGTAGCTAAGAGTTTTCTGAGCTGGGGAGGCTTTCGGAGCTCCAGGATTTTCACTTTCTGGTTCTGGTGGCTTCCCAAGGTGATTCTGGGCGCTTTCACAGTGGCGTCTTCGCGGCTATCCCTCTCCGGGAGGCTGTGGGCGGCTGTGGGCAGCCATAGGCAGAGGCTTCCATGGTGGCCCGGGGCAGAAAGATGCCTTCTTTCTTTGCTGACAATACGCCCGGCAGAGGCTGTGCTGGGGTCGGGAGCACCACCCGGCTAGAGCTCGACTTGGAGCTGGAAGTCGACTGGCTGAGTGTTTCCGGGCTCCAGAGTCTTTTCCTCAGGCTCTGTCCCCGCTCCTCTTTCTTTTAGGATTGGGCCACTCCTTCCCCCTGGGCACACCCCGCCTGCTGCTGGGGGAGGTTCTTGTCTTATAAGGACATGATTTAAAACGAGCGCTTTGAATGGTCTTAAGTCTCTCTCCGGGAGTTTCCCTACCTCCCTGCTTGCCCGCACCTGCGCCGTTCAGCAAGCTTCCTGCATATCCGCTTCCTACGTCATCGTTCCGCCCACCTTCACGTGACTCGGTGCCATTTTTGAACATGGTGCGGCTGCTGCATTTTTACAGTTGCTTCAGGCTCTGATATTATAGCGGCATTCCGCGCTTCTTGCCCGAGCCCCTGCCAAAACGTCCATGCGCGCCCCCCCCCCCCCCCACCCTTCCAATGGTGGTGAGTCCAATCCCGGGGACAGTGGAGGAGGTCCTGGAGTCCGCACATCCACGCACCCGACCGGTTCAAACTCCTCTGCGGTTCGCGTAGCTGCCCCGATCCTCTGCGGCGTGGCTAATAAACAAGTTCACGTGGCTTTCCAGGTCTCCTGCTCCTGCCGAGCTTTTTGCAGAGCCTGGATAACTCTGCCCCACGATTTGAGGGTTTTCCCTGAACCTGAGGACATGGTTACCTCGACTAGAGCCCTCGTGCATTTATCCCATATCTCCAGATGGAGAATTTCTACCGGGTTTTTTATAGCCCTTATCTTTATCAGTCTCGGCACTGCGAGAATAAAATCCTTAAGCTTACAGTCGTTACCCCACTGCATGTTGATCTCACTTACGACCTTCGCGAGACTTTCCATGCTCCTCACTGGTCCGGGGATGTCTCCCCCGCTGCACTGACCAGCTGTCTAGGTGAATACCCCGAACCCCGGGCGGTGATCGTGTCCCGGGTTTCAGCACCAGATGTTGCCTTACTTGGCGTGGTGACCTGGTTCAGGTACGGCACGGTGGCCCAAACCCAGGGTCACTCGGTCCATCTGCACATAGACACCAACGTGGTGGATGACAAATGGCGTTTATTGAAGGGTCACAGGGGTTTTTATAACTAGGGCAGTCCGACTGGGTGTGGCCGGATACTGGGCAGGGGGCACCCAGTTTCGACTGCAGAGAGGAAGGGGCCCTATCTACCCATACAGCCCGCTATCTTCCGCACGCATGTCCCTGACTCTCCACACTAGAGTCAGGGCCTCTCTAATCCTGGTTATCCTTCCTTCCCTGGGCGTATGTTTGAGAGGTTCCTTCAAGGGGATTGGACATATCATCATACCTGAAAGTTTGTCTACAAGCAACTGGACCTGCTTCCTTTCTGGTGGAACTTCCTCTCCAAGTCTTGCCCTCCTTCAATTCATGCACTCGTTGTGCCAGAGCAGCAGTAGGTCTTCCATCCCACCTACTCATGTTTTCCCCACAATCACACAGGAAGAACCACAACTCAGCTCGTGGGCTGTGCCTTCTCTCCCTATTGGAGGGACGTCTGCATTTGGTAACAGAACCTCTGATCTGTACTGCAAAGATTTGGAGAAGGCCCTTTTTAATCTCATTTCTGAGCTTCTCATGTTTCTCCTTCATCTTAACTTGTATTTTCTGTATGTGCTCTGACAGACGTGTTTCCACAGCTGTGATTCTTGCATATGTTTGGCCATGCACGGCATCTGCATATGCTTGGAGCTTCTTCACCATATCAAGCACGGTCTCATCCCTGACATCCCGTTTCATCATTGCTAAAACAGAAGCATGTTCGTGTGGCCCAAGTTGTATGAGTTTTTGCCACATCACTGATTTTGTTCTGTTTTGTCACTCATTTTCATAGTTGATGTTCTTGTTTGTCTTCTGGATATATCAGTAAAGAACTGTTATACCTAAACCCATACCTTTGCCTGAGATCCCCTTAATTTCCAAATTATAATAAATTGGAGAGAGGCGATTTTCACTTGTTCTAACCCTGTACCCAAGATGTATTAAGAATGGTATGTCCCTTGACTCCTGTGACTCCTGTAATATCTATGGACTGTCCCTATATACTCTGTGCTACCCTATTGGCAGGATGCCAAGTTTCCCCTCCCCTTTTCCTGACCCTAGAAAAGACTCCAGACTTTGGGAAACTTCCTCTTTGTCCCCTGGAAGCAATGAAGAAATAAATCGAGGAAAACCCTGGGAGAAAGAGGCTCTTTGTATCTTTTATCCTGTTCATGTTATCCACCCCAGGCTTGCCTTGCTACAGAATTGCTAGTGAGCAGGGAAGCCTCAGAATGAGATAACAATTGGTGGTCCAACGGGTGGCTTTTTCATTAGAGAGCCCACAAGAGTGACTGGAGTCCTATTACAAGGATTCACTAAGTCCATGGACAAGTCAATTACCCTGAAGGCAAAAAACTGCTTTTACAGTAGTTTCAGCTTACAGGGACTGAATCAAGACCTCATCTAGCCCAAGGCGAGCGATTTCAGAACAGGGACCTCAGTCCACAGTTTTCACTTGCTAGAGAACCGTAAGTAACTCCAAGCAGCTCCCTCTGTGGGGGAGGGTTACGGGTGTTTGTGTAACAGTGGGGTGCCGAAGCGGGAGCTCGGAGCACATGCGACTGGCCAGGGGCCTGGATCGCGCGCAGAGCTCAGGAGACGTGCAGGCAGGCAGGGTGTGTGTGGGACGCCCTGGAGCCAGTTCCCCATGTGGGAAGTTCAGAACGCCAGGTTCGGTCTCAGAAGCGGCAGCACTGCCCTGGAAGCCAGCATGGTCTCCAGCGGGGATAGGGGAAGGTGAAGGCCGGCAACCCTCTCCCACCTACCTGCAACAAGCGGGAAAGACAAAAACCAACAGCATTTTCTGTTTTAACTGTGGATTAAGGGTAGATATTAGAGTAGATTACTTTGGGGAAAAAAATAAAAATGGGCATGCAGCAATCTCTTCAAAAGACCATGATTTCCCAGATTAAGGAAATCCTAAATTCTGGAGGTGTTATAATTTCTAATAAAAGATTAGTACATTTTCCTAGCTGGCTGTCTGTGGAAAAATCAAACCTTAATTTGGAAGATATGAATTCGGTTCTATTTTGGAATGAAATTGGAGATTTATTAACATTAAAAGTGGAAAATGGAGATGAAAATGTCTCTGTATTCCTCCCAATATTTTTACAAATTAGGAAACTTTTGCTTCAAACAGAAAACAACAGACAGCAACAGCAAAGCACCTTGGATTCCTTTCCACTTTCTTTAAAATCCTCTACCCTGGGGCTGGAGGGGACTCAGGAGTCACCCCGGGATCCCCAGGGCACCTGGCACGGCCGTAGTTCCTGAGTCCCAGAGTCCTCCCCAGTATCCAGGATGAGATGATTTTTCAAAAATCGTCAGCACTTCTTCCCTATATCCTTCTCTCCCTATTGTATTCCCTTCAGAGCAGAGTTCAGACTCCCCATCCCCTCAGGCACTGGCCACGTGGCTGATCCTGAGGGGCCCGGGTGCAAGATCCAAGATGGCGCTGGTCACATGGCTTGTCCCCAGGGGTCTGCAGATAAAAACAGTCACATGGTCCTCATTCCTTCGTCCCATAATCCCTTTTCCCCTCTAGTTCCAGCCCCCAATCTGTTCCTGCCCCCATCCTGGGGGGTATTGCCCCACCCTGAAAGTCAAAACCTAGAAGAAAATGATATACCATTAGTAGCTCCAGTGGTTTATCTTGGTAGGAGAAATGGTAAAAGAAATTAACAACCTTTGTCCTATCAAGGTAAAAAGGAAATTTGTAAGGTCCAAAGAGAGTTTGGCAGAAATAGTGAAATTTTAAAAGGGTTTTTAAAAGATACATTTAGTTAAAATGAGATGGTACCAAATGATATTAAGGACTTGTTCAGATGTCTGTTAACTCCCTCAGAGCATGAGCTATGGGAAAGCATGTGGAAAAGATCTTTAAGAGTACTTTTGCTGGAACTTCAACAAAGCCCAAATAGTGCAAAATATGAGGATAATAATGATATTATGCAGGAACATCTGTGTGGAGAAGGTGAATGGCATTGCCCAGAAAAACAAACACGGATATTAACCAAGTTTGTTTTGGATAAGATCTGCCTGGTAGCAGAAAAAGCCTTCAATCAATTACCTACTGTTGAACTTAAACGTAGTTATGTTAATATTAAACAGTTTCCTTCAGAAAATTTCTTGCAGTTTCTGGACCGTCTTCGCGTGCATGTGAAAAGACAGGTACCAGACCCAGTGGTGCAAGCTGAGTTAATCAAGGAAATGGCTCAGAGGAATGCTAATGAAACCTGTCGCAGGGTCATTCTTAGCCTTCCCCTCGAGCCAGCACCTAGTTTAACACAGATGATAGAAGCCTGCACCAGAAAAGCAGAACTGTTCAGTGCACCAGAGAGGAACCCAGGACACGCACAACCAAAGTCTGCAGCAACTGTAACAACAAGACCAAGGAAGCAACCGGTGCCACCAGAGCAGCTGCAGCATATCACCTGCTTCCAGTGCAAGAAGACAGGACATTATGCAAGGGACTGCCCACACAACCAGGAACAGAAGACCAACAAACAAAAAAACTAGGTGTACAGCGTGTGCCTGCCATAAATACAATAACGCGCAAAGATATAAATATAGTGGGTTCCACACTGGCGAAAGGTTCTCTCTTCAAAACAAAGGGGGAGGATGGGACAAATGGTGTGGGGATTCAAGATAATATAAATGTCAAATGTTCAATTAACAAGGGTTGGAAGCCTCTTGGTCGTTTCAGCCTTATGACTACAAAAGGTTTTCATTTTAGGTCAACAGAGTGGACAATTGTTACAGTGGACCTAACACTTCACATTGTTGCATATGCAACTGCACTTAGAATATTTTCTTATGGGGGACACAGCACACACACCCCTGAAGACTGAGTTACTTCCCATGTCCTTGAAGGGAAACATCTCCTACCCCATTCTCCTGGCACGCTGCTCTCAACCACCATTTTACCTGGACGAGGGGCAAATCCTCACCCAGGCCATTCCTGTTCCAAAGGAAATCACAGCAGATGGAAAATCACCTGAAGTCTATTGGGCAGAAGTGGTGGGTGAGAACAAACCATCTCTGGCATGCAACCTGACCCATGGTTCAGACCATCTCCATGTGGAGGGGGTTCTGGACACAGGGGCAGATGTGACGATCATACCCAAAAGGATGTGGTCGTCACATTGGGAATTGCAACTCGTGGTAGGCAAAATCCAAGGTTTAAGGAGGAGTCAAATTGGCAAAGATATCAAAAAGTATCGTGCAAATTGAGGGGCCAGATGGAAAAGTGGCTAGTGTCTGTCCATTTGTTACAGACTATAAGTGCCCCCTGTGGGGAAGAGATACCGTGTCCCAGTGGGGAATGCGAATAGTTATTCCCAAAACTCCCCAGGATTTTTAAAGGCGGCCAATGAGGAGCGCCCTGCCCACAAATTGACATGCCTGGATGATTCTCCAAGATGGACAGCTCAGTGGTTAATGAGTAAGGAGAAACTCAAGGCGCTGGAGGAGCTTGTAGCAGAGCAATTGGCAAAAGGTCACATAGAAGAAACTACAAGCCCTTGGAATTTCCCGGTGTTTGTAATTAAGAAACCAGGGAAGGATAAATGGAAGTTGTTACATGATCTCCAGGAAATAAACAAAATTATAGCAGACATGGGATCACTTCAACCCTCCCAAACGATGCTTCCTCAAAATTGGAAATTGGCAGTTTTAGATATTAAGGACTGTTTCTTTCAAATTCCTTTACACCCAGAAGATGCTCCATGGTTTGCCTTCTCTGTTCCTACTATCAACAGAGAAGCCCCAATGAAGTGCTACCACTGGAAGGTACTCCCGCAAGGCATGAAATGTAGTCCCTTCATATGCCAGTGATACGTGGCCTCATTGCTGTCCCCAGTGCGTGCTCAGAGAAGGGAAGCTATCATCTTGCATTATATTGATGATTTGCTTGTGTGTGCCCCCGATTACTCTATACTCCAACGCACACTTGACCTAGTGGTTAAGGTTTTAACCTCTGCTGGATTTCAATTGCAGGTTGATAAAGTCCAAAGGATGCAACCTTGGAAGTACCTGGGTTTGGAAATCACTGCAAAGACCATTGTTCCTCAGAAATTTAAAATTATTTGTAATCCAAAAACCTTAGCAGATCTCCATTCCTTGTGTGGGTCTTTGAATTGTGTTAGGCCCTGGCTAGGCCTCACTAATGAGGACCTAGAGCCCCTTTTCAATTTATTGAAGAGGGAGAGAGAGCTGGTCACTCCCAGGGAACTGACCCCAGAGGCAAATGCTGCAAGTGAAAAGGTACAGAAAGCTCTAGCAGAGAGGCAGGCTCATCGCTACAAACCTGAACTGCCTTTCAAATTCATAATCCTGGGAAAACCGCCACACTTACACGGTTTGATATTCCAATGGCTCAAGGGGCAGAGAGATTCGCTCTTAATCATAGAGTGGGTCTTCCTATCCCCCCAAAGATCCAAGACCATGACAAAGCCACAAGAACTCATAGCTCAGCTGATTCGTAAGGCAAGGATGAGACTGTATGAGCTGGCTGGTTGTGACTTTACATATATCCACCCTCCAGTCAAACTCTCTGAGGAGGGAAGGAACTCTCCTGAGAGGTTGACAAATGAGATGTTCGAGCACTTGTTCCAGAGCAATGCCAGTCTCCAATTATCTCTGGACAGCTACAGTGGACAAATATCAGTCCATGCCCCGTCTCACAAGCTGTTCAATGAGGAATTCCACCTCATTCCTCGTGAGAAGAGGAGTCGGAGACCACTCAAAGCTCTCACAGTGTTCACAGATGCTTCTGGGGCTTCCCACAAGTCGGTGATGACTTGGAGAAATCCTCAGACTCAGCATTGGGAAGCTGATGTTGAGTTTGTGGAGGGATTGCCTCAGGTAGCTGAACTGGCTGAAGTGGTAAGAGCTTTTGAGAAGTTCTCAGAACCAATCAAGTTGGTAACAGACTCAGCTTATGTAGCAGGGGTAGTGTCCAGGGCGGAACAGGCAGTGCTCAAAGAGGTCGACAATGAGCAGCTTTTCAGGTTGCTGTCAAAACTAATCTATCTAATTTCTCATAGAGAACATCCGTTCTATGTGATGCATATGAGGTCACACACCGATTTGCCAGGTGAGATCATAGAAGGGAATCGTCAGGCAGACTCCCTTGCAACCCCAGCTGAACAAGCACGCCTCCCTGACATCTTCCAACAGGCAAAGCTGAGCCACCATCAATACCATCAGAATGTGCCAGGTCTGATCCGTCAGTTCAAGCTAACACGAAGTCAGACTTGGGCCATTGTGGCCACCTGTCCCAGCTGCCAGCTCCAGGCCATGCCATCGCTAGGTGCAGGGGTTAACCCCCGAGGCCTTGGCAACTGTGAAGTATGACAGACAGACATCACACACATTCCCAGTTTTGGTCGCCTCAAATATGTTCATGTTAGCATTGACACATATTCAGGTGCGGTTTATGCCTCTGCCCATGCAGGAGAAAGAACTGTGCATGCCAAACAACACCTAGTGCAAGCCTTTTCAGTATTGGGGATCCCTAAGGAAATCAAAACAGATAATGGACCAGTGTATGTGTCCAAGGAGTTCCTGGAATTTGTCCAGCAGTGGAGAGTGGAACATGAGATTGGCATCCCCCAGTCCCCCACAGACCAAACTGTAATTGAGCGTACACACTAGACGCTCAGGCAGGTTCTGGCTAGACAGAGCAGTTCAACTGTGTGGATGTCTCCACAGCAGAAGCTCTGTAAAGCCCTGTTCACTATCAGTTTCTTGAACTGTTCATTTGAAAACATGAATCCTCCTGCGGTTGGTCATTTTAACAGTGGTAAACAGTTCAAGTTGTCTCAGCATCCACCAGTTTTGATTTGGGATCCAAAAACATGAGAAACCAATGGTCCCTATGAGCTTGTTGCCTGGGGACGTGGTTATGCATGCGTATCCACTCCCTCAGGCCCTCGATGGATTCCCCAGAAATGGGTGAAGCCTTTTGTCCCCAAACAGCCAACTCCAGCTGAAGGGGAAGAGAAGCAAGTCGCAGTTGCTTCAAAAAGAAGACACTGCCGGAAAGAGGAAAGAGAACCTACATAGAAGACTACCTTCCGGCAGATTCACAGACTTTTAACATGTTTTAAAAATGTTTGTTTTCTTTTTAGAGAATACCTTCCTCTCACTCAACCCCGTGATGTACCCCATCCAAGTTGTCATCCTGTTAACATTGAACAGTCTGGCAGATGCCTGTATCATCCTTCAACCGCGTCAAAACATCTGGGTGACCCTGGCAAAGACATTCGAGCAGGAAAACATACGCCTGTCCACGGCAGCAGCAGAAACTCCTATGTCCACCTGCCTGGTACGAGTTCCCTTGAAGGTTGGAGAATATTCAGCCAGTTTTGAAATACAGATGCCAAATGAACTTCCCGAGTCACACATAATTTCATCATACAAACCTCGTAGGCAGCAAACAGTGATGAGTAAGAATCCTATAGAGGAACTACTGCCAAGTTTGCCCAAAGCAGCTCAGGAACCCCAGGAATTAGAGTTGTTGGGTTCCTATCCAGCACAATACTGCATTCATTTTGTAATCTTTCCAAAACCTTCTGACACCAAAGAATTCCACAACATAAGGCAATACAGAGAGGAATTCATGGCCAAAAGGTGGTGCAATATTCTGAGTCATATTGCAACAGACACCCCATCTCTCACAAGTCCCAAGAGCCTCCCTAAAGGGTTATTCTTGGTTTGTGGAGATCGGGCATGGGCAGGAATTCCTTCGTGGCTTTTAGTAGGGCCATGCACCTTCAGGCGGTTGTCCCTGTTAGCACCCAACGAAAACTTAATTAGTGATTGGACTCGTAAAAACAAATCCGTTGATAAAATCCAAAAAAAGAAGTGCAGACAATTTGGACAGAAATTGTGACTGAAATTTTTCGTTGGGCCAAGTCAAAAAGAATTGCTGTATCCATATTTCTTCCATGGGTTGCAGCAGCCAAGGCTCAGGGTGAATTGGGCCACCTAGAGTGTTGGGTAGTCAAACAGTGTGTGAGTGCCAGGAATTTGAAGGACTTTGCTGCATGAACCTGACCTCGAAAACTCCTAACATCCATGCTGCCCTCCGAAACATGAACAGCTTGATCGGACAAGTGAAGCAAGAATCTGAAGATTGGTTCAACGAACTGTTCAAAGGTTGGGGATTCACAGGGTGGTGGACTTCTATAGTTAAAATTATTTTGTTATTATTTGTTATTTTTTGTTATTCTTTTCCTTGTAATAATGGCATTCGGAATCCTTCATCACTTAGTTCTCAAGGCCATTAATGGTCTCATTCCTTCTATCTCAGTAGTTAATCACATAGAGATGAAAACTCGGAAACAATCTAACTTTCCTACTAACTCCAAGTGGTGGGAAAGATCATAATTTGAATTCAGAATAACCTAATATCCTTCTTTCATCTTTTTAAACAAAAAAAGAGTGAGATGTTCTAACCCTGTACCCAAGATGTATTAAGAATGGTATGTCCCTTGACTCCTGTGACTCCTGTAATATCTATGGACTGTCCCTATATACTCTGTGCTACCCTATTGGCAGGATGTCAGGTTTCCCCTCCCCTTTTCCTGACCCTTGAAAAGGTACTAGACTTTGGGAAACTTCCTCTTTGTCCCCTGGAAGCAATGAAGAAATAAATCGAGGAAAACCCTGGGAGAAAGAGCCTCTTTGTATCTTTTATCCTGTTCATGTTATCCATCCCAGGCTTGCCTTGCTACAGAATTGCCAGTGAGCAGGGAAACCTCAGAATGAGGTAACATTCACTCTCCATTTTAGGAGGAGCTCCTGCCTTTTTCTTGACAGTATCTGTCCTCCAAACCAGGACAGATCTTGGCGCCCAAGAGGTGGGACACTGAGGGCATTGAAAAGAGGGTAAAAAAAGGAATGACAGTTATTCAGTTACCTAAGGTTTTGGTTTTTTATGTGCTAGCAACATGTGGTCCAGTTTAACCTGGTTTGGGCTGCACGTGGTCACATATATATATCTCTCCCATTTGCAAAGCCTTATCTAAACATGGGCCCTATAACTAAGGCTACTGTGGCTGTAATCCAGCTTGTTTCATGGGTTGATAAGGTGAGGAATTCATGGATTTTTAACTTTCTTTGGAAGCTGGGTACATAGATTCAGGGCTATCACCCACTAACTGTATGTTTTTGGGGTTACTTTAATAATGGTACCTACTGTGAGGGAATGACACGAGGGGAAATTTTCTCCCAACCGTTCACCCAGATTTTTGGGTCTACCCCATCAGTTTTTGAAAGCTTCAAATCTCCTCTAAATGCTAATGATATCATACAGTGGCTACTGTTACTGATAGGCTTGTCCTATTTAACATTTAGAGATAAGGGGGGATTGAGCTGGATAACAACCCTGATACCTACTCCAGGAAATAGGGATGGTGCTGCAGATATTGACCCTGCCCCAGAGACTAGGGATGCTGCCCCAGAGCCTGACCCTGCCCCACAGCCCACCTCAGAAAAGAACCACCCAGAGTGGATAGGTATTTTGGTTAAGGAGATGCGTGAGATGAACCAGATGCTGAAGGAGTACCTTTCCCCATGTGGTGAGAAACCCTGCCTTAAAGAGGGAGAATACAATGATGCTGCAGTGGAACCCATAGATGTTACATCTGCCCAGGTTCCAGCTGAATTGCAAGGGCCCACATAACCAGCAGTAGTTGCCCCTGTGGAAACCAGAAAGTCTAAGATGAAAACAAGGCACCTAGACAAGGAGGATCAGAGAGGAGGGCCCTCACAACCAGCAGGAGAGCCAGAGGTTGAAATCATGACCGAGTCCCTGTCTTACGAAAATCTCCGTAATCTGTGGAAAGATATTGCACGACCGGGCCGGCAGGCTTTTACAACTTGGTTACTTCGGGTCTGGGACCTTATGGGTACAGGTGTGCACCTGGATAGTACAGAGGCAAGGAATTTGGGATCCTTGTCCCAGGACTCAGGTGTGGACCAGATATTCATAAGGGAGCCAGGCCCCCTTCCCCTCTGGGAGCAGCTTTTAATGAGTGGGAGAGAGAGTTTTGTCAACAAAGAAAGAATGCAGGAGCACCACAATAGAATGCACTGGAAGACCCTTGAGGAAGGGATTCAACAGCTGAGAGAAGTGGTAGTATTGGAGGTGCTCTTTGGGAGGGATGGACAGCATGATAATGACCCTGACAAGGTCAAGTGCACAGGGCAGATGTTGTGGAATCTGGTAAACCTAGGGTCATCTCAATATACTACCTTCATTGCCATGATTAATGCTAATGAACACTGAGAAACAGCGGGCTCTGTTGTGAAAAAGCTTAGAAATTTTGACAGTATGATGAATTGCCCGATAGAGGCCCACATTTCTGCCCTGGTCAAGGATTGCATACAGGCAGGGATAAGGGAGGAGATGAAGGAGGTGAGTGGGATGAGAGTTGAAATAAGTGAGATAAGGTAAGAGGTGAGGAAGATCATTGCAGCACCAGTGCGAGTCTAATATCCCAAGGTTACAACCCAATGCCTCCCAGCTAGAGAAAGAGGGTGCACTCGACAAGATGACCTATGGTTTTTTTTGTGTGACCATGGGGAAGACATGGGAAAATGGGATAGGTAAACCACTTCTGTCCTGGCAGCACGAGTGCATCAACTCAGGGAGGGAAATGCTAACCGAGGGAGCTACACTAAAGTGAAGGTAGCCTCAACCTCCCATGACCAAGGTACTGGGTATTACAGAAGGGAGGATAATCTGTCAGACCCACTTGAAGGAACCTCTACTATGTATGCCCAGGAAAGGAATAATAGCCAGAGCTAGAGAGGCCCTGCCTCTATCCAGGGAGAGGCATGGGATAACAGAGTCTATTGGATGGTGTGGATCTGATGGCCTGGCACATCAGAGCCACAGAAATATAAGATATTAGTTTATATTGGTTCACAATGCACCCTAATACCATCAGAATATGTGGGGAAAGAGCGTGTTTCCATTGCTGGGGTGACAGGGAGATCACAGGAATTGACTTTGCTGGAAGCTGAGGTGAGCCTGACAGGGGAGGGGTGGCAGAAACATCGGATTGTAACTGGCCCACAGGCACCGTGCATTCTAGTCATAGATTCTCTCAGGAATGATTATTACAAAATCCTGAGGGATTCAGCTGGGCTTTTGGAAGAACTGCTGTAGCGGTAGAGGGCATTAAGCAGTTAAACACCTTGCCTGGACTGTCAGAAAACCCATCTGCAGTGGGACTCCTGAAGGTGGAAGAGCAACAAATGCCAATTGCCACCTTGAAACTTCACCGCCGGCAGTACCGGACGAATCGAGATGCCATGATCCCCATCCACAAGATGATCCATGAGCTGGAGAGTCAAGGAGTGGTCAGCAAAACCCACTCACCCTTCAACAAACCCATCTGGCCTATGCACAGCTCTGATGAGGAATGGAGAATGACTGTGGACTATCATGCATTGAATGAAGTGACTCCACCGCTGAGTGCTGCCGTGCCGGACGCGCTGGAACTTCAGTACGAGCTGGAGTCCAAGGCAGCAAGGTGGTATGCCACCAGTGACATCGCTAAAGTGTTTTTCTCCATTCCTCTAGCAGCAGAGTGCAGGTCTCAGTTTGCTTTCACCTGGAGGGGCGTACAGTACACCTGGAACCAAGTGCCCCAGGGGTGGAAACACAGTCCCACCATCTGCCATGGACTGATCCAGGCTGCACTGGAAAAAGGTGAAGCTCCAGAGCACCTACAATACGTCGATGACATCATTGCGTGGGGGAACACGGCAATGGAGATATTTGAGAAAGGAGAGAAGATCATCCAGATTTTTCTGGGAGCCACTTTCACCATCAAGAAAAGCCAAGTCAAAGGACCCTCCCAAGAGATCCAGTTCCTGGGAGTAAAGTGGCAAGATGGACAGAGCCAGATCCCCACTGAGGTAATCAGTAAGATCACCGTGATGTCTCCACCAACCAGTAAGAAGAAAACATAAGCTTTCCTAGGTGTCATAGGCTTTTGGAGAATGCACATTGCTGAGTACAGCCAGATTGTGAGCCCTCTCTACCTGGTCACCCGCAAGAAAAACGATTTCCACTGGAGTGGTGAGCAGCAGTGAGTCTTTGCCCAGATCAAACAGGAGATCGCTCATGCAGTAGCCCTTGGCCCAGTCAGGACGGGACCAGAGGTGAAGAATGTGCTTTATTCTGCAGCCGGGAACCATGGTCTGTCCTGGAGTCTTTGGCAGAATGTACCTGGTAAAACCTGAGTCCGGTCACTGGGATTCTGGAGCCAGAGCTACAGAGGGTCTGAAGCCAATTACACTCTCACAGAGAAGGAGACCTTGGCTGCCTATGAAGGAGTCCAAGCTGCCTCAGAAGTGATTGGCATGGAAGCACAACTCCTCCTGGCACCCCAAGTACCAGTGCTGGGATGGATGTTCAAAGGAAAGGTTCCCTCTACCCACCACGCCACTGACGCCACATGGAGCATGTGGACTGCCCTCATTATGCAAGGTGCCCGGATTGGAAACCCGAATCGCCCTGGGATTTTGGAGATAATTACGAACTGCCCGGAAGGTGAAAATTTTGGTCTCGCCGATGACGATGAGGAGCAAGAACAAGTGACCCGGGCTGAAGAAACCCCTCTGTATAACCAACTGCCAGCAGATGAAACATGCTACGCTCTTTTCGCCAACGTCTCCTGCCGCATCGCGGGGATTAACTGGAAGTGGAAAGAAACCATATAGAGCCCCACACGCCAGGTTGCACCAGTTACCGAAGGAGAAATTAGATCAGGTCAACTTGCTGAACTCAAAGCTGTTCAGGTGTCCTTGGACATTGCTGAGAGAGAGAAGTGGCCAAAGCTCTACATTTACATTGATTCATGGATGGTAGCCAATGCTCTGTGGGGTTGACTGGAAAGGTGGAAAAAAGCAAACTGGCAACCTACGGAAAAAACAATCTGGGCCACTGATGAATGGAAAGACATTGCCACTCGGGTAGAGAAGCTACCTGTGACAGTCTGTCATGTGGATGCCCATGTTCTCAAGCATCGGGCTAATGAGGAACACCGACACAATGAACAGGTAGATCAGGCCTCCAAGATAGAGGCGTCACGGATAGACTTAGATTGGCAACACAAGGGAGAATTGTTCCTGGATCGATGGGCCCATGATGCCTCAGATCATCAGGGCAGAGATGCCACCTATAAGTGGGCACGACACCATGGGGTGGATCTAACCATGGACAGTATTTCTCAGGTTATCCATGACTGTGAGATGTACGCTGCCATCACGCAAGTCAAGTGGGTGAAGCCCCTCTGGTATGATGGACATTGGTCTAAATATAAGTACGGGGAAGCCTGGCAGATTGACTGCATCACACTGCCTCAAACCCGCCAAGGCAAGCGCTACATGTTGACCATGGTGGAAGCCACCACCAGATTGTTGGAGACCTACCATGTGCCTCACGTCACTGCTCAGAACACCATCCTGGGCCTTGAGAAACAAGTCCTTTGGAGGTATGGTACCCCTGAGAGAATTGAGTCAGACAACGGAACTCATTTCAAGAACAGCCTCATAAACAGCTGGGCTAAGGAACATGGCATTGAGTGGGTGCACCATATCCCCTATCATGCACCAGCAGCTGTGAAAGTCGAACAGTGCAATGGCCTGCTTAAAATCACCTTGTAGGCACTTGGTGGGGGGACTTTCAAGAACTGGGAGAGCGATCTACCAAAGGGCACATGGTTAGTGAATACCCAAGGTTCCACTAACTGAGCAGGCCCTGCCCTATCTGAGCTCTTGGGAACATCAGATGGAGATAAGGTTCCAGTGGTACACATGATAGGTATGCTAGGGAAAACTGGGTGAACTCTGCCTCCAGCAAAGACAATCCTGTCCATGGGGTGGTTTTCACTCAAGGACCAGGTTGTACCTGGTGTGTGATGCAAAAGGATGGAGAGACCTGATGCATACCCCAAGGAGACCCCTTTCTTGGGTGAACTAGCTATGATACTCTTTCCGTAACTGCATGTATGTATATAATTTAAAGGTTCTAATTTGATGTAGTATGTTAACATGGGAAAAATTCAGGGTGGTTAATGTTGGGAGTTGGAGGGGTTTTACTCTTCCTCCTCTGTGGAGAATATTTCCCATTATCATGCTAAGGAAGTTTGCTGGGTGGCTCCCTCAGCTTTTGATTGCTCATGACAAAGGGTAATGTGGGGGCTTTCTCACTCCCTCAATTGCTGGCTGGGTTTTGGGGGTTCTGAGTAGCTGGTCATTTTTTTCTTCCTTGGGATACTCACCGGTTCAAATGCTGAGGAGAGCGGTTTGTCTGCGGTTGGATTTGCCCTGCACCCTGCACTGCTACAGCCTCCTGCCTCAGAGCCCACCACTGAGAAACGGGACCCAAACTGTGAGTGAGGAGTCTTCCTTCACCCTTCTCCCACCTGGGACATGGCCCTGCTGCCTCTGCCTCCCTGCTCCCACCTGCTGCTGCCGTGGCTGTGAGGGCCCTGCCCTGGCCCCACCAGGACGGTGCAGAAAAAAAAGTGTCTGCGACTGGTAAAAGGACTGGAACTGAGTTTTTTGTTCTGTTTGGTCGCTGATTGATGGCGGTGGAAATGAAGAGCTGGTGTCTTCATGATTTACTTGCAAGAAACCATGAAACTGTTTATTGATCCACAAAGCATAGTTTATATACTTTTTCTATTGTAGCTAAAAATAGCGCACCAATAATATTTGTGTAACTAAGGTATATTGTTTACTTGTAACTAAATAACATTGCTCAATCTAGGCCACGTTTAAGCTAGCCAGGTAGATACAATATTTTCCGTAAATCCCCATAAAACTGCATGCTAAGCACCCTGTACCAAGCACTTTCTTATCTCTTACATTCCTTCTCCAAAATCCCGCTTGCTTCTGCCAAGGTTTGGGCCTGCTTACTCCTGACAAGGCTTGCAGCCTACTACGGCTAACAGATCCATGTCGATTGTGACAAACTGACCAGTACTCGCAGTTCTGCTCTCTAGTTGTATTCCCACAGCTGATTTTCATAGCTCATGCTGTTCTTGTTTGTCTTGTAGATATATCAGTAAAGAACTGTTATTCCTAAAACCATACCTTTGCCTGAGAGCCCTGCAATTTCCAAATTACAGTAATTTCACGAGTATAAGGTGCACCGGAGTATAAGCTGCACTTCTGGGTGTCAGCAACTTTTCGTTCTTTGTCCTTATATAAGGTGCACCGGCGTATAAGCGGCACTTTCATTCGCAGTAAGGATGCTCGCGCAACAAAGTAATGAATTAGTAACGGAATCGTGTGATTGTGGGGTTTACTGGCTCAGTTCGGGGCCGGGTGGCTCAGTTTGGTGCTGCCGCTAGGCGGGGCCATTCAGGGTCAGCCGGGAGATGCTGCTACCGCTGTCGCCTCTGCTGCCAATCAGTGGGGCCGGCCAGCCGGTCGCCGCTGCCACTGCTGCTGTTGCTGCTGGGCTCGCTCACCCGCGCGCGCCGCCTGCACTGCCGCCACTGGGCTCGCTCGCCCCCGCTTGCCGCCTGCACTGCCGCCGCTGGGCTCGCTCGCCCCCGCTTGCCGCCTGCACCACCATTGCTGGGCTCATTCGCCCCAGCCCGGGGCTGCCCCGGGGGGGCCAGCAGGAATCCGGTCCCCCCGCCACGCAACAGAGTAACCAATTTGTAACACTTGTGCTATCACGGGTTTTACTGGCAGGTACTCAATTGACGAGCTCAGCTCAGCCCGCGGTTCGCACTTCCGGGTTGGCAAATTTCAGAACTTTGTCTATATATAAGGCGCTCCAGAGTATAAGCCGCACTTCCAGGTTGGAACCAAAATTTTAGTCAAAAGGGTGAGCCTTATAGTGGTGAAATTAGTGTATAATAAATTGGAGGGAGGGGATTTTCAGTCTCCATTTTAGGAAAAGGTCCTACCTTTTTCTTGGCAGAACCTGTCCTCCAAACCAGGACACACATCTGGATTCCTAATTGTTGGTTCATCTGAGAAGACAATGTCTGCTGCCACCATTTCTCTCAAGCGTTGAATCCCTTGTTCTATGGTCCCCCCTAAGTTTACTGCATATAGAGGTTGTCTACACACAGATATCTTTGCCCCAAACTTCCAGAAATCCATACCCAGGGACTGAGAATATCAGATCCCTTTATCATTCCTTGGTCTATAACTGGATCATATGACAGGGATCCCAAATGCCTCACTTCAGTACCATCCAGAATTGTAGCCTTGCCTGCAGCATCCCAAAGATGGACTAATCAATTATAGATTCATCAGATCATCAAGTGCAATCCTTTCTTAGGCCATGAAGAGCCTTTGGGGAAAAGGACTCAATAATGACTTCTGATTTTGAGTCAGTTGCTGGCCTTGAGGGTCTTTCCCCCACATCATCATCATCATCCACTGGTCAATCGGTTCTGGTTTTGTGCTTCTTTCCCGTGGTAGCGACTGCCAGTGGCTTAGGCTCACTGTCTGGTTTAGCTACATCCTGAATGACTGGGGTACCTGTTGCAGCCTGAATGACTGGGGTGTCTGCTGATTTATGTCCTGGCCCCCCTGCCTCTATCTGCTACCCTACAGTATCCAGCAGCATGTGATATGCATATGCCAGGGCCCATATTTTTGCAATGAGTTTTTTCTCATTAGAATCATCATGGCACTTCTCTTCCAGATATTTCCCCACCTCATCTGGGTTCTGAATTTGTTCATGTGAAAATTCCCAGGCTGAGAGATCAGAAAATTCCTTCAAGGTTCGGCCCATTCTCTCCCATTTTCCACACCACTCAGAATTTTCCATACCTGGGTCTGCTCCAGGGTCAGGGGTCTCATAATCTCCTCTGACATATCAACCCTCACTCTAGACACACTGCAGACCATATAGAGGAAGCTTACCAGATAAAATACCAGGAAGGTGGTCTCTTTAACATTCAGAGGAACTTTAACATTCTCAAAAAGTGATGTAACAGATTCAAAGGAGAAGAAGGAAAGGCTGAAAAGCCTCATCCCCTGCTCGTCCTCTAACAAACTGGGTACAATTACTAATAAACCCCCAAAACATGCTGCTGGAACTAGGATGCAGAGTAGGACGATGTCCTAGGTTACAATGTAAAGATGTGCCCAAAAGTATGTATTCTATCACCATCTGCTGAAACCAGGTGGAGCAGTGATTCTTATCTCTTTGGGAGATATCCTCTACTAATGGGCCATCTTTTAAAAACCAGGTGGGGCAAGGTTCTTTATCTTTCCCACAATCCATGCTTCCTCTAGAAAGATATCTTCTGTTAATGGGCCACGGAGTCACACTGCATCACTGATAAAATTACATCATCCCATTGGGAGATGTTCCACCCAGGGGAAGGAGCCAAACATTTCCTACCTAGATAAAAACTGTGATTTGCAACACCAAGGCAGCCCTTACCCACTGGTTTCCAGAGGACAAGAGCTACCAGACCTTTCTACAGGATCACTACTTCAACAAGACCACTTCATCTGCACTGTTACCACCACCCTAACTAGCAGGGTGTCAAGTTATATTCTTACTCTGTCAATGTGTTTTTCTTTTGTACAGTAAATTCATGAATAGAAACCGCACGGAGTATAAGCCGCATATCCGGTGTGTTGGCAACATTGATGTCTTTGTCAATAGATAAGCCGCACCCGGAATATTAGCCGCACTTTAGCTCGCCGTGAACTTTCACAAAGTCGTCATTTAGTAACACAATCGCGGGATCGCCGGGGCTTACTGGCTTACTGCCGACCTCGGAAACATTGTTTCCAAGTGAAAAAAGACACACCCTTTATTTACAAGCCGAAAAAGACAGGAACAATAGTGTGGTCATTTTGCGAGCATTCCCAATGGATCCGCGTTGCCTTTAAACAGCCGCTCAACCGCGCGGGCAGGCAGCTGAGCTCCGAGCGGAGCCACATCTCCGTGCTGGCACAGGAGCGGCCGCTCTGGCCCTCGCAGCCCCGCGGGGGGAGCGGCCGTTGTAGCCCTCGCAGCCCCGCGGCCGAGTGGCCGCTGTAGCCCTCGCAACCCCGCGGGGGGAGCGGCCGTTGTAGCCCTCGCGGCCCGTGGGGGGAGCGGCCGTTGTAGCCCTCGCGGCCCGCAGGGCGAGCGCCGCTCTGGCCCTCGCGGCCCCGCGGGGCGAGCAGCCGTTGTAGCCCTCGCAGCCCCGCGGGGCGAGCGGCTGTTGTAGCCCTCGCAGCCCCGCGGCCGAGCGGCCGTTGTAGCCCTCTCCCTGCGAGCCGAGTGGCCGTTCTACCCCTCTCCCTGCGGGCTGAGCGGCTCCCCCAGCCCTCTCCCTGCGAGCCGATTGCCCGCTTCATCCCTCTCCCTGCGGGGAGAGAGGCTCCCCCAGCCCTCTCCCTGTGAGCCCAGCCAGCCCCGTAGCCGCACAAGACTGAAAACACTTTAAAAAGTACAGAGAAATATCACACACTTTTATCGAACTGCCGAGGTAACTCACCCCGATAACAACCCCCGCCCCTCAGTAACGCCGCCATCCACAGGCAGGCAATAAGCTGTTCTCTGATTGGTTCATCGTCGGAACAACGGGAAACCATGGATTTCAGACTGTTTTGGCTCGGGATTGGACCAGCATGATACTAGGTAAGGGCAGATATCACATTTTTGTCCATAGATTAGCCGCACCGGAATATTGGCCGCATTTCCGGGTTTCCACCAAAATTTTAGTCTTCTTGCTGCGGCTTGTATTCGTGAAATTACTGTACTATTGCATGTATTTTATTTTTCTCTTTTTTTTCCTATTAAATTGTATCTCTGACTTGGAGTCTCTCACTGGTTTTGCTTTAAGACCATTACAGACGAAGAAACTATAAACCATACCTATCTTAAAAAAACCCCAGTACCTTTGTAAACTCCCTATAAACCATTATTATAGAGCCCAGCATAATAGCAACCTGAATCTGTGCCACTCTACTGTAAAAACTACATGTTAGGGACAATACTGGAGCTATCTGTGGATGGGAAAATAAGCCTAGGGATCAGAAAGGTATTAAAACCTCAAACAGGCCTAGGGACCAGAGAAACATGAAGAACTCAACCCAGAGAGACATCACGAATTCAAGCAGCATGGCTACTGCCTGCTTGTGAAGGCAGATAAACCTGCCATGGCCCTGGTCACATCTCTCCCCTGGAGGGGCGTCCCTTGAATGGGCTGTGATTTGCTTATTTCAACCCTCCTAGAGATATGCCCCTTAGGTGGGCACATCCTCCCTTTTCATGGTGAGTTATCCCAAAGGGCTTCAGTTGTCCCACCATGCCTTAGTTCCCATGTTAATCCTTTGCGACCCATTGGTCTTTCCCCCTTTGGTACCACCCTTGCTTTCCCCCACAAAATCCCCAGCATCTGCCCAGTTCAGTAGGGAGCCACCATCCCTGGCCCCTTCACAGACCTGCTGGATAATAAAGGAACCTCTGTGGAATTTGCCATACGACTCTTTTCTCTCTCTGTCCCTGAGTTGGCCTTGGATAACCTTGCAAGCAGAGATGAAATCACTGTACTGAAATCGCTAAGAGGTGATCGCACGCAGCCACAGGCTGCCCACCTTGCTGAGGTTACCCGGTGATTTACCAAAATATGAGTATTGGTCTAGTACCGATACTCAACTGTGATGAACAAAAGACTCTCTAACAATTTAAAGTTAGAAAGGGTATGTTTATTTTTAGAATTAGTTCGGAGGCAAAAACCACACTGACGAGATACTTGTGCTACTGTGCCTTATAATTTTCTAGCTAGAATTCTATCTTTTAAATACAGTAATTTCACAACTATAAGGCGCACCCTTTTGACTAAAATTTTCCCCCGAACCCGGAAGTGCACCTTATAGTCCGGTGCGCCTTATCTGATGGACAAAGTTCAGAAATTTGCCTACCCGGAAGTGAAAGCTGCGATCTGCTGGGGGAGCCGGCAGGGCCATGGTTGTCAGGTGGATGCGAGGCGGAGTGGCGGTGGGCATGCCCTGGCCCCGTGGAGGCGGGATGGCCCCTCCACAGGCACGCCCTGGCCCCGTGGAGGCGGCACGGAGGGGCGGTGGTCATAGCCTGGTCCCAGAGAGGCGGCAAGGAGGGGCAGCGGGCATGCCCCAGCCCCGGTGAGGTGGCATGGAGCAGCGGTGGGCATGCCCCGGCCCTGGTGAGGCGGCACGGAGCAGCGGCGGGCATGCCCCGGCCCCACCAGGTACAGGTAGGCCTGGGGGCCCGCGGCACCGCCCCTGCCGGGTACAGGCGGGCCCAGGGGCCAATGGCTGCTGGGTTGAGGCGGGGCCTCGGCCAGCAACTGCGCAGGCGGAGCTGGGAGCGGAGCCTCGCTGCAAAAAAAAAAGTACGCCTTATAGTCCAGTGCGCCTTATATGATCTACAAAGTTGCGAATTTTGCCGACTCCCCGGGGGTGCACTTTATAGTCCGGTGCACCTTATGGTCGTGAAATTACTGTAATTGCATAGGGCATCTATCTCCTAATGTGTTTTCTCATATTCTTTTAGCACTAATGACCACAACAAGTAGAAAGGTACTACAATTTTCCTTTTTTGTTACAGCTCACCCCTCGTGGTTATAAATTGCTTCTTCTTTCTTAATAAGTTTCTTACCTTCAATAGAGATCTTTCCATCTGGAATTAATGCTGACTCGACCATTTCATTGGGTACCTCACCTTTGGCTGTGTCTTTTGCCTCTCTGTCTGCCAGCATATTTCCTTGTTCCAATTCTGAGCTCACTTTTTGGTGTGCCTTGATGTGCATAATAGCTACCTTTTCAGGTCACTGAACTGCATCTAATAGTTGTAGTATTTCTTGTGCATGTTTAATATTTTTTCCTTGTGAGTTCAGCAGTCCTTTTTTTTTTTTCCTCAAAAAGTTTTGTGTGCATGGACCACTCTAAATGCATACCTTGAGTCTATATAAATATTGATTTCTTTTCTTTTGGCAGCTCTAAGGCTTGGGTTAGGCAATTATTTCAGCTTTTTGCACAGAGGTGTTTTTTGGCAATGGTCTGCATGTGGTAACCACATACCCAGCATGTCCTTTTCTACTGATGATTGGTGAACCAGGTCTCAGCGTCTTCAAGAGGGGTGTTCTTCAGATCCAGGTGACTGGATTAGGTGGCTTCAATGGTCTCCACACAGTCATGGATCACTGGTTCTCCCTCACTCCCACTGAGGAAAGAAGCTGGGTTCACAATGTTAGTTACCACAATTTCAACATCATTTTGTTCTACCAGTATGGTCTGGTACTTTAGAAATCTTTGTGGGGAAAGCCAATGTCTCCCTTTTGCCTTCAGGACTGCAGATTGTGTGGGATACTAACACGGTCATCTTCTGGCCTAGGGTGAACTTGCATGCTTCTTGGATGCTCACTGCTACTGCTGCAACAGCTCTGAGGCACCCTGGCCACCCCTTGGCTGCCATATCCAGCTGTTTGGAGATGTTGGCAACTGCCCTCTGGTACGGTTTCAGGTCTTGTGCTAGTACTCCCAGAGCAATGTCTCCTTTTTTTTTTTTTTGCCAGGAAACAGAAAAATGGTTTACTTATGTCTGGAAGTCCCAGGGCTGGAACTGACATAAGAGCCTTCTTTAGTTGGTTGAAGGTTCGTGTTGCTTCTGTTGTCCACTGAAGATCCCTGCTCCCTTCCGTGATTAAGGCATACAGGGGTTTAAGGAACAATCCATAGTTATAAATCCACCGTCTGCTCCACCCCATCATGTCTAGAAAGGTTCTCAGTTCTTTTACTGTCTGGGGTTTTGGGGTTTGGCATGTTGCTTCCTTGCCTCAAGGTCCTTTGTCCAGCACTTACTTCGTAGCCCAGGCAAATAACTGTTTTGTTTCACAATCTGGGCTTTCTTTTGGGATACTCGATACCTCTGCAGGCCCAAAAGTTTAGGAGGCTTACCGTCCAATCCACACAAGTCTCCTGCGTCTGGGTGGCTATTAAGAGGTCATCCACATACTGAAGCAGTTGTCCTTCTCCTGGTGGGCCTTCCCAAGACTCCAAATCATTTGCCAGCTGTTCTCCAAATATGGTAGGGGAGTTCTTGAACTCCTGGGGTAGTACACACCATGTGAGTTGAGTTTTACATCTAGTTTCGGGATTCTCCCATTCAAATGCAAAAGTTTTCTGGCTGGCTTCATGGAGAGGGAGGCAAAAGAAAGCATCCTTCAAATCTAAAACAGTAAACTAGGTTAATTAAGGTGTCAGATGAGTTAACAAAATCTCAGTTACTTTATTAACATCTCTTAAATCTTGTACTAATCTGTTTGAATTCCATTTCTGTCTTCCCTTTTCAAGGGATATTGTTTAACTTACCGATTGTTTTCCTTCTTTAAGCCAGATTTGTGCTGGTAGAGCATTCTTTGCTCTCCCTGGTATATTAGAGGCTCACACTCTAAGGAACACCTCATTCATATTTTCTTAATAATTTTTCTTTATTTTTAGCTTCAATTTCTTTGGTTATTAACCTTAGACTTAACAATTTTACATATTGTTGATCTTTTACCTCCAAACTAATTTTCCCATCATTAAATATTATTTTTGCTTCCAACTGCTCTAGCAGATCCCTGCCCAAAAGTGCAGCTGGAGCTTTAGGCATATACAAAAATCGATGAATTCTCTACTGTTTCTCCAATTTATACTTTAGTGGTTTGTAAAAATATGTTTTTTCAAACTGGCCAGTAGCTCCCTTTATTATAACATAATTATTTATTATAGGTATCTTTAATTTAACATCAAATATGTTGTTTTTGTGTTTACTATAAATTCCATTTTTAGATATCCTTGACTTATATATTTATTACACTTACAATTTTCAACAAACTGCACAACAAAACACAACTCACGGGTTAAAGTCACAGCTCTTTCTTGGACAGGGAAGTTCCTTTAGCTTGGGATCATTCTCTGAACATTTTATTCTTTGACATATAATTATACCAGCAAAGAGAAAAAGAAAGAAATTAAAACAACCAAGAAAAAAGGGTAACCATGAAAAACCAGTGAACCAACTCACTTAAAATAACTCTTTTAAAGCTCAGGTCACCAACCAAAACAAATGCAACATTTCTTTCAACACAAATTGGCAATAGTTTTTGTTTCAAAATGTTCACTACACACACTGCACAACTAAAGAGAAACTCTTTTTATTCACCTCTAAGGGAACTCATATCACAACCAAACACTCTCAAACACTTTACTTACAAAACTTACATGAAATAACAAAGCAAAAATTTATTTTTTCTTTCCTTTAAATTGCTCATTACAGGTTGCTAGTAAACCAAACTTTTCTCGTTATACCTTGGGTTAAATATTCATAAAGCCACGCCAAAAATCTGTCAAATTTTTGCCAAGACACATTTTCTCTTTGGTGGGAGGGGGCCAGCAACTTTGGACTCATGTCGCTGCTTCACCCCTCTGCACTTAGAAACTAACTCTTTACACCAGCAATTCTAAAACCTCACTAATAACTAGCTATATTTTTCACAGTTAAAACAAACATCCAAAATTAAAACTTTTCTAGGTTGAGCAGAAACAGAGACGTTGTCTATGCAAAAACTTGGATCACCCCACCAATGTCTGTTGTCAGGATTACACTGGACTATGATGGGCATAATTTTTAGACCATCTCGCACTGCTCACTTCTTTTAAACACAAAAAAAACAGCTCAATCACACACAAGTGCTGCTCTCACTCAGTAATACATTGTCCACAATTTTGCTGCTTACACACACACAGAGTCAAATTACACACACACAGCTTAGCTCATGCAATTCACATAATGCAAGTGCTCCAAATTCCTCCACTTTTTAGGTGTCTACTACTCAGGTGTAAATTTCAAAATTCTTTCACAACTTACACATACAAAACTTTTGCCAAGACACTCTCAAAACCACACAAAATAAAACACATACAGCGCACCACTAACTCACAGTTCAAGCACACAAAGCTCACAAAAACAAGTTGCACACTCAAACACACACACATTCAACGCGCACAAACTGCAAGCCAAAACATCAGTCATCACACCCCAATGCCCACAGCTGGTGCCTCAAGCTGGAAATCACCACCGTGCTACCTTTAAACCACAAATAAAACTTATTACAGCTGCCTAAACTCCGCCAACCTCGTGCCGCGCAAGCTCTACTCCCGGCAGCTGCCACCGGTATGCCATTACACCCCCACTACGGGGCACAAGTTCCAGCCTCACCTGGAACACAAACCAATTTGAGCTCTGCCAACCCACTGCCGCACGAGTTCTACCTTTGGCAGCCGCCATCGGCCTGCCACTACACCCCCACTACGGAGCACAAGTTCCAGCTTCACCTGGAAGACAAGCCAGTTCGAGCTCTGCCGACCCACTGCCGCACGAGCTCTACCTCTGGCAGCAGCCACTGGCTTGCCACTACACCCCTACTACAGGGCACAAGTTCCAGCCTCACCTGGAACACAAGCCAGTACCAAATTCCGCGGAGACTTACAAACAAATCCACTTTAGGCCTTTTCACTGTGTGCACGATGTCTCGCAGTGTCTTATGAGTTTGGTTCTCCTAAAGGTACCTATCTTTATTTTTTTAAACATACCTTTTTGTCCGTGTCTCCGGCAGTTCTAGTTCTGCTCCCCAGGGTGCTAGCAAGGAAAAGGAGCCCTCCTCCTAGGAAGACACCAGGTGGACGCCCTAGAGGGCTCCTGAACCCCGCTGGCCCCTCGGCCAGAGAGAAGTGTCCCACCAGAGTCGTCAACTGATTTACCAAAATATGAGTATTGGTCTAGTACCGATACTCAACTGTGATGAACAAAAGATTCTCTAACAATTTAAAGTTAGAAAGGGTATGTTTATTCAGTGCTGGGCAGTAGCATGGGGTAACCCCCTAATACGCACTGCGAAATTACAGGTGGTCACGGAGTCTATTTATTGACAAAAGGTTCAAACTAATACATATTCATAATACCAGCCCCTCCCATCTCTCGCTTCCTATGGTAATTAGCTTAAATAGCTATTAAGCATGCGTGGTTGGCTTCTTGAATTAAGTCTGGGGTCGTTTTTGTGGGAGGTGTCTTAAAAGGAGGAAGTAAGGAGAGTCTTCTTCGCCCTGACCTTTCCTATTAATGACAATTCAAATGGCTTTTGGGGCAAATCCAGTTTTGCAAAGAATGAGTTTCTGGTTGCAATTGTTTGTGTTCTTTGGACCTAACTACTAGTTTCATCCTTTCCCATTGCAAGTACAGCTAAGCAAACATAAATTGACAGGAAATCAATTATTTAAGTTTCAGGTAACTATCTCAAGCCCATTTTCTTTTAACTTTTAACTAAAATCCTAATTTCTTTAAGATTAGTGCTTCACTGGAAACCAGAAAAAACTGCCAGAGACCCCCTAGAAGGTTGTCCCTTGCGAGACCCTCTCTCTGGGAAGGTTGCGGCATTCCAGATCAGAGCAACAGTCCCCCCAGGCCTCCATCAACTGCTTTATCCCAATACAGAGTAAGTACAACCAAAATGCAATTAGTACAGTTTTTTTCCACTTTCTTGAGCCATACATTAGGCGCCAAAATATTTCTCCTGGTTTAGGGCAAATTTTGGGAGGAAACCTCCAAAGGGGTTTCCTCTAGAAAGCAAATTCAAGTGACCCCTCCCCTAACCAGTTTGGGAGATTAATCTTCTTTGAGAAAAGTGGAAAAAACTGTTTATTTAACAAATAAAGTACTCACAAGCATGAAAAAATGAATAATATTAAACAAATGAACCCAAATGAACCTCTCATTCTTCTGAAGAGATGACAAATTCAAAGAGTCCTTCTATTGATGTGGTTCAGTCTCTCAGTCTCTCTGCGGTTCAGACCCAGTTTGCCAGGCCTGGCGTGCAGCTTGGGGGCCCCCTGGGTGATTCTCCTGATGTCCTGGACCAGAGAGAAGTTGAACAGTCCCAGAAAAAGAAGGTACAGCCCAGGGAAAACCTTTCTTGCTGTAGCTAATGAGGAAAACCAGTGAAAAAAAGCAAAAAAAACCTCTCTCCCTCTCTCTGCAAAAGCTGAGAATTCTGAGAGCATCGCCGCGAGCTCAGAGAGAGCTGCAGTCTTATCTCTATGTTTTGAATACAGCACCTCAGACATGCCATCACTTCTCCTTCTCCCCCCCCTTCTCTCTCGGATCTAGTTTTAAAGGTGCAGAACTGTCCTAGTTTGGATGACAGGTGTCTGCTAAGAAAGGCAGGACCCTCTCTTTGAAATGGAGAATTTAAACCCCCTCCCTCCAAATTATTATAATTTTGAAATCAAGCAGTTCTCAGGCAAAGATATGGGAATTAGGAATAACAGTTCTTTACTACGGAAATTAAAATAGAAATACAGTACTACAAAGAAGCAAACCCCAAACCCTGACAAAGTCAGAGTACAACCTGATACCCTGTCAGGCAGGGTGTTGGTAGTAGTCTGATTAAATGGTGGCTGCAGTCCTCTTGCAGTGACAGATGTGATTCAGTTGAAGTAGTGGTCCTATAGAAAGTGCAGTTTCCTTCTGGAGGTCCAGTGGTGATGTGATGGAATCCCGTTTCCCTCTGGAGTCCAGTGGAAAAAGGACTACCTTAGTGTCCCAAAACCTCTGTTTTTATCTTGGTAAGAAATGTTGGGCTCTTCCCCCTGGCTGGAGCAGTTTCCAATGGGATGAAGTAGTTTTATCAGTCTCACAGTGGGACTGAATGGGCCATTAGCAGAAAATGACTCGCTGGAGGAAGGATGGGTTGTGAAAAGATAAAGAACAACGCCCTACCTGGTTTCAATGGGTGGCCCATTAGCAGAATATCTCCCACGGAGATAAGGATCACTGCTCCCACCCTCAACAGATGGTGATAGAATAGATACCTTTTATCACACTCTGTATTGTAACCCAAGACAAGAACTTATTGCTGGTCCAAACAGACAGATGGTGATACAAATACAATGCAGCATCATAAAGTCACCCCAGGACACATGTCCAGTCATTCCTTGAACACCTCTAGGGATGGTGACCAACCACCTTCCTGGGCAGTCCTTTCCAATGCCTGATCCCCCTTTCCATGAAGAAATTGCTCCTGATATCCAATCTGAACCTCCCCTAGTGCTGCTTTAGACCATTTCCTCTTGTCCTGTCTCTTGTTCCCTGGGAACAGAGCCTGACCCCCATCTGGTTGCACCCTCCTGTCAGGGAGTTGTAGAGAGCAAGAAGGTCCCCCCAACCCTTCTTTTCTCCCGGTCAAGCCCCTCCAGCTTCCTCAGTCACTCTTTGTGCTCCAGACCCAGCTCCATTGCCCTTCACTGGACTTGTTCCAGCACATCAGTATCTGTCTTGCAGTGACTGTCCCAGAAATGAACAGTCACCAATACCAAGTATAGAGCGACAATCACTGCTCTAGTCCTTGGCCTTGCTGAACCTCATAACATTGTTCTCAGTCCTTTGCTCCAACCTGTCCAAATCCCTCTGCAAAGCCTTCCTACCATCCAGCAGATCAACACTACCACTCAACTTGATACTCTTTGCAAACTTGCTGAGAGTGCACCTGATCCCTCTGTCCAGGTCATCAATGAAGATATTAAACAGGACTGGACCCAGTACTGAGGCATGGGGAGCCCCACTGGTGACCAACTGCCAACTGAATGTGACATCATTACCCACCACTCTCTGGGCCTGGCCATCCAGACAGTTCTTAATCCAACCAAGAGAGTACTCGTCCAAACCATGGACTGCCAGTTATTCCAAGATATGCTGTAGGAGACAGTGTCAAAGGCTTTACTAAAGTCCAGGTAGACACATCCACAGCCTTTTCCTCATGCACCAGGTGGGTCACCTGGTCATAAAAGGAGATCAGGTTGGTCAAGCAGGACCTACCTTTCCTAAACCCCTGCTGGCTGGGCTTGATCCCCTGGTTGTCCTCACATGCCACTTGATTGCACTCAAAATGTTCCATTCCATAACCTTCCCAGGTACTGAGGTCAGACTGACAGGCCTGTTGTTCCCTGAATCCTCCTTCCAGCCCTTATTGTGTATGGGTATTACATTTGCTTTGCCAGTCACCTGGGACCTCCTCAGTTGGCCAGGACTGCTGGTAAATGATAGACAGTGGCTTTGTGACCTCTTCTTCCAGCTCCCTCAGTGCCCTTGGGTGAATCCCACCTGGTCCCATAGACTTGTGAATGTCTAAGTGGCTCAGCAATTCACCAACTACCTCCTCCTGGATTGCAGAGGGTCTATTCTGCTCCCCATCCCTGTCTACCAGCACAGAGGCCAGTTGCTCTGAGGCAATCTTCAGATATTATACATTACACCAACAAGAGCCTGTAGAGGCTACTGCTTAATGACTATCAGGTACTTAGCCATATCAGAACAGAAATAATTAATTTCTTTATGGGAGAGCACAAATATTTCAATTGTCTCAGAACATACAAACACAAAGAAAGGGACCATGTACTAGTGTTTAGATTGGATGTTAAAACTTAAAAATACATTGTCTGTATAGCTACACATTCCAATATTTACCAGATCTTGAAATATCAGGGTGAAGCTACATACCCTTTTGCCACTGGGTGTGGATTTTGTTGCAATAGACAGTATAGCAATGATCTAATGCACTGAGGTAGCACTATACAGATAGTTTACCATCAACTACAGGATATTCAGAGACCACATCTGGTTTATAGAAGTCAAACACATGCTGCCTGTAGGTTCCATGCAACCCTGATGGAGACAAATTGACAAAAACTGAGGAACATTCAGTTACTTTGAGTCAGTTTGAACATATTACTTAACATACAGAAAACAAGTAATATATGGTCTCAGTTAAGAAAGTTTTCATACCACTTCAGGGTCTTTAAGGTAATGTTTCACAGTTCTCAATCACCTGTTACTCAAGTACAGTAGGACTGAGCATGACAAACAAATAAAAATTATTTTCATAATTTCATCTTTAGAGTGCTGTTATTCATCTCTAATTCACTCTTTCAATTTCATTGAAGAATGCCCAAGAAAAAAAACAGAAGCATCTATAGTTTTTTATTTCTGCTTCCTATAACAGGATTTGGCTAAGTCATCTCAGACCAAAAGGAGACAAAGCACAATTTCTGGTATTAGTGGGAATTAATCCAGGCCTCCAGCAACCCACAAAACCAGGGGATGGGCTTCAGAAGAAATGCAGTATCTGGTTGAATGGTATTCATTTTCTCACAGGACTAATCTCTCTCAAAACTTAAAGGAGCATTTGGACCAACTAGCATAGCAACAAGACCAGTTCCACCTGTTGGCCTGGCATTTCCAGTGGCATACACAGCTATGTCTCCATCAACAAGTACATAACATCCTGTGAAAAACACAGATATAAGAATGAAAAGTAGCTAAGAACCTAGTATGTTTTAACGTCCATCAGCAATTTTTAGACTTTGGTTATAGAGGAGATGACTCCAGGATTAAGGGGCTCTTCAATCTTGGCAGCCACCAAAATTTGCAGGAAAAAAGCATGGATGATTACGGTAATTTCACGACTATAAGGTGCACCCTTTTGACAAAAATTTTGGCCTGAACCCGGAAGTGCACCTTATAGTCTGGTGCGCCTTATATAATGGACAAAGTTCGGAAATTTGCCAACCCGGAAGTGCGAGCTGCAAGCCACGGGAGGAGCCAGCAGGGCCACGGCTGCCAGGTGGAGGCGGGGCCGTGGGGCCGGGGCTTCCAGGTGCCCACGGGGTCGCGGGGCCGGGGCTGCCGGGTGGAGGCTGGGCCGCGGTGCCGTGGCAACCGGATGGAGGCGGGACCATGGCAGCTGGGTTGAGGCAGGGCCTCAGCCAGCAACCGCATGGGGGGAGCTGGGGGCGGATCCTCCCTGCAAAAAAAAAGTGCGCCTTATAGTCCGGTGCGCCTTATATGATCTACAAAGTTGCGAAATTTGCCAACTCCCGAGCGGTGCGCCTTATAGTCCGGTGCGCCTTATGGTCATGAAATTACTGTACCCACCTCATTTTTTGCATGTAACTGAACTGGTGAAAAATGCCCAGAACATTTAAGAAAAATACTTTGGAAGAATACAAGAGTTTACTCTCTGGGTTTTACATGGTTAAACACAAATTCTGTAATTGTAAGACAGACTACTCAAAACCAGAAATTGATGCAACTTTTAAAAGCAAGTTAAAAACCACCACAAAAAAACCCTGAACTTACTATCCCAGGAATGGGACTCAATCCAATTAATAGCATTAAAAAGAGCAGCAGTGCCTCCGTGGCATGCATTCATAGTGTCAATTCCTTCTACATCCATATTGTTGCCTTTTTCCCAACTCAGAAATGAAACTCAAGATTGTTTTAGTAAGGAGGTAATATAAGAGCAGATCTTTATTTGAAGGCCTTCAGGGGCAGTTATGGAAAGATGACCACAAAAGCCCACCCCTCCAGGGGTAATTACATTCTTATAGGTTTTAGGAAATTAGCATAATTGATAAAAAGCACCAATTAAGAGTACAAGTGGGGAGGCAATTCCGCCCCAGGTCAAGTCCCTTTTCTGGAGTCCCCCTGCTTGGCACTAGTTGTACTTAGTCCATGAGAATGTATTTCGAAGAGTTGTTCTTGGTCTTGGCTCCCAGAAAGAATCAAGATAGCATAGGGGCCTTGCACCCCTCCAGGACTTGGAGCTCTGGAATTTGTTTTGTCTTTCTGCCTGTTTTGGTTTAGTTTGAATTTTTTGGCGAACGTACCAATAAATGCTGTAGTTTAGGTTTGCTAATTTTAATATACTCATTTTTTGTTGTGAGATAGAATTAGGAACAAAAGCAAGGCAGGCTTAAAACTTAAAAGGGTATAAAACAAAACTTTATTAAAAATAGAAAGAAAATAGCAAAAAATTCAGAATAAGATTTTCAGATCACTTTCTCTTCCCCCCTCCCACACCATTTTAGCAACAACATACAGAGACACTTCAGTCAGTTCCTTACTTAAATAATCTTTTTCAGTTCACTTTAGGCAGATGTCATGGCGGTGAGGGGTGGTGGAGTGCCGCGACCTTCTGGGGAAGCATCCTGAAAAGGACGTCCGAGAGGCACAGGCATGTCCTCGCTCCTGGGTGGAGTGACCAGCTCTTTTCTGAGTCCCCACTTCGGCCGACGCAGGAGAGAGGGACGGGAACCGCGTATAGAGTTCCAAGGTGAAGCTCTATTGGTCTTCTTTTCTCAGAGGGGTCCAGGGACAAACTAGTTCGAGGGGTCTGATGGAGCAGGGTTCATATAGGGGATGAAACTGAGGGCACAGGGGAGGTACAAAGGGGGGAGTGCCAATAGGGTACAACCGATTAACATATAACAGAGGGGCATATTGGGGATAACTTTCCCATAACCACTATGAAGAGGGAGTGCTTAAGGGCATTCCCTCCAGGGGAGGGGGGTAAGTTCTGTCCCAGGTGGGCCATCGGCCTCCACAGGGAGAGGATTTTTTCCAAGAGGGAAAATAAACAGTTTTTTCGTGACTTCATTTTTCACAAATAGCAGCCACCTGGGAATATGCAATCATGAAACTCCACCTATCCTCACAGCCTTCCCAGAGCTGTGTTGGGGGCCATGTTAAACTCATGAGGTATTACTTTTAAGGATGAGCTGTTCAAGAGCAAAAGTTTTCGTAATTTCTTTTTTCTCTGTTTATACTTCATTTTCAGGAACAAAGATCCCCTTTTTCCCTTGGGGCAAAGGATTCTTTTTTAAAACACTTTAACCTCCTCATGTATTTTTTCACGGTTTATAGGAAATTTTAGTGTAGTACAGTCCATACCTATCGCTTACAAAAGGATTTTTCACCCAACCTTCATGGCGTCTCTTCATTCTCCTTCCATCTGGAAACTTGACTCTTACTTCACTGACTTTGGTGTATCCTCTCTGTTCTTTTTCCTCTCACTCAAGGGAGGATGGAAGGTTTGCAAGTCTTATCTGAGCATTGGAAGGGTTAATATCTTACACAGAAGATGCAGGGGGCTGTGGCCCATGCTGGAGAGGTGTCAAGATTTCATGACACTCGGGTTGGACTGGGGAGCTGGGCGAGGGCTGTCCACTGGAGCTTGTTTTTATTTTGTCTAGCAAGCAAAAGCGTGGAGGGGCTCTGTCAGAACGGGGCCCAGTTGCCTCCCCCCCCAGTCCGCGTGGGCAGCTGGGCGGTCCCGGCCACCCCACAGCTGTTCCGAACCAGCGGTAGGGCAGAGCCCTGCTGAGGCACGGCCATGCTGGGGAAGAGGGGGAGAGGCTAGGATCTTAGCGACTGACATCTCCTCCCCCTGGCCATCGGGGCCCCTGTTTGAAAAATGGGACCTTGCGACCTCCCAAGCCCACCCCTGCCTGGCCCAGGCCACATGGGAGCTGGGGGCCCGGGCCGGGTCGGTGTTACCTTGTGAAAGGCCGGAAATGAAAGAGAGCTTTCCTAGCGTTTACTTGCTTTAAAATGTGATTCACGGAGTGAACTAACTTTTCTAATTGGTTTTTCAGGCTGTCAACAACTAAACCAGCCTCCAATTGGTCCTATCAATTCACAGAGGAAGTTCTCATGGAGAAAAACTTCTGAGTGTGCCCTCCCCCTGTTGCTGTAAGGCTAGGAAGCAGCGAAAGAATACAGCAACATGGCTTTATCCAGAAAGCAGAAGAAGCGATTTATTGCAGGATTAGTCACATTTTTATAGACTGATTCATAAAACCAAGGATAGAATTAAGCTCAATGGTCCAAGGAAGGCAACACCTCTTGTAAACATGCTTTTACCAAAACATCATGTTTGTCACCCACTCCTCCTGTGCACAACAGCAGATGCTAGACTTTATTATTAATTCTTTCCCTTCTGTTTTCCTTTGAGTAGCTTGGGAAAACTCAAATTGCTTTTTTCCCCTGACTGTCACCAGCATCCACATTCCCCCAGGAGCTTTCAATGCATAACCAGCACATTGCCTAGAGAAAGGCCAGGGAAAATTACTGGGAAAACTACCCACTAATACAATAAGCTACAAAGCTACAAATATATGTGCAAAGAATACAGGGAACACATAAAAGAAAAAAAAAGGTAAAAAACCATATGGCATCACTATTACCAGATTCTTTGAAAAGTTGCATCAGGACAGTCGTTACATGAAGGTTGCTAGGATGGTCTGTGGAGATCCAATGCTCCGACCCAGGAAGCTGCCAACCTTCCCAGAGAGAAGGTCCTGCAAGGGACTGCCTTCTAGGGGGGGTCTTCTGGCAGGTCTCCTAGCTGCCGCATAAATCTCAGCAAGTGGTGGCCTGTGGCCACAAGTGATCAGCTCTGATCAGTGATTTCATCTCAGTGGTTTCAGCTCTGATTGCGAGGCTATCCCAGGACGACTCAGGGACAGAGAGACAGGAGCATATGGTGATTCTACAGAGATTCCTTTATTATCCAGCAGCTCTGTGAAGGGAGCCAGGGACGACAGCTCCCTAAAGAACTGGGGGAAAAACAGGTTTTTATGGGGGAAAGCAAGGGTAGTACCAAGGGGGAAAGACCAATGGGTTACAAAGGATTAACATATGTACTATGCATGGTGTGATCAGTGAAGCCTTTGGGGATAGCTCACCATGGTAAGAAAAGATGTGCCAACCTAAGGAGCATCCTTCCAGCAGGGTTGATATAAGCTAATCACAGTCCATTCAAGGAACATTCCATTCAAGGGACATCCCTCCAGGGCAAGCCTGCAGGCGGAGCCGTGGTAGGCCCACTGGCCTCCACATTTACAGTTTTTGATTTTTTAATTATTGTCTCTGTTCCAACTTCTAATCTCCCAGTACAATCATAGGAAAGGCTGTTCCTCTCCATGAGCTTCTGAACAACAGTCAGAGAGAATTGACATCCTCCTGGTCAGAGCAGAACCTCATTTTTGACTGGTCTATACCAAATGTGTATTTTACAGCATTCACATTGTCATACTTCTCCAGCTCTGTCTGGTCAACATACTGAGAGGGAAATTATATTTCCAGTGCAACAATTCCAACATCTTTGGGCCAGCAGGACTTAGCGTTCAATGCAAGACACCCAGGCATCGTGGTAGATCTTTAAGAAAAAAAAAACCTGACAAAAACAAAACAAACAAAAAAACCCTAACACCCCGCTGATTTATTCACACCCCTTTTTAGAGGCCTACTTCATACATGATTTAATTTTCTGTAGATTTACAGAAAAGGTTAAGTTTTAGGTATTATATATTTGTAAAAGGCAAGCCTTTGCCTCGGGGTGAAATTTGGTCTAAATATATTATAAACACCATTAGAAGCTTTATAACATTTTAGGAAGATGCTTTAAGCAAAAGCACAGTTTTAGCCCTGGAGATGGATATATATATAGCTTTAACCCAAGTTACTTCACTGAAGCAAAACACATGCTCAAAAATATTAAATGTTTAAAATGTTAGTCTTAATGTTCATTATTCTACTTTTGCTTATATGCAAATTCAATTTTACACAACCTAGCTGGAAACATTAGGTTGGTTTGGTTTTTTTTTGTTTTGCTTTGTTTTTTTAAAAATGCTACTAGTTGAGACATTAAGTTTAGAGCTTACACTTACCAGGAAGTCTCTACCTTAGAGCAGGTCAGCGCGGTCTAAAATTGTTTTAGTTTTAAACTAAGTGGTCTATATTGCTTCATTTTGTTTATATTTGCAACAAAGATTGAAGGTTTTTTGGTACTTTTGGTAGAGTTTCTGTTTGTTCATTTTGATTTTTTTTAAAGCATACTCTGTTTCCATGTTCCTGAACAATGAAACTCCTAACATCAGGCCTGGAGGAATATTCTTTCCAACAGATCAAGTTTTATCCCTATAATTTTATTGTCACTATACTCTAGAATATATCCTGTTACGTTAACCCTATCTATATTACACAGTTGGACACCATCTTCCTATACATTTGCTAACATCCTTACAGAACACTTGTCCTTTTTGCACCTAGCTGTACCATCACACTGACCTTATCCAGCTTCTTCCATAAAAATTCCAGTGAGTTGTATAAAGGAATAAAGCCTTTCTAAGAAGAAAAGACAACACAATGCATGGCAAAACAAGTGTTAGGAAAACATTAATAGTGTCTTCTGCTACATGAACAGTTAAATATTGAAGTCTTAGATAAAACCTAAAGTGAAAGCACATGACTGGCCATTCATTTCAATTGCATCTAACAAATTTTCAAAAACATAACTATGATGTACCTAAAATAATAAATTTAAAAATATTTCTTTCATAGTGTTTATTCATAGTAAAACTTGTAAATTGCAGAAGGCTGGTATTTAAAACTGATTACTGGAATGCTGCAGAACAGCTGTACAGTGTATTGCTTTTGATTTCAAGTACAATGAGAGGGTTAAAAATTCACTGAAGTGTAGTGCACTTATGAAAAATGAGAGAATAATAAAACCTGCAGGAACCAAGAGCCATGACCCAAAAAGTATGAACAAGTACTCACTATAAATCAAGCTACAAAGAAACAAAGTTGTTTATAAAGCCAAAGAACTTTGGCACAGCCTTAGTCATTAGCATAGTAAAATCCCCATCCATTCATTGGATGTATTCGGCCCTTACTCACATAGACCCTTTCCCCACAGAGAATGCGTGGTAAAATAAGTGTGCACAGAATCTTTAAATGGAGACAAGAGAATGTAAAGCCCATGCCATCGTGGCATCCAGCTCAGGCAGCGTGCGGGCGCAGGAAGTGCACCTTGTCTCTCAACTCTGCCCCAGATGAGGCTCCTGCTGTACTGGCTTGGCCCAGCCCATCCCAGCCCAACCCCCCCCCCCCCCCCCCCGGAGCCGGGGGAAGGCAGAACCTTCATCTGCGGACTCTCCCTGTTCTAACAGTGTCCCTGGAGGTGAAGGTTAAATTGTTGTTTTAATCATCTTGCACAGTAAACCCATGCGCTGGTTTTGCACTTTCAGGCTTCTCTGAGGAGACTCTGCAGGTGGGGAAAGAGCCCGGAGTAGACCCGCAGCAACAGTCCAACAGTCCATGGAGCCTCACTGTGAGGGACACTACAGTTTCACTCAGCCGGAGTCCCTCCTTAAGAAAGGGGGGGAACCGTGAGACAACACCCAGAGTCCTCCAACACTAGGGCTATGGAGTCTTTCACGATGCACTTTATCTTGCCAGTTATACCGGGTGGAAGCAGAACTGAACACAGCGGCCGCAGATCAATGGTACTCCAGGCTGTGGGCTGTCACGGCAGGCTGACACCTACCTTAAATGACATTCAGAAAAACCTTTCTTTCTTGCTGAATTGCAGACATTAAAAATGTACTTACATCCACTAAAAAACACCACTCCCAGCAATACCAACCTTTACCCATGCTCCATGGCTGGTTCCAGTTCCACGCGATGCCCCAGGTCCACGCATGGGCCATCCACCCATGCCACTGCAAAGAGAGGCAGAGGATGCCAGTCAGCTCAAGGGCTTCTAAGAGGCTGAGCTGTCCTCACCTATTCAAGGTGATAGCTCCCAGTGTCATTTACCACTCCACAGTTTGCTTGTGTGCATTAAAAGAAAATAGCCTGTGCTGGAGCCCAGAGGCTTTAAACAGCCCCACCACCTGGGTGTCAGCCTGCACCCTGAGAGGCGGCTGCCACAGCCAGTCACAGTTGCCACCACCCAGGTCCTGCCCACCGGCCGACCTGCAGCTGGTGAAGAAGGTGGAGGAAATGGTGTGAGAAAGTGATGCAACTTGGCCTGAGTGTGTGCCAATGAGGACATGGCAGAAGCAGTGAGCGCTCAACGGGATCAGAGTGGGGTGTGAAGGCAGCCAATGGGAGTGCGCTGTTGACCGTGGGTGAGAGTAGGATGCCTGCCATTCCCCATCAAGGAGAGGATGCAGTTGCCTGGCAACAGAAGACCAGACCCACCCGACCCCAGCGAGAGCCACTCTTTGTGCTTCCTTGACTCTAGCCTGGGGGCCTCAACGCTGCCCAAGACTTGGTCCAGGTGCAGAGGGTCGTGCGTGAGGGGCTGGGAGACAGCAGAGGTGGGCCGTAAGAATCAGTGGGACTGGGGGGGATGCTGAGGCTGTGAGATGCAAGCCGGGATGGGCAGGGTGCCCACTGCCATCTGGTGCAGCAGCCTGTGACATCTCCCATATCTGTAAAACCTACCCTCGGTCCTTTCCCTTAGTGGGCGAGGACAAGGCACTCAGGACTTGCATGGGGGCTCTGCCAGCAAAATTGCTTCACAAAGGATATGATGTCCTGTCCTATCTGCCACAAATCTTCCCATAACAGTCTCTTCCCAGCTTGTTAAATCCACATCATATTTTATAGAATTATTATTTGGAAAATTCATGAGTAGCTAATGTGTGGGTTTCACATGCCAATCTCTGTAGCCCTTAGGCCCCATGGTGGTTTATATCCATCTAAACCATTGCTGCATAGGTTCCAGAGCATCTCCAGAGGATTCCTTCTTGATGATACTGGGAGTACAAATATTTGTTGCAGATGGGAAACTGCTTGAAAAATTTGCTAACAAATTTTAAAGTCTGGATAATTTGGTTGTAAAACACCACTCGAGCACAGAAAATATATTCCCTTAGTAACTGGTTTCAGGTTCTGTGACATCCGATTACTACAGCTAGCAGAAGACCTTGCTCACCTGTGGAGAGTTAGGGATTTGCGTGCGGAAGAAATCGGGATGTACGGTCAGTCAGGACACCCCCCTGCAGTCAGACCTTTGCTCCGTACCTGGCTGCACCTAGCCAGACGTGAGCAGAAGGAAATGACACTGACTGCCCAAGCTATAAAAACCCTTGTGACCCCTCAATAAACGCCATTTGCTGTCCACCACGTTGGTGTCATGAGCATATGGACCGAGTGACCCTGGGGTGGGGGTCACCGTACCGGACTAAGGACCGGGTCACCAAGCCTTGAGAAGGCAACACTCACCTCACACAGTATCATTGCAACCAGGTTATTTCCACCATTTAAAGGCAGGTAAAAATGAAAGGGAAAAACTCTAATTGAAAGTCTTAACTCCTATCCTGTTTGTTCAATCTGTTTTGAACTTGTAACTGTTCTGCTATTATCATGTAAAATCCCAGATGTGTTGAATAACTCTTTGTAGTGCAAGAATTGAGAAATAAGAATGAGAAATTGAGACAAGTTTTATTTGGATGTATTACCCTGCAATCTTCTAATAAGTTTATGCCAATCTGCATACAAGCCAGTTCTATTTGTAATTCTGAAAAAAACACATTGACTGTGTCCTCTAGACTTCAAAATGGGTTTTTAATACAAGCCTCACACTATATAGTCTGGTGCCATAATTTTTCCTCACATTGGGATACTTTGTTCTGGCTTTAGAGAAGAACAGACATTCACAAAGAGATAAAACAGTTGATCACGTTGAATTTACAGGAGCTTATGTTAGGGCTGTGAGTGCACCTTGAGAGTTTGCAACCCCTTGCCTGCTCCCTGGGGTCTTAGACACCTGTGTGCAAGGTTGGCTCTGATACAGCATGCTCAAGAAGCTTGGAATGGGGCTGCTGTGAAAAGAACTGTGTGATAAGGAGCTGTGAGAAGCCTTGGTGGCCTCTTCCCCTTTACTTGGGAGCTGTGTTCAAACTTGGGCCCTTGCCTGAGTGGGGCCATGGGTGTGCCTGGCTACATCCCTTGCTGATCCTGACTCAGTGACTTCCCAAGTTCACCTCCAACCTGCCTCATCACTAGAGATTTGTCAAAAAATTTGGACTCTTGTCTGACCCTGCTTACTGTTACTGGCCCTGCTGTGCTTTTTTGCTTGGGCACTGTGAGAGCATGCCCTTGGTGAGGTCACTGCCTTGCCTGCCTTCTTGTCATATTCTAACTCGCCCTGTATCATAGACAGGTAAAGAAATTATAAAAGAAAGGCCTCATAAAATCAGGCCTGCTCTGCTAAATTTAAGCTAGCCTGTCACTTCTTCTAAGTGCAGTTTGTAAGTTCCCAGGTAAAAGCAATCTTGGTATGAAAGGTTTGTTAACACAACCACCTATTCCTGGGTGAAAAACAACTTCACCAGGGTAAACAATTGATTTGTCCCATGAGAATCAGTGAAGAAATATGTAAACAATTCAAGAATAGAGAGATTTGATGGACAAGCAAAATACCTTTTACTAACCAATAGAGTAATTGCCAAGAAACCTATTATCCAATTAAAGTTACTCACAAGATCTGTAAAAATGGTATAAAAATGCATTATGTGAATAAAGAATTGGTTTTTCCCACATGAAGAAAATGGAGTCTCAGCAGATTTATTTCAACAACCCTCCCTTGCAGAGTAGCCTGCCCTTGCTGCTCCCTGACAGTTTAAATGTGTTCACTTGCAACCCTGCACTTAACTGGTTGGGTGAGATTTTTTTTCAGATAAATATACAATTTCCTTTCAAAATTATAAAAGCAGAATTGTTTTTTTGCATTTTTTTTTGTGTGTAGTCAACAATATATGCAGGTGAAAATAGCAATTTTCTGGTTTTTATTATATTTTCACAATTCTGATTAAAAAGGTGCCAAAATTACTAAGATTAGGGTGAAGAGATGATCCATAGTATTGTTTTCTTTTCCATGGTACAAAATGATGAATGGCTTCCCACAGCCTTTGACATTAACTGTCTTATAGAAGATAGTAAGACATAGACATGCATGGAAATAATTGTTATTAATTTTTTAAAATGTCTTTGCAAAAACAAACCCAAACAAATGAACCACCTATAGCCAATAGAACTATAACCATGTTGTCCTATTGTGCCTGTGCCAAAGTGCATTTAAAGATTATACCTTGCAGATGATGAAAGAAAGCTATAAGGTAAGATGCAACAACTGCTGGAATTTCAGAATTTTAAAACTGAGGTTAAAGGCACACTATATTTTCTGTAAAAGCAATGTATTTGTCTCCTGAGGATGTCTCTGAATAAAAATTCTAATTTAACCTTACATCAAATCCATATGTCCTCCTCTTGCAGAGGAGTGCAACTAATTCTTCATAGGTTAAGATTTACTATTTTTTCTTATTAATCAGTACAATTTATTTTATAATTGTTGTATAGAGTGTTATTACTTTTCTTCAGCTTTATGAGGTTCCTATCTCCTTTTCCTGTGAATGAGTGTATTACAAGGTAATACTTTTAAAAATTACTATTATTTCTTCCAGCATTTTCCTGGAAAACAAAATCATGTGCCATAATAATCTATTCCACAAAACAAGAGGTTGAGATGACTTTACTGAAAAAAATATTGATTTTATTTTGTTGCCAAGTACAAAATAGCAAAGGTCAAAAATAATGCTCAGATAAAAAGTGTGTGAGGTCACCCAAGTGAAGGTTTTGAAACTTGAAGGTTTTTCTTTTGCATATTTTAGTGTCAGGTTTCAGGTGAAAGGAATGAGAAGGAGGTGTCTTTACAAACTATCTGTGGGCCTGATGATACATAAAGCTTGATATTGAGAGGTGAAAGAGCAAGGGGGAACCATAAATTCCATAGGAATTCCACTAATTGACACAAATTGTTACTCAAGACTGGGGTAAATCTCTGGATTTAGAGAAAAAAACAGAGACACAAGGAAAATAATGGGGAGGGGTACACATTAGAAAAAAGGGGTCTGTATTAGGCGATTAGGGAAGCCTGTACCTCTCAAATACCTCAGCCAATGGGGAAAGGGAAATGCAGCCGGGAAATTAGGATAAAAAGGAGGTTGCATACTCTAACAATTTGAGAGGACCCATGGGAAATGCCCATGACCTCTCCCTTTATTTGAATAAAGTTACAGGACTCCTCTGTCTCCTTTTTGGACATAAATCTCTGGCATTTGTGGATTAATTTTCCTGACAATTTGTGGGCTCTTGTTGAGGATATTTCCACCATCTGGGGGCGGTGGGCAGTGAGCAGAACTGAAGGTGTGCCTCACCCAGTTGCAGCGATCAGCTCCCCTTGGTGGCAGCCGTTCCCAAGACCATCCAGGAGACAGACGAGTGGCCGACCAGTGCGGTCTTTGAAGAGTCCACAGAGAAGGACCACTGAAAATCTCACCGGTGAGCAAAATGGGATCTTCAGGGAGTCAACCTGGGAGGGCACTGATGGAGGGTAGCACAGGTAAAACAGTGCACCCACAGAGAGTATTAAATGTAAAGCTGGGAAGGGGCCCCAGCAGAGGGGTTAACGATCCCAAAATATCTCTGAAGAATCCCTTGAAAGAGTGTTGAGTTAGCTTTCCTAGAGGTAGTTAAGGACATGGATGCCCAAAGGGGAAATAAGGGGAGATGAGAAGGGGTCTTGACAACAGGAGATGGACGAATGGTGTTTGTATGTTGGGAAAGTTTTGATTGAAGGTAAGTGTGGAGAGATATAGTTGAGGCAAGGAGCGGCAGGACCAGGGGCAGGACCGGGAGCACGAGCTGAGGACCTGTGGGGGTTATTGGGCAGTTGGAGCCCAGCAACAGGCAGTGCCAAATCCCCCACTCCCATTCAGGGCCAGCAGTTGCTCACAGCCCCCATGAAGCTGCGGGATGTCCTGTCCTCCTGTGGTGCTGTTGGCAGTGCCTGCCGGGAGCACCGGTTGAGGGGAGCCGTTTAGACACTGGAGAAGGACAGGGGCTGGCTCTGGTATACAGTGTGTGGTGAGGAGGGTGAGCACAAGGAGGAGGAAGAAGACATATATGGGAAGTGCAGATTGTACATGGAAGGATTAAGTTTTTCTCTTAAGGATTTTGTTTGGGTTACTGGAGAAACAAATGATTGTGAGCTGTGGGAGAATAAGGACCCACAGGCAGTAGTGGGGGGACTAGAGGAAGGGCAGGATTAGCCCCTGGATGAACTGGTTGGAAAGATACAGCAAGTGTATGTAAGAAGAGATGAGGAAAAGGCAAAGGTGATGGCAGAGTTTTTAAAGCCCCAGAGGGATAAACTTCAGGACCCGAGGGGACCCCCATGGTAGAAGGGATGGGGTTGTCCACAACAGTGGCAGAGGCATTCCCTCCTCAGCAGGGGAGAGTCAACCCAAATAGCAACTGGGAAAGAATCAGTGTGCTGTCTGCAGGGCAGAGGGACACTGGAAGCGGGAATGTCCACAGAGACAGTTGGATCCTCAGGAGGAGGAAGTTCAGAGGATAATGGAGATGGATTGGTAGGTGTATCAGCAGCTCCCATTATACCAGGAACCCACCACACTGGAGCCCTTGATAACTTTTAAGGTAGGTCTGCATCAAGAGGAGGTGTGTTTCCTGGTAGACACAGCGGCCTCTTGATCAACCTTGAATTTTATCCCTAAGGGGGGGAAATTGTCCAAAAGATCTGATTATTCAAGGGATGAGTGGGAAGGATGAGTGAATGCATTTTATTCAGCCACTGTTAGTAGATGTGGGAGATACTTTTGAAATGCATTAATTCCTGTTTGTTCCTAATTGTGATTGAAATTTACTGGGAAGGGATTTGATGGCTCAAGTGGGAATGCATATTAGTACTATGAAAAATTATAGAGCCTAACACTGTGGTAACTTTGTGTAAAATGTCTGAGAAGGCTTATGCTGAAATAAACCCAGAAGTGTGGGCAGCCCCAGGGAAATATGGAAAAGTAGACATAGAGCCTCTCCAAATTACTTTGAAGTAACCAGGACAAGTGGTGTTTAAAAAGCAATACCCTATTTCAAGGGAGGGAAAGAAGATGTTACAGCCTGTCACTGAATCCCTGCTAAAGGCAGGTCTTTTGGAGCCATGTATGTCTCCCTATAACACTCCTCTCTTGCTTATTTTTCTATGCTGTTAGACAGTGGCCAGAGGTTGGCCTTGCCTGCAGAATTGTGCAGCCACAAATTTAATGGTAACTGAGGCCCAAAAACTGATAATGGGAGGATATCTGACTCTTAAAGTTTCACATTAAGTTAAAACTTTGTTAACTGAAAGAACCTCTAACTGACCAGTGCTCAGTTATTACAGTATGAATCTTGTTTAATGGAACAAGAGAACGTAGAATTGAGAAAAGGGGGAAGGGTTTAACTCAGTCTGCTGTCTGAACAGCCCTGAAGAGAGGGGCCAGGAAAAAAAAAAACATGTCTGCATTCAAGTGATAGATCTCCAGACTCAGGCTAGGGAAGATATATTAAACACTCCCTGGCCTGAGGGAGAAAATGTGTTTATTGATGAGTCTTCAAGGGTGATTAAAAGGAATCAATTTACAGGATACACTATCAATAAGGGAAGAGAATTACAGGATTGAGGGAGGTTGCCACCCACATGGTCAACTCAGGAAGTTGGGCTGTATGCACTTGTAAGAATCTGTGAATTATATCAGGACAAGATAGGGAATATTTTTGCTGATTCTAAATATGCATATAGGATGATACATGCATTTAGGTATTTATAAGGTGAAAGAGGTTATTAACCTGCAGGGGAAAAATGTTAGCTCATGAGAGCTTAATTTCTCGCCTATTGGAGGTGGTGAATTTACCAAAAGGGGTGGAAATAATACGTGTTAGGGGATACTAGGTAGGGTACCCAGACGGAAACAATAGGTAACTGACTGGATGATGAAGAGACTGGGAAAGCTGCACAGTTGCCAGAAATCTTTAAGATCCTCCCCTCAATCCCAGTAGCTCCACTGCTGCCAGAGAAACTGTCTTTTCCACTAGAGGAGCTTGAGATAATTAAAAATAGTGGAGCAAAGGAAAGAGGGGATAATTGGTTTACAAGAGATGGTAAGCAGGGGATACCAAAAGCTCTGGCCTTATAAATATTAAAACAACTCCATTAAGGAAGTCCAATGACTTTCAAGGATTGCAGAAGTCTTCCTCAAAATATACACTGCTGACAGTCTTTTTACTCTATCATAGCAAGCTATTGAAGGTTGTTTGATTTGTGCTAAAGCCAATAACAGGGTTACAAAAAAAATTGCCAGGGGAGGGAGGCCTTGGGCTTTATATTCCTTCCAAAGATGCCAAGTGGATTTTACTGAAATGCCCCGAGTGGCAAGGTTTAAATATCTTCTGGTAATAGTATATCAGCTAACTGGGTGGCCAGAAGCACTTGCAACTGTTTCAGTAACTACAGGATCAGTAATTAAAGTATTTTTGGAACAAATAATTCCAAGACATGGGATTGTGGAAGCAATAGACTCAGATAGGGGAACTCATTTTATAGGAAAAATTCTTCAAGGGATAACGACTGCTTTAGGAATACAATGGAAACTCCATATCCCCTGGCACCCCCAGAGCTCAGGTCAGAGAGAAAATGAATGGGGAAATAAAGAAGCACCTTTTGAAGCTGGTGATAGAAACCAAGATGCCATGAGTATGGCTTTTGCCACTGTCTTTAGCAAGAATAAGGGCCAGACCCAGAGTAGATATTTAATTATCTATCTTTGAATTGATGTTTGGAATTCCTTACCCTTGTAATTCTCAACCTAGTGGGGGGATGGAAATAAGTGATATATATTTAAAACAATATGTGCCTCGGATATTGTCTCTTGTGAAATCTCTTTGACAGGAAGCTCAGCTGGCACAGACCCTGCCGTTGGACTTTGCTGTTCATAACATCCAACCAGGAGATTGGGTCCTAGTTAAGGAGTAGAAAGAAGCACCACTGGTGGCAAAGTGGCGTGAACCTTTCCAAGTGTTACTGACCACAGAAACAGCTGTTAAGACAGCTGAACACAGGTGAACCCATCACACTCGGGTCAAGGTCTCTAAGGCCCCGGAGAGTTGGACATCTCAACTGGAGGAGAAGGACAGGAGGGCGCAACTGGCATTCCACAGGAGTGGACCCGAGCAGTAGCCTGTTTTCCTGGTTTAGGGCAAATTTGGGAGAAAACTTCCAAACGGGCCCCCCAGGAAGCAATCCCAAGCAACCCCTGCCCCAACCGGTTTGGGAAGAAATTTCCTCAGAGAGAAGTAGAAAAAACCTGTTTATTCAACAGGCAAAGCACACAAAAAAATGAACAATACTGAACAACAAAACCTCTTGCCACTCTGAAGAGATGACAAATTCAGAAAGTCTCTATCCTGTTGGTGGTAGCTTGGCTCAGTCTGTTATCAGTCCCTCTGGCACTGGAAAATATTGCTGCCCAGGCCAGGCCCCTGTGGGCCACAGGTGCAAGCTCCTGGTGCTTCCCTCAGGTCCCTAGTCCAGAGCAGGTTCAAGTAATTCCAGGAAAAAAAGAAAAAACTGTCCAGGGATCTTCTTTGCTTCAGTTAGTCAAAAACTAAGTAAAAGCAAAGGAGAGTTCTCTCCTGCTGTCCACCACAGAGTCCAGGAGACAAAGCGATGAAACTCCAATCTCTATGCTTTGAAAACAACCGCTTCAGACATTCTACCACTTCTCCTTCCCCCCCCTTCACTCTCAAATCCAGCCTTCAATATACAAAACTTGTTTCTAGGCTAAAGAGATGAATGCAGATACAATTCAATATCACAAAGTCAGCCCAGGACACCTGTGCATCAACATCAGGGGAAGCCTTGTGCGCCTACCCACAGACTGTCTGCTGAAATAGTCTGTATGGGCATCCCTCCTTTGGGATCTCCAGTCATTGGGGGGCTAACCCTTGCTGTCATTGTTTTCTTTATGTTGAGTTGTTTCTGTACCTTCACTTGCCACAGGTGATGCAGAAGACAACATGAGAATTAGATTAGGAGATTAGATTACAACATTAGAAAGTTTTTCTTAATAATCTTACCTTTATATTTTCAGTTAGGTTTGGTCCGGAGGTGGTAAAACCTTTTTTTAGTCCTAGGAGAAGAAGTAGCAAAAACCTTTAACCTTAGAAATTGTTGAGTCTGCAGAGGGCCAGGAGGATCTTCTCAAAGACTGAAACATTATATGTTGTAACCTGGAAAGCTGTTAAGGTGGTTGCAAGTAAAGAGGCAGAAAGGGCCTTTGTATGGGTTCCACAGAGATATTTATTTCAGCCACTTGTGTGGACGGTCCAGGGTCAGAGGCAAAGGCCTCGGCCTCATGGTGAGGGTCCAGGTTCAAGTACATGGGATGTTTGGGGCGGGGAGCATCAGAGACCAATTACCAGGGGACATATGGGCAGCACAAAGGTGGAGTTAGGGTATGGGAACCAATGGGGAAATAGGGTGGGAGTGTCTGAAAGACTGAGGGACAGGGAGGGGGCACAGGGCCGAACAAGGGAACAGAACAGGGGTACATTGGCATTTGCTGTGAGAGAAGCTTTTTGTGTCTCCCTAACTGGAAATGCCTCTCAGTGCCCAGGCTATTCCTATTCCAGCAAAGATCCCAGTAGACAATCAGGCACCAGAAGTCTACTGGGCAGAAGTGGTGGGTGAGGACCTGCCTATGATTCCCTGCCACATTCAACAAGGCCCAGATGGGATAGGGATGAAAAGATTGTTAGACACAGGAGCAGAGGTGACGATCATCCCTGAAAGGGCGTGACCATCTGTCACGGTCCGCACAACCTGAGCAGGGGTCATGATGGTTCGTTCGACCGCAGGGTGCAAAGGACAACAGCGAGAGACTAAGGTTTTGTTCAGCAGCAAGCAGCAAAGCAATTTATTGAGGGCCAACAATTCAGTTTTGGGGTAGTGGTGAGAGAGAGAGAGATAAAAAGATGACGAAGTAGACAGGGAGAGAAGGGACACAGAGAGACAGAGAAAGAGACAGAGGGACAGAGACACAGAGACAGAGAGAGAAAAAGAGACAGAGGGACAGAGACAGAGAGACAGAGAGACAGCGAGAGAGACAGAGAGACAGAGAGACAGAGAGACAGCGAGAGAAAAAGAGAGAGAGAGAGAGAAAGAGAATAGGGGGAATAGCTACCAACAGATGGGACGTCCTTGGGTCATCCGGCGATGTCTTCCATCCATGGGGAGAAAAAAGTCTCCAAGGTCTCTTCTGAGAGTGATAATTTATAGTCCATTTCAAGATGAGGGACCTCTGGCCAAAAGGTGGGAAGATTTATGGACCATTGTGAGTGAGGCCTGTTGTTCAGCTGCAGAAAGTGTGGTTCAGCCTGCACCTTGCTAGGGTGCAGCGCACCGTGACAGTTCAGCACACAACCAAACCCAGTCCATTAGAGCATCCACCTTGGCCAGACTCAGCAGCTCCTGCCCAGAGCAAGTGGTGGGGATCTCAGGGTCTCAGTCTCTGATGATGATTGTGAGGCAGAATCAGGCAATCTTCAGACCGACTCTTACACCACCCCATGACTTGCGATCATTGTCAGGAGCGCTTCTTCATGGTGTTGTTCCGAAGTCTTCAGGACTCGTCCGAGTTGGTAGCACATCCCAGGAAAACAAAGATAGGAAAATGGACAGGATAGAAGAGTAGGAAAAAGATAAGGGAAAGAAAAAGAGGAAGAGAAAACAAACAAATGATCAATTTTTCAATTATTCAATTATTTTTCATAGAAACAATTTCTGTAATCAGAAACAATTTCTGATTACAGAGAAAATGATCAATTTCAATAAAAAAACAATGCAACTAAAACAATCAATTTTGATTGATGTTCAAAATATAATGGGACTAAATGATGCAATTTTAAATTAATATTCAAAATATAAGACAACCAAGAATAATCAATGTTAATAATATTCAAAAATGCAGCACAAACAAAAAATAAGCAATTTTGATCAATAACAGGTTCTACAAAAGCAAAAATCACATCTTGCAATTTTAGTAAATTTATAGACACAAAAATTTGAATAATTTTCTGTACTCACTACTAAAACAAAAAACAAAACCCAAAAAACTATTACAAGCAGTTTTTAAACGTGCACACCTATTGCCTGAATATATATACCAGTACTGTTTCAAGGAATTTTGTTTGGATGATTTTCAAAGTTGCAATCATTCTCTTTTTTGTCTAAGGAAATTTCTTGAGCTCTGATTGAGTTACTTTCACAGATAAACTCTCATTGTTCCTGGACAATGCAAGTTTCCAAATTAACAGTTTCCCACTTCCCACCATTTTGATAGGCCCATTTTCTATGCTCAGAGGATAGAGAACTGCTCCATTGTGATTCAACCCTAAAGCAATGTTAGGGAATATTGAATGCACTGAAACATTGTGTATCATCAGTACAAAGGCTGTGGCTGTGTTTGTGCTGGGGTCGTAGGTAAAATTTAGCAGGTTCCACTAGGACTGGAATTCTCTTTCAAAGTTAGTGGCACTATCCCAGATTATTCTCCAAATTTCAGTAGGAAAATGCCTTCCTCGCTTTCTTTTGTAATTGAGGCAGCAACTGATTGCATCCACAATTGAGCCTGGACACAACTAAGAGCTAAAGAAAAGTTATAGCCAATTTATCCATCAGTATTTTTGAATCAATGCTATTCAAAATTCCCAATCCTCTTCCCACAAAACTGGTTATGTCTCTTATTATTTATTTCTTAAAAGAACTATTGACATTTTGTCTTGTTTGAAAAGCTATGCCAAATTAAATAATTTTAATTACATATGGTCCAATTTCAAAAAATTTCCAGGTTCAGTGTAACCGGTGGTTGGGTGTTAGGTGTTACAACATTAACACCAAGTTATCCCCAGTATTTTGCATTATTTTTACCAAAAATTACTTTATGGAGAAAATTGTACAACATTTAAGTTTAACTAACAACTCTGATTTTGGATTTCACAATATAAAACATGACTGTGAGGTCCTGTGCCATAACGGTATCCAGGCTCGATGAGGGATTCAGCAATTAACCTTCATGTCCTGCGACGTTGTTCTGTGAAAAGTAAACACAACAGAATCTGCCACAAAGATGCAGGAGGTTAAAATGATGGAACTATTCAGCATGTAACATGGACTGGAATTCTGTTGACTGGAAGCGACTCTGTACCTCCTTTAAACACAGCACAAGAGTCAGTGTAGATGCAAACAAGAGAGGCAATCTGTACCTCAAGCTGGAAAACACCCCAAACAGCTATCAGCACAAACAAAGAATTTGCTGTTTGTTTGGGGGAGAAAGGAGAGGTTGCTTTGATTACCAAGACAGGTTTATTTTGGCTGCCAACCAAGCTCTCAATTTATTGCATTATCAGATTTTTTTATAGCTCCTTTTGTCACTGAGAAGCTGTTACAGTAATGCTCTATCTGGTCATACCACTTCCTAACTGAGGGGCTCTGGGCCACCCCGTCAGTAGGGGAGGGTCCCAGTGGTGGTTGTCTTCAATGCCTTCAGTTTCTGAGAAGGTTTTTGAGTTTTCTCTGGGGTAATTGAAAATTAAGGCTTTCCAAAGGGGAGATTATTTTTTGTTCAGTATCCCCCACTACTTCTATTTCACCTCCTCCCACAGGAAAACCATTAATAAATTGATAAACAGCCACGTTGTCAGGTTTGGGTTTTTGGACTGGCCATTTGGGAGAGTTGAAAGGAAAATGAGTATTAATTATTGTTTCTTGGTCTTGCAAATCCTGTATAACTGGTTTGATCTTTTCTTTGGCACCAGAGGGAAGAGGGCATTGTTTTACATTTACAGGTAATTGCACAGGTGATTTATAGCCAGCAGTGAATTTTATTTCAAGCATAATTTGCAAGCAGGCAGCTTTGTGAAAGTTTTCTGTGAGTTGGTTGGGGGTACCAATTAAAGCTACAGGGTCTCCCCTTTCCAAGGGGTGAAGTCCCCCTGCCCAATAAGTTGCACACTGAGTTAGGGACCATGAGTTGTGTTTGTCTCCCGTTGTTAAGGAAACCCCATGTCCCCAGTACCCACTAGTTACTTGTTCTGACAATTTAGTAGCAGTGAACAGGATTTCTTTAGTGGTTACTTGTGGGTCAAAATCATCATCATTGATACAATTGAATTCTGGTTTAATTACAAGTTTCAATCTATGGCAGCAATGTTCCCCACGATTTCTCATTAGAGATAGTTCTTTTTGAGGATTTATTTGATTAATTTCCTTCTCCTCTGTTTCTATTGGTGAGTCAGTGTGTTTTAATGTCTGGGGATGTTCTAGTCTTAGGGAGGCTTTTAAAAAATTAATTTCATCCCTTAAAACGTGATTGTTATTCCTTTCTTCATCTAATTGTTGTTGCAAAATTTTCACTAAATTTTGTAGAGAGTCAATAATTACTTTTTCCTCATTTCTTCGCCTAGAGCGAGTTTCTATAGCTGCCGTAAGGCAGGTTCCCAAAACTGAGCAGAGAATGGTCTTATTTTGGCCTAGTTTGAATTTTGTTTGATGTTGAAAAGATTCTATTCTATCAATCACATTTTGTAGATTAAACCAGTTATTGTGTGCCCATTCTTCCCCCCCTTTAGATGGTTTGGAATTGTATTTAGCTAGCAAAGCATAAAATGCAGCTTTATTTTCTGTACTATGATTTTCACTCATTTTATGAGTTAGAGAAGTAGAACTACTATAGGAAAACTAATAACTTAAATCACACACACAACCTTCACTATGTTAAGTCCCTTACTTCCCGGAGAAGAAGAAAAGAAGCAGAAATTACACACACATACAAGCTACGCAGGAAGCACTCTTTCTTCAAGCAAAGTCAATACAACACATATAACAACAGGAAAAACTTGCACAACTGAAACCCTCACCCTGAGTGGAATAGTTAGTGCAGCACCTTCCTGTCTTCAAGGAAGGTCAATGGACAACAAAAACACAAACATTCATACACAACATGCGTAGTACCTCCCCCACTAACATTTAGCAAGAGGGGTAATATTACATTCAAACAAGAATAGAGAGGGAGAATCACATAGTCATGCCATTTGCACCAAGAAGTCTTTTGTGAATTTCTGCAGACAGAGCCCTCAAATGAGTGTAGGGATGCTTTGTTCACCTTGGTGCGTGCAGTCTGCAGGAAATCTGAAATGCTCCCCTTGCTTTCTAGTTTGGCTCACCCCTTTCGAGGTGACCAGTTAGGTGCGGCTGGAGCAAGACGTCCTTCCCCTGTTACAGACTACACACAACCAACAACCCTTCTGTCTGTCAGAAAACCTATCCGACTACGCCAATTAATGTCATGGTCCGCACAACCTGACCGGGGGTCGTGATGGTTCGTTCGACCACAGGGTGCAAAAGACAACAGCAAGAGACTAAGGTTTTGTTCAGCAGCAAGCAGCAAAGTAATTTATTGAGGGTCAACAATTCAGTTTTGAGGTAATGGTGAGAAGGAGAGAGATAAAATGGTGATGAAGAGAGGGGGAGAGAGAGAGAAAGACAGACAGAGAGACAGAGAGACAGGGATACAGAGAGACAGAGAGACAGAAAGAACAGGGGGGGATAGCTACCAACAGATGGGACGTCTTCGGATCATCCGGCGATGTCTTCCATCTGTAGGGAGAAAGAAGTCTCAAAGGTCTCTTCTGAGAGTGATAATTTTATAGTCCATTTCAAGGCGAGGGGCCACTGGCCAAAAGGTGGGGAGATTTATGGACCATTGTGTTCAGAGGACCATGGCTTCAAGAATCAGGTGCAGAAAGTACGGCTGTTCTAGCCCCATACCTGCCCGAGTCCATTGTACCATGACAGTACAGCACACACCCGACACAGTCCATTGGCAAGCATCCACCTTAGCCAGGTCCAACAACTCCTGCCCAGAGTAAGTGGTGGAGGTCTCAGGGTCTCAGTCTCTGACGATGATTGTGAGGCAGATCAGGCAATCTTCGGACTGACTCTTACAATCAGTGACCACAATAAATTAGAGGGGATGACTAGCCTCCCTTTTCCTTTTTTAATAACATCCCATCCCTCTCAGTTATATTTTCCTCTTTGGCTTTTAATTAGTTGCCTATCCTCTTTATTATATACTGACTTACCTTCAAGGGAAATCTGTCCATCTGGAATCAAGGCTCCCTCAGTTGCTGCTTCAGTTTTTGCTACTTCTTTTGCGCCTCTGTCTGTCAGCTTGTTTCCTTCCTCCAATTCTGAGCTCACCTTCTGGTGTGCTTTAATGTGCATGATTACTATCTTCTCGGGTAGCTGAACTGCTTCTAGTAGTTGCATTTTTTCCTATGCATGTTTGATGTTTTTCCCTTGTGAATTCAATAGTCCTCTTTCCTTCCAAATGGCTCCGTGTGACTTTTTTGGTCCCTGGTGGTATTTACCAGGACCAGAGAGTGCTAACATGTAGCAGTCTCTCAGAAAAGCTCACATTTCATCAGCAGAGAAAGACCGGAGACCTTACTTGACGAGTTCCACAAGAGTCTTTATTTCATGCGAAGGGTGGTCAAGCAGGGATTCTCTCAGAACAAAGGGCAGACAGCTATATTTATAGGTTCAGGGAGGATTCAAACTACAACCAAAAAAGTTTATACAAAGAACAGCATCCAATCTAAGTGAGAAGTTCTAAAGGTAAACTGACCAATTACACAAACTAATTTCTAACCAATTATCTTCCAAAGTGTTAGGAGAGTGACCAAATTCTTAAGGAATTTGGCTCGACCTTGGTATCTAGGATACCTTATCTATTATAGCAAGTTCCAGGGGTCAGGGGAAGATGGCTTTGGAGGAATTGTATCATCCACAATTCCTCTCTCTTTATTTACTAAAAAGACACTTTTTGCAACTTTTTTGAAGCATTGAGCAAAGCATGCAAACATAACAAACACAACAACAACTACAATCGAAATCCACAAAATTCCCTTGACCAAAGATGCAGCCCATCCTGTCAGTCTCCATCGACCAAAAAGGTCATGGACCCAGTCGGGGATGGTTTCCTTTTTCGCGTCCTTCACGAGTTGTTGCAACTTCTGGATGTTGGCGTGGATGGATGTGGAGTGGGATGAGTGATTGAAACAACACATCCCTTCAAAGTCCTGGCAGTCATGTCCATGAGCGAGCAGCAGGAAGTCGATTGCAGCACAGTTTTGCAGAGAGGCATGTCTTGTGGTTCGTTGTCCTTCAAGAGGTCACTCAGGGCAGCAGATGTAGCGTTGACCTTCTTACTAAGCCAGCATCCCAAATGATCAATTTCACCAAGGGCTTTTGCTGCTGCTACCCAGGGTAGAAACAGGGAGACAGCAATTCTTTTGGGTTTGTTCCAATTGTACAATTTAGGGTTACAACTTTCCTCTTATTCAGTGTAGGATCTTTTTTCACATTTTGATTCACTATTTTTTCTCCAATTGTGCAACAGAGTGATGTTTGGGGTGAGGGTAGAAAACTTACTGAGGCTACAGGGTCCTCCCTGAAGGCAGGAGGGAATTCTGGCCCAAACTCGATCACCACAGATAAGAAACATTCCTCTGGGCAAAGTTTTGGAGTGGAGTGAGGATTCTGAAAGTGTGTGGGCAGTGTAATTGCACCAATCTGGGGAATTGTAAACTTTGTTGATGGGTGAGATATCTTTTCGGTATGTGTTTTTTGACAAATCCAAATCGGGAAAATGTTGTTTTGGGCGTCTAAAGTAAAATTTGACACAAAATGTTGCCTTGGAGGACGTCAGCAAATCCAATTCTTGCGGTTCCTCCTGTGCATTTGGCAACATTTTTGTCCACACATCCCAATTGTCCACTGGATTGGGTCTCACCTATGGTGCGAAGGAGTTCTGAGTTATAAACTGGTCAGTCATCTGCTACTAAAGGAATTCCTACTAAACAGGTGGAAAGTGGGTTATCAAGGTTGCCCATGGATAAACACAGATTATCTTGTTTTAGCGTCTTTGCTAAAGTCACCCAGACATTTTGGTTGGGCTGTGGGGTAATCCAACCGCAGGCATGCGGTGCAGTGAGAACCATCCAGGCAACAGTGAGGGCACCACCAACGGAGATGCTTTTCGTCTTTGGACAAAGGTGTGGCTTCTGATAGGAACACAAGCAAAATTTGTTAGCTTTAAGTTGGGACAGGAGGAATAGGGTTCTTTTGTCCCTATCTCCGGCCCTCCCCCCCCTTTTTTGACTTAACTCTAAGGATAAGGGAGTGGGTATAGGGTTAGGGGTTTGCTAAGGGTTATAAAGAGGGAGCAATGGGGTTTTCAGCAGGATTAACAACATCTAAACATCTGTTTTGTTGTCAGGTTAAGTCTGGTCTACAATTTGGCTGAAACAGCAGAAGGTTGATTAGCTTTTTGTTTCGTCTGCTGTCGTGTGACAGGACGGTCTATTTTCTGTTGTGTGGGAACTTTGCGACGTCTCCTTCTCCAGGCCGAACTGGTTTGATTTTGAGGAGGTTTGGTGTTTGACTCAGGAGAACTTTTGTTGGTATATTTTGGTGTGATTTTTGCAGTACCCAAGTATGGTTTTACATTTTTCCCTGGGAACCACCTGGGGCCTGAAGGCAGGGACGCACATGCGTATCCCCGTCCCCAGGTGATCAATTGAAAAGGTCCAGAAACTTGGTGTGTTTCTGGGTCTTTCACCAACACTGGTGGTTTTTCTGTGAGCTTAGCTTGGGTTGAATTTGCAAAGTGTCGGAGGATAGGAGGATCAGGCTCCGACGCTGAGCAATTGAGGAAGTTGATGACATAGAGAACTTTGCAGAGTCTTTCAACCGGAGACAAAATTTCTGTGTCTCTGTGCTTCTGGTTGAGGACTCTTTTGAGAGTTTGGTGGGTTCTTTCTACAATGGATTGTCCTGTGGGGTTTTCTGGAATTCCCCTAGGGTGTTCAATTCCCCATACATCGAGGAACCTTTTTAGTTCTTGGGATTTGTAAGCGGGCCCATTATCAGTTTTTATCTTTTTTGGAACCCCCAGAGTAGCAAATGCAAGGAGGAAATGCTTGATAACATGAGTGGCCTTTTCCCCTGCATGAGCTGATGCAAAAATTGCTCCAGAAAATGTGTCAACAGACATGTGCACATATTTTGACTTCCCAAAGGATGGGAAATGGGTAACATCAATCTGCCACAGTTGGCAGCTGTTCAAGCCTCGGGGATTGACTCCTGTACCCATAGAGGGTATCTGGCAATTTTGGCAGTTTGGGCATGTTGCCACAATAGCTTTTGCCTGGTCTTTTGAGAGTTTGAACATCCTGATGAGAGCAGGTACATTTTGGTGAAAGAATGCATGCAACAGCTTTGCCTGGGCAAAGATGTCAGGAACATTTGCAGATTGTGCTGGCATGGCCAGTGCATCCGCTTTCCGGTTTCCTTCTGTGATGAAACCGAGGAGATCAGTGTGTGATCTCACATGCATAACATGATAGGGTTGTTTCCTGTTAGAAATAAATTAAGTCAATTCAGAAATCAATTGGTGTAATTTGGGATTGGAAACTTCTTTGATGAAAGCATGTTCTGCCCTCATGGCTATACCAGCAACATAGGCAGAATCTGTGACTAGATTGAAGGGTTCATCTTTGAATTTCTCAAAGGCTCTGACGACAGCTGCTAGCTCAGCAGTTTGTGGGGACCCGTCCACTATCTGGACATCAGATTCCCATTTCTGGGTTTTCAGATCTTTCCAAGTCATCACTGATTTGTGAGAGGAGCCTGAGCTGTCTGTGAAAACTGTAAAAGCTTTGGACTAACTTTGGGACTAAATGAAAAACTGCATTTCAATTGAAAAGTTGGTGCTTTGGTAAATGGATGGAAATTTGACCTGTGTAACTATCTAGGGCAAACTGGAGACTTTCATTGGTTTGGAGCAAGTGCTCCAGATCTCCAGTGGTGAGTGGCAGATAAATGCAGGTGAATTCACACCCCGCAAGGGAGAGAAGGCGAGTTCTGACTTTTCTGATCAGTTGTGCCATGATTTTTTGAAATGTGGTAATTGTCTTTGTGGGCTGGTTGCTTGTGAAGACCCATTCAAGGATAAACAGAGGGTCTGTGAGTTGAGAGTCCCATTGAAAAATCAGTCCATGGAAAGTAGGGGCCTTTCCCAGGATGGTAAACTGGAAAGGCAGGCTGGGTTCGTAGCGATGGGCTTGACGTGAGGACAAGGCTTCTTGGACTTTGGTGATGGCTTCTCTGGCTTCAGGGGTGATTGCGCGTGGAGAGTCCAGGTCCTCGTCACCACGGAGGAGGTTGAACAGGAGAACGAAGTCTTCAGTTGTGATTCCCAGAAGAGGGATACAGCAATTCTTTTTGACTTGGCCCAATGAAAAATTTCAGAATCACAGTTTCTGTCCAACTTGTCTGCACTTCTTTTTTTGGATTTTATCAACCGATTTGTTTTTATGAGTCCAATCACTAATTAAGGTTTCATTGGGTGCCAACAGGGACAGCTGCCCGAAAGTGCATGGCCCTCCTAATAGCCGAGAGGGAATCCCTGCCCATGCCCGATCTCCACAAACCAAGAACAACCCTTTAGGGAGGCTCTTGGGACTTGACAGAGATGGGGTGTCTACTGCAATATGACTCAGAATATTGCACCACCTTTTGGCCATGAATTCCTTTCTGTATTGTTTTATATTGTGGAATTCTTTGGTGTCAGAAGGTTTTGGAAAAACTATAAAATGAATGCAGTATTGTGCTGGATAGGAATCCAACTATTCTAATTCCTGGGGTTCCTGAGCTGCTTTTGGCAAACTTGGCAGCAGTTCCTCTATAGGATGTTTACTCACTGCAGCTTGCTGCCTACGAGGTTTGTATACTGAAATGGTGTGTGCCTCAGGAAGTTCATTGGGCATCTGTGTGTCAAAACTGGCTGAATATTGTCCACCCTTCAAGGGAACTCCTACCAGGCAGGTGGACATAGGGTTTTCTACTGCTGCAGTAGACAGGCATATGTTTTCCTGTTGGAATGTCTGTGCCAGGGTCACCCAGAGGTTTTGATGCAGCTGAGGGACGATCCATGCAGCTGCCAGACTGTTCATTGTTAACAAGAAGACAACTTGAATGGGGTTCATCACAGGGTTGAGTGGGAGGAAGGTATTCTCTAAAAAGAAAACAAACATTTAAAAAAAATGTTAAAAGTCTCTGTATCTGCCAGAATGTAGTCCTCTATGAAGGTTCACTTTCCTCTTTCTGGTACGTGCTGTAAATCTATTTTTTTTTTTTGTTAGTTGGTCTTCTTCTGTTTCTGGTTGTGTGGACAGTCTCTGGCGAAATGTCCTGGCTTCTTGCACTGGAAACAGGTGATATGCTGCTGCTGCTGTGGTGGCACCGGTTACTTCCTTGGTCCTGGTGTTACAGCCGCTGTAGCTTTGGTTTTGCTGGTCCTGCGTTCCTCTCTGGTGTACTAAACAGTTGTACTTTTCTGGTGCAAGCTTCAATCATCTGTGCTAGACTAGGTGCTGGCTCGAGGGGAAGGCTAAGTATAACCCTGTGGCAGACTTCATTAGCATTCCTCTGAGCCATCTCCTTGATCAATTCAGCTTGTACCATTGAGTCTGGCACCTGTCTTCCTACCTGCACGCGAAGATGGTCTACAAATTGCAAGAAATTCTCAGAGGAAAACTGTTTAATAATGACATAACTACCTTTAACTTCAACACTAGGTGGTTGGTTGAAGGCCTTTTCTGCAACATTACAGATCTTATTGAAAACAAACTTGGTTAATACCCATGTTTGTTTTTCTGGGCAATGCCATTCGCCTTCTTCACATAAATGTTCGTGTATAATATCATTATCATCCTCATCTTTTGCACTATTAGGGCTTTGTTGCAACTCTTGCAGAAGCACTCTTAAGGATCTTTTCCACATGCTTTCCCACAGATCATACTCTGAGGGAGTTAACAGACACCTGAACAAATCCTTAATATCATTGGGTACCATCTCATTTGAATTAAATGTTGCTCTCATCATGCCAGTAAATATCTCACTGCTTCTGCCAAACTCTCTTTGGACCTTACAAATTTCCTTTTTTTCTTGATGGGACAAAGGCTGGTTACTTCTCTTGCCATTTCTCCTACCAAGATAAACCACTGGAGCTGCTGATGCTGTATACAGTAATTTCATGACTATAAGGCGCACCCTTTTGACTAAAATTTTTCCCCCAAACCCGGAAGTGCGCCTTATAGTCTGGTGCGCCTTATATGATGTACAAAGTTGCGACATTTACCACCCCGGAAGTGTGAGCTGTGAGCCATGGGGGGAACCGGAAGTGCCGCGGCAACCAGGTGGAGGCGGACCTGGGGGCCCATGGCTGCCGGGTCCAGGTGGGCCCGGGGGCCCGCGACACCTCCCCTCCCAGGTCCAGGTGGGCCCGGGGGCCCATGGCTGCCGGGTTGAGGCAAGGCCTCGGCCAGCAACCGTGCAGGGGGAGCTGGGGGCGGATCCTCTCTGCAAAAAAAAAGTGCACCCTATAGTCTGGTGTGCCTTATATGATCTCAAAGTTGCGAATTTTGCCGACTCCCGAGGAGTGCGCCTTATAGTCCGGTGTGCCTTATGGTCGTGAAATTACTGTAATCTTCTTCCAGGTTTTGACTTTCAGGGCTTGGCACCCACCCCCCACTGGGCCCTGGAGGCTGTCCACCCTCCCCCACTGTGGGGACACTGTCTGTCTTGCAAGAGCTGTGAGCTGGACCCTGCCCATCCGCATCAGCACTTAACCCTGCAAGAGCTCCACCCTCCCCCTCGCTCCCATAAGTAGTTTGGAGGGCAGGCATGTGTAACCTGATCTGGAGGAGGGGAGGGGATGCCGTGGGAACCAGGGTTGGAACTCATGGGAGTGCAAGGTGATGTCATGCAGGGCAGGGTCTTGGAGGAGGGAGGGGACATGGCAGCCGAGGGCAGGAATGGGTTATGAGAGGGGAATGGGTTTGGGGCAGGGACCAGAGGGAAGAAGGGGTTATGGGATGAGGGAGGGAACATGTGGCCAGCATGTCTTAGTTTGGAGGACAGGTGTCTGCTAAGAAAGGCAGGAGCCTCTCTTTGAAATGGAGAATGTAAACCCCCTCCCTCCAAATTACTATAATTTTGAAATCAAGCAGCTCTCAGGCAAAGATATGGGAATTAGGAATAACAGTTCTTTACTAGGGAAATTAAAATAGAAATACAATACTACAAAGAAACAAACCCCAAGTCCTGACAAAGCCAGAGTACAACCTGACACCCTGTCAGGCAAGGTGTTGGTAGCAGTCCGATTAAATGGTGGCTGTAGTCCTTTTGTAGTGACGAGCCTGTTGCTCGTGCTTGAAGCATTTTGGTTCATCTATGTATTGAGGTTAATTGTCTAACCTCAACTCCAGGTTATGACGTCTCAACACTCCGGCTTGCCCCCTTGCCTTTCCCTTTGTTTATGTTTTTTCAGTAAAAGTTGTCCTTGATTTTCTAGCTGGGAAGGGATTGTTTTGTCTAACTACCCTGTGAAGAGCGTTGCTATCAAGCTAGGGGAAGCAAGACAGCACACATGGGCAACTTCTAGAGAAGAGGCCGTTTATTGACCAAAACACAGACATATTTATAATGAGGATCACAAAGCTCAGGCAGGACAGAAGATTATTGGACAGAATAAGAAAACAATTTCTGTCATGTACTCACGGTACAGTTACTTGTAAAACAATAGGTGCTTAATCTATGTTTTTCTTTTTTCTGCATGGGAACATCTGCAGCCCCAGAGCTGTGTATTCAAAACAACCTGGGAAGGTTTTACCTATCTATGAGAAACAAGAACTGTGTACTTTTCAAAGCCTGAGAAAATCCTGACTGAAATTTTCCTAGGCCACAAACAGCATCTACAGGTCCCCCTTTATAAATTAAAAAAGAAAGAAAGAAAAGTGTTTGTAATCCCCTACAGGGCTCTTGCAGAGGAGAACAAACACATCTCAAGAGACCTGAGGACATCTGAGGTGCCAAGGAAAATTTCAAGCCTGGTGTCTTTTCCCTGCAAAATACAATAACAAAGAACCCGTCACCAATCACCAAACTTATCTCTAATGCATTTCAGAAAATATGTCTAATAATGTCCCAGAATTTAAAACAGCTTCAAGGGTAAACAGGCGAATGTTCATCCTCTACTTGTAGAGGGTCAGTCTGGCTAGTGATCGGCATGTTGATCAGCATTTGAAGGTTGTATACTGGCCGCATTCTATTTCTGATATCGCAGGTCAGGGCAGACACATCTTGCAGGTAGCCAGCGTACCCCGGTGTTGGTTGAGACGCAAGCATACCCACAGCCCCAAACGATAAGGTCATGCGGGTCCTCCCACTTATTTGTGGTCAAGTCCCATATGAAGGCCTTTGTTCGAGGCAGTCATGTCTCGTCTGCAGCCTGCAACGAAGTGAAATAACAGGATTATTGGAATCTTGTGGCACAGTAAGATGATTGATGGTGTACAGAACACGCTTCAGGGTACCATGAGCACGTTCGACAATGACCTGACCTGTTCGAGCATGTGGAATGCCAAACTTCTGTGAGATTCCCCACATCTGCAAAAACTGCCTCGTCTTCTGAGAGACATAAGCAGGGTCATTGTCAGATTTCACAGCGGAAGGTATGCCCAAGATTGCAAAAGCCATCCTCCAATGGGCAATCACATGGCGACCTTTTTCCCCAGTGTGAGCAGATGCCCACATGGCAGAGGAAAAGGTATCAACAGACACATGCACATACTTAAACCTGCCGAATTCAGCAATGTGAGTGATGTCTGCCAAAGCTGCAGGGCCTTTAGACCCCTGGGGTTTACCCCTGCCTGTAAAGTTGCAGCAAGGCCATGACAGTCATCACAAGAGGCAACGATGTCACAAACCTCGGTGGCCGTCAGATGACACTACTTCTGCAAAGTATGTGCATTCTGATGGAAAAACCCATGCAATGCTCGGGCTTGAGCAAGCTTGTCAGGCTGAGGTGCCACCCAGGCAGGGTTGGCCAACCTATCAGCCCTGGCATTACCTTCCGTTAGAAAACCTGGCAAGTCCATGTGACTCCGTATGTGCAGAATGTAATATGGATGAACTCGGTCTTGAATTGCACACCACAAGGCCTTCAGCAGCTGGAACAAGGCCACATTGTCAACCTCCTTCAGGAGTGAGCAATCCAAGCGCTGAGTTATGTCAGCAACATAAGCAGAGTCAGTGACCAAATTCAAAGTTACCTGTGAGAATAGTTGGAATGCCATTATGACAGCCCTCAGCTCAATTATCTGAGCAGAACCTGTCTCATGGCCCTCCAAGGATTGCCAGTCAGACTCATCTTTCCAGGTAACAATGGCCTTCCCTGTCTTGTCTGACCCGTCAGTGAAGATGGTAGGACCTTGCACTGGCACCTGACTATTTTTGGGTCTCAATGACAGTTTAACTGTCTTTGCCATATGCAATAGCTTATGGCTGGGCAGATGATAAGCAATCTGTCCCGTGAATTCTTGCAGCGCACTTTGCAAGGGGACACTATTAATAAAAGGCCCTTCAAAAAATTCCCACTCTACAGGAAGTATAATCATTACAGGGTCCTCTGCCATCAATTGCACGCATCTTTGACGGCATTTGAGTATCAGTCGGGCAAACAACTCAAACACCGTAGTCACTGTCTTTTTCAGCTGATGTGGCAAAAAGACCCATTCCAGAATGTGCAAGGGATCAGACCAGGTATCATTCCATTGGGCAATGATGCTTGTAGGATGCAAATCTGGATTGATGATGTACACAGTCATGTCAGTGGAAGGGTCTACTCAATATACCTGATGAGTAGAAAGAGCTTGCTGCACCATCTGCAGCTCTTGCCATGCCTCAGGGGTCAATGTTCGAGTTGAATCCAAGTGAGTGTCTCCTTTTAAGATATCAAAAAGTAGGGACAACTGCTCCATGGTCAGTCCTAGATAAGGACGCAAGTAACCAATTTCTGAGCATCATTGAGGGTCCTATTAGAATCTGCAAATTGCACCTCTCGATGCTGGATCCTCTGATCTAGGATCTTGACCCCTAGATATTTCCAGGGCAGTTGCTGCTGGACCTTCCCTGGAGCCACTTGCAGTCCATAACAGCGTAAGGCAGCGAGCAGCTGAGGTTCTATCCTCAGCAGCCCCTCCTGAGTAGGAGCTGCTACCAAAATGTCATACATGTAGTGGTAAAAATACGTGTCAGGAAACTGCTCGCGAACTCCAGACAAGGCCTGAGCCACATACCACTGACAAATAGTCGGGCTATTACGACAACCCTGTGGCAAAACCTTCCATTGATATCTCAGTCCTGGCTCAGAACTGTTCACTGCAGGTACCATGAAAACAAATTTTGGTCTGTCTTCAGGACACAAAGGGATTGTGAAAAAACAGTCCTTCAAATCAATGATCAAAATGTCCCATCCAGCGGGGAGCATGGTGGGCGAGGGCATACCAGGCTGCAACGCTCCTATGCTCTGCATGACTGCATCAACTTTTCGGAGGTCCTGTAACAACCTCCATTTTCCTGACTTCTTCTATATAACAAAGACAGGGCTATTCCAGGGACTGTTAGAAGTCTCAATGTGTCCCTGTTGCAATTGTTCTTGCACTAATTGACAAAGGACAATTAATTTGGATTTGGGTAAAGGCCACTGATTTTGCCAGACAGGATCATTAATCAACCGCTGCAAAGGCATCATAGGATAACTCCTGCCCTTCACTTCAGTGACCCCAATTATAAATTTGACTCAATGCGCACCCCCTAGACAACCAAAACATCCCGCCCCCAGAGCGTGATCAGGGCTGCAGTGATGTAGGGCTGGACAGCAGCCGTCTGCCCTTGAAGATTCCTGACCAACACAGGCCCTTGACTAACAAAGGTCTGTGCTGTACCCCCCACTCCTGCAATGGCCTGGCCAAGTGGGGCCATTGGCCATGTGGGAGGCCAGGCAGGGAGAGAAATCACTGTCATATCTGCCCCAGTATTGATCAAACCTCTGAATCGAATCTGCGGCAGGTTGGCTCCTGGTAGTGCCAGGGTGCACACCATTTGAGGGCGTTGATCCAAGATGTTCATGGTCCAGTAGACCTGCGGCAGTCCTGTAGATCCAAAACCACCATCTTTTCGAACCCACTGATCAGCCCTAAGAACACAGGAATGAAAAGGCATGAGCTGAGCGATGCACATTCCTGCGGGAATAGTGACAGGGGGACAAGTAGTAGAAACCATCGCATGTGTTTGGCCTGTGAAATCTGCATCGATGACTCCCGAGTGAACAAAGATTCCCTGAAGAGTGGCACTAGATCGTCCCACCAGCAGTGCACCCAGCCCCTGGCCCAAAGGTCCAAAGGCATCCAGAGGAACCTTATGCACACCGGCAGAGTCTAGGACAACTGTGGCTGCGGTGTGTACATCCACCCCGGCGGAGCCCCTGGTGCATGCTGGATGTTGCTGAGGAAACCTGCATCAGCACTGGGTTCTGAGGCACTGCTTGTATCTGCGTGCTGTACCCCAGAGCGCTCGGCTGTCTGTTTCCCTGGCCAGTCACAGGCTTCTTTGATTTACACTGATTGGCATAGTGACCTTGTTGTAACCCGGTACCCAAGATGCTTTAAGAATGGTATGTCCCTGTAACCCTGTAACCCCTGTAACCCCTGTAAAACCTATGGACTGACCCTCTGCTAGCCTATTGGCAAGAAGCCAAAGTTTCCACTCCCCTTTCCTGACGCTAGAAAAGACCCCAGACTTTGAGGGACTTCCTCTTTGTCCCCTGGAAACCATGAAGAAATAAACTGAGCAAAACCCTGGGAAAAAGAGCCTCTATATATCTTATCCTGTTCTACATGATATCATCTCAGGCTAGCTCTGCAAAGTTATGAGTGCAGGACTAGCCTCGGGTGATTTATCAGTTGGCGTCCACCGTGGCGCTTTTCATTAGAAAGCCCACAGGAGTGACTGGAGTCCTACAAGGATTCACTAAGTCCACGGACAAGTCAATTACCCTGAAGGCAAAAAACTGCTATTACAGTAGTTTCAGTTTACAGGGATGGAATCGAGACTTCGCCTTAGCCCAGGGGGAACGGTTTCAGAACAGGGACCGAAATTCACAGTTTTCACAGCCCCAGGCACTCGCTCTAAAACCGTAAGTACCTCCAAGCAGTTCTGTCTGCGGGAAAGGGTATGGGTGTTTGTGTAACAGCGGGGTGCTGAGGTGGAGTTCAAATTGCACACGCGGCTGGCCAGGGGCTTGGCCGGCCAGGGGCTTGGAGCTGTGCAGAGCTCAGGAGATGCGCTGGGTGGTGGGGGCGGGGGGGGGGGCGTGGTGAAGACCTGGGTCCGATCTGCCATGCGGGAGGTTCAGCATACCAGGATCAGTCTCAGAAATGGCAACACTGCCCTGCAGACAGTGGGGTCTCCGTGGGGGGGTGAAAAGCAAGACCTGCAGCTCTCTTTCTCCTCCTTGCAATGCGTGGGAAATACAAACAACAACTGCATTTTTCTGTGTTTTAACTGTGGATTAGGGGTAGATATTAGAGTAGATTGCTTTGGGAAAAAATAAAAATGGGCATGCAGCAATCTAGTTTTCAAAAGGGCCTGGTTTCACAGATTAGGGAAATCTTGAATTCTGGAGATGTTATAATCTCTAACAAAAAATTAGTACATTTTGCAAATTGGCTGTCTGTGGAAAAATCAAAACTTAATTTGGAAGATATGAATTCGGTTCTATTTTGGGATGAAATTGGAGATTTATTAACATTAAAAGTGGAAAATGGAGATGAAAAAGCCTCTGTATTCCTCCCAATATTTTTGCAAATTAGGAAACTTTTACTTCAAACAGAAAACAACAGACAGCAACAGCAAAGCACCTCGGATTCCTTTTCCCTTTCTTTAAAATCCACTAACCTGGGGCTGGAGGAAACTCATGGGTCCCAGAGTCCTCCCCAGTATCCAGGATGTGAGGATTTTTCAAAAATAGTCAGTAGTTCTTCCCTATACCCCTCTCTCCCTACTGTGTTTCCTTCAGAGTCGAGTTCTGACCCCCCTCCCCCTCAGGGCACCAGCCACATGGCTGATCCTGGGAGGCCTGGAGGCAAGATCCAAGATGTCTCTGGCCACATGGCTTGTCCCTGGGGGTCTGCAGATAATAGCAGCCACGTGGCCCTCATTCCTTCATCCAATAATCCCTTTTTCCCTCTGGTTCCACCCCTAAATCCATTCCTGCCTACATTCTGTACCCTTGGTTTCCATGGCTAACCCTCCCCGGCTCAGGTTACACATTCCTTTCCCCCAAGTTACTAGGGGGGCGGAGGGGGGGGAGGATCCTCTGCAGGACCTTCCTGTGGACCAGGGCTGAGCTCACAGCCCCATCGGGACAATGCCTCTGCAGAGGAAAAAGATAAACAAATCACAGAACCCGAAGGGGGGGAACTGCCCAGCTCTGAAACTCTAAACCTGGAGAGAACTGATATACCATCTGTTGCTCTGGTGGTTTTTCTCGGTAGGAGAAATGGCAAGAGAACCTATCAACCATTATCCTATCAAGATAAAAAGGAAATTTGTAAGGTCCAAAGACAGTTTGGCAGAAACAGTGAAATATTTAAAGGGTTTTTAAAAGATACATTTAATTCAAATGAGATGGTACCAATGATATTAAGGATTTGTTCAGGTGTCTGTTAACTCCCTCAGAGTATGATCTGTGGGAAAGCATGTGGAAAAGATCTTTAAGAGTGCTTTTGCAGGAACTTCAACAAAGCCCATATGGTGCAAAAGATGAGGATAATAATGATATTACACACAAACATTTATGTGGTGAAGGGGACCGGCATTGTCCAGAAAAACAAACACGGGTATTAACCAAGTTTGTTTTGGATAAGATCTGCCTGGTAGCAGAAAAAACCTTATATCAATTACCTACAGTTGAAGTTAAAGGTAGTTATGTTAATATTAAACAGTTTCCTTCAGAAAATTTCTTGCAGTTTCTGGACCATCTTCGAGTGCAGGTGAAAAGACAGGTACCAGATCCAGTGGTGAAAGCTGAGTTAGTTAAGGAGATGGCTCAGAGGAATGCTAATGAAGCCTGTCGCAGGGTCATACTTAGCCTTCCCCTCGAGCCAGCACCTAGTTTAACACAGATGATAGAAGCCTGTGCCAGAAAAGCAGAACTGTTCAGTCCACCAGAGAGGAATCCTGGACCAGCACAACCAAAGTCTGCAGCGACTGTAACACCAGGATCAAGGAAGCAACCAGTGCCACCACAACAGCTGCAGCATATCACCTGCTTCCAGTGCAAGAAGACAGGACACTATGCTAGAGATTGTCCAAACAACCAGAAACAGAAGAAGACCAACAAACAAAAAATCTAGGTGTATAGCTCGTGCCTGCCATAAATACAATAACACGCAAAGATATAAATATAGCGGGTTCCACACTGGCAAAAGCCTCTCTCTTCAAAAAAAAGGGGGAGGATTGGACAAATGGTGTGGGGATTCAAGATAACATAAATGTCAAATGTTCAATTAACAAGGGTTGGAAGCCTCTTGGTCGTTTCAACCTTATGACTACAAAAGGTTTTCATTTTAGGTCAACAGAGTGGACAATTATTACAGTGGACCTGTCTAACACTTCACTGGATCTGACGTTGTTGCATTTGGAACTGCGCTGTGAGTATTTTGTTATGGGGGACACAGCACACACACCCTTGGAGATAGAGTTACTTCCCATATCCTTGAAGGGAAGCATATTCTGTCTCACTCTCTTAGCACACTGCTCTCAACCACCATTTTACCTGGTTGAGGGGCAAATCCTCGCCCAGGCCATTCCTGTTCCAAAGGAAATCACAGCAGATGGAAAATCATCTGAAGTCTATTGGGCAGAAGTGGTGGGTGAGGAAAAACCCTCTCTGGCATGCAACCTGACCTGTGGTTCCGACCATCTCCATGTGGAGGGGGTGTTGGACACAGGGGCAGATGTGACGATCATAGCCGAAAGGATGGGGCCGTCATATTGGGAATTGCAATTTGTGGTAGGCAAAATCCAAGGTTTAGGAGGAATCAAATTGGCAAAGATATCAAAAAGCATCATGCAAATTGAGGGGCCAGATGGAAAAATAGCTAGTGTCCGTCCATTTGTTACAGACTATAAGTGCCCCCTGTGGGGAAGAGATACCATGTCCCAGTGGGGAATGAGAATAGTTATCCCCAAAACTCCCCAGGATTTTTAAAGGCAGCCACTGAGGAGCGCCCTGCCCACAAATTGACATGGTTAGATGATTCTCCAATATGGACAGCATAGTGGTCGATGAGTAAGGCGAAACCCAAGGCGCTGGAGGAGCTTGTAGCAGAGCAATTGGCAAAAGGTCACATAGAAGAAACTACAAGCCCTTGGAATTCCCCGGTGTTTGTAATTAAGAAACCAGGGAAGGATAAATGGAGGTTGTTACATGATCTCCGGGAAATGAACAAAATTATAGCAGACGTGGGATCACTTCAACCAGGGATGCCCTCCCCAACAATGCTTCCTCAAAATTGGAAATTGGCAGTTTTAGATATTAAGGACTGTTTCTTTCAAATTCCTTTACACACAGAAGATGCTCCACGATTTGTCTTCTCTGTTCCTACTGTCAACAGAGAAGCCCCAATGAAGCGATACCACTGGAAGGTACAGTAATTTCACAAATACAAGCCGCACCGACTATAAGCCGCATCTCTGGGTGTTGGCAAACATTTTGTTCTTTGTCCATAAATAAGCTGCACCTGAGTATAAGCCACTCTGTCGTTCGCAGCGAGGACCCACGTGCAACAAAGTTGCCAATTAGTAACAGAACCGCGGAATGGCGGGGTTTACTGGCTCGGCTCGGGCTGTGCAGGCTCGGCTCGCTTGGGGCTGCCGATGGGGCCAGGTGGCTCAGCCCAGCGCTGCCGCTTGACGGAGCCGCTCAGGGCCGGCCGCCGCCTCTGGACTCGCTCGCCCTGGCCGGTGCTGCCCCGTGGTGGCAGGCAGGGACGGAGCCCCCCCCACTCCCATGGCAGCGGAGGCGGGCGGGGATGGAGCCCCCGCCTCTTCCCCGAGCCGCGGTGATGGCGGCACGGGGCCCCCGTCTCTTCACCGAGCCGCGGCGATGACGGCACGGGGCTCCCGCCTTCCCCCTGGGCCTCGGCGATGGCGGCACAGGGCCCCCGCCACCTCCCCGAGCCACGGCGATGGTGGCACGGGGTCCCCGTCTTTACCCCGGGCCGCAGCGATTGTGGCACGGGGCCCTGCCTTCCCCCCAGACCGCGGCGATGGCGGCACGGGGCCCCCCCGTCTCTCCCCTGGGCTGTGGCAGAGGAGGGAAGGAGAGAGCTCTCCCACCTCTCTCCCCGTCCCCCGTGCTGCCTGCAGGGAGCCAGGCTCCTCCTGCGGCGCAACAGAGTAACAATTTGTAACAATCGCGAAATGCCGGTTTTTAATGGCAGGTGTTCGGCTCGGCACCCTGACTGGCACTTCTGAGGTTGTAAATGTCAGAAAATTATTCACATATTAGCCGCTCCTGAGTATAAGCCGCATTTCCGGTGTGGGAGCAAAATTTTAGTCAAAATGGTGTGGCTTGTATTTGTGAAATTACTGTACTCCCGCAAGGCATGAAGTGTAGTCCTTTCATATGCCACTGGTACGTGGCCTCATTGCTGTCCCCAGTGCGTGCTCAGAGAAGGGAAGCTATCATCTTGCATTATATTGATGATTTGCTTGTGTGTGCCCCGATGACTCTATACTCCAACACACACTTGACCTAGTCGTTAAGGTTTTAACCTCTGCTGGATTTCAATTGCAGGAGGAGAAAGCCCAAAGGATGCCACCTTGGAAGTACCTGGGCTTGGAAATCACTGCAAGGACCATTGTTCCTCAGAAATTGGACATTAATTGTAATCCAAAGACCTTAGTAGATCTCCATTCCTTGTGTGGGTCTTTGAATTGGGTTAGGCCCTGTCTAGGCCTCACTAATGAGGACCTAGAGCCCCTTTTCAATTTATTGAATTCAATCGAAAAGGTACAGAAAGCTCTAGCAGAGAGGCATGCTCATTGCTACAAGCCTGAACTGCCTTTCAAATTCATAATTCTGGGAATACTGCCACACTTACACAGTTTGATATTCCAATGGATCGAGGGGCAGAGAAATTCGCTCTTAATCATAGAGTGGGTCTTCCTCTCCCCCCAAAGATCCAAGACCATCACAAAGCCACAAGAACTTATAGCTCAGCTGATTCGTAAGGAAGGATTAGCTGCCTGGTTGTGAATTTACATGTATCCACCTTCCAGTCAAACTCTCTGAGGAGGGAAGGAACTCTCCTGAGAGGCTGACAAAGGAGATGTTCAAGCACTTGTTCCAGAGCAATGCCAGTCTCCAGTTGTCTCTGGACAGCTACGGTGGACAAATATCAGTTCATGCCCCGTCTCACAAGCTGTTCAATGAGGAATTCCACCTCATTCCTCGTGAGAAGAGGAGTCGGAGACCACTCAAAGTTCTCACAGTGTTCACAGACGCTTCTGGGGCTTCCCACAAGTCGGTGATGACTTGGAGAAATCCTCAGACTCAGCATTGGGAAGCTGATGTTGAGTTTGTGGAGGGATCACATCAGGTAGCTGAACTGGCTGCAGTGGTAAGAGTTTTTGAGAAGTTCTCAGAGCCAATTAACTTGGTAACGGATTCAGCTTATGTAGCAGGGGTAGTGTCCAGGGCAGAGCAGGCAGTGCTCAAAGAGGTCGACAATGAGCAGCTTTTCAGGTTGCTGTCAAAACTAATCTATCTAATTTCTCATAGAGAACATCCATTCTATGTGATGCATGTGAGGTCACACACCCATTTGCCAGGTGAGATCGTAGAAGGGAATCGTCAGGCAGACTCCCTTGCAACCCTAGCTGAACAAGCACACCTCCCTGACATCTTCCAACAGGCAAAGCTGAGCCACCACCAGTACCATCAGAATATGCCAGGTCTGATCCGTCAGTTCCAGCTAACACGGAGTCATGCTCAAGCCATTTTGGCCACCTGTCCCAGCTGCCAGCTCCAGGCCATGCCATCGTTAGGTACAGGGGTTAACCCCTGAGGCCTTGGCAGCTGTGAGGTATGGCAGACAGACATCACACACATTCCCAGTTTCAGTCGCCTCAAATACGTTCATGTAAGCATTGACTCATTCAGGTGCGGTTTATGCCTCTGCCCATGCAGGAGAAAGAGTTATGCATGCCAAACAACACTTAATGCAAGACTTTTCAATATTGGGAATCCCTAAGGAAATCAAAACAGATAATGGCCCAGCATATGTGTCCAAGGAGTTCCTGGAATTTGTCCAGCAGTGGGGAGTGGAACATGAGATTGGCATCCCCCACTTCCCCACAGGCCAGGCTGTGATTTAGCGTGCACACCAGACACTCAGGCAGGTTCTGGTTAGGCAGAGCATTTCAACAGTGTGGATGTGTCCACAGCAGAAGCTCTGTAAAGCCCTGTTCACTATTAATTTCTTGAACTGTTCATTTGAAAACATGAATCCCCCTGTGGTTCGTCATTTTTAAAGTGGTAAACAGTTCAAGTTGTCTCAGCATCCACCAGTTTTGATTTGGGATCCAAAAACATGGCAAACCAATGGTCCCTATGAGCTTGTTACCTGGGGACGTGGTTATGCACACGTATCTACTCCCTCAGGCCCTCGATGGATTCCCCAGAAATGGGTGAAGCCTTTTGTCCCCAAACAGCCAACTCCAGCTGAAGGGGAAGAGAAGCAAGTCGCAGTTGCTTCAAAAAGAAGACACTGCCGGAAAGAGGAAAGAGAACCTACATAGAAGGCTGCCTTCCGGCAGATTCACAGACTTTTTACATGTTTTAAAAATGTTTGTTTTCTTTTTAGAGGATACCTTCCTTCCACTCAACCCCGTGATGAATCCCATCCAAGTTGTCATCCTGTTAACAATGAACAGTCTGGCAGCTGCATGGATCGTCCCTCAGCCGCGTCAAAATGTCTGGGTGACCCTGGTAAAGACATTCCAACAGGAAAACATATGTCTGTCCATGGCAGCAGCAGAAAATCCTATGTCCACCTGCCTGGTAGGAGTTCCCTTGAAGGGTGGAGAATATTCAGCCAGTTTTGACACACAGAAGCCAAATTAACTTCCCGAATCACATACAATTTCATTATACAAACCTCGTAGGCAGCAAGTTGTGATGAGTAAGAATCCTATAGAGGAACTGCTGCCAAGTTTGCCAAAAGCAGCTCAGGAAACCCAGGAATTAGAGTTGTTAGGTTCCTATCCAGCACAATACTGCATTCATCTTGCAATCTATCCAAAACCTTCTGACACCAAAGAATTCCACAACATAAGGCAATACAGAGAGGAATTCATGGCCAAAAGGTGGTGCAATATTCTGAGTCATACTGCAGCAGACAACCCTTCTCTAACAAGTCCCAAGAGCCTCCCTAAAGGGTTGTTCTTGGTTTGTGGAGATCGGGCATGGGCAGGGATTCCCTCGTGGCTTTTAGGAGGACCTTATACCATAGGGCGGTTGTCCCTGGTGGCACCCAACGAAACCTTAATTAGTGATTGGACTCATAAAAACAAAACGGTTGATAAAATCCAGAATAGAAGTGCAGACAATTTGGACAGAGATTGTGACTCTGAAATTTTTCATTGGGCCAAGTCAAAAAGAATTCTGTATCCGTGTTTCTTCCATGGGTAGCAGCAGTCAGAGCTCTGGGTGAATTGGGCCACCTAGAGTATTGGGTAGTCAAACAGGCAAATTTGACATCCACTGCCATCAGCTCCCTCCTAGAAGACAAGCAAATTACCAGGCAGGCCACACTCCAAAATCGTGCTGCCATAGATTTTCTCCTGCTGCTGCATGGACATGAATGCCAGGAATTTGAAGGACTTTGCTGCATGAACCTGACCTTGAAAGCTCCTAACATCCATGTTGCCCTCTGAAACATGAACAGTTTGATCGGACAAGTGAAGCAAGACTCTGAATTTTGGTTCAATGAACTGTTCAAAGGCTGGGGATTCACTGGGTGGTGGACTTCTACAGTCAAAACTATTTTGTTATTCTTTGTTATTCTTTTCCTTGTAATAATGGTTTTCGGAATCCTTCGTTACTTAGTTCTGAAGGCCGTTAGTGGTCTCATTCCTTCTATCTCAGTGGTACATCACATAGAGATGAAAACCCTGAAACAATGTAATTCTCCTACTAACTCCAAGTGGTGGGAAAGATCATAATTTGAATCCAGAATAACCTAATATCCTTCTAACAGTGAGATGTTGTAACCCGGTACTCAAGATGCTTTAAGAATGGTATGTCCCTGTAACCCTGTAACCCCTGTAAATTTAAAAATAAAAGATAGACAAATACAACCCTACTTGATAACAATAAATAAAAATTTACAGGCATTGCGAAAACAGAGAATTGTCACACAAAATGCTCCTTTGGGGTTCGCCATACACAAAATACAGCCGGGAGATCAGGTCCTCATGAAAACCTGGAAAGAGGTTTCTCTCTCTCCTCACTGGGAAGGTCCTTTTATTGTCCTTTTAACCACAGACATAGCAGTCTGGACAGCAGAAAAAGGCTGGACACACGCCTCCAGAGTGAAAACCAGGAACACCCCAGTGGAAAGTGGCTTCCTCCCCTGGAGACCTCAAGATAAAATTGCGCCGAACAAGCCGATGAGCAACCTAGATCGGATAAGGTGTATAGCTTCTGGGTGCGGGTATTTTCCTTTTGTTCATTTCAGGTGCCAGATGTGTCATGGGGTTTGGGTTACACATTGTGTACGGGAGATCAGACCTAGAGGCCTCTGTACTAAGTGTTTTGAAAAAGAGCTGTCTCTGACTGAGCGAATTCTAGTACTCGCCACTGAATTGAATATCGTTGAAGTAGATTCTGTAGAGTGGTTTCTCTTATATCAACAAGGGATTAGTGGGAAACTTAATTGCAGGGCTGAAATTTCAAGAGTAGAGTGCCGGAGAACAAATAAGGTACCTTGTTGGACGGACACGATAAAATTATCGAGGTGGGATATCTTTAAGAGGCAATATGCAGCTCGGACTTTGTGTTGGTCCCCTGAAGAATACCTCTGCTGCCAAGAAGATGGTTTCCCTCGCCGCTAGCAGCAAACTAGTGGGCGCAGGCAGAGGCAGAGTGGTACGCCTATGGGGAATCCTGGTGAGCCTGAGCCTAGTCATGTTCCCACTGATTAACGCATACCCAAGGAATTCTGCAAGCTTTGTGGCACAAAGCCGTAACAATGAGTGTGGGGGATGCCCACTAATTAGCACCCCAACTCACTCTGTCCTGGCCAACTGCACCCATAAAGGAAAGGAGGAGTACTGTACCTTTAACGGCACTCAGTATTTGAAGTATAAATTGAGAAAGAAAATTATATGCTATGATCTCAAGGCAAGACATGGGAAAAGGCAGTCAGAGATATTTGTTCACAATATCCAATAGAGAAATGCCAATCAAACACCTCTTCCCACTTGTGGGCAATGCAATCTCTCGGTGTGGGTAGGGGGAAAACAAAAGTCGGTATTTGTGGCTTATTTTCAGGTGAATGAGTTATGCTAGGACAATACCCAATTAGATACGTGTGTCATGGAAGGGAAAACATATTGGGTGGGCAAAAATCTTAAGTTTGAGAATGGGTTGATCTCGGACGGTAAACCAATCATCATCTACTTACTTGAAGAAAATGACGAAGGGGTTTGTGCCCAATTTGATAACACTTTTTGTTTCTCCAGAAACAAGGAAGGCATGGATCCTAAAAGCAAGATAGAACAAATAGCCTTAGAAATGAAAAGACAGGAGTCAGAAATGAGAAAGAGGAGACTAGAACAGAAAAGGTTGAGAACCTTAAGTGAGCAATATGATTTACTAGAAAAACAGTATGACAATTTTGGTTTGCCAAGATGGGACAAAAATTTGTTTATTGATTTGATGCAACAAATTACAACTGAATTAGGATTGTCCAACTGCTAGATTTGTGGAAAACTCAAGTCAGCAGAAAAATGGCCCTAGAAAGGTGAGAGTTTAACTCCAGAGCAGCTCCTAAGGTGGGACAAAACACAAATCTCAAAGTCACTCCGAAGACCCGAGAGTTGGGTCTTAGATAAAAGAGTAATTGGGACCATTTGTATCAGTCGGGAGGGCAAGGAATATACAGAAGTGGTGGGATACACCCCGTGCATCTCCACCCTAGCAGTAAACTCAAACAACAAAAGCAAAACTTGGCAACCAGAACCCCCTGCTGGGTACTGGAGCCTAGAAAGAGAGAATAATTGTGAATGGAGTGACAAAATTGGACTTTGTTGGAACAAAGGCTCTGGAGCTAACCCTTACCAATCACTAGGGGAGTTAAGTACTTATTAGACCAAACCAGAAAGCACAGAAATTACCTGGAAAGCTCTTGATGGGATATACTGGGAGAGTGAATGGTAAAGTATCCAAATTACTGAAATTGGGAGAAGGGGAGGTAGATACCAGTGCAGTAGAAGCACCTGCAACATTTGAAGAGCAAATGGGGAAAAATAAACTCCCTTACATATATTATCGAGAAGAGTCAATGGAGGAATGGGATAGCAGTGATGAATCTGAAGAAAATTGAGAAGGGAACACAAATTAATTTGGTTATATAGAAGGTGAGGGATTGTAATATATGTTGTTATAATTAGTGTTTATATACAATAAGGTTGTAAAAAATAAACAAATAAGTAAGAAAACCTTTCAGACACTGCCACCCGCACCCGGAGCCATAAACAAAAACCTTAATTAGCATATCAACAAACCTAGCTCAACTATCCTGAAACCACGGACTGGGAAAGATCATCGATAAAGAACTTGTCAAGTACCACATATCAGACAGCCGATCACCTCCACCGGGTTCCCGTAAGCGAGAAACAGCACTCCCAAGGAAAATTACACATCAACACGGAGCAGACACAGCCCTCATCAGGATTCATCCACGCGCAGGAAGGACCTTTGTCCAGGGCAGCACCAGGAAAAAGATTTAATCTAAATATGAGAATCCGCAGCAGAAACAAAGGAAACTCTCGCCTCAGGCCAGAAAAACTGTATAAAAACTGGGCTCCTCGGGATGGCAGTGTGAACACAGGGGTATCTGATGTGATAGAGGTCAGATCAGCGTGTGTGATCAGCCAGCACCGATTCCTCGGGCTCGGTGCTGTTCTTTTCGTTTGTGGCTTCCCAAGACCATATTTTCGGTTGCAAAAATAAAAATTGCTGTTTTACTATTTAATTCAGCTTGATTCGGTTATTATCTATAACACTCCAGGAAAATATCTTCTGTTAATGGGCCATGGAGTCCCACTGCATGACTGATAAAGTTACATCATCCCATTGTGAGATGCTTCACCCAGGGGGAGGAACCAAACATTTCCTACCTAGATAAAAACTGATATTTAGAACACCAAGGTAGCCCTTACCCACTGGTTTTCAGAGGACAAGAGCTACTAGACCTTTCTACAGGGTCACTACTGCAACAAGACCACTTCATCTGGACTGCTACCATCACCCTAACTAGCGGAGTGTCAGGTTGTATTCTGACTCTCTCAGTGGTTTTCTTTTGTACTATTACATGTACAGTAATTTCACGACTATAAGGCGCACCCTTTTGACTAAAATTTTGGTCCGAACCCGGAAGTGCGCCTTATAGTCCGGTGCGCCTTATATAATGTACAAAGTTGCAAAATTTGCAAACCTGGAAGTGCGAGCTACGAGCCGAGTCAGGAACTGCAGGAGCCGCAGCCGTTAGGCGGGGAGAGGCGGGGGGACGCTGGGATATGCGGCGTGGGTGCTGGTCGGGGGGACGGGGCTCGGCCGTTGGCCAGGGAGAAGCGGGGGGAAGCGGCGCAGGCGTCGGCCACGGGGAAGGGGCGAGAAGCGGCACGGCGGGAAAGACTGTGATACAGTTTAAGACCAGCTGGCAACTAAGCAACACAAAGCCTCTCACTCCCCCCCACCAGGTGGAATGGGGAGGAGAATCAAAAGTTGTGCCGGTTTTGAATTAATTGAGTTTTGGTGAGAAGGGAATGAGCCTAGCCACAGAAGTGATGTTCTAAGAGAAGCTGCTAATAGCTTCCTCCCTGCCTGGCAAAAGTAATTGCTGTCTGGCTTTAAGAATAGGCATGCTGATGTAAAAAATGAGATTTGCCATTTGGAATTTTTTAAAAGTTAAGTAAGGGATAAAACAATAAAAAATTTAATCAGTGCTGGGGTGGTCTTGGCATTTGGTCAAAAAGCAGGACCGTAATGTGGTATTTCCTCCTCTCTCTGATACCGAAATAACGAGAAAAAGAACTAATGTAGATATAACAATAGCAGTAGTTATGCTAAGGCTTAGAAAGCAGCAGTTCACAAGCAGGCCCTAAGAAACAGGTCTGGACAGGCCCTGGGAATGTACTAAGAACCACAAACAAATAATTAAAGGATCTAGTAGGGCATGCAGAACACAGTGAAATAAATAATTAAAGGATCTAGTAGAGCATGCAGAACACAGTGAAATAATCAATGATAAAGGGTTCTGGTGGCGGGATGACGAGCAAGGGGGATTAAAGGGGGGTAACCTATAGTTTTGAGTAGACAAGCGTGTAGAATTTATGACTTTTAGAAATAATATCTACGAGATTTACGTAACTGTATTGTCTTGAAGAAGGTGTACTATTGTATGTAAATCACTTTGTAAAAGATATAAAAACCTGTTGAAAAAGGGGAACAGCGGGCTCTGACTTTGGACGCTAGTCCTCAGACCCCAGGGCCCTCAATAAAGCACCGCACTAAACAACCTAGTTGTTTCGTGTCTCTCTGTCGGGCAACAGTTTTCTGGCGACCGCGGCAGGACTCCGAGGGCTGCTGGGGCGGTTCGCGTCCTGATCTACTCCACGCCGGCACCGAGTGATTCTCGGGGAGTCATCGGTTCGTGCCCGACCCCGCGCCTGTCGGACAACTGCAGGAGGTAAGCCCGAAGATGCTTTATTTTTTTGTGGTATTGGGTGCCTGCCCGTAAGACGAAGCATCGGCTCTGCTGGGTTGGGCTAAAGACGTCTTGGGTAATTGGGTAAAGCCTAGGCGCCGGCTGTAAGACGGGGCGAAAGCTTCGCTGGTCCGGCACTTGTTCCCCCGCGGCGTCGGAGGGTGACAAGTTGGTTGGTTGGTTGGTCTATTCTTCTATTTGCATAGATTTTCTTTCTTTTCCTGTCTATTCTGTTTAGGAATGATGCCTTTGAAAACGTTTAAAACTCTAGCAAGTTCCGGGATAGAAATCCCGGACGATTCGCCTTTGGGCTGTTTATTACAACATTGGAATGCGGGGAATTTTGGTCAAGAACTAAGTAAAAGGAGATTGATTGATTTTTGTAATAATGTGTGGCCTTTATATGAACCCGATGGTATGCAATGGCCTAGAAATGGTACACTGAATCCTGACATTATTACACCTTTGATGCATTTCCTACAAAGTAATGAAAAATGGGATGAAATACCGTATTTAGACCTCTTCTATTATTTGAAAGACAAACCAGAGTGGCAAAAGGAGTGCGGAATCATGGTTTTGAAAACATTAAAGGTGAATTGTGAAGGATGTAAGGGATGGTAGAAAGAGAAGGAATGCTCGGTTAGGTTTTCGGAACCTGAGGAGGATGTTTCTTTGTTGGTAGCCCCTAGTGCCCCTCCAATGGAGGAACGTGACTCTGGAGAAAGTATGCCAGAGGTAGAAAGGGAGGATCGGGAAGCAAAAGTAGAAATCACAGATATACCACGAACCCCCTTAAGTGAAAGAACTCGGAGAGGGCGGTGGGAGGTAGAAAGAAAGAAAAAGGAAGGGGGTGCTCATTTAATGGTTCCGCTGTGTGAAGCAGTCGGGCCGCAGGGGGAACGGGTTGTAGTGAAAGTTCCCTTTTCTCCGAATGATTTGCTAATCTGGAAACAATCAGCGAGGGCGTATCGGGAGGATCCTGAACGGACCGCGCGGGTGGTAAAAATGGTAATTAAGACTCAGAACCCGGACTGGAATGATTTACAAGTTTTGTTAGACACAATAATGGATTCTACTGAAAAGGAAATGGTGTTTAAAGCTATGACAGAGAAAGCACGAGAAATTATTAGGTTACGGCTTGTGGATGGTACAATAAATGATTTAGTACCTAGGGAAGATCCGGAGTGGGATCCCAACTCGACGGGCGGGTCTCGGAGACTTAAGGCTTATCAGGAATTGTTAACGGAAGGAATACGGAATGGAATACCAAAAACTTTGAATTGGTCTAAGTTGTATTCGGTCAGGCAGGAAAAGAATGAGTCTCCGTCAACCTTTTTAGAGCGGCTTAAGGAGACAGTTCGTAGATACGCTAATTTAGAAGTTGAAGGAGAGTCGGGAAAATTACAGCTAGCATTAATTTTTATGGGGCAGTCCCAGGAAGATATTAGAAAGAAACTACAGAAATTGGAGGGAGAAGATACTCGGAATTTAGATAAGCTATTGGAAGTTGCGTGGAAGGTATATAATAATAGGGAAAAAGAAACGGCTAGGAAACAGCAGGCTACTATGTTAGTAGTGTTACAGCAAGCGGCTGGAAACAATATGAGAGGAGGGAGCCGAGGACGTGGACTGAGAGGGGGAAGAGGGATAGCAAGGGGGGGGAGGCTGATGGGTACGGGAGGACTTATGGGTCAATTGAATATGGGAAGAGGAAGAATGCAGCTAGGGATAGATCAATGTGCTCTATGTAAAAATAGAGGGCATTGGAAAAATGAGTGTCCTCTGAACCAAGGAATGGATTTTGGGGGAGGAATTATAGTTAGTGGGGATGGAAATCAGGGAATGATGAATAATACAGGTGCTTTCCCGGGAAATCCACAAGGTGTCGCCCAAGCCTTTATGATGGGGAATTATCAAAATTCAAGTTGACTAGATGAGGACCTGAAAGTAGTAATGGAAGTAGATGGGGAACCATTAGAATTTAGAGTAGATACGGGGGCATCATACTCAGCTGTTAACACTAAGCTAGGACCTTTGAGTGATTCTACTATCCAAGTAGTGGGGGTTACGGGACAAGTTGAGGAACGAACATTTTTGCGTCCATTAGATATAAAATTTGGGGGGAAAGAATTTGACCATCAATTTTTATATATGCCAAATAGCCCAGAATCGCTATTCGGGAGGGATCTATTGTCAATGTTACAGGCAAAGATAATATTTGAAAAAGGTAGAGTAAGATTGGAATTTCCCGAGGAGAATATTGCTAAGTTGTTTGTAATAAAAGAAGTTGAGGCAGCAGAAATACCACAAGAAATAGAGCAAGCTGTAGTACCATGGGTATGGGAAACAGGAGTACCTGGAAAATCAAAGGCGGCACAACCAGCCGTAATAGAACTAAAGGAAGGAGCCTCCCCAGTAAGGGTCAGACAATATCCTTTGAAATTGGAAGCACGAATAGGAATAGCACCCATGATTGAACAATTTCTTAGCTTAGGAATTTTACAGGAATGTGAGTCAGAATTCAATACTCCGATATTCCCAGTCAGAAAGCCAAATGGTAAGTATAGATTAGTTCAAGATTTAAGAGCAATTAATAACATCACTAAAGATATACACCCAGTTGTAGCTAATCCGTATACATTGTTGACAGCTGTGTCGGAAAAGTTTAAGTGGTTCACAGTAATTGATTTGAAAGATGCATTTTTCTGTATCCCTTTGGCACTTGAAAGTAGGAAATACTTTGCTTTTGAGTGGGAGAACCCAGACACGGGACGCAAAAAGCAGCTCACCTGGACGCGTCTACCACAAGGATTCAAAAACTCACCAACTATTTTTGGAAATCAATTGGCTCGAGAGTTAGAAGAATGGAAGACGACTCAGGTAAAAGAACCACCTTTCTTATTTGCTCTCCTACAATATGTTGATGACATCTTTATAACTTCCACAGAAAAGGATGTTTGCCTCAGACTCACTATTGGATTACTTAATATGCTGGGACAAGCTGGATACCGAGTATCGAAAGAAAAAGCTCAGCTGGTAAGGACCCAGGTAATTTACCTAGGCTGCGAAATTTCACAAGGGGTGCGAAAGTTAGGAGTTAATCGAATACAAGCAATTTGCACCATACCCACACCACGAAATCCGCAAGAGTTAAGATCCTTTTTGGGCATGGTGGGGTGGTGCCGCTTGTGGATCCCGGAATTTGGACTAAAAGCAAAACCCCTGTATGAGGTAGCCAAAAGCCCTGTGTTTCAGTGGGGACAAACACAAGAAAAGGCATTCCAGAGTTTGAAACAAGCCTTAAAGGAAGCCCCAGCACTAGGATTGCCAGATCTTACAAAACCTTTTCAACTATACGTAAATGAGAGACAGAGACTGGCAATAGGGGTTCTCACCCAAAAACTGGGCTCGTGGAAACGCCCGGTAGGGTACTTCTCAAAACAGCTAGACACTGTAAGCGCCGGATGGCCTGGTTGTCTTAGAGCTGTGGCAGCAACAGTGCTCCTGATTCGGGAAGCCAGAAAATTGACTCTGGGAAAAAGGATGGAAGTATTTGTTCCCCACATGGTCATTGCAGTTTTGGAACAAAAAGGGGGGCATTGGCTCTTGTCAAGTCGCATGTTACAATACCAGGCACTTCTCCGAGAACAGGATGACATTGAATTAAAAACAACTAATCATCTTAACCCAGCAGAATTTCTTAGGAGCAGCAGCCAGGGAGAAGGAGGCGAATTGACGCATGATTGCGTGGAAATCATTGAACAGGTGTATGCCAGCCGGAAAGACCTGAAAGATGAGCCTTTGGAAAATCCGGAATGGGAACTGTTTACAGATGGATCCAGCTTTGTGGAAAACGGAACCAGGTATGCGGGATACGCAGTAGTGACTTTGACACAAATAATAGAAGCTCAAGCCTTAACCCCGGGAACTTCAGCCCAGAAGGCCGAGATACAAGCTCTGGTAAGAGCCTTAGAATTGAGTCAAGGGAAAAGAGTAAATATTTGGACTGATTCAAAATATGCCTTTGGAGTAGTACATGTACATGGAGCTCTGTGGAAAGAAAGAGGACTGTTAAATTCTCAAGGATCAGAAATTAAGCACAAAGAACAAATATTAGCACTATTGGAAGCAGTGCATAAACCTCAGGCAGTAGCAGTGATGCATGTAAGAGGACATCAAAACGAAGAAGGAAAGGCGTTCCAAGGAAACCAGTTGGCTGACAGAGTTGCCAAACAGGTTGCCCGAGAGGTATGGACACAATTAGCTTTATTACCAGCACGATTTAACCCTGCCACTTCCTTTCTTGAGCAGAAACCATGCTATATACATGAAGATGAGAAACTTGCTCAATTTCTCCAGGCCAGAAGAATGAAAAAGGATGGTATGTCACAGCTGTAGGTCAAGTTGTGTTGCCAACAAAAGTAATGAAAACAGTTTTAGAAATCGAACATAACAAGTGCCATTGGGGGGCAGAAGCATTAGTACAATTCTTAAAACATGAGGTGATTTCCAACCAGATGTTAACAATGGCAAAACGGATTAATGCCACGTGTCCAGTCTGTATTAAAAACAACCCAGTGACACGAAGGCAAATACAACTAGGAAAGTTACGAGTAGGGCCGCAACCAGGAGACTATTGGCAAATAGATTTCTCAGAATTACCAAAAGCACAAGGGTACCGTTATTTACTGGTGTATGTGTGTACTTTTTCAGGGTGGCCGGAAGCTTTCCCATGCAGGACTAACCAGGCAAAGGAAGTAATTAAAACCTTACTACGAGAGATTATTCCTAGATTTGGGATCCCATTAGGAATGTCCTCAGATAGGGGACCTCACTTTGTAGCTGGAATAGTCCAAGAGGTAGCCAGAGTATTAGGGATAGCTTGGGATCTCCATATGCCCTGGAGACCACAATCTAGCGGCCAGGTAGAACGGATGAATCAGACATTAAAAGGGCAGATTAAGAAAATTTGTCAGGAAGCGAAGATACAGTGGCCTCAGGCACTACCTTTAGCCTTGCTAAGAATCAGGATTAAACCCAGAGAAAGGATAGGAGTAAGTCCATACGAAATTTTGTATGGCAAGCCATATCATGCTGCAACCTACAAAGGGGACCCTCACTTAGTAGGAGATCAAGTATTGCTAAGTTATGTTTTGTCTCTAAATAAAGTCCTTACAGCGCTGCGAGGAGCATTGCAGTGGAACCGGCCTCTGCCCTTAGAAAATCCTGTCCATGACATCCAGCCAGGAGATCAAGTATATGTGAAGAACTGGAATACGGAACCCTTGAAAGAAGTATGGGGCGGTCCTCACCAGGTGATCATGACTACCTACACGGCAGTGAAAGTCCAAGGGATCGAAAATTGGATTCACTACACTCGAATCAAGAAGGTCCCGCCAAGATGGGAAGTGCAGCCTCTGTCAGCAACAAAAATGGTGTTCAGGGCAAGGCCTTAGTTCTTTTAACATTAGTCTGCATAATGCAGGTGGGAGAAGCGTTTGTTAAAATCATAGTTCCGGAGCCAGATGTAATAGTGCCGGAAGGTGCGGGAGTAAATTTAACCTGTCTGTTTTCTAGCAACCAGAGAGCTGGATTAAAAGAAGTAAATGCAGTTTGGAAACAAATCACCACAGACGAAGTATTTACAGAAGGGATCGTGACACTTTGGGATATGGAACAGCAAAGAGGTAGCACCACATTGATGATATCTAATATGCAAGCTGATCAGGTAGGACAATTCTCATGTGTTGTGTGGATTAGAGAAAGCTTTGACTACGGAAAAATAAATGTAGATATTCTAAAAAAGAATAGGAGAGTACGACAGGTGACAGAAGTTGGAAAAACACAACAAGAATTGGGACAAGAAAACTTAATAGTGGGATTAGTTAGAGATTTTGGGCAAGTACAAAATATTACGTCCATCACTGCATGTTTACCTTTACCTAAAGCGGCGGGAGATCCAATACCATGGGGCATCATTCCCGTTGGGGAAGTGCCTCCAGAAACCATAAATGGGACAAAAAGATGTAATAAAGTAATGCAGAACCATACTAAGATGATAGAGGAAACTTATACAGTTCGAGAGAAATGGTCATCGCCGGGACAAAGGAGTGAATGCCTAAAATTACCAAATGCAGTTTATTCAAAAATTGGGCGGTTCAAGGATGTAGGATGGTGTTCTTATGACATAAAGAAAAAGAGACAAAAACCAGTCACTGAATATTCTTATGAGATAGTATGTCAAGAAGGGAGGGAAGAATGGGAACAGTGGAAAACGATTTGGGGTCCCAGCTTGTTAGAATCTTACAGCTACATAGGACCAGTACATTGGTGTATCGAATGGTCAGGCCAAAGGGAACAAAAACATTTAAGAATGTTAGGGACTGAAGCGGTAAGACGGGATCGAATGACCCCCACACCTAGCTGGAATTGTAGCAAAATTATCACATGTGATACCCCTGAATCCCAAATTGGTTTAGTGCCAGTCCGGATACTACTAAAATGGGGCTGTGAATGTCAAAGATATAATCATACAATAACAGGAGAAATAAAGGGGGCTTGGAAAGATTGTCAGGCGACTACCGTCAGGAGTCCAGGGCATTCGGTGTGGGTAATGGGGCACGGACAATGGACTACCCATATGCCCATTAACGGCCCAGTCACGCAGATTACGTTAGGGGTCCCTACGCTCTGCCCTCTCTGGAAACAGTCTAAATTAACACAAAGAGAGATACAGTCACGAACAAAGAGAGAAACAAATGAGGTGGCAGAAGAACTAGGATTGGGAGATGAAGATGAGTGGCATGAACCCTCATCAGGAGTTAAATTTGGATGGGTACTGGAATCCCTGTTTGCACAAATTTCTACATATAGAAACCGGGAGATGCTGTACAAATTATTGGGACAAACTGAGAGGTTAGCCGCAGTTACAAAGAAAGGATTTAGGGATCTAAACTTACAGTTGCAAGCAACAACAAGAATGACAGTCCAAAATAGAATGGCATTAGATTTGCTCTTATTAAAAGAACACGGAGTCTGTGGATACCTCCAAGGAAAGGTTGATCATTGCTGTGTACATATCCCAAATGTCACAGAAGTAGAAAAGGACATAAGTCAATTGGAACAAATTGAAACAAAAGTGCATGAAGTCCAGGAAGAAGCTGAACATAATTGGGTAGGAGCACTATTTAGCTCCCTAGGAATCCAGGTCTCTGGTTGGATATCATCAATTGTACAATATGTAATAATGATTGTATTGATTATTGTAGTCTGCATGATTATGTATAGATGTCTTTTAGGAATGATTGCCAGAGAAGGAACTCATACTCGACGTGTCATGAGAGCACTAACCCGGAAAGAAGTAATCCTACCAATTCGAAGAGAAGACCCACCATCCTACTTAGAAACCATTACTTGAAGAATTGAGCATCCTTGCAGAAAATCTGAAGAATGCTCAAAAGGGGGGAGTTGATACCGAAATAACAAGAAAAAGAACTAATGTAGATATAACAATAGCAGTAGTTATGCTAAGGCTTAGAAAGCAGCAGTTCACAAGCAGGCCCTAAGAAACAGGCCTGGACAGGCCCTGGGAATGTACTAAGAACCACAAACAAATAATTAAAGGATCTAGTAGGGCATGCAGAACACAGTGAAATAAATAATTAAAGGATCTAGTAGAGCATGCAGAACACAGTGAAATAATCAATGATAAAGGGTTCTGGTGGTGGGATGACGAGCAAGGGGGATTAAAGGGGGGTAACCTATAGTTTTGAGTAGACAAGCGTGTAGAATTTATGACTTTTAGAAATAATATCTACGAGATTTACGTAACTGTATTGTCTTGAAGAAGGTGTACTATTGTATGTAAATCACTTTGTAAAAGATATAAAAACCTGTTGAAAAAGGGGAACAGCGGGCTCTGACTTTGGACGCTAGTCCTCAGACCCCAGGGCCCTCAATAAAGCACCGCACTAAACAACCTAGTTGTTTCGTGTCTCTCTGTCGGGCAACATCTCCGGTCCCCTAGATACCTCCAGACACCATCCAAGCAGTTTATTCCCGGACAAATTCCCAGGAAGAGAGAGAGAGTGAGAAAATGGCAGGGGAATTTTAAACCCAGGGCGAGGGGAGGAGCTGAACCATAGCCAATGAGATCCCACCGGTGGGGAGGGGCAAAGGGGAGGGCTGAACCAATGCTACAGACCACGGGGGGGAAAACAGAATGAACCATTTTCAGTACATAACAGTGCAATATAGCACTGTAAATTTGAAGAGTGTGATCTATATACAGTTATATTACTGAGGTACATACATATTTATGTGCTTCATACATTATTACACAGGCAGAAAGGGGGAGTTTGCCTTACAGATGTTCACAGCATGGCTCAGAAGTCACAAGACTTATGATTACAAGGTCTTTTAAGGATTTATTAACCAATAAAACACTGCCAACAGAGATATTTATGTTCCTAAGCCAGTACTGAGATATTTCATCTTATTGACTCATACTACATTATGAACATTCTTAGCCAATCATATCACGACACACAAACTTACATTACTGCCCTCTTAAACTTCTTGTTACCTTTGTAGCTACCTTTATTTTTTCTATTTCATAAACTCTAAAGCTAAACTTATCTCTACTTAACATGTCTCTGTTTTAAACTATAAATCTACATTCTCATTTTTAGCACCTAAGTTTGGAAGCCTTTTCCAAGGTCTCAGATCAAATCCTGTGTTTAAGCTTTGGCTTACAGGCTCAATGTTCTGAGAATTCCTTGCATTTTGAATTCCAATAGATAAGGAGTTAACAAATTCTTCTATGATTCTTCTCCTGTGCTCTGCTTTTATCACTGTTCTCTTGGAGAGGTCAGTCAGCAGATGTGGGAATTAGCATAATTGTTTCCTACCATTCTTTCAGTTACATAGAAACATTTTAACATTTCATGTTTTTCTAAGCCCTATGATATAATACATTAATCACGCCACTATTTCTAGAAATTATACAGAACATACTTAAACTATTATACTAACGAACAGCTAAATAGAATTACACATTGTACTAGATTCAAATATTTATGGTCAATACTAGCATGCAAAAGCTAATACAAAAATGCAAAAGCCAATATTACATTGTAGATTTTAACATTGATAAGCCAATTAGAGACTTAAACATGCTCCTGTGAAATCACATTTTGAAACGAACAAACCCTGAGAATTTATCTTTTTCTTCCGGCCTGAGTACAGGTAACAAGTCCCCTGCACGGCCGGGCCGGGCCAGGCAGGCTCTACTGTGAGGCCAGGCTCCTTTCCTGGGAGCCCACCAGGCCCCATCCAGGTAGGACCCGGCCCTGCTCTGATGCAACGCTGGTCGAGCCAGATCCTCCTCTCCCCAACGAAGTCAGACCGGCCCGTGGCTTGGTTGAAATGTTGCCGCTGCTAAGTTTCACAAAAAACTACCGGGGGAGCCATTGACTGGTGGCATGCTGCCGCTGTGTTCTAGCCTAGCTACTAAAATCCTAGCTTCCCCCCCAGTGTGGTCGCTGAAGAATTTTCCACCATAAACGACTCTGGCTGCCACCCCACCTGGCAAAAATCACATGGCTACCTGCAGGTCTCGGGCAAGATATTAACTCTTTCACAACACAAATAAGATTTGCAGACTTTCAATTCTCTCTCAAGTGAAAGAAAAGGACAGAGTAAAGGCACGTAAAGAAACAACATAAAAATACCAAGGTCAGTAAAGAAGAAGTCAGGTCCCAAATGGGAAGAGAAATGAAAAGATGCCTTAGGTTTAAACTAAAATTCTCTTGTAAACCATTGTAATAAGCTATAATATATTAAATATCCCTATAAAAAATTTAAAAAGCATGCGAGGGGGTAGAGCGTTCAAATTGTAAACATAAGCAAAGGCATCCATGCTGCACAAGCAGGTGTTAAAGTAGCTATAATCCCATGCGAAGTTTGAACAAAAAGAGAAAAGAGTGATGAAGACCCTTTGCCCCCAGAAAAACATCTCTGTTCCCAAAAATAGAAATGATCTCAGAAATAAATAGAGAACCTTTGCTTTTAAATAGTGCCCCATAAGTTTGACATGGCCCATAAGCACAGTTGTAAAAAGACTGCAAGTAATAGGAAAGACTTCACAATTGCAAATTTCCAGAAGGCTACTATTCGTGAAAATTAGAAGCCACAAGAAACTGTTTTCTTATAAAGAAGTCTCCATAACATGAGAGACTCCTCTCCCTAAGTGAACTGAAGAAAGACTATTATAAAAGTGATAAACTGGCTGAATTGTTTCTGTACATTGTCAGTGAGAAAGAAAAGGTGTGAGGGAAAGGAGAAGTGTTCTGAACATTTTATTCTGATTCTAATTATTCTTTTATTTCTGTTAATAAAATTTTCTTTATACCCTTTAAAGTTTGAGCCTGCTTTGCCTTCCTCCTAATTCTATCTCACAGCAGAAAATGAGTAAATAATTCTAGTAAGTTGTGGAGGTCAATGGCCCACCGGGGACTGAAATTGCCCCCCTCTCCTGGAGGGATTGCCCTTAAGTACTCCCTCTTCATAGTGGTTATGGAAAAATTATCCCCAATATGCCTCTCTGTTATATGTTAATCTGTTGTACTCTATTGGACTCCCCCTTTTGTACCGCCCCTGGACTATCAGTTTCATACCCTATATTGAACCCTGCTCTTTCAGCCTCCCTGAGCTCGTTCGTCCCTGGACCCCTCTTGTTGTAACCCAATACCCTAATGCTTTAGGAATGGTATGTCCCTTTAACCCTGTAACCCCTACAAGACCAATGGACTGACCCCTGCGATGGGATTGGCCTGAAGCCAAGGCTGACCCCTCCCCTTTCCTGACCCAGAGAAAAACCCTGAGCCCACGTGGACTCTCTCTCTTTATCCCCATCTCTCGCTCTGACCACATGGAAGCCTAAGAATAAAGCAGAATACCAACCCTGGGAGTTAGAGCCTTTAATATCTTCTGTTCTACATGAAACAGCATCCCAGGCCAGCTCTGCAGGTATTTGGGGAGCAGGGCCAGGCCCTAGGGTGCAGTTTCAGTTGACGCCCCGTAACGTGGTGCTTTTTAAATTAAAACCCACGTGAGAGGCTGTGACCCTTAGAAGGGTTAGGAAGCCGACGGGAAGTCAACTACCCTGTGGGCGAAACTTGCTTTCTAGCAGGTCTAGCTTAAGGGGACGAAACCGGTAAACCTTCCAGCCCAAGGGAGGTCGGTTTTCCGGAGCAGATTACAAAGTACAGTTCTTCAGCTCCTCGGTACTTCGCACAGAGTGGTAAGTATAAATTTTCCTCCGTGGGGAGGGGGATTTTGAGGTGCTTTCTCTGTAAAATCGAGGTGCGGGGGGCTGGGCTGCACAGCGTCCTCCCTGGGGGTTTGGAGCTGTATGCAGCCGGAGACACTGGTGGGGGTAGCAAGGCAGCCTTGAAACAGTTTCTGCCGTGTGTACAGTATCACGCCAGACAGCTGATTTCAAAGAGAGGCGCCGCTTTTGCTGCAGCCTGTGATTCTCTGTGGGGGAAGGTGCCAGTTAGCCGGCAACTAGCAGTCTTCTCTACTGTGTTTTAACTGTGCTTTGTAGTGAGATATTAGAGTAAATTGCTGTGAAAAATATGGGTACACAGCAATCTACTTTGCAACAGAGCGTGGCTTCACAAATTAGAGAACTTTTAAAAATTGCAAATGTGATTATTACTAACAGAGAACTACATAGGTTTGCTAGGTGGCTGTCTGTAGAGAGATCTGATCTTAATTTGGCAGATATGAATTCGGTTTTCTTTTGGAATGAAATTGGAGATTTATTAACTTTAAAAGTCGAACATGGAGATAAAAAAGCCTTAATGTTCATCCCAATATTTTTGCAAATTAGAAAACTGTTACTTCAAACAGGAAATAACAGGCAGCCACAGCAAACTGCTTCAGAGTCAACCAGTTCTTGTATCTGTCCCTCTGCATGTGTTCCATCTTCACCTCAGAAATCTGACTCCTCTGTCTCTCTAACTCATGCTGACAGCCACGTGTCTTTTACTACTGAGGCTGAAAGCAGACCCCAAAATGGCTCCAGCCACATGGCATTAAACTCTTCTTCTTCCCATAATACTCCTTCTCCCTTGATAACACCCTCAGACCTCTCTCCAAACTCATCCTCGCCTCTGGGTATTCAGGACTGTTCTCCCTCTACCGGAGCTTTGCCATCCCCTCCCCCAAGCTATCAGGCTAGCACAGAGGGGGGTGGGGGTGGGTGTGGAAAAACTGGTTCTACAGGTTTTACACAACCTCCTTCTGAGATAAGGGCCTCGGCACCGCCCATCGCTCAGGACACTGTCCCTGTGGAGGCACATTATCAACAGATAACACAGCCCAGAATACAGCCCTTCCCTAAAACCCTCGATCTGAAAACTCAGATACCGTCTGTGGCTCCTGTCATTTATATGGGTAAGAGAAATGGCAGGAGAACATATCAGCCACTACCATACCAAGATAAAAAGGAAATTTGTAAGATTCAAAGAGAATTTGGCAGACACAGTGAAATGTTTAAAGGATTTTTAAGAGCAACATTTAGTTCTCATGAGATGGTACCTAATGATATTAAGGATTTATTCAGATGTTTACTTTCAGCTTCGGAATTTGATTTATGGGAAAGTATTTGGAAAAGATCTTTAAGAGTGCTTTTGCAGGAACTACAACAAAGCCCAGAAAGTGCAAAAGATGAGGATGATAATGATATTACACAGGAACACCTAACAGGAGAAGGAGAGTACCAAAGCCCTGATAAACAGGCACGCTTATTAACTAAATTTGTTTTGGATAAGATCTCTCTAGCAGCAGAAAAAGCTTTCCATCAATTACCTACTACTGAAGTTACAGGTAGTTATGTTAATATTAAACAGTTTCCTTCAGAAAGTTTCTTGCAGTTTCTGGATCGCCTCCGTGCACAGGTGGAGAGACAAGTCTCGGACCCAAAGGTGCAGGCAGAGCTATTGAAGGAGATGGCTCAGAAAAACGCTAATGAATCATGTCGCAGAGTCATACTTAGTCTTCCCCTCGACCCACCACCTAGCTTAGCACAGATGATAGAAGCCTGCACCAGAAAAGCAGAACTGTTCAGTGCACCAGAGAGGAATCCAGGACCAGCACACTCACGATCTGCAGCAGCGATGACACCAGGACCAAGGAAGCAACCGGTACCACCACAGCAGCTGCAGCACATCACCTGCTTCCAGTGCAAGAAAACTGGACACTATGCAAGGGATTGCCCACACAGCCAGAAACAGAAGAAAACCAACAAACAAAAAAACTAGGTGTACAGCGCGTGCCCGCCATAAATACCATAACGCGCAAAGATATAAATACTGCGGGTTCCACACGGGAAAAAACCTCTCTCTTTAAAACTAAGGGGGAGGACGGGACAAATGGTGTGGGGATTAATGATAGCATTAATGTTAAATATTCAATTGGCAAGGGTTGGACGCCTTTTGGTCGTCTCAATCTTAAGACCACTAAAGGTGTTTGTTTTATGTCAACAGAGTGGACAACAATTACAGTGGATCTGTCTAGCACTTCACTGGACCTGACGCTGTTGCATTTGGAACTGCGCTGTGAGTATTTAGTTATGGGGGACACAGCACACACACCCTTGGAGATGGAATTACTTCCATTATCCAAGAAGGAAAATGTCTCAGGTTTCGTTCTCTTAGCACGCTGCTCACAACCACCTTATTACCTGAATGAGGGGCAAATCCTCGCCCAGGCCATTCCCTGTTCCAAAGGAAATCACAGCAGAAGGAAAATCACCTGAAGTCTATTGGGCAGAGGTGGTGGGTGAGGAAAAACCCTCTGTGGCATGCAATCTGACCCATGGTTCAGACCATCTCCATGTGGAGGGGGTACTGGACACAGGGGCAGATGTGACGATCATACCCGAAAGGATGTGGCCGTCACAATGGGAATTGCAACCCGTGGCAGGCAAAATCCAAGGTATAGGGGGAATCAAATTGGCAAAAATATCAAAAAGCATCGTGCAAATTGAGGGGCCGGATGGAAAAATAGCTAGTGTCCGTCCGTTTGTTACAGACTATAAGTGCCCCCTGTGGGGAAGAGATACCATGTCTCAGTGGGGAATGAAAATGGTAATTCCCAAAAGTCCTCAGGATTTTTAAAGGCGGCCACTGAGGAGCGCCCTGCCCACAAATTGACATGGTTAGATGATTCTCCAATCTGGACAGCTCAGTGGTCGATGAGTAAAGAAAAACTTAAGGCGCTGGAGGAGCTTGTAGCAGAACAATTGGCAAAAGGACACATAGAAGAAACTACAAGTCCTTGGAATTCCCCGGTATTTGTAATTAAGAAACCAGGGAAGGACAAATGGAGATTGTTACATGATCTCCGGGAAATAAACAAAATTATAGCAGACATGGGATCACTTCAACCAGGGATGCCCTCTCCAACGATGCTCCCTCAAAATTGGAAATTGGCAGTTTTAGATATTAAAGACTGTTTCTTTCAAATCCCTTTACACCCAGCAGATGCTCCACGGTTTGCCTTCTCTGTTCCTACCATCAACAGAGAAGCCCCAATGAAGCGCTACCACTGGAAAGTGCTCCCTCAAGGGATGAAGTGTAGTCCTTTCATATGCCAGTGGTATGTGGCCTCATTGCTGTCTCCAGTGCGTGCTCAGAGAAAGGAAGCTATCATCCTACATTATGTAGATGACTTGCTTGTGTGTGCCCCCGATGACTCTATACTCCAACACACGCTTGACCTAGTGGTTAAGGTTTTAACCTCTGCTGGATTCCAATTGCAGGAGGATAAAGTCCAAAGGATGCCACCTTGGAAGTACCTGGGCCTGGAAATCACTGCAAGGACCATTGTTCCTCAGAAATTGGACATTAATTGTAACCTAAAAACCTTAGCAGATCTCCATTCCTTGTGTGGGTCTTTAAATTGGGTTAGGCCCTGGCTAGGCCTCACTAATGAGGACCTAGAGCCCCTTTTCAATTTATTGAAGGGGGAGAGAGAGCTGATTTCTCCCAGGGAACTGATCCCAGAGGCAAAAGCTGCAATCGAAAAGGTACAGAAAGCTCTGGCAGAGAGGCAGGCTCATCGCTACAAGCCTGAACTGCCTTTCAAATTCATAATTCTGGGAAAACTACCACACTTACACGGTTTGATATTCCAATGGATCGAGGGGCAGAGAGATTCGCTCTTAATCATAGAGTGGGTCTTCCTCTCCCACCAAAGATCCAAAACCATCACTAAGCCACAAGAACTCATAGCTCAGCTGATTCGTAAGGCAAGGATGAGACTGTATGAGCTGGCAGGTTGTGACTTCACATGTATTCACCTTCCAGTCAAACTCTCCGAGGAGGGAAGGAACTCTCCTGAGAGGCTGACAAAGGAGATGTTCGAGCACTTGCTCCAGAGCAATGCCAGTCTCCAGTTGTCTCTGGACAGCTACAGTGGACAAATATCAGTCCATGCCCCGTCTCACAAGCTGTTCAATGAGGAATTCCACCTCATTCCTCGTGAGAAGAGGAGTCGGAGACCACTCAAAGCTCTCACAGTGTTCACAGACGCTTCTGGGGCTTCCCACAAGTCGGTGATGACTTGGAGAAATCCTCAGACTCAGCATTGGGAAGCTGATGTTGAGTTTGTGGAGGGTTCGCCTCAGGTGGCTGAACTGGCTGCAGTGGTAAGAGCTTTTGAGAAGTTCTCAGAGCCAATCAACTTGGTAACAGACTCAGCTTATGTAGCGGGAGTAGTGTCCAGGGCGGAGCAGGCAGTGCTCAAAGAGGTTGACAATGAGCAGCTTTTCAGGTTGCTGTCAAAACTAATCTATCTGATTTCTCATAGAGAACATCCGTTCTATGTGATGCATGTGAGGTCACACACCGATTTGCCAGGTGAGATCGCAGAAGGGAATCGTCAGGCAGACTCCCTTGCCACCCCAGCAGAACAAGCACGCCTCCCAGACATCTTCCAACAGGCAAAGCTGAGCCACCAGCAATACCATCAGAATGTGCCAGGTCTGATCCGTCAGTTCAAGCTAACACGGAGTCAGGCTCGAGCCATTGTGGCCGCCTGTCCCAGCTGCCAGCTCCAGGCCATGCCATCGCTAGGTGCAGGGGTTAACCCCCGAGGCCTTGGCAGCTGTGAGGTGTGGCAGACAGACATCACACACATTCCCAGTTTTGGTCGCCTCAAATATGTCCATGTAAGCATTGACACATATTCAGGTGCAGTTTATGCCTCTGCCCATGCAGGAGAAAGAGCTGTGCATGCCAAACAACACCTAGTGCAAGCTTTTTCAGTATTGGGGATCCCTAAGGAAATCAAAACAGATAATGGCCCAGCGTATGCGTCCAAGGAGTTCCTGGAATTTGTCCAGCAGTGGGGAGTGGAACATAAGACAGGCATCCCCCACTCCCCCACAGGCCAAGCTGTGATTGAGCGTGCACACCAGACGCTCAAGCATGTTCTGGCTAGACAGAGCAATTCAACTGTGTGGATGTCTCCACAGCAGAAGCTGTGCAAAGCCCTGTTCACTATCAATTTCTTGAACTGTTCATTTGAAAACATGAATCCTCCTGTGGTTCGTCATTTTAACAGTGGCAAACAGTTCAAGCTGTCTGAGCATCCACCAGTTTTGATTAGGGATCCAGAAACCTGGGAAACCAAAGGTCCCTATGAGCTTGTTACCTGGGGACGTGGTTATGCGTGCGTATCCACTCCCTCAGGCCCTCGGTGGATTCCCCAGAAATGGGTGAAGCCTTATGTCCCCAAACAACCAGCTCCAGCTGAAGAGGAAGAGAAGCAAGTCGCAGTTGCTTCGAAAAGAAGACGCCGCCGGAGAGGAGAGAGAACTGACACAGAAGATGACCTCCCGGCAGACTCAGAGACTTTTAACATGTTTTAAAATGTTTGTTTTCTTTTTAGAGAATACCTCCCTTCCACTCAACTCGTGATGAACCCCATCCAAGTTGTCATCCTGTTAACACTGAACAGTCAGGCAGCTGCATGGATCGTCCCTCAGCCGCGTCAAAACGTCTGGGTGACCCTGGCAAAGACACTCCAACAGGAAAACATATGCCTGTCCTCGGCAGCAGCAGAAAATCCTATGTCCACCTGCCTGGTAGGAGTTCCCTTGAAAGCTGGAGAATATTCAGCCAGCTTTGCAATGGAGATGCACAATGAAATTCCCGGGATACACACAATTTCAGTATACAAAACTAAAAGGCAGCAAACAGAAGAGAACCCTATGGAGGAACTGCTGCCCAATTTGCCAAAAGCAGCTCAGGAACCTCAGGAATTAGAGCTGTTAGGTTCCTATCCGGCACAATATTGCATTCAGCTTGTAATTTATCCAAAACCTTCTGACACCAAAGAATTCCACAATGTAATACAATATAGAGAGGAATTCACGGCCAAAAAGTGGTGCGGGGTTCTAAGTCACCTTGCAGCAAACTCCCCATCTCTCACAAGTCCCAAGAGCCTCCCTAAGGGGTTGTTCTTGATTTGTGGAGATCGGGCATGGGCAGGAATTCCCTCTAAGCTTTTAGGAGGACCATGTACCTTTGGGCGGTTGTCCCTGTTGGCACCCAATGAAACCTTAATTAAAGATTGGACCCATAAAAACAAATCAGTAAATAAAATCCAAAAGAGAAGTGCGAACAATGTGGACAAAGATTGTGACTCTGAAATTTTTCATTGGTCCAAATCCAAAAGAGTTGCTGTATCCCTGTTTCTTCCATGGGCAGCAGCAGCCAAGGCTCTGGGTGAATTGGGCCACCTAGAGTGTTGGGTAGTCAAACAGGCAAATTTGACATCCACTGCCATCAGCTCCCTCCTAGAAGACGAACAAATTACCAGGCAGGCCACACTCCAAAATCGTGCTGCCATAGATTTTCTCCTGCTGCTACATGGACATGAGTGCCAGGAATTTGAAGGACTTTGCTGCATGAACCTGACTTCGAAAGCTCCTAACGTCCATGCTGCCCTCCGAGACATGAAAACCTTGATCGGACAAGTGAAGCAAGAATCTGAAGACTGGTTCAACGAACTGTTCAAGGGCTGGGGATTCACAGGGTGGTGGACTTCAATAGTCAAAACTATTTTGTTACTCTTTGTTATTCTTTTCCTTGTAATACTGGCATTTGGAATCCTTCGTCACTTGGTTCTCAAGGCCATTAGTGGTCTCATGCCCTCTGTCGCCATGGTAAATCACATAGAGATGAAAACCCTGAAACAATCTAAAGCCCCTACTAACCCCAAGTGGTGGGAAAGATCTTAAGTTGTATCCAGAATAACCTTCTCTCTTCTTTTAAACAAAAAAAGGGTGAGATGTTTTAACCCAATACCCTAATGCTTTAGGAATGGTATGTCCCTTTAACCCTGTAACCCCTACAAGACCAATGGACTGACCCCTGCGATGGGATTGGCCTGAAACCAAGGCTGACCCCTCCCCTTTCCTGACCCAGAGAAAAACCCTGAGCCCACGTGGACTCGCTCTCTTTATCCCCATCTCTCGCTCTGACCACATGGAAGCCTAAGAATAAAGCAGAATACCAACCCTGGGAGTTAGAGCCTTTAATATCTTCTGTTCTACATGAAACAGCATCCCAGGCCAGCTCTGCATGTATTTGGGGAGCAGGGCCAGGCCCAAGGGTGCAGTTTCACCCTCTGAGGAAGAAGACCAATAAACTTAACCTTGGAACTTCCAAACGCAGTTCCAGTCTCTTTCTCCTGCGTTGGCTGAAGCGGAGCCTCACAAAAAGAGTTAGTCACTCTGCCCGGGAGCGAGGACGTGCCTGTGCCCACGGACGTCCTTTTCAGGACGCTTTACTGGAGGATCGCGGCATCTCCCCCACAGCTCCTCGCCGCGATACTACTGGTTTCAATGGATGGCCCATTAGCAGAGTATCTCCCATGGAGGTAAGGATCACTGCCCCACCTGGTCACAACAGATAGTGATAGAATAGATACTTTGATCACATCCTGTATTTTAACCCAAGACAGCATGGCTGGCGTGATTGTTACTAATTCATTACTTTGTTGCGCGCGGATCCTCACTGCAAAAAAAAGCGTGCCTTATAGTCCGGTGCGCCTTATATATGGACAAAGTTCAGAAAATTGCCAACACCCAGAAGTCCGCCTTATAATCTGGTGCGCCTTATAGTCGTGAAATTACTGTACTTAAAGCATATTCTTACTTACTTAAAACTAAGACTTGCACTTTTATTTTATATCTATGTGACTTAATATTTTTACTTACTTAAAACTAAAGCTTACACTTCTACTTCATGTCTGTGTGGCTTAATATATTTTAATTTCTCTAAAGACTTTAATTCCTGCATTTTTTTTTTCTCTCTGAGGGACTCAGAGAGGTTTCTATTTTACATACTAAAACATCTCCCCCTCCTCTTTGAACTATATAGATTTTCTTAATAACTTTATTAATCATTTGTCGAATGTATTGGAGAAAACAAGCCACCATGCTTAGTACAACTATTATGATGACTAAAATATATAAACTTATTTTCAAAAGCCTTTTCATTCATGATGTTAAATTCTATTCATCAAACAAACCATCTAACCAAGTTTCATCATTGACTCTAATCTTTGACACATTTTCCTTGACTTGTTGTATGCTTTTGTGGATAGATTCTGAGTGGTCAGATAGATTCATACATACATACTATTTAAAATGTTCACATTCATGTTCATGTGCTAATAAGAGAAAATCAATTGCAGCCCTGTTTTGCAATATTGCATGTTTATTACTGTGAACATCTGTTGGCATATCACTTAATGCAAGGGAGGTGGAATTACACGTCTTACTCAGCTAACACCCTAGTCAATCTAATTGTTTCAGTGCCATTACTAAACTAAGTTGTGGCAAAAGAAGAAATGCTGACAACTTTTTTCCAAAACTTCAAGGTTCAAAATCATCTTTGCAGTCTGGCTTATATTAATTGATAAATCTTTTATTTCTGTGTTTTATAGACATTTTCACACTGGGTGCTAGCAGGGTAAATTTCTTGATGGTACATGGTCTACTTAAGGTGCGTGCCAGGATAGCAGACTAAACTCTATTTTTAAAAATTAAAAACATTTTTTGTGGTGATTGAAAAGAGATATTATTAAATGCAGACTGAAGTAAAGAAGTATGATTACACTAAAAGGTTTGATTTTTATATGTAGCGTGATAAGGAGAAACATCTTTAACTAAAACTTGATTTTTCCCTGTATATTTAAATTTTGCATACTAACTGAACAAGTGAAAAATGGTTTTTCTGGGGTTGTGTTGGACAGACATATAGTATCTAAACTTGATACATTAATTAAAGTTACCCAAACATTTGCTTTAGGTTGGCTAATTGGCAAATTTGCACTACTAAAAGCAAGTAAAGCAAAAAAGCAAAAGCATAGAATATGATTGAGCCCCATATTTTCTTTAAGCGATTACTTAACAAAAAATTATACAGTAGAACTGATTCTCACACTTAAAAACCTAAAGTTTGCAATCTTCTACAGATAAAACATAAGACATCAGGAGCAAGTTGGAATTTTTGTTCAATTTACATCTGTGTGTTTGCTTTTTGCTTATAGAATGGTCAGTGCTTTCTTGCATTCAACAGGGTTTCATGTTTTTGCTAGAATCTACCTGGGTCCTGAACCTGCAAAAATACAAGCAAACCTCTTACCTCAAGTTATTAAAGGAAATGGGCCTTCAATTTGCCCTGCTTTTGGGTTTTTAATCAAAACTGGAGGATTTTCTTTTAATTTTGCTTATGTGCTGTTGGAAAAATGCTTGAAGATTGGTGGATTGGGTTCTGCAAAAGAACTGTTAAAAATTATAAACATACAAAGCTTTACTTAATCTCATCTGTGGTGTTGCCTGTGTCAGACCTTTCTTTTGTTGATTTTAAAAACAACACACAAGTCTTATCACAAGTATGAAAGGAACAACAATACAAAATTATATATGTAGTAAAACTAGAAACTTATATTTAAGGATAATTCAAATACAACAATTGAAAATATTGTACATGATAGACATACATATATAAAATTAGGTAATTATCAAACCTTAAAATCCTATGCAATCACTCCAGAGTCTGCAAACAGCTGGCAAGTCTCGATTTAGTGAGGAATTAGATGATCATCTCCAGATAATGAGCATCAAATTAATCTTAAAATTAGGTTCAACTGTCATATTGATAGGGTCAAATTGCCGAGTCAAAACATATTGAATATTGAATATTGTTTTGATGCAGAAAACACCTGGGTCTATTGACAATTTCTCATCCAGGTAGAGCTAAGGCCTGGCCACAACCCAAACTCTAATTGGAAGAGAACTCCTTGACATATTAAAAAAAAATAAAATAATCTCTTAAGAACAGAAGTAAGAACAGAAGTTACAATGAAAGGTCTTACGGTGAGAAAGTAGCCAAACTTTTTTAACAGCTTGTTCTCTCTGAAGATTTCTTCAGGATAGAGATGTTTTGAACATGGCAAGCTTCTGGAGTGCTTCTGTAATAACAACTGGGAAAAACTACAAGACTAGCAGTTTAGAGGAGGCTTTCAACAAAGCTCAGGTAATTTTTCTTGGAGCTCTGAAAAATTCTTAAAATTATGAGACAGCACTGAGGTCATAGGAAACCTACTGAAACAAGAGAAGGAACTAAAGATTGAAAAAAACTGGTGCACGGACTAACTAGCCAATCAGCCTGGCTGAGGAGATGCATTTGCAGTTAAAGAACAAAAAGGAAAGGTCTTGAAATGACACATATCTTTTAGATAATTACACAAAGAGATGGTAAAGCATATAAGAAGACAGCTATAAATACATTAATAACATCTTATGAATAATACCTATTATAAAATTTTTAAATTCACATCATGTACTTAATATATCAGTAGTAACTGTTTTAGGAAATTGAAATAATGCTTTTTTAAACAATCATGTGCCTATGACTAATAACAAATGAATAAGGTAATGATATCTTATGGATTAAACTTGTTATGAAGCTAAAGAAGTTTTATGTATTAATCTCTAATTTCAAACTTTAAATCTTAAATTTCAAATTTTAAATCTTTAAAATTTGCTTCGAATGGAAACAAAAGGAATGTTAAATTTACAACTTAACTGATTATTTTCATACATTCTTGCTATGTTACTTATATGTAAGAAGACATCACATTCATCACATTCATTTTATCTCAAATCTTGGTTTAGAAGTGTGCCTCCCAAGATTTTCATTCCGATTGATTCTCTTGGAACTGAAGGTGCCTGGACATCCCCGATTCAGGGGTGCATCCAGAGGTTTTCTGAGATTTACTTGGAATGTTGAGAGAATCTAGGTTAAACAGTAAAATATAGGACACAAAATTACTTTGGGAAACAGAGTTTATACTCTTAATACAGTGATTTTGAAATTAAATATGGAAACTAAATTTAAGTCTTAAAAATTGAACTTATAGAGAAATACTGTTTTTTCTAGTATACATAAAGGAAATTTTGGCTTGTCTTAAATCTTGTAGTTTAAATGATGGTCCTAGAAGTGGTCTTGATTTGTGTTTGTGAAGCATTTCATTGATAATTTGAGAGATGTAAACTAGGAATTTGTTAAAATTTGATTTGGAGGAAAGTTGGAATACTGGTAAAAAATTTCTGAAGCATAAATTTGCAAGTTTCTTCTTTATACAAATTCAAAACTTATTAAATCATAAATGAGGGCATTGTAAAGGTTTAAAAGTTGTTTTAAAAACAATTAACTATAGGAAAATTAAAACTAATGTTGATATTTGAATAAGTGTTCTCTAATATTTGAGTAATAATGAATTTTTAAATATAAATTGTATTTATTCAAATTAGATGCAAAATGTTTTGTATTTTCATTATTCTGAGAACTTCAGCATGAAGTGACGATTTGTTCTTTTATTTTTGGAACATTATACATTATTTTTGTTTTAGGCAGAATTTTACTGTGCGTTCTGAAACAAAATTTTATCTGTGTTAGTATGTGTAAAGGTGGTATTTGCACCACTTAATTAGTGGTTTGTCTGCAGTTTTCTTCTGTCTTCACTCAGAGTCAGGATTAAAAACATGAAGGAGATGAATTTTCTCGTGTTCGGGCTTGGTTGCTTATTAAATCTTATCTAAAGTACAGGCAGTTCTACAAAACTTCTAGCTGCCAGTTAAAAGCGAGCAAAGTGGAGGTGAGTCTAGTTAGTTACAAGGTCTCTTAAAGTTGACAGTCCAATAGAGAATTAACACCTATATTATTTATACTTTTGATCCAATAACCAAACTCCTGTGACCCGCAGTGCAGCACTAACTGTCCAACCAGAAACTACTACCAGAAATCCTGAAGAAGGAGGAAGAACACTGAAAGGAAACAACACCCAAAATCCTCTGTCTTGTCCCATACCTATTACAGAAATTTCACGATTATAAGCCACACTTCCGGGTGTCCACAACTTTTCGTTCTTTGGCCATATATAAGCCACATCGGATTATAAGCTGCACTTTTGTTTGCAACGAGGACCCACGTGCAACAAAGTAACGAATTAGTAACAATTGTGCAATCGCGGGGTTTACTGGCAGGTGCTCAATTTGCAAACATTTTTCAAGGATCGGGGTAGCCATTAAATGCAGCCTAAAAACTAAAAAAATACATAGAAAAATCACTCACTTTTATTAAACCTGCCGGCTCCGCTCTCACCTAGGTAATGGGAGGGCGCAGCCAAGGGAGGCGAGGGCAGCGGGGTCAGGCGGGCTGGGGACCTGCTGTCCCGAGCTGTCAGAGGCGGCAGGAGCTGCAGGCGGGAAAGTTTCCTGGCGAGCGGCGGAGCCCCCCCAAGTGCCACGCCGACCCGCCCCGGGTGCTGCAGTGCAGCGGGCAGGAGCGCGGAGCCCGGGCCCACCGGTGTCAGGGGCTGGGAGCCCAGCAGAGCTGCTCAGAGGGGCCCTGCGGGGCCAGGGAGCATCGCCACTGCCCCGCCACTGGGGCTGGGCGGGCTCTGGCTTGGCTCAGGGCTACTGCAGGCTCGCACTTCCAGGTTGGCAAATTTCTGAACTTCATCCATATATTGGCCTTTCCGGATTATTAGCCGCACTTCCGGGTTCAGACCAAAATTTTAGTCAAAATGGTGCGGTTTATAATAGTGAAATTACTGTGCTATATTATAAAAACCTCAAATTTAAAACACTTCATTTTGTGAAATCACACACTTCTGTTTTAACTACACACCCATGACTCTAACTCCATCATTCAAATTTGGAAGTCTTCTCCAAGGCCTCAGGTCAAAACCAGTGTCCTCCAGGGAGTCAGTGCCAGAAGGCACAGAAAGCTCAAAAATCCCAGGTTTCTGGGATCCAACATGTATGCATGTTTGCTGACTTGGTTTTGTGAGTGATGATGGTTTTGAAATTTTTTTTGTTTTTTTCTATTACTATTTCTACCTCAACCTTTACTTGCATTCTTAAGTTAATGAATACAGCGTTAAATCTTTTTAACAACAGTCCTGTTAAAAATTGCAAGTCCTGGATTAATGGAATTTTAATAGGTAGATTTTAACAAATTTTCAGTCTATTAACATCCTTTAAAACTGATCCTTTTATTCTTGCGATTACATTAACTATTATGGTATTGAGAACCTCCGTGACTCTAATATTTCTATTTTTGTTCACCATTGAGACAAGATCTCTTCCCCACCCCATGATGGGATTCTGCATAACTAAGGGACAAATAGTGACTGTTTTGTCTTTTGGCCTTGTATCGAGAATTGTGTTCACTTTGCAAATACAAGATAGCTCCTCCAACTCCTGTAAGGGAGTTTAAAGTTGTAGCCAATTTCTACTCTTCAGGCATAAGAAATCACTGTAACATTTGCACTGGTGTCCAGGAGACCTGCAATTATGATTGTTTTGTTATTGTATGTTAAACCGCAAGATATTTCTGGTCCATCACGGCCAATGTGCTTTATCAAAAGAACAGAAGTTTTCATGTCTGCACTTTCTCTGCCATACCTAACTGTCATGACTAAAAGCGGCTCTTTAGCTAGATCAAAGTCTTTTCATTTTATTGCTTGGTCCTGGTGCCCTCCCCCCTTCTCCCCCTCCTCTTTGCAGCTTTGGACTCTTCCATGGGTGGCATGGGGGGGAGGAAAGGCTGATGCAGCCACAGAAACTGCGATGAGACAGCTTAGTGCGGGGGTGACATCATGCAGCTGCGCCGGTCCCTTTTCCTGCCTGGGTTGATCCACATGGCATGGCCATGGTCACACAGGGGCTGATAGAGATTTTTTCAGCCATGCTCCCATGCTGCAATTCTGAATCTCGTGTGAGGGAGCCAGCTCAGCTGCGCACAGCTGAGGAAAGGGCGCAAAAAGTGCCAGAAAGACCATGCTTTCTTGCCATAAGCCTTGCTTAATACAACTTATTCAACATGTGATCAAAGTGATGCACGCAGTACCCATGCCTACTGATCCAAAGATGGCTACAAAAGGACAGAAATTGATGTCACTGCAAATAATTGCAAAACCAAAAAAGACCCAGGAACAAGAAATTAAGACAATGATAACTAAAGTTTGTAAAGACAATTATTCAAAAATAAAAGAGGAGGGATTGAGAGGAATGACGGATTTGTCTTTACAAACAAACTATGGGTCTGCTGGTAGATAAGATTAGCACTGAGAGATAAAAGAAACAATGGGAAGGATTCCACTGACTGATTAAAGGAAAAAATATATTTGCCTTTGTGATATATGTTATGTAGTAATTCGTGTTAACTTAGGATTTGTGTGATATACAATGGTCATATAAATAAAGAAATAAAGAAACTTTTTAGTCACAGCCAGGAAAGGAGGATTGCTTCACAGAATTCCAGTGCCACAACAGTAGACAAAGCCCTGATTAACATGCTTCCAGCAGAGGTGGTTCCTTAAGAAGACAGTCCAGGAAACACCCAGCGATAAGTGCACAATAAGCATCGTCCATCAGGATAGTCAGAGTCCTCCAGAAAACTACATTTCAATACAGGTTCCCGTAAACCAGAATCTCCTCCCCAGGAAAAATTACATTTCACAACCCAGTTCCCGTAAAGCAGAACTGACACTCATCAAAATTCATCCTTTCCCCAGGAAGGGCTTTTGTGCAGCCCAATACAGAGAAAGAAGGCTATATAAATATGAAGAACTGGCACAGGAAAGAAGGACTTCTTGCTCCAGGGCTAGAAAAACTGTATAAAACCAGGACTGACCAAGATGGCAGTGTGAACACAGGGAGATCTGATGCGATAGAGGTCAGATCATCAATGGCGTGTTCATCCAGCACTGACCCTGAGCTCAGTGTTGCCCTTTTCGGTTGTGGCTTCCCAGGACCGTATTTTCGGTCGCAAAAATAAAAATTGCTGTTTTAATATTTAATTTGACTTGATTTGTTTATTACCTATAACACCTTTACAAACAAACTGTAGGTTTGCTGATAAATGAAATTGAATATTGAAAGATGAAAGAAGCAATGGGGAAAAACCATAAATTCCATAGGAATTAAAAATTAAAAGGGAAGGTTATACATTAGAGGGCAATCTTAGGTGTCAGGTGTTCCAGGAAGTCTGTACCTCTCAAGTACCTCAGCCAATGGGGAAAGAGAGAGGAAAATGCGGCTGGGAAATTACAATAAAAGGAGGCTTCGTCCTCCAAAAATTTTAGAGATCCCAGGGGAATGCCCCATGGCCTGTCCCTTTATTCGAATAAAGTATAAGGACTCTTCTGTCTCCATTTTTGGACATAAACCTCTGGTGTTTGTTGCTTAATTTTCCTGACACCAGAGAATGTAGCCTTGGACCCCCTGGCTTGGACCCTCTGGAATGTGTTTTGTCTTTCTGCCTATCAGGGCAGGGTAAAGTACAGAGGCTGACTAGGAACTATATAAGTATACAAAAATATTGCTATAAATATATATGAAGGAAATATAAAAACAAAAAGGCAAAAATCAATTTGGCATTGAGGGGCGGTTCCTGACCCAGAGCTTGAACCAATCGATTGTTGCCTTGATGCCATTTCTGCATGGGGGATCTGCACCAAGTAAGAAGAGAGAAAAATTATTCTAAGCAAATAAATAAACAATATCATTCTGTGTCCCTCATCACCCTTTTTCATGTAACTTTGTTATAAACACCTATGTAGTCATTGGCTTTGGTTATTATATCGGTTTTTGTAAAATTATTTTGATACAATAGTTTGTAATCAATCTTTAACTGCTTTTGATATAGTATATTTCGTCAGCCTTTTTTTTCCCTGTGTAGATTATGTAGTGTGATAAATACAGTTTAGTCTATCATAAAATATTAAAATAGAGACTGTGCTATGCATTATAACATTAACTGTTGCAGAAGTAGCTAATGCTGTTATTTGTATAACTAACTGAGAGTAGTGAGAATAACTCAGATAATGTTGATTTAATGTACTTGTGGAGTACCTTATCTGTATGATAAGATAACATTGAAAAGAACCAGGAAAATAAACACCGAAAGAAAGAACGCAAAGAGGAATTTACCACTCACCCTCCGGTTATAAAGAACTGTCAAAACACAGAACAGAGGGCCTTCTGAGGACATAACATATATAAATTTCATCTGAGATATGACATGTACGTTAAGGAAATGGGTCAAGGACCGAACCAAGCAAAAGAAATCCTGGAACATGTAAACTCGAATGTTTGAATATGTATAATCCCCATGAGTATGCATTTAACCAATGTAATGAAAAGTATATCAGAAAATTGTTTTAAGCTGACATGCCTCTGGCAGTTTGCCATGCACCCAGCACTGAAACACTAATCTTATAGAAATTAGGATTCCAGTTAAAAGTTAAAAGAAACTGGGCTTGAGATAGTTATCTGAAACTTAAATAATTGGGTGTGATGCCTTTAGTTCTAAGTTTTCCTGTTCTGCTTGAGGGTGCTTTTCCATTGTGCCTGGGTGATAAAGGCAAAACAGTCCTATTCCAGCTGGGGACTCAAGGACAGTTTCCTCAAACTTCAGGCCATGAGCATAAACAACGTGAAAAGAGGAGGGCGGGCCAGCAAGCAAGCAAGCAAGATGAAACTTCATGATTTGAGACTATCATTTGGACAGTTGATGCTTGCATGCAAATGGACTAAAATCTATAAAGATGTGAGAACTTGTGACCAAGCTCTCTTTGGCTTCCATCTTGGAGCCATCCAGGCAGGACCCACGACTGTGGCACTGGTACTGCCAGGGCGTGGCCTTTGAAGACCTCTCAATGAATACCCATTTTATTCCCTTTAAGACTGTGTAGCCTCTGTTCCAGCTCCTCTAGGCATCAGAACTGGCAAGTCCGCCAGGACAGGTGAGGCATCTGAAAAACCCCTGGACTGAAGACCTGCTGGCAGCCTCGGAAAGGCCCAGCAGGGATCCAGAGGTATCAGAGCCAAGAACCCTGGGAATGGGGGAATGTGAGTGACCAAATAAAAGGGTATTCTGTTTGTTTAGCACCTGGGTTAGGTGATAAGAGGGTTTGTAAATTGCAGTTTTGTAAATTGTAAATTTGTTTTGGAGAACCTTAGGGTTCTAAGTAGAATTGTTTTGCTCTGTATCCGTGGGTAAGAAGGAACGCCTTCTTAAAGAGTACAGTAATTTCACGATTACAAGCCGCACTTCCGGGTGTCGGCAACTTTTCATTATTTGTCCATATATAAGCCCCACCTGATTATAAGCCACACATTGCAATACAGAGTGTGATAAAAGGTATCTATTCTATCACCATCTGTTGAGGATGGGGGCAGTGATCCTTATCTCAACGGCAGATATTCTGCTAATGGGCCATCCATTGAAACCAGGCAGGGCATTGTTCTTTATCTTTTCACAACCCTTCCTCCCTCCAGGGAGGTATCATCTGCTAATGGCCCACTGAGTCCCACTGTGTGACTGATGAAGTTGCTTCATCCCATTGGAAGTTGCTCCAGTCAGGGGGAAGAGCCCAACATTTCTTACCAAGATAAAAACAGAGGTTTTGGGACACTAAGGGAGCCCCTTTCTCCACTGGACTCCAGAGGATAACCGGACTTTTCCACATCACCACTGGATCTTTAGAGGGAAACTGCACCTTCTACAGGACCACTGCTTCAATTGTATCACATCTGTCACTGCAAGAGGACTGCAACCACCATTTAATGGAACTGCTACCAACACCCTGCCTGATGGGGTGTCAGGTTGTACTCTGACTTTGTCAGTGCTTGAGGTCTGTTTCTTTGTAGTACTGTATTACTATTTTAATTTCCCTAGAAAAGAACTGTTATTCCTAATTCCCATATCTTTGCCTGAGAGTCCCTTGATTTCAAAGTTATAATAATTTGGAGGGAGGTGGTTTACATTCTCCATTTCAAAGAGAAGCTCCTGCCTTTCTCAGCAGATACCTGTCCTCCAAACTAAAACAGTAACTTTTCACTCTTTGTCCATATATAAGCCGCCCCTGATTATAAGCCGTACTTCCGTGTTCGGCCAAAAATTTTAGTCAAAATGGTGCGGCTTATAATCATGAAATTACTGTAAATTATCAGATAAGGCATTAAATTAGACATGGAAGAAAAATTAAACTTGTTATACCACATAGCATTATAAAATCCATCTTCTTCCACCAAGATATTTTTTTTTTAAATTTCCCACCATCCTTTAATAATTATAGACTCCCACTTTTGGACTGGTACATGGACTATTTTCGGGATGCTTTTGGCTCTATCCAGAACTGCATCTCCATTATCACCAATTTGTAGACAACAGATGTCTTAAATTTTCCATAGACACCTCCTTCTTCTGCTAATAGATAGTCTATTGCCAACTGATGTTGATACACTGCATCTCTGGTTTGCCTTTGCTCACTAGTTATTAATTCCAAGGCTTGAGCTCTTTCATTACAGTAATTTCACAACCATAAGGTGCACCGGACTATAAGGTGCACCCCCCGGGAGTCGGCAAAATTTGCAACTTTGTAGATCAGATAAGGCGCACCGGACTATAAGGCGCACTTTTTTTTTGCCGCAAAGATCCAAGCCATGCGCAACAAAGTAACGAATTAGTAACGGAAACCCGCGATCGTGGAGTTTACTGGAAGGAGTACAATTTAGAAACATTTTTCACAGAGTGTAGGCTTTCAAAGGCAGCCCCAGGCGCCCTCCTCGTGCAGTGGGCCCTGGCACTCCCGCCTGCCCCTGGTGCCGGCAGGCGTGGCTTGGCGCAGCCGCGGGGCCGCCTCCCCCTCGCGGCTCCGTGCTGCCGCGATGCTGTTTCCCCTCGCGGCTCTGCGGAGCCACTGTGCTGTTCCCTCGCTCGGCTCGGTGCTCCTGCCGTGCCGTTCCTTCGCTCGGCTTGGCGCTCCTGCCGTGCTGTTCCCCCTCGAGGCTCTGCGGAGTCACCCCAGCGCCCGTCCCCGCTCGGCAAGGCAGCGCGGCTGCCCTGGCGCCCTTCCCCGCTCAGCACAGCGGAGTGGTCACCCCGGCGCCTGTCCCCGCTCGGCAAGGCCGCGCAGCCGCCCCAGCGCCCGTCCCCGCTTGGCTCGGCGACACAGCCTCCCTGGCGCCCGTCCTCTCGGGGCACGGTGGCGTGGGCGCCATGGCGTCTGTCCTCTCCGGGCACGGCGGTGCGGCCGTCCCGGTGCCTGTCCCCGCTTGGCACGGCAGTGCAGCCACCCCGGCGCCCGTCCCCACTCGGCTCGGCAGTGTAGCCGTCCCGGCGCCTGTCCCCGCTCGGCACAGCTGCGCGGCCGTCCCGGCGCCTGTCCCCGCTCGGCAAGGCGGCGCAGCCGTCTCAGTGCCTGTCCCCGCTCGGCACAGCTGCGCGGCCGCCCCGGTGCCCGTCCCCACTCGGTTCGGCGGTGCAGCCGTCCCGGCGCCTGTCCCCGCTCAGCAAGGCATCGCAGCCGCCCCAGCGCCCGTCCCCGCTCGGCTTGGTGGTGCAGCCGCCCCAGCGCCCGTCCTCTCGGGGCGCGGTGGCGTGGGCGCCATGACGTCTGTCCTCTCCGGGCACGGCAGTGCAACCGTCCCGGCGCCTGTCCCCGCTCGGCAAGGCGGCGCAGCTGTCCCGGCGCCTGTCCCCGTTCTGCACAGCTGCGCGGCCACCCCGGCGCCTGTCTTCGCTCAGCAAGGCATCACAGCCGCCCCAGCGCCCGTCCCCGCTCGGCTCGGTGGTGCAGCCGCCCCAGCGTCCGTCCTCTCGGGGCACGGTGGCGGGGGGGCCATGGCGTCTGTCCTCTCCGGGCACGGCAGTGCGGTCGCCCCGGCGCCTGTCCCCACTCGGCACGGCGGTGCAGCCGCCCCGGCGCCCGTCCCTGCTCGGCAAGGCAGCGCAGCTGCCCCGGCGCCTGTCCCCGCTCGGCAAGGCGGCGCGTCCGCCCTTTCGCCCGTCCCCGCTCGGCTCGGTGGTGCAGCCGCCCCAGCGCCCGTCCTCTCGGGGCACGGTGGCGTGGGCGCCATGACGTCTGTCCTCTCCGGGCATGGCAGTGCAACCGTCCCGGCGCCTGTCCCCGCTCGGCACAGCTGCGCGGCCCCCCCGGTGCCCATCCCCACTCGGCTCAGCGGTGCAGCCGTCCCGGCGCCTGTCCCCGTTCAGCAAGGCATCGCAGCCGCCCCAGCGCCCGTCCCCGCTCGGCTCGGTGGTGCAGTCGCCCCAGCGCCTGTCCTCTCGGGGCACGATGGCGTGGGCGCCATGGCGTCTGTCCTCTCCGGGCACGGCAGTGCGGCCACCCCGGCGCCTGTCCCCGCTCGGCACGGCGGTGCAGCCGCCCCGGCGCCCGTCCCTGCTCGGCAAGGCAGCACAGCTGCCCCGGCGCCTGTCCCCGCTCGGCACAGCTGCGCGGCCGCCCCGGTGCCCGTCCCCGCTCGGCACAGCTGCGCGGCCGTCCCGGCGCCTGTCCCAGCTCGGCACAGCCACGCGACCGCCCTTTCGCCCCTCCCCGCGCGGCTCCTGCTGGCCATGGCCACCCACTCCCGCCCCCCCCTCGCGACTTGGCGCTCCCGCGGTACCGCCCCCCCTTGTGGCTCACACTTCCGGGGTCGCAAATGTTGCAACTTTGTAGATCATATAAGGCGCACCGGACTATAAGGCGCACTTCCGGGTTCATGGGAAAATTTTAGTCAAAAGGGTGCGCCTTATAGTCGTGAAATTACTGTACTTATAATTTCTACAACTCCTTGGAGCCTTATGAGACAATTTAACATGCAAATTTGAGTTTGATATGCCCAACTCCCATCCTGTGCCCAGGTCGCTGGTCCATATGTTTGTATTATTCGTTCAGGAGGCTGCTCCTCATTACCCCACTTTCGATATCCCCCAATTTCTCTGATTGACTCTCTTTTACTTCTTTTTAAGGCATTGTAGACCAGTATTCTGAAATTATCTCTGTCTTGGTTTGGTAACAGAAAAAATCCTGGTTGCATAATTCTTAGAGTATAACTTCCTTTCCATAGAGGAGGGAGTTTTGGATAAGCCCTTTTTTCACATATCCAGAATAAGCCATCTCGTGCTTTCCAGTACTCCTTTCTTTGGTTATTCCTGTTTTCCCAAAATTTTGATATTTCGGATATCCTGTAATAGGGGCTTTTCTCAGTGTCTTTACACAGGAAAAGTTTAATTTCTTTCTCATATTTACAATTCTTTTTTCTTTCCTAGTTCCAATGTTGTGTCGGTTTTTCAGGGATCCACCACATGGAAGTTCCATTATAGACATTATATCTTTTATAGGGGATTTGTCCTACTTTATCCAAGAATTTTCTTCCCATATGCCAGAGGCACTTCTCTCCTATTATCTCTGAACTTAATATCCACCCTTCTGGTCGGTTATCTCCTTTCATGTTGGTTATGTTCCACTTGAGAAGTTCAACCGGGCCTAGGCTACTGCCTTTCATGGTCATTATTCAGTCATTAAAGCTCCCCCACATACCCAGAAGTTGATAATATTTAGTTCTTTACTGATTATCCCAGATCTACAAACAAGTTCTTTCCTAACCTTGGGATTTCTATTTCATTTTCTATTTGTTGTTTGAATTTTGTATATAAATCTCCACATGGACTTGGCTCTGGATTCGATTGCTGAATCTGCTTTTTTTGCTTGTTTTTTATTCATTCCTGTATTAAATATTGTATTAAATCTCATTCTTTTTTCCATTCTCAGGTCTGACTCATGGAAAAGCAAACCCATTTTACTCCTGGTAGGCATCCAGGGTTTGATCCTAGAATTTTTGTAACCCAGAACCATTGTCCATAAAAATTAAAATTTGCAGTACTTCTTCTGAGGCTTGTTTAAATAAATTAGAGGGCTCAGTAAATCCTTGAGGTAATTTGGGTCATCTGAATATCTGAATTGTTGCTTTCTCCTTGTATCAGGATATTTCAAGGGGAAAGAAATCAACAACTATGTGGGAGGAAAAACATTTTCAAAAATACAATAAATAATTGTTCTGATCCAAAAGGAGTGTGATGTAGAATTTTCCACTTGAAAAAAACTTACAGCATAATGTCTTAAATATTATTCTCATTGGTAAGTTAAAAATATAAATCCATGCTTATGGCAATAACTTTCCCTTCTCATGCCTTTTAATGGGCTTCTATGAAAGGAAATAAGTAGTTTTACAGAAAAAATTTGCATTTTGTTACACTGATGACCATCCTAAGCAACTCCACAGAAGTTTTCAGGATTCTTTTCAGAGTGTATGAAGAAAACAAATAGTTAACAATATACCAATGTTAGGCAAGAATTTAACAGATTTATTCATTAGAGCAGAATGTCAAACAACAGCTAATGCTTAAGATAAATAAAATAGTAACACTTTCATACTCTCCACAAATTTATGGACTCCTCATGGTTTTTTTATTTACCTTAAAAGAAATTACAGTAATTTCACGACCACTGAACTATAAGGCACACCCCCCGGGAGTCAGCAAATTTCGCAACTTTGTAGATCATATAAGATGCACTGGACTATAAGGCGCACTTTTTTTTTGCAGGGAGGAGCCGTGTGGCATGCAACAAAGTAATGAATTATTGGCAGGTGCTCAATTTGCAAACATTTTTCAAAGATCGGTGTAGCCTTTAAACACAGCCCCAGGCGCCCTCCCCGTGCAGCGGGCCCCGGCACTCCCGCCCGCCTCCGACGCCGTCTGGCACGGCTCACGGCTCTCGGCTCCCATCGCGCAGTTGCGCTGTGTCCCAGCTTCCCCGCGGCTGGTGGCGGCGCCGTCACTTCTCCCCGTTTCCCCAGGGCTGCGCCGCTCATCGCCGCTTTCCTGTGGCGGCGCCGGCGGTCGCGCCGCTTGTCGCTGCTTTGCCGCGGCCACAGGGGCTGTGCCGCCGCCACCGCCACTTTGTCGTGGCCGCAGGGGCTGCGCCGCCGCCGCCGCTTTACCACGGTCGCCCGGGCCACACCGCCGCTGCTCCGATGCCGCCACCAGGTGGGCTCTGCTCGGGGCTGTTGCGGGCTCACACTTCTCGTTCCCCCCGCGCCTGGGCCGAGGCCACCCGGCTTCTCGTTTCCCCTGCTCCTGGGCCGAGGCCAGCACCGCCCAGCTTCTGTTTCCCCCACCCCCGCATCTGGAGTGGCGCTGCCCGGCTTCTTGTTCCGCACGCGCCCGAGCCGGGGCCGGCGGCAGCTCCCTCCCTCCCCTCATGGCTCCTGCCGGCCGTGGCCGCCCGCTCCTGCCCCCCCCCTCGTGACTCGGCGCTCCCACAGCACCGCCCCCCCATTGCGGCTCACACTTCCGGTTTGGCAAATTTCACAACTTTGTCCATTATATAAGGCATACCGGACTATAAGGTGCACTTCCTGGTTCGGGGAAAAAATTTAGTCAAAGGGGTGGGCCTTATAGTCGTGAAATTACTGTACAGTAATTTCACGTCTATAAGAAGCACCCTTTTGACTAAAATTTTGATCGAAACCCGGAAATGCGCCTTATAATCTGGTGCGCCTTATATGTGGACAAAGTTGGAAAATTTGCCAACCTGGAAGTGCGAGACGCGAGTCAAGCCACGAGGGGAGGCGGCCCCGCGGGAGTGCTGAGCTGCGAGGGGGGGGCGGCCCCACGGCAGCGCCAATCCGTGAGGGGGGACAGCCCCACGGCAGTGCCAAGCCACGACGGGGGGGCGGCCCCGCGGGAGCCCTGAGCCCCGAACCGCGCTCGCGCCCGCACCACGGGAGTCCCAAGCCGTGAGCGGCAGCTGTGCCGCCGGAGCCAAGCTGCGCCAACCGGCGCCAGACGTGAGCGGGAGTGCCGGGGCCCGCGGTACAGGGAGGGCGCCTGGATTTGCATTTAAAGGCTACGCCAATCTGTGAAAAATGTTTGCAAATGGAGCACCTGCCAGTAAACCCCGCAATCGCATGATTCCGTTACTAATTCGTTACTTTGTTGCATGCGGCGGGGCTACTCACTGCAAAACAAAAGTGCACCTTATAGTCCGGTGGGCCTTATATATGGACAAAGTTCGAAAATTTGCCAACACCTGGAAGTGCGCCTTATAATCCGGTGCGCCTTATAGTCATGAAATTACGGTAATATTTAAATGAAGCATGAACTTTGTGTCTTTTGAAAAATAATAACATTAGCTTTTGAGAAAAAGAGATGTCAAGGGGGAGAGTAAAAACAAACTATATCAAGATGAGGCAACTTACTTTAGAGATTTATATAATAATGTGTTTTTTGAGGCAATCCAGGACCATGAATCAAAGCCTCGTGGAAAACCAGCCTGAAGCAAGATGCTCAGGAAAAAAAAAAAGACCAAAAGGAGAGCCTCTGCATGCACTTCCTCAGCTCTCTCTCCCTGCAAGAACAAAAGGGAAAAGAACAAGAGCAAAGAGGAAAGAAAACTCTGCTTGGGAGACCTCGACTTTTAAAAATACCAGTACCCTTCTTTGGCAGAAATTTCCACAGCAGAAAAAAACAGGGAAACTGTGAGGTTAATTCTCCGATGCTCTAGGCACCATTTGTCGAGTTCTGTTTGCTCTCTTTAATGAGCCAAGCAGCTAATAGTTGCTATAAAGTTGTTTATTGCAAAGGCACATCAGTCTCAAAAGGCAAAGAGTCACAGATGCTGAAGTCTATGCTAAGTTTTGGTATAGAGTCCCAAATAGAAGCAGAAGCTACTCCCGAGGGTCCCAGCAGAGCCGACATTGCTGTGGCAGCTCCTATCTTTGGGTGATGATGATGGCAGTGAGAGAGCAGGAACAAAAGCAAAGGGCAAAGAGAAGTGGAAAAGGGTGCTGCTCTCCCCAATGCATGGATTCTTATATAGAAACTTCCCAGCAAGCTACAGATACACACTTGAACCACTACTTCTTAAACTATTAGAATTCTAGTTTCTTAGTACGCCAGGTTATGTATAAACTACTCATATGGTCTATCTTGTTCTATCTGAAAAATGTAAGCAATATTCTTACTATAGTTTTATTATGTCTAAACTATGTTCCTGGAGCCTTAACGGAAACACTAGTATCTAGGACTATGTTTTTCAACCTACAGTAGAACTTGCACTTCTACTCTGGCATCTGAGACCTTTTACTCACTAAAAGTACTTAAAGCTCATACTTATTTACTTATTCTAAAACTTAAACTTACACCTCTACTTTATATGTGAGTGGCTTAACATACTTCAATCCATCCAAAGGTTTTAATTCAATCCCTGCACTCTGATTTCTTTCTGAAGAATTCAGAGACACTCTTGACTTACAGACTCCAACAGGAAACACCAGTAATATATGCTCGTCTAGGAAGGTGACACAACTGACAGCCCAGCTGAGGTGCCTTTATACCAATGCATACAGCATGGGCAACAAACAGGAGTTGGAAGACATTGTGCTGCTAGAATGCTATGACCTTGTTGCCACTACTGAAACTTGATGGGAAGAATCCCATGACTGCAGTGTGACTGTTAATGGCTACGGATTGTTCAGAAGAGACAGGGTAGGAAGGACAGGTGGAGTGGTTGCCGTCTCCATCCAGAGGTGACTTGAGTGTGAAGAGTTGACTCTAAAGAACAGCCATCAGCAGGTTGAAAGCCTGTGGGTAAGAATCAGAGGCTCAGGCAACAAAAGAAACTCTGTGATTGATGTCTACTACAGGCCACCTGATCAAGGGGATCCTGTTAACAAAACCTTCTTGTTCTAGCTACAGGAGGTATCATATTTGCAGACTCTTGTCACAGTGCAGTTGGTCTTAAGTTGTTCCTTAAACTCAACCAGCCTAGAAGTGAACAAATCCCTGGGTGAACAAGAATCGGTTGGATTCAAATCTACACAGGGACCCTAAACCAATCTCATTCAGCCCTAAATGCAGATGTATCACTGGCCAGGGAGCTGGGCAGTGTTAAAGCCAGACCAATCAGCTGTCTAGACGAGGGAGTTTTGAATGCCCTGTTTAAGGATGATCTGAACAATAAAACAGGTTGTTGTCGCATGGATCTCCAAAAGTGTGTGTCAGCTCTGTCTCTGACACACAGATCCCATAATAGACTCTTATTCTGCTGGGGGACTTCAACTACCCCGACATCTGCTAGAAAAGCAGCACGATAAGCTGTAAGCAATCCAGGAGACTCCTGGAATGCATGGAGGATAACTTCTTGAGCCATGTAATAGACAGCCCTACCAGAGGGGATGCAATACTGGATCTTATGGTCACCAATGTAAGCGTGCTAATTGGGTAGATCAAGACTGAAGACAGCCTGGGTTGCAGTGATCATGCATTACTTGTTTGCAGTCCTGAAGAATATGGGTCAGGTAAGGAGTAAAGTTAAGGCCCCTGAACTTTAGGAAAGAAGACTTCCAGCTATTCAGGGAGATAGTGGCGTCCCCTGACAGACTGCCATCTCCTATTAGGAAAGGCTAAAGGAATTAGGGTTGTTCAACCTGGAGAAGTCCTCAGGGTTACCTACAAAGAGCCTACAAGGAACATGGACAGAGGCTATTTACAGGTGCATGTAGCAGTAGGACAAGGGGGAATAGGTTTAAACTGAGAGTAGGTTTAGATTAGATATGAGGAAAAAAATCTTTACTGTGAGGGTGGTGAGGCACTGGAACAGGCAGCGCCGAGAAATTGTGGATGCCCCATTGCTGGAAGTATTCAAGGTCAAGTTGGATGGAGCCCTGAGCAACCTGGTCTACTGAAAGGTGTCCCTGCCCATGGCAGGGGGGTTGGAACTAGATGATCTTTAAGGTCCCTTCCAACCTAGGCCATTCTATGATTCTATGATTATTTTCTGTAAAATTCTACATACTTCAGTGATTTTTCCCATTGTACAAATGTACACAATACATGATTGCATTGTCTTCAGATGAAGGAAGCTGAGTTTGGAATTGGTTTATACCATACACACTTTTGCTACCAGGTATCTACCTTGTAAAGTTTAGCTGTTCCTGTCAACCTGAAAGATGCTATGTGTACATCCTTTTAAAAACAAAGTAGTCAACATAGATATCCCTCAGTGTCCAAACCCAAGGTATACCAATTTAATGAATTGGATAATGTTTGATCTACCACTGAGGCTTAGTTAAACAGTGTTTTACTACTTGTGATGCCATAACTTTATTAGTTGCAACTGGCTGTTGCACGTCATATCCTGATATCTAAATGATAGCAAAATGCTTCTGAAAAATCAATCTGTATGTATATACTTCTGATGCCTATATAACTTAGGTCAAAGTTTCAAGGTGCTTATACAGCTTGAGTTATAAGATATCAATAAAACTTGATATATCTATATAACCTGTTATTGATATAATCTGAATCATAACTTTTTATACGTATGTAACCTGATATAAATAACTTTCTATACAATGTAATGGTTATTATATGGTTAACCAGATGCTTAATGCTGAATAGACAAAAACAAAAAGAAAATAAAAAAACCTCACCAAGGGGATAGCTTCAGAGATCGATAAGTATAGTACTAATGAGAAATTGGCCAATGTAAAGACTATTAGCCACAAAATAAAGAATTTAGGCCAATTAGGACCAGGCAGACCAAGGAACACCGGAACACTAAGCAATGCTTACTGTATAAATATATCACAGCACTTGACAAGGGTGGATGAGTTAGGAGGAGAAATCCCCCTCACCTCCAGCACTGCAATAAACAAATACCTGCTCTATAGACACCAGTCTATGGGATTTTATTTCCAGTCTATCTCTCGGACATCAGTTTTGGCGACCTAGCACAGCAGGACCTCTCTGCCCGGCTGGAAGATCCGTTGAATTTGGGGACTCCCTTGACGCGCCCTGGGATTTTCTTGGAGGGCCTCTGCACTTCACCGGTTCTCTGCAGGGGCAGACAAGGACTGACCAACAGCAGAAAATTTAAGGTATTTGTAGTTTTAAATATTCTTGGCTTGTTTGGTTAGGAAACTTCCATAAGAAGTATGTGATGACATATGCTGGGCGCTGTATCACAGGAGAATTCCTAAAGTTGATACAAAGAAGTTAAAGTCCCTGAAGGGAGGGGTTAGAGTCCCTGAAAGAAGTCTGATAACTTTTACAATTGGTTTTGGAATTTTGAGTTTTATTATTGTGTTGTTTTGTGTATTTTTTATAAAATTAGTGTTTCTTTTCCATGTGTGTGCTAACAGCTGTTACTGGCTGCTGTGTGTCTGCCAAAAGTTTTTGCTGTGTTGCTGCCTTTACAGTTGTTGCTGTTTGGGTGTTTGCCAGGAGTTTTTACCATTTGCTTTGTTAACAGTTTTAATCCATGTCTCATCCTGCTCCAATATCCTGCTTTATTCCTTCCATTTATAAGACCCCAATTCCTTGTTTTGTGTGTGGAGTACCATGTCGGTTTGGTGTCCCGTGGTTGTGTGACCCTTAGGTGCATACTGAGTCTTAATTGCAAAAGAAAATATTGGAGTCTGCCACACCTCTAATATCTGCTGTGTGCACGGTGTGCGCAGGGGCTGAGACCTGACAAAAGTAGGATTTGTATTCTTGCAATAAAGTGCAATCACATACAATTGAAGTTACACTAAAATGGGTAGTTGCAGCAGTAAGGAAATAGTCAAAAAGAGCCCTTTAGGGTGTGTTTTGGCCCATTGGAGGATGTGGTGGGTTTAGTGCTGGCCAAATCTCCAGTGCACCCACTAGAATTATTTACTCATTTCCTGCTGTGAGATAGGATTAGGAGGAAGGCATAGCAGGATCAAACTTTGAAAGGTATAAAGAAAAACTTTATAAACAGAAACTAAAAGAAAAAAATAATAAGGATCAGAATAAAACCTTCAGAACACTTCTCCTCCCCCCTACACCCTGTTTTCTTTCCCACTGACAACGTGCAGAGACAAATCAGTCAGTTTGCCATCTCTAAAACAGTCTTTCTCCAGTTCACTTAGGAAGAGGAGTATCTCTTGTCAGGCTATGGAGACTCCTCCACAAGAAAACAGTTCTCTCATGACTTTTAATTTCCAAGAATAGTAGCCACCTGGAAATCTGTAATTGTTAAGTTCCTCCCATTTTACAGCTCTCCCACAACTGCGTTTATGGGCCATGTCAAACTTATGGAGTACTATTTTAAGGATGAGCTGTTCAAAAGCAAAGGTTCTCTTAATCTGTCTCTGAGATCATCTTCATCTCTGGGAACAGAGGTCTTCTTCCCTGGGGGCAAAGGGTCTTCATCACTCTTCACTCCCTCTCTGTTCAAACTTCTCATGGGATCACATCTACTTCAACATCTTGTTCAGCATGGATGCCTTGCTCATGTCTACAATTTGGATGCTCCCCTCCCCCCATGCTTTTCAATGAGTTACAGGGAAAAAGGAGTCTGATGTATCAATCATATCTTCACCATAGCCTTACCAGAGAATTTCAGTCCAAGCTAGGATATCTCCTCATCCCCTCCCATCTGGGATCTGACTCCTTCCTTACTGACCTTGATGCCTTCATGTTGTTTCTCTATGTGTCTTCACTCTGTCCTCATTCACTTGAGAGAGGATGGAAGGTGTGTAGGTCTCATCTGTGCACTGAAAGAGTTAATATCTTGCCCAGGCAGCAGCTGGAGCAGTCACTGTGGAGTATTTCAGGCCGCGCTTGGGGCTGGGCCAGGATAGCAGGGGCCCAGTGAGAAACGGTGGTGGCCGCTCTGGCTGCATGGCTGTTTTCTGGCTTTTGCTGCATTCAATTCCAGCCGCGGGCTGATGGTCTTCCCTCCCCCTGCAAGCAGCCGCTGGGGCCCGGTCCTGCCCCTACCATGCCCTGCGGACCACGGCGGAGGGTGCCTGGCCTGGCCCATAGCTTCTCCTGGGGCCCTGCGGGTCTCGGCTCGGCCCGGGCTGCAGGCAGGACAGGGTACAATGTCAGCAAGATTTTAGCAGCCACGGCCCAGTGCAGCCTTGGCCGGGGCCCCAGCGGCCTCTCCTCCCCCTGCCCAGCGGTTTCTGGTGAAATTCAGTAGCAGCAAAATTTCAGCAGAGCCAAGGGCCAGAGAGAGGGAAGCAGCCAGTATCTCAGCGGCCGATAGCCTCCTCTCCCCCTGCCTAGCAACCGCTGGGGCCCAGTCCGAATAGAGTTGCGCGGAGGGCCCGGGCTGTCCTGTTACCTGTACTCAGGTGGAAGAAAAAGAAAGATTCCCAGGTTTTTTTGGTCTTAAAATGTGAATCTCACAGAGGCGTGTCCATCTCTTTAATTGGCATGCCTATTTTCAAAGCCAGACAGCAATTGGTTTTGCCAGGCATAAAGGAAGCTGTTAGCAGTATCTCTGAGAACATCACTTCCTTGTCTGGGCTCATTCCATCCTCACCAAAACTCAATTAATACAAAACCAGCCCAGAAGGAGCTAGGAGGCATTCCAGGAGGTAACCTTAAAAAAATGATTTATTAAAATATTGCAATCAACGGTGGCCCCCTTATCAATCGGACAGTGGGAAAAAATAGCCTGTGAATGGTACTTTAAATTGCAATACTTTGTTGCAGGTAATGTTGTTTTTAAGGAGGAAATCAAAGTGAGATGAGGCAATGTACGTAGATATTTTTTTTACTCTGAGAAATAAGTCTGAATGGCAGAGGGAATGTGGCATAAAATTGGTTCTGCAGGATTCTTTTGTGTTAGCATTAGAAAAGGATAACAAGAGGAAGATGAAGAGATGTTCTGCCTGTAGTATAGGGTAGAGGTGCTTGAAGTTGGCAGATAAGCATGAAAGAGACAGTGTTATAGATGTTCAGGATTTACAGCTGAACTATATAAGGCCAGCTGCACACTCTCCTCCAACTGCTTCCCCCTCGTCAAGCTGGAGAGGTAGTGAGGATGAGATGGATGAACCTGGGGAGACAATGAATTCAGGGACTCCAATAACAGCATGAAGGAGAAGTAAAATGAAAAAGGTTTTGCCTTTAATAGCTCCTCTGAGGGAGGTAATAGGTCCCGGGGGAGAAGCAATGCGAGTGAAGGTTCCCTTTTCCACTAGTGATTTGAATAGCTAGAGAGAAGTTAGAAATTACAGAGAAGATTCAGGGAAAGTTGCAAAAAGGTTTGAGTTGTTTGTAAGGAACCAGGACCCTGATTGGTGTGATATTGATTTAATGTTGTCAGAGCTTACAGAAACAGAAAAGGAATTGGTAATTAAAACAGCCAGAGCACATGTAGAGAGATAAATTGCTAGCGGAGCCCTGAAGGGTACAGTGGAACAGATGTTTCCCACTTCCAATCCCCGATGGAACCCAAATGATGAAGGAGATTATGTGTTTTTTGTTAGGTACCAAAATTCAACTAGAATTGGATTGGAAAATGCTATCCCAAAGACAGTGAATTGATCCATGATATTCCAAGTTAAACAAGGATGCCAGGATTATCCTACTGCTTTTGTGAACAGACTCCATGCAGCCTTGTGGAAATACACAACTCTAGACCCCTCATCAGACATGGGAAAGCAGCAGTTAGTCTCTCTAATGTTAGGGCAATCAAGCCCAGACATCACATTTAAGCTTCAGAAAATGAGAGAGCCCAGAAACAGGGACACAGAAGCATTAATGGCAGAAGCTTGGAGAGTATATAATAACAGGGACAAGCAAGAACAGAAAAAGCTGACCACTGCCATAGTGGCTGTGCTGGATCAGCACCAGAATAGTGGGCGTGGTCGAGGACAGAGTCGAGGCAGAGGTGGAAGCAGCAGGGGAGGGTCAAATCAGTCACAACTCAGATAGGGACCGAATCAGTGTGCATATTGTAAAAGGGAGGGGCATTGGAAGCACCAGTGCCCTGACCTTGCCAATCAAGTGCAAGAAACTATCACTGCAGCTGTAGATAATGAGTGACGGAGACCGTCGGATCCCACCCTTGCAGATCCGCTGGTTAAAGTGCAACTAGAGAATGATAAAGAAACAGAATTTTTAATTTATACTGGAACCTCATTTTCAGTTTTGAATCAAACTTTGGTGCCTAAAAGTGAAAAATACATTAGAGTCAAGGGAGCCATGGGCCAATCAGAAAATGCATTCTTTTTAAAAACACTTGAATACAAAATTGGGAAAAGGATGGGAATACATCAATTCCTCTATTTACCTAATTCACCTAAATCTTTGTTAGGCAGGGATTTACTCAAAATTTTGGAAGCAACAACTGAATTTAAAGAAGGGGAAATAAAATTTAAAGTCCCAGAAGACAAATTAGTTTTAGTATTAGGATTAGCAATTGAGTGAGAGACAGGAAATAATGGCACCTATTTGAAACAAATATTGAATCAGGTGTACCCAGGGATATGGGATACTGATACTCCGGGAATATTAAAATTAGCTGACCCTATTAAAAATTAAATAGCAAACAGGAGCCAGGCCAGTGACTAAGAAACAATATCCCCCCAAGATTAGAAGACAGAAAAGGAGTAGACCCCATAATTAATAAGTTTCTAGAATCAGGACTATTGAAAGAATGTGAGTCAGAGTTTAATACCCCCATACTGCCAGTAAAGAAACCTAGTGGAATCTACAGATTAGTACAAGATCTGCAAGCAGTTAATGGAATTACTAAAAATATCAATACAGTAGTAGTTAATCCTTACACGCTGGTAACAAAATTACAAGAGAGTTTAATCTGATATGAGATCTTTGGAGGACAACGATCTCTGGGAACTGCATGGATGGAAGCAATATGCCGAACACCTAAGCCACAGACTGCAAGAGAACTTTGCACTTTCCTTGAAATGACAGGTTGGTGGCGACTGTGTTTGTATAACTACAGATTGCTTGTGAGGTCTTTATATGAACGAGTAAAGATGTCTAAAGATGCTGTTGGTATGGACTGCAGAAGCTGACCAGGCCTTGAAAGAATTGAAGCGTGAACTTATGAGAGCTCGAACCCTTGAACATCCTGACCTGAGTAAGCCTTTTTGGCTGTTCTCACATGAGAGGCAGGGGATAGCTCTGGGAGTCTTAGCACAGGGATTGGACCCCTATAAAAGAGCAGTAGCATATTTCTCCAAGCAACTGGACACTGCGAGCAAGGGGTGGCCTGCCTGCCTTAGAGCAGTTGCAACAGTTATAATGAATGTTGAGGAAGCAAGAAAATTCACACTAGGACAAAAGATGGCTGTTCTAGTGTCACACGCAGTGTCACCTGTCCTAGAGCAGAAAGGAAATCACAGGTTGTCTCCTTGAAGATTTCTGAAAATTAAGTGATTCTGGCCAAATCTGATGACATTGACATTCGAGTAACTAACATTGTTAACCCCGCTTCCTTTCTGTAAGGAAAATCTGAAGCTGAACCAGTGTTACACAATTAACTGGAAACCATCTAGGCTGTCTACTCCAGCTGCCCAGATCTGAAAGAAGAACGGTTTCCAGATACCAACAACTGGTTTACTGATGGCAGCAGTTTTATGAAAAAAGGGACAAGGATGGCTGGGTAGGCTGTGACCACTGTCTCTAAGGTAATTGTCCATGCTTATGGCGTTATTTGGAGAGAAAGAGGACTTTTAACAGTTCAGAAGAAAGTTTTCAAATATTCAACCGATGTCCTCAGACACCTTGAAGCAGTGAAACTCCTGTCACAGGTGGCAATTATGCATTTCTGGGGACACTCTAGAGGTAACATTCTCCCTGAAAGTAATAGATTGGCAGATTTTGAAGCTAGGCTGGCCACTGAAAGAAAAGATCCAGTAGTGACTGCATTGATACCAACTGAAGTAGATACTGGGCAACCAGTAAGTTATCAGGCATCAGATTACAAATAAATGTAAGATAATAAAGGGAAAATTCTAGAGAATGGATGGGGAGAGTTAGAAACAGGCCAATTAGTCATACCTGAAAGAGCTTTGACACTGTCTGGGGTTACAATACAGGGTGTGATAAAAGGTATCTATTCTATCACCATCTGTTGAGGGTGGGGGCAGTGATCCTTATCTCTGTGGGAGATGTTCTGCTAATGGGCCATCCATTGAAGCCAGGCAGGGCATTGTTCTTTATCTTTTCACAACCCATCCTCCCTCCAGGGAGGTATCATCTGCTAATGGCCCATTGAATCCCACTGTGTGACTGATAAAATTCCTTCATCCCATTGGAAGTTGCTCCAGCCAGGGAGAAGGGCCCAACATTTCTTACCAAGATAAAACAGAGGTTTTGGGACACTAAGGCAACCCGCTTCTCCACTGGTCTCCAGAGGGAAGTTGGATTTTCTTCGCATCACCACTGGACCTCCAGAAGGAAACTGCACCTTCTACAGGACCACTGCTTCAACTGAATCACATCTGTCATTGCAAGAGGACTGCAACCACCATTTAATCAAACTGCTGTCAACACCCTGCCTGACAGGGTGTCAGATTGTACTCTGGCTTTGTCAGGGCTGGGAGTTTGTTTCTTTATAGTATTGTATTTCTATTTTAATTTCCCTAGTAAAGAACTGTTATTCCTAATTCCCATATCTTTGCCTGAGAGTAACTTGATTTCAAAATTATAATAATTTGGAGGGAGGGGGTTTACATTCTCCATTTCAAAGAGAGGCTCCTGCCTTTCTTAGCAGACACCTGTCCTCCAAACTAGGACAGAAACACTATGTGAAATCTGAACATGATAAATCTCTGGGGAGTAGACCCCCTCTTCCAGTATCTTAAAGCAGGAGTTGCAGGCTGTCCGTGTTTAGGGGACAGTATTGCCAGAAAAGAAAAAGGTGAGAGCTTTTTCCCAAAATGGAGAGTGAAAATTCCCTCCCTCCCAGCTTACTATAATTTGGAAATTAAGGGTTTCTCAGGCAAAAGGTATGGGTTTAGGAATAACATTTCTTTACTGATATATCTACAAGACAAAACAAGAACAACATCAGCTATGAAAAAAAATCAGTGACAAAACAGAACGAAACTCAGTCTCAGTCTTTTGCCCAGTCAGACCCTCTTGTCCTCCGCATGGTCCCGGTGGAGTGGCCTTCTCTCTTCTCTCAGTCGCGGCAACTGCAGGAGCAGACAGGCGGCAGCGGCATGGGGGTCCCAGGTGGGAGAAGGGTGAAGGAAAAAAAAACCTCCGCTCGCCGTTTGCGTCCCGGTTCTCAGCGCTGTTCTCAGCAACAGGGAGCTGTAGCAGTGTCGGAGTGCAGGGGCCTGGTCGCACCACGGAGAAAAAGAATCTCTTTCCTCCGTGTTCGGGCTGGCGAACGCGATTGGCCCCTCACAAGGACAAAGCAACTTACAGCTATTCATCCCCACCCCACCTTTTGTCTTAAGTAATTAGAAACCAGGGAGTTGCCCGGCCAGGTTCCTTTAACATGCTAATAGGAAAAATTTTCTTCACCAAGTGAAAGAGTAAAAACTCCCCCAACCCCCAACACAGGCCCACGCTTATTAGAAGCCATTATGGAAGTAATATCACAATGTGACATTTGCCTAAAGAACAATCCAAATACAACAGTTAGGCTAGAACAAGGAGTGCCTGACAGAGGAACTTTTACAGGGGAAGTATGGCAAATAGATTTTTCTGAACTCCCAAGAAAGGGGGGTTTCAGATATCTATTGGTGTTAACTGACACCTTTTCTGGGTGGCCACAGGCATTCCCTTGTAAAACAAAGCTCGAGAAGTAGCAAAAGCATTGCTACATGAAATCATCCCTGGTTCAGAGTATGCAGGGAAATTACCTCTGATAAGGGAACACATTTTTGTGCACAAATTGTGTAAGTAATCAGCAAAGTGTTAGGAATTCAGTGGCAACTTCATACCCCCTTCAGGCCACAAGCTAGTGGTCAAGAAAATGAACCATATAATTAAACAGTAAATAGCAAAAATTTGCCAGGAAACCAATTTGTATTGGTACCAAGCTCTACCTATTGTCCTTGTACAACTCGGGATAAAACCTTGATCAAAAGAAAAGGTTAGCCCATTCGAAATTTGCCACTGTTGAGATGGACACGACACACAGAGGGACACAACAGAATTTCAGAAGGCTTCTCTCTCTTTATTATAACAGCATGCTGTCTTCTATACATTCCACAAAGTTTATACTTTATTCATTGGTTACAATAAATCAACACAACATTCATCGGTGTGAAGCAGTCTCCACCACTGTTTTCAGCTAGCATTCACAAAACTTTTCTAAAAATACTTCTTCCAGCTGTAGGTTTCTTTTGTTTATCTTCTCCTTCTTTTCTTCTCGATTTCCATGCCAATGGCCTTGGTAAAATTCCTTTCAGAGGTAAACCTGACTCTTATCAGTTAACTCTCCCTGGCTCACAGACCAGCTGCCAGCCCCTTCCACAGAAATACTTTATGGCAAACCTTATGGACTGAATGCTACTTATCATGAAAATTTGGCTCAAGTAGGCAATCAATATATCTCTGACTATTTGAAGGCAATAAACAAACAACTGCATCAGAAATTTAATATAGTGTTTGAAAATCAACCTAAGCAACCAGATCATAAATTGCATGCAATTGATCCTGGTGACTGGGTATATGTTAAGATTTTTTTCAGGTGATCCTCTACAGGAAAAGTGGGACGGAACATTTTAAGTCCTTCTGACAACTTTCACTGCGGTTCATGTAAAAGAGAGACCTACCTGGATTCCTTATATCCGAGTCAAGAATGCTCCTGTTAAACGATGGACTGCAATGGCTGTTGATACTGAAGGACTCAAACTGAAAATCAGCCATAAACTACAAATACATTGTTATGCTTTATTACTTTGTGGCAAGTTACTATAACCTTCAATGCTAATAATTACGTAGCTTTGCTTGAATCCATAGCTAACCATACTAGAATAAGGAATTGCTGGTTGTGTGGAGAAGTACAACAGTTACACTAACCATTGTTGGGAGTACTGTCTAGTTACTGGACTGATTTAAGCACTTATTCACTGTATGAGCATAGACACTAATGTGAACAGCCAGACTCCCCTATGGGAATGCCTCCTTTTCATTAACACTTGTCAATCAGTTACTTGCATAGAAACAAATTTTGCAGGACCCAGTCTTGGTTATTTTAACAGCACTAGCAATTGGACCAAAATTACTCTCCTACCATGGGTCTGGTTCAACATTACAGTAATTTCACGATTATAAGTCGCACCATTTTGACTAAAATTTTGGACCGAACCCAAAGTGAGGCTTATAATCAGGGGCAGCTTATATATGGACAAAGAAAAAAAAGTTACTGTTTTACTTTCGAGGACAGGTGTCTGCTGAGAAAGGCAGGAACTTCTCTTTGGAATGGAGAATGTAAACCCCCTCCCTCAAAATTATTATAATTTTGAAATCAAGGGGTTCTCAGGCAAAGATATGGGAATTAGGAATAACAGTTCTTTACCAGGGAAATTAAAATAGAAATGCAATACTACAAAGAAACAACCTTCAAGCCCTGACAAACCCAGAGTACAATCTGACACCCTGTCAGGCAGGGTGTTGACAGCAGTTTGATTAAATGGTGGTTGTAGTCCTTTTGTAGTGACAGATGTGATTCAGTTGAAGCAGTGGTCCTGTAGAAGGTGCAGTTTCCTTCTGGAGGTCCAGTGGTGATGTGGAGAAATCCAGCTTCCCTCTGGAGTCCAGTGGAGAAGCGGGCTACCTTGGTGTCCCCCACACCTCTGTTTTATCTTGGTAAGAAATGTTGGGCCCTTCCCCCTGGCTGGAACAACTTCCAATGGGATGAAGTAACTTCATCAGTCACACAGTGGGACTCAGTGGGCCAATAGCAGATGATACCTCCCTGGAGGGAGGAAGGGTTGTGAAAAGATAAAGAACAATGCCCTGCCTGGCTTCAATGGATGGCCCATTAGCAGAACATCTCCCACAGAGATAAGGATCACCGCCCCCACCCTCAACAGATGGTGATAGAATAGACCCTTTATCACACCCTGTATTGTAACCCAAGACATTATCCACCCCTTATTCTATTGCCATCTGCATAATGACACCTTACACACCATTCTCACTTAAGATTAGGTTTCCCTGCGGTACACAATGGGTTTCTCCATCTTTCTGCATTACTCACCAAGTGTAACCAGGTCCTTGAGCAAAAACAATCCCACGGATGGGTTTGTCCTTGCCCATGCGATGGGACTAATCCAAACAGTCTTTCCTAAAATACCTTTCATGCGTACTACATGCACTTTATCTCCATCCACTGTGTGCAAGGGTTCAGACTGGGCAGGACCAGCTCGATTTATGGACCCTCGGGTGTTGATCATCCAGGTGGCCTTTGCTAAGTTCGTTTCCCAATTCTTGAAGGTTCCCCCACCAAGTGCTTTCAGTGTGGTCTTAAGCAGCCCGATGCACCGTTCAACTTTCCTGACAGGTGGTGGATGGTAAGGGATATGATATACCAATTCAATGCCATGTCCTTTGGCCCAGGTGTTGATAAGGCTGTTTTTGAAATGAGTCCCGTTGTCTGACTCAATTCTCTCAGGGGTACCATGCCTCCAAAGGACCTGTTTCTCAAGGCCCAGGATGGTGTTCCAAGCAGTGGCCTGAGGCACAGGGTAGGTCACCATCCATCTGGTGGTGGCTTCCACCATGGTCAGCACGTAGCGCTTACCTTGGTGGGTTTAAGGCAGTGTGATATAGTCAATCTGCCAGACCTCCCCATACTTATATGTAGACCAATGCCCACCATACCAGAGAAGCTTGACCCGCTTGGCTTGCGTGATGGCAGCGCACATATATCAGTCATGGATAACCTGAGAGATACTGTCCATGGTTAGATCCACCCCTCAGTCTCGTGCCCACTTATAAGTGGCATCTCTGCCCTGATGACCTGAGGCATCATGGGCCCATCGAGTCAGGAACAATTCTCCCTTGTGTTGCCAATCCAAGTCTATTTTTGACACCTCTATCTTTGAGACCTGATCTACCTGCTTGTTGTGTCAGTGCTCCTCATTAGCCTGACTCTTGGGGACATGGGCATCCACGTGACGAGCTTTCACACGTAGCTTCTCTGCCCGGGTGGCAATGTCTTTCCACTAATCAGCAGCCCAGATTGGTTGTCCCCTACGTTGCCAGTATGCCTTTTTCCACCTTTCCAGCCAACCCCACAGAGCATTGGCTACCATCCATGAGTCTGTATAAAGGTAGAGCTTTGGCCACTTCTCTCTTTCAGCAATGTCCAGGGCCAACTGAACAGCTTTAAGTTCAGCAAGTTTACTTGATCCACCTTCTCCTTTAGTAGCTTGTGCAACCTGTCGTGTGGGGCTCCATACGGCTGCTTTCCACTTCCAGTTCATCCCCACGATGCGGCAGGAGCCGTCGGTGAAAAGAGCGTAGAGTGTTTCATCTGCTGGCAGTTGGTTATACGGTGGGGCTTCTTCAGCCCGGGTCACTTGTTCCTGCTCCTCTTCATCAGTGAGACCAAAGTTTTCACCTTCTGGCCAGTTCGTAATTATCTCCAAAATCCCAGGGCTATTTGGGTTTCCAATACGGGCGCGTTGCGTGATGAGGGCAATCCACTTGCTCCATGTGGTGTTGGTGGCGTGGTGGGTAGAGGGAACCTTTCCTTTGAACATCCACCCCAGCACTGGTAGTTGGGGTGCCAGGAGGAATTGTGCTTCCGTGCCAATCACTTCTGAGGCAGCTTGGACTCCTTCATAAGCAGCCAAGATTTCCTTCTCTGTGGGAGTGTAGTTGGCTTCAGACCCTCTGTAGCTTCAGTTCCAGAATCCCAGAGGTCAGCATCAAGTCTCCCCCGGCATCTTCTGCCAAAGACTCCAGGACAAACCATGGTTCCCGGCTGCAGTGTAAAGCACGTTCTTCACCTCTGGTCCTGTCCTGTCTGGGTCAAGGGCTACCGCATGAGCGATCGCCTGCTTGATATGGGCAAAGGCTTACTACTGCTCAGCACACCAGTGGAAATCATTCTTCTTGCGGTTGACCAGGTAGAGAAGGCTCACAATCTGACTGTACTCAGGAATGTGCATTCTCCAAAAGCCTATGGCACCTAGGAAAGCTTGTGTTTCCTTCTTGCTGGTTGGTGGAGACATTGCGGTGATCTTATTGATGACTTCAGTGGGGATCTGGTGCCGTCCATCTTGCCACTTTACTCCCAGGAACTGGATCTCTCGGGCAGGTCCTTTGACATTGCTCTTTTTAATGGCAAAACCGACTCCCAGCAGAATCTGGATGATTTTCTCTCCTTTCTCAAATACCTCCACTGCTGTGTTGCCCAACACAATAATGTCATCGATGTATTGAAGATGTTCTGGAGCTTCACCCTTTTCCAGTGCAGCCTGGATCAGTCCATGGCAGATGGTGGGGCTGTGTTTCCACCCCTGGGGCAGACGGTTCCAGGTGTACTGCACGCCCTTCCAGGTGAAAACAAACTGAGGCCTGCACTCTACTGCTAGAGGAATGTAGAAAAAGGCATTGGCAATGTCAATGGTGGCATACCACCTTTCCGCCTTGGACTCCGACTTGTACTGGAACTCTAGCATGTCCGACACGGCAGCGCTCAGCGGTGGAGTCACTTCGTTCAACGCACGATAGCCCACAGTATATCTCCATTCTCCATCAGACTTGCGCACGGGCCAGATGGGGTTGTTGAAGGGTGAGTGGGTTTTGCTGACCACCCCTTGGCTCTCCAGCTCATGGATCATCTTGTAGATGGGGATCACAGCATCTCAATTCATCCGGTACTGCCGGCGGTGAACTGTTGAGGTTGCAATTGGCACTTGTTGCTCTTCCGCCTTCAGAAGTCCCAATGCAGATGGGTTTTCTGACAGTCCAGGCAAGGTGTTCAACTGCTTAATGCCCTCTACCGCTAAAGTAACTATTCCAAAAGCCTATCTGTATCCCTTTGGGTCTTTGTAATAGCTGGTCCTGAGAAAGTCTATGCCTAGAATGCATGGTGCCTCTGGGCCAGTCACAGTTGGATGTTTCTGCCACCCCTTCCCAGTCAAACTCACCTCAGCCTCCAGCAAAGTCAATTCCGGTGATCCTCCTGTCACACCAACAATGGAAACAGGTTCTTCCCCCACATGTCCTGATGGTATCAGAGTACACTGTGAACCAGTATCAACTAACACCCTGTGGTTTTGTGGTTCTGATGTGCCTGGTCATCGGATCCACACCGTCCAATAGACCCTGTTATCCCATGCCTCTCCCTGACTAGAGGCAGGGCCCCTCTAGCCCTGGTTATTATTTTCTTCCTGGGCATACATAGTAGAGTTTCTTTCAAGTGGGTCTGACAGATTATCCTCTCTTCTGTAATACCCTGCACCCTGATTATGGGAGGTTGAGGCTACCTTCACTTGAGTAGACCTTCCTTGGTTAGTGTTTCCTTCCCTGAGTTGACACACTCGTGCTGCCAGGACAGAAGTGGGTTTCCCATCCCATTTTCCCATGTCTTCCCCATGGTCACACAAAAAGAACCACAGATCAGTTCCTTGGGTGTACCCTCTCTCCCTAGCTGGGGGGCATTGGGCTCTTACTTTGGGGCCTGTGACTCGCACTTGTTCTGCATTGACCTTCCTTACCTCTTCCCTTATCTCCCTCATCTCCTCCTTAAACTCCTCTTTATGTTCCTTAACCATAGCAGAGTCATGAGCCTGCATTGGGCCATTGATCATGCTCTCAAAATTTCTGAGCTTGTTAGCAAAAGAACCCTCTGTTTCTTGGTTGTTGTCGGCATTAATCGTTGCAGTGAATGTGGTGTATTGAGAGGGCCCCAGGTTTGCCAGATTCCACAGCATCTGCCCTGTGCACCTGACCTTGCCAGGGTCATTGTCATGCTGTCCACCCCTCCCAAAGAGTACCTCCAATACTGCCACTTCCCTTAGATGTTGGATCCCTTCCTCAAAGGTCTTCCAGTGCATTCTATGGTGATGCTTCTGCATTCTTTCCCTGTGGACGTACCTCTCTCTCACACTCATTAAAAGCCGCTCCCAGAGGGAAAGGGGGCCTGTCTCTCTTACAAATACCTGATCTACACCTGAGTCCTGGGTCAAAGGTCCCAAATTCCTTGCCTGGGTACCATCCAGTTGCACACCTACACCCATAAGGTCCCAGACCCGAAGTAACCAAGTTGTAAAAGCCTCCTGGCCCTGTCGTACAATGTCTTTTCGCAGATTACGGAGACTTTCATATGACAGGGACTCAGTGACAATTTCAATCTCTTGTTCCCCTGCTGGTTGTGAGGGCCCTCCTTTATTATCCTTATTGTCTACGTGCTTTGTTTTGTCTTAGACTTTCTAGTTTCCACAGGGATGACTGTTGCTGGCTGCAAGTGCCCCTGTGGTTTAGTTGGAACCTGGACAGATGTAACGTTAGTAGGTTCCACTGCAGCATCATTAGGTTCTCGCTTTTTAGGGCAGGGGGAGTGTCTCTCACCACCTGGGGAAAGGTACTCCTTTATCATCTGGCCTATCTCTTTCACTAGAACCCCCATCCACTCCGGGTGGTTCCTTTCTGAGGTGGGCTGTGGGGCAGGGTCAGGCTCTGGGGCAGCATCCCTAGTTTCTGGGGCAGGGTCAATGTCTGTAGCACCATCCCTATTTCCTGGAGTAGGTATCAGGGTTGTTATCCAGCTCAATCCCTCCTTATCTCTAAATGTTAAATAGGACAATCCTATCAGTAACACCAACCACTGTATGATATCATTAGCATTTAGAGGAGAACTGAACCTTTCAAAAACTGGTGGGGTAGACCCAAAAATCTGTGTGAGGGGTTGGGAGAAAATTTCCCCTGGTGTCATTCCCTCACAGTAAGTACCATTATTAGAGTAACCTCAAAAATATACAGTGAGTGTGTGATAGCCCTGAATCCATGTACAGTAATTTCATGACTATAAGGTGCATCCTTTTGACTAAAATTTTTCCCCGAAACCGGAAGTGCGTCTTATAGTCCGGTGCACCTTATCTGATGTACAAAGTTCATAAATTTGCGAACCCGGAAGTACGAGCTGTGAGCTGAGCTGCGACCCACGGTAGTGATGGCCGTGCGGGGGGAGTCGGGAACCATGGGAGCCGTGGTCACCAACCGGGGGAAACTGGGAACCAGTGCGGTTGCCGGCTGGGGAGAAGCAGGGGGAAGCTGCGCAGCCGCGGGGAAGCGCCAAGAAGTGCCCTGGGAAAGCGCCGAAATGTGGCGAAAAAGTACCCTGGGAAAGCGCCGAGAAGCGAAGAAAAAGCGCCCCAGGAAAGCGTCGAAAAACGGCGAAAAAGCGCCATGGGAAAGCGCCGTGGGAAAGCGCCGCGGGAAAGTGCCGAGAAGCAGCGTCGCCGCCGGTCAAGGGGCTACACCGATCTTTGAAAAATGTTTGCAAATTGAGCACCTGCCAGTAATTCGTTACTTTGTTGCGTGCCGCGCAGCTCCTCATTGCAAAAAAATAGTGCGCCTTATAGTCCGGTGCGCCTTATATGATCAACAGTTGCGAGAGTTACCGAGCCCTGGGGGGTGCGTCTTATAGTCCGGTGCACCTTATGGTCGTGAAATTACTGCACTCGCCTTCCAAAGGAAGTTAAAAATCCATTAATTCCTCACCTTGTTAACCCATAAAGCAAACTGGATAACAGCCACAGTAGCCTTAGTTATAGGGCCCATGTTGAGATAGGGGCCTGCAAATGGGAGAAATACAGCCACAACCACGTACCACCCAAACCAGGGTAAACTAGAAAACATATTGCCACCTAATGAGGTTTCTATATCAACACACAAAAAATTAGGTGACTCAAGAACTGGTATTCCTTTTATCTCTTGATGCCCTCGAGCCCCATGTTGGGCGCCAAAATCTGTCCTAGTTTGGAGGACAGGTGTCTGCTAAGAAAGGCAGGAGCCTCTCTTTGAAAATGGAGAATGTAAACCCCCTCCCTCAAAATTATTATAATTTTGAAATCAAGGGGTTCTCAGGCAAAGATATGGGAATTAGGAATAACAGTTCTTTACTAGGGAAATTAAAATAGAAATGCAATACTACAAAGAAACAAACTCCAAGCCCTAACACAGCCAGAGTACAACCTGACACCTCGTCAGGCAGGGTGTTGACAGCAGTTTGATTAAATGGTGGCTGTAGTCCTTTTGTAGTGACAGATGTGATTCAGTTGAAGCAGGGCTCCTGTACAAGGTGCAGTTTCCTTCCGGAGGTCCAGCGATGATGTGGAGAAATCCAGCTTCCCTCTGGAGTCCAGTGGAGAAGGGAGCTACCTTGGTGTCCCCCCAAACCTCTGTTTTATCTTGGTAAGAAATGTTGGGCCCTTCCCCCTGGCTGGAGCAACTTCCAGTGGGATGAAGTAACTTTATCAGTCACACAGTGGGATTCAATGGACCATTAGCAGATGATACCTCCCTGGAGGAAGGGTGAGTTGTGACAAGATAAAGAACAATGCCCTGCCAGGTTTCAATGGATGGGCCATTAGCAGAACATCTCCCATGGAGATAAGGATCACCACCCCCACCCTCAACAGATGGTGATAGAATAGACCTTTTATCACACCCTGTATTGTAACCCAAGACACAGTACTAAAAAGAAACCAACTCCAAACCCTTACAAAGTCAGAGTACAACCTGATATCCTGTCAGGCAGGGTGTTGGCAGCAGTCCCATTAAATGGTGGCTGCATCCTCCTGCAGTGACAGATATGATTCAGTTGAAGCAGTGCTTCTGCAGAAGGTGCAGTTTCCCTCTGGATGTCCAGTGGTGATGTGATGGAATCCAGTTTTCCTCTGGAGTCCAGTGGAGAAAGGGGCTACCTTAGTGTCCAAAATCTCTGTTTTTATCTTGGTAAGAAATGTTGGGTCCTTCCCTCTGGCTGGAGCAACTTCCAATGGGATGGAGTAATTTTATCAGTCACACAGTGGGACTCAATGGGCCATTAGTAGAAAATGACTCCCTGGAGGAAGGATGGGTTGTGAAAAGATAAAGAACAATGCCCTGCCTGGTTTCAATGGATGTACCATTAGCAGAATATCTGCCGTTGAGATAAGTATCACTGCCCCCACCCTCAACAGATGGTGATAGAATAGATACCTTTTATCACACTCTTTATTGTAATGTGTGGCTTATAATCAGGTGCGGCTTATATATGGACAAAGAATGAAAAGTTGCTGGCATGTTGTCCTGGGGTGACGTTATGGTGGCCTGTATCCCCAATCGTGTGTCCTGTTTAAGTAAAAGTTTGTTTAGTCTACTTATCAGTTGGCTCCCCTCCCCCATGTCTGTGCTTGGGAGGCTAGCTCTGCTGGCTCGGCTCTGCTGCTTGCCGCTTTGCTGCTTTGCTGCCGCCGCATGCCAGCCGCTTCCGCTTGCTTTGCTTGCTTCTGCTAGCTTTAGTTTGTTTTTGCTTATTAGTTAGGCAGTCCCATCTCTTTCTGTGGACTGTTCTTTGTTCTTTTCCTTTTTTTCTTTTCTGTACACTCTTTAAACCTGTTTGGACCGGACTTGGATCACCGAGGGACACCGGGAACCCTGCAAAGCTGAGACCTGCAGCAGTCATCCTGCCCGGAAACTAACGCTACCTACAGGAGAGACTTTCCTGAGCTTGTCACCCTCCTACACCGGTGAAAAACTTTTGTTTGTCATCAGGGGTTGTTAATTTACCTCTCTCGTGTTGGGAATGTTTTGTTTAATTAATAAACAGGTTTTTTCCACTTTTATTCCTCTGAGGAAGTTCTTTCCCGAACCCAGTGGTGGGGGAGGAGTCTTGGGGGGTTGGTTTGTTTGGTTTTTTTTAAATTTGCCCTAAACCAGGACAAATTTTTGGCGCCCAACGTTGTGGGCAAGAGAAAGTGGAAAAAACTTCGTTCTAATAATGTTGTTTGAATTTATAATGTCTCTGGGGGTGGAGGCTTGCATGTATTTTTGCTCTTTAGGGTTTTTTGAGGTCTTAATACCTCTATGGTCCTTGGGTTTATTTTCTCATCCAGAAATAGCTCCGGTGTTTTCCCTAGTACGCAGTTTCTGCAGCAGGGGGGCAATGACCAGAATATCCATTGGGCTGGACTTAGTTGTAGTGGCTTGTAGGAGGTTTATAAAGATGCTGGAGTCTGTTCCAGGAATGTATGGTTCATGGTTATGGTTATGTGCCCAGTTTGTTAGAGGAGAAGCAGGGGATGAGGCTTTTCAGCCTTTGTTTTCCTTCGTCTCCCCTGAATTTTTTACATCCCTAATAGAGTATGTTCAGTTCCCCTTGACTGCTAAAGAGACCATCTTTCTGCTGTTTAATGTAGTAACCTTGCTTTATACAGTATGCAGCTTCTATAGGATAAGAGCTGAGATTTCTAGAGGGGCTGATGGGACTCCTGATTTAGGATTAGAGCAAAGTGTGAGGAATCCTGAGTGGTGTGGGAAATGGGAACATATAGGTCAAATCTTGAAGGAATTTTCAGATCCTATAGTCTGGGACTTTCCCCCTGAACAAATTCAGAATCCAGCTGAGGTGGCAAAATACCTTAAAGAGAAATGCCATGATAACTCCAAGGAGGAAAAGATCATTGCAGTGAGCTGGTCCCTGGCATATGCTTATCGCACTCTGCTAGATACTGTAGGGCAGCAGACAGAGGAAAGGGGACAGGGAGATAAATCAGCCACTATCCCAGTCACTCAGGCTGCAGCCAACATCCCAGGCTCAAGGCCAGCAGCTAAACCAGACAGTAAGCCTCAACCAATGGCTGTTGCTACTAGCACGAGAAGTGGGAAATCCACAGACAAGACCAATCGACCAGTGGATGATGATGATGAGGATGCAGGAGAAGGACCCTCAGCGCCCCCTGACATAAAACCAGGAGTCAAAGCAACTGGTACAAGATCAGAGGCCAATATTGAATCCTTTTCCCTAAAGGACCTCCGTGGTCTAAGAAAGGATTACACTCGACGACCTGATGAGTCTATAATTAGTTGGTTGGTCCGTCTTTGGGATGCTGCAGGCGAGGCTACAATTCTGGACGGCACTGAAGCGAGGCATTTGGGATCCCTGTCACATGATCCTGTCATCGATCAAGGAATGATGAGAGGGACTAACCCTCACAGCCTCTGGGCACCAGTCCTGGACAGTGTAGCACAAAGATACCTGTGTGCAGACGATCTCTATATGCAGCAGACGCAGTGGAAGACTATAGAACAAGGAATCCAACGCCTGAGAGAAATGGCAGTGGCAGAGATTATCTTCTCAGATGACATAACAACTAGGAATCCAGACTTGGTACCATGTACAGTAAATTCACGAATACAAGCCGCACTGAGTATAAGCCGCATCTCTGGGTGTTGGCAAATATTTTGGTTTTTGTCCATAGATAAGCCGCACACGAATATAAGCCGCTCTGTCGTTCGCAGCGAGGACCCGCGTGCAATTAGTAACAGAACCGCGGGAGGGCGGGGTTTACTGGCTGAGCTAAGGCTGTGCAGGCTCGGCCCGCTAGGGGCCGCTGACGGGGCCAGGTGGCCCAGCCCGGTGCTGCCGCTCGGGGCCGGCCGCCGCTGCCCCTGGGCTCGGTCACCCCGGGTCGGCGCTGCCCCGCGGTGGCAGGCAGGGACAGAGCTTCCCCCGCTCCTACGGCAGCGGCGGCGGGCGGGGACGGAGCTTCCCCGCGCCCGTGGCGCCGGCGGCGGGCGCGGACAAAGCACCCTGCCTCCTCCCCGAACCGCGGCAATGGCGGCGCGCACTTCCCGCCCCCCCCCCGGGCCGCGGCAATGGCGGCGCGGGGCTCCCGCCGGCTCCCCGAGACGCGGCAATGGCGGCGCGCACTTCCCCCCCCCTCCCCGAGCCGCGGCAATGGCTGCGCGGGGCTCCCGTCGGCTCCCGGAGCCGCGGCAATGGCGGCGCCCCCCCCCGTCGGCTCCCCGAGCCGCAGCAATGGCGGCGCCCCCCCCCGTCGGCTCCCCAGGCCGCGGCAATGGCGGCGCGGCCCCCCCGTCGGCTCCCCGGGCCGCGGCAATGGCGGCACGGCCCCCCCGAGCCGCGGCAATGGCGGCGCCCCCCCCCCATCGGCTCCCCGAGTCGCGGCAATGGCGGCGCCCCCCCCCCCCTCCCCCGGGCTGCAGCAGAGGAGGGAAGAAGAGAGCTCTCCCCGCCTCTCTCCCCGCCCCCCGTGCTGCCTGCAGGGAGCCAGGGCAACACGGTAACACTGTAACAATTGCGAAATGCCGGCTTTTACTGGCCGGTGCTCGGCTCGGCACTCTGGCTGGCATGTCTGGGGTCGTAAATGTCAGAAAATTATTAATATATTAGCCGCACCCGACTATTAGCCGCACTTCCGGGTTTCCACCAAAATTTTTGTCAAATTGCTGCGGCTTGTATTCGTGAAATTACTGTACATCTGTGATGTGGCGAAAACTTGTGCGACTTGGGCCACATGAATACGCTTCTGCTTTGGCAATAATGAAGAGGGATGAGAGGGATGAGACCGTGCTCGATATGGCAAAGAAGCTCCGAGCATATGCAGATGCTGTACATGGTCCAACACAGGCCAGAATCGCAGCTGTGGAAACACGTCTGCAGAAATTAGAAGACAAGATAGAGGAGAATCATAAGAGACTCAGGGATGAGATTAAGGAGGACCTTCTCCAAATCTCGACTGCACCAATTAGAGGCCCTGGTATCCAACGCAGACGTTCCCCCGATGGGGAGAGAAGGTACACCCCACGGGCTGAGCTGTGGTTCTTCCTGCGTGATTGTGGAGAAAACATGAGGAGATGGGATGGAAAATCTACTGCTGCTCTGGCACAACGAGTCCATGAATTGAAGGAAGGCAAGACTCAAAGAGGAAATTCCACCAAAAGGAGAGCAGCTCCAGTTGCCCGTAGCCGAATTGCCAAGTATGATGATGATGACGACATGTCCGATCCCCTTGAAGGAACCTCCAAAACATGTGCCCAAGGAAAGAAGGATAAACAGGCTTAGAGGGGCCCTGCCTCTAGCCAGGGTGAGGTGAGGGAAAATCGTGTTTTCTGGACTGTGTGGATCCGTTGGCCTGGCACATCGGAACCACAAAGGTACAAAGCTTTGGTTGATACTGGTGCACAATGCACATTAGTCCCATCAAGATATGTGGGGGCAGAATCCGTCTCTATTGCTGGCGTGACAGGTGGATCCCAGGACTTTACTTTGGTGGAAGTTGAAGTGAGTCTGACTGGGAAGGAATGGAAAAAACACTCCATTGTGACTGGCCCAGAGGCCCCATGTATTTTAGGCATAGATTACCTCCGAAGGGGGTATTTTAAAGACCCAAAAGGATTCAGGTGGGCATTTGGGATAGCAGCTGTGATGACAGAGGGCATCAGCAATTGAACACCTTACCTGGACTGTCCAAGAATCCAACTACAGTAGGACTTCTGAAGGGAGAAGAGCAAAAGGTACCAATTGCCACTTCAACAGTGCATCGCCGACAATATAGAACAACTCGAGATGCTGTAGTTCCCATCCATAAGATGATCCGAGAGCTGGAGAGCCAAGGGGTGGTCAGCAAAACCCACTCACCCTTCAATAGCCCCATCTGGCCTGTGCGTAAATCTGAAGGGGAATGGAGATTAACAGTAGATTATAGAGCGTTGAATGAAGTGACTCCACCACTTAGTGCTGCTGTGCCGGACATGCTGGAACTGCAGTACGAGCTGGAATCCAAGGCAGCAAAGTGGTACGCCACTATTGATATTGCCAATGCATTTTTCTCCATTCCCCTGGCAGCAGAGTGCAGGCCTCAGTTTGCCTTTACATGGAGGGGTGTGCAGTACACCTGGAATCGTCTGCCCCAGGGGTGGAAGCACAGTCCTACCATCTGTCATGGACTGATCCAGGCTGCACTAGAGAAGGGTGAGGCTCCAGAACATCTACAATATATTGATGACATCATTGTGTGGGGGAATACAGCAGCAGAAGTGTTTGAGAAAGGAGAGAAAATAATCCGAATCCTCATGGAAGCCGGCTTTGCCATCAAGAAGAGTAAAGTTAAGGGACCTGCTCGGGAGATCCAGTTCCTGGGAGTGAAGTGGCAAGATGGGCGGCGTCAGATTCCTACTGATGTCATCCACAAAATCACAGCTATGTCCCCACCAACCAATAAGAAGGAGACACAAGCTTTCTTAGGTGCTATAGGTTTTTGGAGGATGCACATTCCTGAGTACAGTCAGATTGTGCGTCCTCTTTACATGGTTACCCGCAAGAAGAATGATTTCCATTGGGGCCCTGAGCAGCAACAAGCTTTTGCCCAGATAAAGCAAGAAATTGCTCATGCCATAGCCCTTGGCCCAGTCAGGACAGGACCAGATGTAAATAATGTGCTCTACTCTGCAGCTGGGAGCCATGGTTTGTCCTGGAGCCTGTGGCAGAAGGTGCCCGATGAGACTCGAGGCCGACCTCTGGGATTCTGGAGTTGGAGCTACCGGGGGTCGGAAGGTAACTACACTCCAACAGAGAAGGAAATCTTGACCGGCTATGAAGGAGTCCAAGCCGCCTCAGAGGTGATCGGCACAGAAACACAACTCCTCCTGGCACCCCGACTACCAGTGCTGGGGTGGATGTTCGGAGGAAAGGTTCCCTCCACCCACCATGCCACCAGTGCTACATGGAGCAAGTGGATTGCCCTTATCACACAGCGCGCCCGGATTGGAAAACTGAATCGCCCTGGGATTTTGGAAGTAATTACAAATTGGCCCGAAGGTGAAAGTTTTGGTGTCACAGATGAGGAACAAGAACCAGTGACACGGGCTGAAGAAGCTCCGCCATATAACCAACTGCCAGCAGTGGAAAGTCGTTACGCTTTATTCACCGACGGTTCCTGTCGCATCGTAGGGATGAATCGGAGGTGGAAAGCAGCCGTATGGAGCCCCACACGACGGGTCGCAGAGGCCACTGAAGGAGATGGTGGATCAAGTCAATTTGCTGAACTCAAAGCCATTCAGCTTGCCCTAGACATTGCAGAAAGAGAGAAGTGGCCGAAACTTTATCTGTACACTGATTCCTGGATGGTAGCCAATGCTTTGTGGGGATGGCTGGAGAGATGGAAAGAGACGAACTGGCAGCGTAGAGGAAAACCAATTTGGGCTGCTGAAGAATGGAAAGACATCGCTACCCGGTTAGAGAAACTACCTGTGAAGGTTCGCCATGTAGATGCCCACGTCCCCAGAAGTAGAGCTAATGAAGAGCAGCAAAACAATCAGAAGGTAGATCAGGCTGCAAAGATAGGGGTGTCAAAGATAGACCTCGATTGGGACCACAAGGGAGAATTGTTCTTGGCACGATGGGCCCATGATGCCTCAGGCCACCAGGGTAGAGATGCCACCTATAAGTGGGCACGAGACCGAGGGGTGGATCTAACCATGGACAGTATCACTCAGGTTATCCATGACTGTGAGACGTGCGCTGCCATCAAACAGGCCAAGCGGGTGAAGCCCCTCTGGTATGGTGGGCGTTGGTCCAAGTACAAGTATGGGGAGGCCTGGCAGATTGACTATATCACACTGCCTCAAACCCGCCAAGGCAAGCGCTACGTGCTGACCATGGTGGAAGCCACCACTGGATGGCTGGAGACCTACCCTGTGCCCCACGCCACTGCTCGGAACACCATCCTGGGCCTTGAGAAACAGGTCCTTTGGAGGCATGGTACCCCTGAGAGAATTGAGTCTGACAATGGGACTCATTTCAAGAACAGCCTCATAAACAGCTGGGCTAGGGAACATGGCATCGAGTGGGTGTACCACATCCCTTACCATGCACCAGCTGCAGGTAAAGTGGAGAGGTACAACGGATTGTTAAAAACTACTTTAAAAGCATTGGGTGGGGGCTCTTTTAAAAACTGGGAGCAACATTTAGCAAAGGCCACCTGGTTAGTTAACACTCGAGGCTCCACTAACCGAGCAGGTCCTGCCCAGTCTGAGTCCCTTCATATAATAGAGGGAGATAAAGTCCCAGTGGCCCATGTCAGAGGTTTGTTAGGAAAGACAGTATGGATAAATTCTGCCTCGAGTACAGACAAACCCATTCGTGGGATTGTTTTTGCTCAAGGACCAGGTTGTACGTGGTGGGTAATGCAGAGAGATGGAACAACACGGTGTGTACCTCAAGGAGATCTGGTTGTGGGGTGACACAAAATACTAGATCACACAGGCATGAGATGGAAGTATTTAATTGATGAAGTTTTACATGGTGTTTAGTAGTGGACTCACGATATGGAGATAAGGGGTGGAATGTCCTGGGGTGACGTTATGGTGGCCTGTATCCCCAATCGTGTGTCCTGTTTAAGTAAAAGTTTGTTTAGTCTACTTATCAGTTGGCTCCCCTCCCCCATGTCTGTGCTTGGGAGGCTAGCTCTGCTGGCTCGGCTCTGCTGCTTGCCGCTTTGCTGCTTTGCTGCCGCCGCATGCCAGCCACTTCCGCTTGCTTTGCTTGCTTCTGCTAGCTTTAGTTTGTTTTTGCTTATTAGTTAGGCAGTCCCATCTCTTTCTGTGGACTGTTCTTTGTTCTTTTCCTTTTTTCTTTTCTGTACACTCTTTAAACCTGTTTGGACCGGACTTGGATCACCGAGGGACACCGGGAACCCTGCAAAGCTGAGACCTGCAGCAGTCATCCTGCCCGGAAACTAACGCTACCTACAGGAGAGACTTTCCTGAGCTTGTCACCCTCCTACACCGGTGAAAAAGTTTTTGTTTGTCATCAGGGGTTGTTAATTTACCTCTCTCGTGTTGGGAGTGTTTTGTTTAATTAATAAACAGGTTTTTTCCACTTTTATTCCTCTGAGGAAGTTCTTTCCCGAACCCAGTGGTGGGGGAGGAGTCTTGGGGGGTTGGTTTGTTTGTTTTTTTTTAAATTTGCCCTAAACCAGGACACATGTGGAAGTGCGGTTTATACTCAGTGCGGCTTATAATTGCGAAATTACTGTACTTGTCCCCTCACAACAATGGCATAAACATTTGTATGCCAGACATACCAAGGACTCCTTAATAAGAATTGCAGTGAGTTGTGATTTGCCAGATGGTTATTTGTGGTTTTGCAGAAATGGAATAGCCCATAAACAATTTCCTGGAAATTGGACAGGACAATGTACCATAGGGAATCTTGTTCCACACATACAGATGACAAATCTCACTAGTTCAATTGCAGGGATTGTTAGGGGAATTTGGAGAAAAGTTTGGAAAAATCCATTAAGTCAAAGTGTACCATTCAACCCTCTAATTAGATATAACACAGGTTTTCATAGCTTTTTCAGGGCCTTATTATTTCCTCCAGGAATAGCACAGTTAGAAATGGCAATAGTGAACATCTCAGCAGAAATGGCAATAATTGCAAATACAACAGATGCCATTGGACTTGCAAACAGAAGTCAATTCCCTAAAAGAAGTAGCACTACAAAATTGAATGGTATTGGATATGATTACAGCACAAATGGGAGGAGTTTTTACACTAGTGAATACTAGTTGTTGGATCCCAGAAATCTGGAGATTTTGAGCTTTCTCTGCTTCCAGGCACAGACCCCCTGGAAAACACTGCTTTGGACCTGAGGCCTTGAAGACAATTTCTGAATATGAATGATGAGCTAGACATCACAAGTGTGTAGTAGATTAGAAGTGTGTATTTTCACAGGGTGATGGGTTTTAAATTTGAGGTTTCTATAGTATAGTGATAGGTATGGGACAAGATGGAGGATTTTGAATGGTGTCTCTTTCTTTCTTCTTAACCTTCTTCTTCCTTATTCTCCATGGGTTTCAGGTAGTAGTCTCTGGTTGGTCAGTCAGTTTCACTCTAAGGGTCATGGGAATCTAGGTATTGGGGCAAAAGTATAATATAGGTGTTAATTCTCTATTGGTCTGTTTGGCTTTAAAAAACCTTGAAGTAGTTGCAGTAGTGGCCATTTTTCCTTACTTCTAGCAAGGAGCTAGAAGTACTGTCGTACTTTCTGTATTTTCTGATAAGAAATAATAAACAACCAAGCCCAAACATGAGAAAACTGTCTCAGTCGTGTTTCTGTTAATCCTGGCTCTGAAAGAAGATAGACGAGACTGATGACAAACCACTAATAAGTGGTGCAAAGCCCCAGCATCGCACCCACAGTTGTATGTTTGTAGATCAATTAGGGCATCACTTCATTCGGTGAAAAGAAAGCAATAATATTAAAGTTGGACTTCCTAGCAAGAGAGACTCAGGTTATGGGATTAACTGATGGTTCCTTTTTGTGTAAATATACAGTAATTTCACGAATACAAGCCGCACCAATTTGACTAAGATTTTGCTCCTAAACCGGAAATGCGGCTAATAATCAGGAGCGGCTAATACAACCTCAGAAGTGCCTGCCAGAGTGCTGAGCCGAGCAGCTGCAAAGTCGGCATTTTGCGATTGTTACAAATCGCTACTCTGTTGCACTGCGGGTGGAGCCTGGCTCCCTGCAGGCAGCACGGGGGGCGGGGAGAGAGGAGGGAGAGGTCTTTCCTTCCCTCCTCTGCCACAGCCCGGGGGAGAGACGGGGGGAGGGGGGGGGGCACCGCCCCTACCGCGGCCCGGGGAGGGGGGGGGGAAGCCCGCGCCGCCATTGCTGCGGCCCGGGGAGTGGGGGAGAAGCCCGCGCCGCCCCTGCCGCGGCCCGGGGAGGGGGGGGAAGCGCGCGCTGCCATTGCTGCGGCTCGGGGAGCCGACAGGAGCCCCGCGCAAGCCATTGCTGTGGCCCGGGGAGCCGACAGGTGCCCCGCGCAAGCCATTGTTGTGGCCCGGGGAGCCGACGGGAGCCCCGCGCAGCCATTGCCGTGGCTCGGGGAGCCGACGGGGTGCTTTGTCCCCGCCCGCCGCCGCCGCCGCAGGAGCGGGGAAACTCCGTCCCTGCCCGCCGCCGGCGCCACGGGCGCGGGAAAGCTCCGTCCCCGCCCGCCGCCGCTGCCGTAGGAGCAGGGGAAGCTCCGTCCCTGCCTGCCACCACAGGGCAGCGCCGACCCGGGGTGACCGAGCCCAGTGGCAGCGGCGGCCGGCCCCGAGCTGCAGCACCGTGCTGGCCCACCTGGCCCCGTCAGCGGCCCCTAGCGGGCCGAGCCTGCACAGCCTTAGCTCAGCCAGTAAACCCCGCCCTCCCGCGGTTCTGTTACTAATTGCACGCGGGTCCTCGCTGCGAACGACAAAGCGGCTTATATTCGGGTGCGGCTTATCTATGGACAAAAACCGAAATATTTGCCAAGACCCAGAGATGCGGCTTATAATCAGTGCGGCTTGTATTCGTGAATTTACTGTACTTATAAAGAAGATATAAAGCTAGTCTGTAGTTGTTTTTTCCTTTTTTGTTGTTTATGGACATGGGAACCTCATGAGGTTCAACAAATCCACATACAAGGTCCTGCAACTGGGTCGGGGTAACCCCAGTATCAATATAGGCTATGGGAATGGACAGAGTGAGAGCAGCTCTGCAGAGAGGGACTTGGGGGTGCTGGTGGATGAAAGGTTGGACATGAGACAGCAATACATGACTGCATCTAGTAGCAGGATGCTCTGTGTAAGTGGAGGCAAAACAGCTTGAATTGCACCCGATTTGCAAAATGTGAAAAACAAAGTTCATGCTTTAGAATTTTAAAAAGCTTAACAAATAAAAAGGGATAAATCCAGTGCTGGGGTGTTGTATTGTACTAAGTTATGATTCATATTGCACTGTTATGTTTTAGATTGCACTGAGAAAATGGCTTGCCATGTATCCCCCCGAGGCTTGTGAAGATGGTTCAGCCCTCCCTTAGCCTCCTCCCCGCCGGTGTGATCTCATTGGCTGCGATTCGGTCTTCCCCTCCCCTCTCCCTGGGTTTAAAATCCCCTGCCATCTTTCTCTTTCTCCCCTAAGAAATGGTTTGTGAATAAACGTGGACGTTATACCGAGGAAGAAGGAGCCGCCTTTTGTCTTTTTCTTTTGTCCTTGCGGAATTCCCATCCATCTCTGGCCAAGAGCTAGGCGGAGGGGACCAGAGAGAGGAGGGAATTGCCAGAGCTGGCGGTCCATCATGAGGCCTCCCACGAGGTTGAGACCCCACATAACAGCTGGATTATAAGCCTTTTGGACCGTACAGCTACCCTGGTGGCAGGGAGCTGCTTTTTGAGCAGTGACTGCTAACAGGGACTGAGCGGTAGCTTGCCTGAGCCCAAGGCAGGTCGGTTCTGGACAAGGACTTTCTTCGCAGTACTTTTGGACAGCCGAGGTCCCCAGGAAAGGGGTGAGTAACCCTTGTGACAGGCAGGAACCCTGAAAAAGATCTCGGCTACAGGGGATTGCACGCGAGCTGCTGTAGTGGCAGCGCAGGGGATACCAGCTGGAGTTGGAGCAGGCAGGCTGCAGCGTGCCATATGCAGAGGTGCCACAGAGCAGGGCGGCTGCGCGTGGTCGCAGGCAGGTGGATTGGCAGGCGGGTGGCGTGGGGTAGTGCGGGCCATGGCCCAGGTGGCCCTGACCGGCGGAGTGCCACATGTAGGTGCAAGTAGCGGCTCGCGCAACATGCCAAGCAGCAGAGGTGCCAAAACTGTGATTTCGTGCACCTGCACTTTAAAAGCAGTGCCTGATGGCAATTCATGCTGCGGTAACGCTATCTCAGCAGCACAGCGCAGCGACGGCGCACCACGTGGCGCCGACGCTAACTTCCAGCTGCAGTTTTAAAAGCAGTGCGGCCGGTGCGCGGTCCCTCCTTCCAACCCAGGGTTGGGGGGAAAGGAGAAAACAACTTCCTGTGTTGGCACTTTTACTGCAAAGAAAGGTAGATTATGTAATAAATTTTGAAGTGAATCGGCAGTAGTTAATTAAAGATAATTAATTATAATTAGAGTAAGCATTAACAAGTGAGCAAGCAGATCTGGGTGTTACTGAGAAAAACCATTACAATTCCGTTTTCTCTAGTAAATCACGTGCGCCTCCTGTGTTCTAGCTCTTTTATCTGCATTTCGTTTCTTGGATACGTTATCTCCTCCAGCTTCTTTGTTCGCATTCGTGGTCTTGTTGCTAGGTAGTATTCCTCCAGATGGTTGGGGGAGGCTGGATTCTTTGGTCTTGTTGTCCAGGTAACCCTGCAATAACTTTACCATATTTGGTTAGGGATAATTACTTTACATTCTTTTCTACTCCCTGTTTGATAAGCCTGGGGCCTAACTTTTACTGTAAGGCGACTAACAAACTGAAATTCTAAAGCTATATGGTTTAAGCTGCTTAAAGCTTTTACTTTATTAGCAAACAAACTAAGCTTTGTTAGTAAACTAAGCTTTGTTAGTAAACAAAGTTTTGTTAGTAAACAAAGTTTTGTTAGTAAAAAAACCTAAGTTTTTAAGGCTGCCTAAAACTTATACTATGTTTGATGAACAAACTATGTTTTTACCCTTACTACAATTAGTTTGTGTAATTGGCTTTTAACATCACTATGGGCTGTCGCCTCTCTGCACAACAAAGGAGCTTATATTCCCAAATTCGGGAAATATTAGGTGGTGGAAATGTTAAAAATTCTAAGAAACATTTAAAGCAATTTGTATGCTGGCTATCTATTCAGTTCCCTCAGTTAAACCTGCAAAATCTAAATTCTAGATCTTCTTGGGCCAAAATTGGAGACTTTTTAACATCTAAAATGGACAACAGAGACGAAACACTATCTCAGTTTCTCCCGATATTCCTGCTAATTTGCAAAGAATTGATTAAGAGGGAACTGAACAGACAGCCGCAGGAAACCCCTCTGACTTCCCCTACACCTTCTTCCTCACCTCGCTCTGCCGCTGAACTGGAGAGGACATGTGGGACATCCCAAGAAACACAGGGTACCTGGCACAGTCGCAGTTTCCCTGGCCCCACATGCCCCCCCTTGGCTCTGGCAGCTATGCACAAGCTGATGGAGAATCTTCCCTGTACCTCAATATCCCAGCTGTTTCACCCCAAATTCAGCATTCTGGTAGCTTTAAAGATCACCCTCCCCCCCATCCACTAAGTGCTGACTGCATGGCTGTGCCCCAAAATGGTGGTGGCCACATGGATGAGCCCCAGGGGACCGCTGACTGTGTGGCGGGGGTCCAAATGGTGCTGACCACGTGGAGGGAATCCAAGATCGTGGCAGCCACATGTTGGGTTCTCCATCCTACCTTTCTTCCTCCCACAATACCTTTTACCCACTCGCCCCCACCCCCAACCCTTTCCCATCCCACAACCCCTTCCTTCCCTTGGAGGCCCCTCCCCCTCCCTCCTCCATGTTGCCGCCCTGCATGATGTCATCCTGCAACCCCGCCCCCATGTGTTTCCATCCTGGTTCCCACGGTTGCCCCTCCCACCCGGGCAGATCCACCCCCTCTCCGGTTTCTGTTTCCCACCCCCTGCCTCTAGCCCTCACGGGGGTGGGGGCAGATGGGGGGGTGGCCTGCCTTTCAGTCAATTCAAGGGCAGGGGGACAAGTGCCTTCCCTCCAGGTTGTTGTGGGACTGAGGGGGGATGCCTCAGAGAATTTCTTGAAGGTTGTTGACAGTCTTCGGGTGCAAATAGAAAGGCAAGTCGAAGATCCAGTGGCACAGGCAGTGTTAATTAAGGAAGTGGCTCAGCGGAATGCCAACAAAGCCTGCCACAGGGTAATCCTAGGATTGCCCATGGACCCTCTGCCTACACTAGCACAGAAGATAGAAACCTGTGCCAAGAAAGCAGAGCTTTCTGTGCACCAGAGAGGAAACTGGGACTGGCACACTCAAAGACTGCAGCAGCTGTAACATTAGGAGCGAAGAGGCAGCTGATGTCACCAGAGCAGCTTCAACAGGTCAACTGCTTCCAGTGCAAGAAACCAGGACACTTTGCCAGAGACTGTCCTCAGAGCCAGCAGCAGAAGAAGAAAAACCAGAAAGAAGGAGCAACCAACAAACAAAAAACTGAAACCAGACCACGCACCTGCTTCTAACATAAATGCGTGGCATGATATAAACACAGCGAGCTCCGCAGTGGGGGAAGCCTGTCTCTTAACAAAAAAGGGGGAGGAAAGGAAGCAGGGTGCGGGATAGCAGGAAAATAAAAATGATAAATGTTTGCTTAATAAAGTTTGGCAGCCTCACAAGCATTTCAGGCTCGTGACTACCAAAGCCTTTCATTTCAGGTCTACTGGTTGGACAATCATTGGAGTGGACCTGCCGAACAACTCACAAGATGTGACGATAAACCACATGGAATTGGACAGTGAGTATTTTGTTATTGGGGACACCGCACGCACACCCCTAGAGATTGAGGTGGCTCCCATGACCATCAAGGGAGGCATAACTCACGTCATTCTCCTGGCGTGCTGCCCTCAGCTACCCTTCTATTTGGCCAAGGGGCAAATCCTCGCCCAGGCCATTCCCATTCCAGCGGAGGTCCCAGTAGATGAAAAAGCACCTGCCGTCTACTGGGCAAAAGTGGCTGGCGAGGACAAACCCTCTATGGCATGCAACCTAACCCGTCAATCAGACCATCTCCACGTGGAAGGGTTGTTTCACACAGGGGAAGATGTGACAATCATACCAGAGAGGATGTGGCCTTCACACTGGGAGTTGCAACCTGTGGCTGGCAAAATCCAAGGTGTAGGAAAGATCAAACTGGCAAAGATCTCAAAAACCATCATGCAAATTCATGGACTGAATGGAAAATTGGCCAGTGTCCATCGGTTTGTCACTGACTGCAAGTGCCCCTTATGGGGGAGAGACACCATGTCCCAGTGTGGGGTCAAATTAGTTATCCCTAAGACTCCCCAGGATTTTTATAGGCAACCACTGTAGAGCACCCTACCCACAAGTTAACATGGCTGGATGACACCCCAATTTGAGTAGGAAAGTGGCCATTAAGTAAGGAAAAGCTTAAGGCGCTCGAGGAGCTCGTGGAGGAGCAATTGGCCAAGAGCCACATAAAAGAGACAACAAACCCTTGGAACTCCCCAGTCTTTGTAGTAAAGAAGCCAGGGAAGGATAAGTGGTGGCTCCTCCATGACCTCTGGGAAATAAACAAGGTAATTGAGGACATGGGGTCACTCCAACCTGGGATGCCTTCCCCAACGATGCTCCCCCGAAATTGGCAATTGGCTGTCCTGGACATGTCCTAGTTTAGGGCAAATTTAGGGAAAACCTCCTGGAGGAGCCCCCAGAAAAAAAAAAAAAAAAACAACCTCCAAGACTCCTCCCCCACCACCGGATTCGGGAAGAACTTCCTCAGAGGAAAAAATGGAAAAAACCTGTTTATTAATTAAACAAAACACTCCCCAACACAAGAGAAGAAAATTAACAATCCCAGATGACAAAAAAAACCTCTTTCACCGGTGTGAGAGAGTGACAAACTCAGAAAATCTCTCCTGCAAGTGGTATCAGTCTTCGGCGCTGAGAGTGACTGCTGCAGATCTCAAATTGCAAGGTCCCGGTGTTCCTCGGTGTTCCAGGTCCGGTCCAAACAGGTTCAGAAGGTATACAGAAAGGAAAGGGGGAAAGAACAAAAAACAGTCCAGGGAGAGAGATTGGACTGCCTAACTAATAAGCAAAAGCAAAACTAAAGTTAGCAAGCGAAGCAAAGCTAAGCAAAAGCAAACCAAGCCAGCAAGCAGCCTGAGCCAGCCTGAGCCAGCAGAGCTAGCCTCTCAAGCATAGACGATGGGGGAGGGGAGTCAACTGATAAGTAGACAAAACAAACTTTCGCTTTGTCCTGGTTTAAAGGGACAGTATTGCCAGCAAAAGGAAATTCAGGAACTCTCAGGCAAAAAAGTATGGTTTTGGAATAACAGTTCTTTTCTGATATATTTACTAGACACACAAAAACAGCATCAGTTATATGAAAGAGAAAAAAACAGTGACAGAACAGAATGAAAGTCAGTCTCAGTCCCCTTTTCCAGTCACAAATGCCCCTCCTCGTCTGCACAGTCGTGATGGAGCAGGGCAGACAGCCTCTCGGTCGCGGCTGCTGCAGAAGCAGGGGGAGTGAGGCGGCACCGGCCGTCCCAGGTGGGAGAAGGGTGAGGAAAACACTCTGCTCACCGTGGACGTCCCAGTTCTCAGCGTTGTTCTCAGAAGCAGAAAGTTTTAGCAGTCCGAGTCCAAGGAGCCTGATCCCACCACGGAGAAATCAACCTCTCTCCTCGAGTTCGACCGGCGAGCTGCCAGTGTCCCCCGACCCTCCGAAGGACAAAAGCAGCACTCCACTTTCGGCAATCAAGAAAATCAGGGCCCGCCCAGCCATCCTTTTGTCTTGAGCACTTAAACGGCTAAAAGGGGAGCCACCCCGGCTAGCTTAACATAATAACGGGAAAAATTTCTAAACCTTCCCCAGCCCACAACACGCTTAAACAGAACAGACGATTGGGGATACAAGCACCATAACATCACCTCAGGACATTCCACCCCTTATCTCCATATCGTGAGTCCACTACTAAACACCATGTAAAAACTTAATCAATTAAATACTTCCATCTCACTTGCTCAAACCTTCGACACGTACACATTTCCGTCTATCTCATGTCTGTGTGATCTAATTTACAGACAATGGTGGTAACATTCAGCAAACAATCATATTGTCTCACCCCACAATCAGATCTCCCTGAGGTAGACATTGTGTTGTTCCATCTCTCTGCATTGCCCACCATGTACAACCTGGTCCTTGAGCAAAGACAATCCCACAAATGGGTTTGTCTGTTCTCGAGGCAGAATTAATCCAGACTGTCTTCCCTAACAAACCTCTGACATGGGCCACTGGGACTTTATGTCCATCTATTATATTAAGGGACTCAGACTGGGCAGGACCTGCTCGGTTGGTGGAGCCTCGGGTGTTAACTAACCAGGTGGCCTTTGCTAAATGCTACTTCCAGTTTTTGAAAGAACCCCCACCCAATGCTTTCAAGTTGGTTTTTAACAATCCATTGTACCTCTCCACTTTACCTGCAGCTGGTGCATGGTAAGGAATGTGGTACACCCACTCAATGCCATGTTCCCTAGCCCAGGTGTTGATAAGACTGTTCTTGAAATGAGTCCCATTGTCAGACTCAATCCTCTCAGGGGTACCATGCCTCCAAAGGACCTGTTTCTCAAGGCCCAGGATGTTATTAAGGGCTGTAGCATGAGACACAGGGTAGGTTTCCAACCATCCCGTGGTGGCTTCCACCATGGTCAGCATGTAGCGCTTGCCTTGGCGGGTTTGAGGCAGTGTGATATAGTCAATTTGCCAGGCCTCCCCATACTTGTACTTGGACCAACGCCCACCATACCAGAGGGGCTTCACCTACTTGGCCTGTTTGATGGCAGCGCACGTCTCACAGTCATGGATAACCTGAGAAATACTGTCCATGGTTAGATCCACCCCTCAGTCTCGTGCCCACTTATAGGTGGCATCTCTACCCTGGTGGCCTGAGGCATCATGGGCCCATCGTACTAGGAACAATTCTCCCTTGTGGTCCCAATCGAGGTCTATCTTTGACACCCCTATCTTTGAGGCCTGATCTACCTTCTGATTGTTTTGCTACTCTTCATTAGCTCTACTTTTAGGGACATGGGCATCTACATGGCGAACCTTCACAGGTAGTTTCTCTAACCAGGTAGCGATGTCTTTCCATTCTTCAGCAGCCCAAATTGGTTTTCCTCTATGCTGCCAGTTCGCCTCTTTCCATCTCTCCAGCCATCCCCACAAAGCATTGGCTACCATCCAGGAATCAGTGTACAGATAAGGCTTTGGCCACTTCTCTCTTTCTGCAATGTCTAGGGCAAGCTGAATGGCTTTGAGTTCAGCAAATTGGCTTGATCCACCCTCTCCTTCAGTGGCCCCTGTGACCCGTCGTGTGGGGCTCCATACAGCTGCTTTCCACCTCTGATTCATCCCTACGATGCGACAGGAACCGTCGGTGAATAAAGCGTAAGGGGTTTCCTCTGCCGGCAGTTGGTTGTATGGCAAAGCTTCTTCAGCCCGTGTCACTGGTTCTTGTTCCTCATCTGTGACACCAAAACTTTCACCTTCTGGCCAATTTGTAATTACTTCCAAAATCCCAGGGCGATTCAGTTTTCCAATCCGAGTGCGCTGTGTGATCAGGGCAATCCACTTGCTCCATGTAGCACTGGTGGCATGGTGGGTGGAGGGAACCTTTCCTCCGAACATCCACCCCAGAACTGGTAGTCGGGGTGCCAGGAGGAATTGTGCTTCCGTTCCAATCACCTCTGAGGCAGCTTGGACTCCTTCATAGGTGGCCAAGATTTCCTTCTCTGTTGGGGTGTAGTTACCTTCAGACCACCTGTAGCTCCAACTCCAGAATCCCCGAGGTTGGCCTCGAGTCTCATCAGGCGCCTTCTGCCACAGGGTCCAGGACAAACCATGGCTCCCAGCTGCAGAGTAGAGCACATTCTTCACATCTGGTCCCGTCCTGACTGGGCCAAGGGCTACGGCATGAGCAATTTCTTGCTTTATCTGGGCAAAAGCTTGTTGCTGCTCAGGGCCCCAATGGAAATCATTCTTCTTGCAGGTGACCAGGTAAAGAGGGCTCACAATCTGACTGTACTCAGGAATGTGCATCCTCCAAAAACCTATGACGCCTAAGAAAGCTTGTGTCTCCTTCTTGTTGGTTGGTGGGGACATAGGTGTGATTTTGTGGATGACATCAGTAGGAATCTGACGCCGCCCATCTTGCCACTTCACTCCCAGGAACTGGATCTCTCGAGCAGGTCCCTTAACTTTACTCTTCTGGATGGCAAAGCTGGCTTCTAGGAGGATTCGGATGATTTTATCTTCTTTCTCAAACACTTCTGCTGCTGTATTCCCCCACACAGTGATGTCATCAATATATTGTAGATGTTCTGGAGCCTCACCCTTTTCTAGTGCAGCCTGGATCAGTCCATGACAGATGGTAGGACTATGCGTCCACCCCTGGGGCAGTCGGTTCCAGGTGTACTGCACACCCCTCCATGTAAAGGCAAACTGAGGCCTGCATTCTGCTGCCAGAGGAATGGAGAAAAATGCATTGGCGATATCAGCAGTGGCGTACCACTTTGCTGCCTTGGATTCCAGCTCGTACTGCAGTTCCAGCATGTCCGGCACAGCAGCACTAAGTGGTGGAGTCACTTCATTCAACGCACGATAATCTACTGTCAATCTCCATTCCCATTCAGATTTACGCACAGGCCAAATGGGGCTGTTGAAGGGTGAGTGGGTTTTGCTGACCACCCTTTGGTTCTCCAGCTCTCGGATCATCTTATGGATGGGAACTACAGCATCTCGAGTTGTTCTATATTGTCGGCGATGCACTGTTGAAGTGGCAATTGGTACCTTTTGCTCTTCTCCCTTCAGAAGTCCTACTGTAGTTGGATTCTTGGACAGTCCAGGTAAGGTGTTCAATTGCTGGATGCCCTCTGTCACCACAGCTGCTATCCCAAATGCCCACCTGAATCCTTTTGGGTCTTTAAAATACCCCCTTCGGAGGTAATCTATGCCTAAAATGCATGGGGCCTCTGGGCCAGTCACAATGGAGTGTTTTTCCACTCCTTTCCAGTCAGACTCACTTCAGCTTCCACCAAGATAAAGTCCTGTGATCCACCTGTCACGCCAGCAATAGAGACAGATTCTGCCCCCACATATCTTGATGGGACTAATGTACATTGTGCACCAGTATCAACCAAAGCTTTATACTTTTGTGATTCCGATGTGCCAGGCCAACGAATCTACACAGTCCAGAAAACATGATTTTCCCTCGCCACACCCTGGCTAGAGGCAGGGCCCCTCTAAGCCTGTTTATCCTTCTTCCCTTGGGCACATGTCTTGGAGGTTCCTTCAAGGGGATTGGACATGTCATCATCATCATCATCATCATCATACTTGGCAATTCGGCTACGGGCAACTGGAGCTGCTCTCCTTTTGGTGGAACTTCCTCTTTGAGTCTTGCCTTCCTTCAATTCATGCACCCGTTGTGCCAGAGCAGCAGTAGATTTTCCATCCCATCTCCTCATGTTTTCTCCACAATCACGCAGGAAGAACCACAGCTCAGCTCGTGGGTTGTACCTTCTCTCCCCATCGGGGGAACGTCTGCGTTGGATACCAGGGCCTCTAATTGGTACAGCCGAGATTTGGAGAAGGTCCTCCTTAATCTCATCCCTGAGTCTCTTATGATTCTCCTCTATCTTGTCTTCTAATTTCTGCAGATGTGTTTCCACAGCTGCGATTCTGACCTGTGTTGGACCATGTACAGCATCTGCATATGCTCGGAGCTTCTTTGCCATATCGAGCATGGTCTCATCCCTCTCATCCCGCTTCATTATTGCCAAAGCAGAAGCGTATTCATGTGGCCCAAGTTGCACAAGTTTTCGCCACATCACAGATGTACATGGTACCAAGTCTGGATTCCTAGTTGTTATGTCATCTGAGAAGATAATCTCTGCCACTGCCATTTCTCTCAGGCATTGGATCCCTTGTTCTATAGTCTTCCACTGTGTCTGCTGCATATAGAGATCGTCTGCACACAGGTATCTTTGTGCTACACTGTCCAGGACCCGTGCCTCACTTCAGTGCCGTCCAGAATTGTAACTTCGCCTGCAGCATCCCAAAGACGGACCAACCAACTAATTATAGACTCATCAGGTCGTCGAGTGTAATCCTTTCTTAGACCACGGAGGTCCTTTAGGGAAAAGGACTCAATATTGGCCTCTGATCTTGTACCAGTTGCTTTGACTCCTGGTTTTATGTCAGGAGGCACTGAGGGTCCTTCTCCTGCATCATCCTCATCATCATCATCATCCACTGGTCGATTGGTCTTGTCTGTGGACTTTCCACTTCTCGTGCTAGTAGCAACAGCCATTGGTTGAGGCTTACTGTCTGGTTTAGCTGCTGGTCTCAAGCCTGGGGTGTTGGCTGCAGCCTGAGTGACTGGGATAGTGGCTGATTTATCTCCCTGTCCCCTTTCCTCTGTCTGCTGCCCTACAGTATCTAGCAGGGTGCGATAAGCATATGCCAGGGACCAGCTCACTGCAATGATCTTTTCCTCCTTGGAGTTATCATGGCACTTCTCTTTAAGGTATTTTGCCACCTCAGCTGGATTCTGAATTTGTTCAGGGGGAAAGTCCCAGACTATAGGGTCAGAAAATTCCCTCAAGATTTGGCCCATATCCTCCCATTTCCCACACCACTCAGGATTCCTCACACTTGGCTCTACTCCTAAGTCAGGAGTCTCATCAGCCCCTCTAGAAATCTCAGCTCTTATAGAAGCTGCAGACTGTATAAAGAAAGGTTACTAGATTAAACAGCAGAGAGATGGTCTCTTTAGCATTCAGGGGAAACTGAACATACTCTAATAGGGATGTAACAAATTCAGGGGAGAGGAAGGAAAACAAAGGCTGAAAAGCCTCATCCCCTGCTTCTCCTCTAACAAATTGGGCACATAACCATAACCATGAACCATACATTCCTGGAACAGACTCCAGCATCTTTACAAACCTCCTACAAGCCATTACAACTAAGCCCAGCCCGATGGATATTCTGGTCATTGCCCCTCTGCTACAGAAACTGTGTATTAGGGAAAACACCGGAGCTATTTCTGGATGAGAAAATATACCTAGGGACCACAGAGGTATTAAGACCTCAAAAAACCCTGAAGAGCAAAAATGCATGTAGGCCTCCACCCCAAGGGATATTATTAATTCAAACAACATTATTAGAACAAAGTTTTTTCCACTTTCTCTTGCCCTACAATTGGGCGCCAAATATTTGTCCTAGTTTAGGGCAATTTTAGGGAAAACCTCCTGGAGGAGCCCCCAGAAAAAAAACCAAACCCTCCAAGACTCCTCCCCGACCACCGGGTTCGGGAAGAATTTCCTCAGAGGAAAAAATGGAAAAAAACTGTTTATTAATTAAACAAAACACTCCCCAACACAAGAGAAGAAAATTAACAACCCCAGATGACAAAAAAACCCTCTTTCACTGGTGTGAGAGGGTGACAAACTCAGAAAATCTCTCCTGCAAGTGGTATCAGTCTTCGGCACTGAGAGTGACTGCTGCAGATCTCAAATTGCAGGGTCCCGGTGTTCCTCGGTGTTCCAGGTCCGGTCCAAACAGGTTCAGAAGGTATACAGAAAGGAAAGGGGGAAAGAACAAAAACAACAGTCCAGGAAAAGAGATTGGACTGCCTAACTAATAAGCAAAAGCAAAACTAAAGCTAGCAAGCAAAGCAAAGCTAAGCAAAAGCAAGCCAAGCCAGCAAGCAGCCAGCGCCAGCCTGAGCCAGTAGAGCTAGCCTCCCAAGCACAGACGATGGGGGAGGGGAGCCAACTGAGAAGTAGACAAATCAGACTTTCGCTTAAACAGAACACACGATTGGGGATACAAGCACCATAACATCACCTCAGGACAGACATAAAGGACTGCTTCTTACAAATTCCTCTATACCCAGAAGATGCCCCACGGTTTGCCTTCTCGGTTCCTACTATAAATCGAGAAGCCCGAATGAAGGGCTACCACTGGAAAGTACTACCCCAGGGCATGAAGTTCAGTCTTTCCATCTGCCAGTGGTATGTGTCCTCATTGCTGTCCCTGGTGCATGCCCAAAAAAGGGAGGTGGTCATCCTTCACTATATGGATGACATGCTTGTGTGCGCCCCCGATGACTATACGCCAACACACACTTGACCTAATGGTTAAAGTTTTAACCTCTGCTGGATTCCAACTGCAGAAACACAAAGTCCAAAGGATGCCACCTTGGAAATATCTGGGCTTGGAGAACACTGTGCAGACCGTTGTTCTGCAGAAATTGGAAACTGATAGTGATCCCAAAACCCTAGCAGATCTCCATTCCTTGTGTGGGTCTTTGAACTGGGTCAGGCCCTGGTTAGGCCTCACCAATGAGGACCTAGACCCCCTCCTCAATTTATTGAAGGGGGAGAGAGAGCTGGTTTCTCCCAGGGAACTGACCCCAGAGGCAAAGGTTGCAATTGAAAAAGCACAGAAGGCTTTGGCCGAGAGGCAGGCTCATCGTTATCAGCCTGAGCTGCCTTTCAAATTCAGTGTCCTGGGAAAGCTGCCACACTTGTATGGTCTGATATTCCAATGGATCAAAGGGCAGAAAGATTCGCTCTTAATCATAGAGTGGGCCTTCTCCCATCAACGGTCCAAGACTATCACCAAGCCACAGGAGCTGATGTCTCAGCTGATCTGAAAAGCCAGGATAAGACTGCGTGAGCTGCCTAATTGTGTGTATTCACCTCCCGGTCAAACTTTCTGAGGAGGGAAGGAACTCTCCCAAGAGGTTGACCAAAAAGATGTCTGAGCACTTGCTCCAGAGCAATGCCAGCCTCCAGTTAACTCTGGACAGCTACAGAGGACAAATATCAGTCCACTCCCCATCACACAAATTGTTTAATGAGGAATTCCACCTCATTCCTCGTGAGAAGAGGAACTGTAGGCTGCTCAAGGCTCTCACAGTGTTCATGGATGCATCTGGGGCATCCCACAAGTTGGTGATGACTTGGAGAAACCCCCAGACTCAGCATTGGGAAGCTGATGTTGAGTTTGTGGAGGGTTCGCCCCAGGTAGCCGAACTGGCTGCAGTCGTGGGACCCTTTGAGAAGTTCTCAGAGCCAATTAATTTGGTAACCGACTCAGCCTACGTGGTGGGGGTAGTGTCCAGGGTGGAGCAGTCAGTTCTCAAAGACATGGAGAACAAGCATCTCTTCAGGTTGCTATAAAAACTAAATATATTATAGTTTCACATTGAGAACTTCCGTTCTATGTGATGCACGTAAAATCACATACCAATTTGCCAGGCAAAATTGCAGAAGGGAATCGTAAAGCAGACTCCCTTGCTGCCTGAGCTGAAAAAGCACGCCTCCCAGACATCTTCCAACAGGTGAAGCTGAGCCACCAGCAATACCATCAGAATGTGCCAGGTCTGATCTGTCAGTTCCAACTAACATGGAGTCAGGCTCAAGCCATTGTGGCTGCCTGTCCCAGTTACCAGCTCCAGGTCATGCCATTGCTGGGTGTTGAGGTTAACCCCCAAGGCCTTGGGAGCTTTGAAGTGTGGCAGACAGACGTCACGCACATTCCCAGTTTTGGTTACCTCAAATATGTACACGGAAGCATTGAGACATATTCAGGTGTCGTCTATGCCTCTATTCACGAAGCAGAAAAGGATGTGCACACCAAACAACATCTAGTTCAAGCCTTTTCAGTTCTGGGGATCCCTAGGGAAACCAAGACTGATAATGGCCCAGCGTATACATCTGGGGAATTCCTAGAGTTTGTCCAGCAGTGGGGAGTGGAACATAAAACTGGCATGCCCCACTTCCCCACATGTCAAGGTGTGATTGAGCATGCCCATCAGATGCTCAAGCAGGTCTTGGTTAGACAGAGCAGTTCTACAGCGTGGATGTCACCACAACAAAAGCTCTGCAAAACCATGTTTACAATTAACTTTCTAAATATTGTTCATTTTAGAATATGAGTCCTCTGGTGGTACGTCACTTTAACTGCAGTAATCACTTTAAATTGTCCGAGTGTCCACCCGTCTTAATTAAGGACCCAGAAACTTGTGAGACCCCAAAAGTAGGTAAAACCTTTCATCCCCAAAAATCCAGCTCCGGCGGAAGGGGATAAGAATCAAGTAGCCGTTGCTTCAAAGAGAGGATGCTGCTGGAAAGAGGAGAGAAAAACTTCCTAAGATCTTGCTACCTTCTGGCAGACTCACTGAACTTTTAATATGCTTTAAATATGTTTGTTTTTCTTTTTAGAAAAAAAACCTACCTCCCACTCAACCTCACGATGAGCGCCTCCAAAATTGTCATCCTGTTTGCACTGAGCAGCCTGACAGCTGCATGGATCATCCCTCAGCCATGCCAAAACATCTGGGTGACGCTGGCACAGATGCTCCAACAAGAAAACATATGCCTGTCCACTGCAGCACCAAGAGGGCCTATGTCCACCTGCCTGGTAGAGATTCCATTGCAGGTTGGAGAATATCCATCCAGCTTTAACACACATATGCCTAACGAACTTCCCGAGTCACACAGCATCTGACCACACCAGAATCGTCGTCGGCGGGCTGTAATGATTAAGAACCCCATAGAAGAGTGGCTACCAAGTTTGCCCAAAGCAGCTCAGGAACCCCAAGAATTAGAGCTGTTGGGTTCCTCCCCAGCACCACACTGCATTCACTTTACCTTCAGCCCATTATCTAGCACCAAAGCCTTTCACAACATACTGCAGTATCAGGAGGAGTTCACCGCCAAAAGGTGGTGTAATATTCTGAGCCATATTGCAGCAGACAACCCATACCATTCAAGTCCTAAAAGCCTCCCTAAGGGTCTGTTCTTAATTTGCGGAGACCGGGTATGGGCAGGGATCTCTTCTCGGCTGTTAGGAGGTCCATGTACCTTCGGGCAGTTGTCCATGTTGGCACTCAACCACACCTTAATTGGTTCGTAAAAACAATTTGGCCAAGAAAATTCAAAAGAGAAGTACTAACAATTTGGACCCAAACTGTGATTCTGAAATTTTTCATTGGACCATGTCAAAAAGAGTTGCTGTGTCCCTGTTCCTTCCATGGGTTGCAGCAGCCAAAACTCTAGGTGAATTGGGCCACCTAGAGTGCTGGGTAGTCAAACAGGCAAACTCAACATCCATCGCCATCAGCTCCCTCCTAGAAGACGAGGAATTTACCAAGCAGGCCACACTCCAAAATCATGCTGCCATAGACTTCCTCCTGTTGCTACATGGACATGAGTGTCAGGAATTTGAAGGACTTTGTTGCATGAAGCTAATTTCGAAAGTTCCCAACATCCATGCAGCCCTCCAAGACATGAAAAGCTTAATCAGACAAGTGTAGCAAGAATCCGAGGATTGGTTCAGTGAACTTTTCAAAGGGTGGGGACTCACAGGGTGGTGGACTTGCATAGTTAAAACAATTTTGTCGTTTTTTGTTGCTCTTTTTCTTATAGTGTTGGCGTTTGGAATTCTATGTTGCTTAATTTTCAAAGCAATTAACGACCTAATTTCTACTACCTCAGAAGTCAACCACATGGAGTTGGCAAACCAAAAGCAGTCTAATTTGCCGGAAAATCATAAGTGGTGGGCAAGTCCATATTCTGAATCAGAATAAGCCTTTCTTTCAACTTTATTAAACTAAAAAGTGGGAGATGTTGTATTGTACTAAGTTATGGTTCATATTGCACTGTTATGTTTTTATATTGCACTGAGAAAATGGTTTGCCCTGCATCTCCACGAGGCTTGTGAAGATGGTTCAGCCCTTTCTTAGCCCCTCCCTGCTGGCGTGATCTCATTGGCTGCGATTCGGTCTACCCCCGCCATCTTCTCTCTGTCTCTCTTTTTCTTGAAAATGGTTTATGAATAAACGTGGATGTTATACCGAGGAAGAGGGAGCCTCCTTTTGTCTTTTTCTTTTGCCCATGCAGAATTCCCATCCATCTCTGGCCAAGAGCTAGCCGGAGGGGACCGGAGAGAGGAGGGAGTTGCCACACTGGAGTGCTTTTGGCAGTCAGTCAAGGAACACACCATCAAGTTTAAAACAATGTTCTCTAGATACTCTTACATTGCTGGGGTAAATGCATATTCAATGAGTTTATACATTATTCAAACATGCTTTTGAGCTGTTGATGTTGCAGGAATTCTTTTGTTTGTTTTTATACTCTGACTTATCTGCAGGACATCCTGTAGATTAGGTCAATATATTTTATTCCTTCTTGTGGTTTCATCCAGTTGCTTCACATTCTCTGATAACATGGGGTTAACAAATTCTCTGATTCTTTTCCGGTTTGTGTCACTGTTATCACTTGGAGAGGTCAGTCACCAGATGTAGGTACCAAGATAATTTTTTCACATTATAGAAGCATTTTAACATTTTGTGTTTTGCTAAGGCCTACGATATAATACATTCATCCCACCACTATTTCTATAAGCTATCTATAAGCATACTTAACTGATAGATTATGTTATACTAACAGCTAAAAGGAGTTATAAATTGTACCATATCTAAATACTTTTGATCAATAGCAACATGAAAAAGTTAATACATAAATGCAAAAACCAATATTATATTGTCATTTTTAACACAAAAGTTATCAGTGTTGGATGGAAAAGGGAGGTCATGCTGCTTTTGGTGTTGAAGAATGCTGAGACCATCCTGACTCATCAGTCCCAAAGTTAAATATACTGAAAATATGAAGAACAATATTTCCTGACAATCTGGCACCAGTGAGGATGTGGCAAAGTTCCAGACAAGAGAACAAACAAGTGATAGTACTGATAACTGATCTAAAGCTGCTGAGCTGACACAGCTGGCCTAGAAACATATGACTGAAAATCAATCACCTTATGCTGTAAAAACCCACTTCTACTTTTTAATGGCACAGACTTCTGACACACACCTTCCAGGTCTGTCTATGGAAATTCCTCCCTTGAGTTAGGTTACTCCTTGAGACTGAGCAAAGAGATTTGTCCACAGTCGTTGCTGTGGGTGAATAACATCAAACCCTACTTAATAATTATTAAACTAGCTTTGAAACCATTCATTTAACACATAGTTCACTATACTTGTAGTTATAGCTATCTATACTGTGAGCAAATAATTATGATTAAAGTCTTTTAGTCGACTCATTATCATCATCCTCAGTTTAAAAAAGCAATTTGTTTTATCTATATAAATATATTTGGTTTCTTTGATGACACAAAAATTGTGTATTCCATATCTTCTCTAAGCCAAACTCCCCAAGATTATTACTGTCTCTTAAAGACCCAGCAACCCTGGAAGCAGAACGTGTGTTTTACCTTGGGTTGATGGGGGTTGTGGGGCGTGGTGGCTACATCCAAGTCCAATCCAAGATGGATCATGGTCACAAGTTTTTACACTTTCATAAGTTTTGGTTCATCTACATATTGGGGTCAATTGTCCAACCACAGGTCCAGATTATGAAGTATCTGTCCCCTAGCTTGCCCCCTTTCCCTCGTCATTTTTAATGCTTTTTGGGTAACAGTTGTCCTTGATTCTCTAGCTAGGAAGGAATTGTTATGTCTAACTACCCTGTGAAGAGAACTTAGTAACATCTAACATGAAGTTTCAGAGTTACACAACAAGCAACAGAGAATCTGAAAAATATAAAAGCTAAAACCCAAGCTGTGATTAGCTTATCTCAACCCTCCTGGAGAGATGCCCCTTAGGTGGCACTGGTCTTTCCCCCTTTGGTACCACCCTTACTTTCCACCATAAAAACCCCAGCCTCTGCCCAGTTAGCAGTGAGCCGTTGTCCCTGGCCCCTTTCACAAAGCTGCTGGATAATAAAGGAAACTCTGTGGAATTTGCCATACGACTCTTCTCTCTCTCTGTCCCTGAGTCAGCCTGGGATAACCTCACAAGCAGAGCTGACATCACTGAGCTGAAATCACTGAGACCTGATCGCTTGCAGTCAATGGCTGTCTGCTTGCTGAGGTTTACCTGGTGGCCAGGAGAACCGCCAGCGCCCTAGAAGGTTGTCCCTTGTGGGACCCTCTCTCTGGGAAGGTTGTGGCATTCCAGGTCAGAACAACAGACCCCCCCCCGGTCACCAACATGAACCCATGTCATGGATGTTTTCTGACAAATTTTGCTAAGTTGTGTTTTGAGAATCTCATTCATATGTTCAACTTTACCACTTACTTGGGGTGTATAAGGTATATGCAGATTCCAAGTAATTCCCCAAATCCAGATAACCTCTTTAATTACTGTTACAACAAAAAGTGTGGTCCTCTATCTGATGACATTCCCAAGGCAACCCTGATGCACAGAAAAGCACTCTATAACTCACAGAAATAAGTTATAAGAGTAGGTATGTATTTATTCAGCACTGAGGTGCATGGGGGAAACACTCCTCCAAAAACATGCAAACTTTGGTGACCTTCGCCTCGCCTTTTATTCTCTACAAACTAGGAATATACAATTCGCCTAATACATATTCATTGCCTATCCCCGCTTCATATGGAAATTAGTTTCACGCCTCTTTTCGACTGCGCATTATTCCTTTTTGGGTCGCTCTGGTGGTCTTCAGGGGTCTTCAGATGAAGTAAGTAGTCTTCCTCTCAGTTTGAACTTTTCACCTTGCATTCTTGCGCATGCTCTCTTTTTAGTCCTTTGGTCATTTTCCGGACTTTGGTATCAGTTTTCCCCACCCCAGGGACCCCCTCATCCTGTGGGTCTTTGTTCTTCTATTTTAATCCACCAACTTCATCCTGCAGCTTGGCTTCTCTTCCTGTTTTGCAAGCACCATAAACTATAGCTGACAATATAGTTTTGTCAGTCCCCTTTTCAATCAAAATCTTTCTTAATATTTGATTCTTAATTCTCAGTTTCTCTATTTCAACCCCAAACCTCGAAATTATATGATTGAGCACAACTTTCACCACCTCCTTGGCCGTATTAGTGTGACAGGGTAAGCCTCTGGCCATCCACTGAAGGTGTCAATTAATACCAGTACGTACTGGTATCCCTCTTTGCGTGGTAACTCTGAAAAATCTATTTGCCAGTAATCTCCAGGAAGATCCCCTGCCTTTATCAGTCCTAACAAAGCTATTTTCCTCATATCAGGGTTGTTTTACAGCAGATTTCACATTTGCTCACTACTGATTGTACAATGTCAGTAATTCCTTTTCCTATTACTACCTTTTTAGATATTTCAGAAGATTTTCAACCCCGAAATGTGTGTTTTCATGTTCTCTCTTGAAGTAGCTGTCAAAGGATATGGGGTGGGACTACAATGTGATTTGTTGGTGTAACAGCCCATCCATTTTCTGTGATCTCAGCTTTAAGGAACTTAATTAGAGTATGGTCTGCCTGATCATATTTTGGGTGAACCCTGACAAATCAATCTCTTTTTGTGGAATTTCTGTGAGAAAACCTTTGCCTGCAATAGCCCTTACTGCTTTTTCAGCTAAGTGATTTCCCAGTTCTGGAGTGTATTTCCCTTTTTGGTGGCCCCTACAATGCATGATAGTTACTTCTGTGGGTTTTCTAATGCTCTCCAAGAAGGCAAGTATTTGTTCAGCATGTTTGATTTGGTTACCTTGAGTGTTCAACAGTCCTCTCTCCTTCCAGATGACCCATGGGCATGGACAACACTAAATGCACATTTAGAGTCAGTCCATATATTTACCTTCTTTCCTTCAGTCAGGTCCGGGACCCTCGTCAGTGCAATCAGTTAAACTTTCTGTGATGACACATCTGTTGGCAGGGCCTTTGCCTCGATCACCTTGTCCTGCATGGTCACTGCATAACCTGTCATCCTCTTGCCATTTCTCATTAAACTGCTCCCATCTGTAAAAAAGCTTGCAATCTGGATTTTCCACAGGCATGTCTTTCAGGTCTGGTCAGTTGGAACAGACCTCTTCAATTGTCTGCAGTCATGCTCAGGCACTTCATTAATTAATTCATTAACAACAGAAGTTGTTTGCAAGGTAACATCATCCTATTCTAATAACAGTGATTGGTATTTAAGCTTCCAGTTGCTGGACAGTCAATGTCCCCTTTTTTATTAGAGTACAGCTGCTATGGCATGGGGTACATACACTACAATGTGTTGCCCAAGGGTGAGTTTTCAGGCCTCTTGAATCAAGATGATGGTTGCTGCCACAGCTTTTAAACATCCAGTCCAGCCTTGGGCAACATTGTCTATCTGTTTGGAAAAGTAGACCACAGCCCACTGTTGATTCCCGAGGCACTGTGCTAACACCCCCAAAGCCACATTCAGTCTCTCATGTGTAAAGAGTTCAAGAGGTTTAGTTAAGTCTAGCAATCCCAGTGCTGGAGCTGACATTAGAGAGCGTTTCAGCTGTTTCAATGCAGGCCTTGTGCTCTCAGTCCATATAATGATCCCCTTTTCGTCTGCTTTTAGTGCTCCATACAGGGTTTTTACCAGCAATCCATAATTTGCTATGCACAAACTACACCAACCTACCATTCCCAGGAAAGCTTGCATCTCTCTCATGGTGTGGGGCTCTGGGAGCCGACAGATGGCTTCTTTCCATTCTTTGTTGAATTGTGGGTGTCCACAAAAGATTTCAAGCCCCAAATAAACTACTGCTTCCTTGGCAATCTTTGCCTTTTCTTTAGAAACTCTGCACCCACTCAGTCCCAAGAAGTTTAATAAACTTACGGTGAGTTGTATTCAGTCATCTCTGGTTTTAGCTGCAACCAAGATGTCGTCAACATATTGAAGTATAACTCCTCCTGGCTCTTGTTTCCTCCAATCTTCTAACTCCTTTGCTAGCTGGTTTCCAAATATTGATGGGCTAGTCTTGAAACCCTGGCATAGGACTTTCAAAGTAAGCTGACTTTTTCTCCATGCTTTGGGATTTTCTCACTCAAAAACCAAAAGCTCTTGGATGTTTTTATGCACAGGATTGCAGAAAAAGGGATCCTTCAAGTCTATGACACTGAACCACCTAAATTCCTCTGTCAGTGTGGTCAAAACCATGTAGGGGTTTGCTACAACTTGGTATATGTCCTCTGTGTCCTGGGGTGATGTTATTGTATCCCCTATACTCTGCTCTGTGCCCAGATGTGAGTCCTGTAGCTTTAAGATCAAAGGAGGGAGGGAAGTGGTGTAATTCTTTCCGTGTGCAGTTTGTGTTCAGCTCACTTCCTCCCCTGGGTTTTCTTTGGGCTGTGTTGTCTAGCATGGGAGGAGAGAGAGCTTTTCTTTGTTTTTTTTTTAAAGTTAGTTTCTCGTTTGTTTGCTTAGGCAAAGAAGTTCTTCCTGGGACTGTGGCTTCTTCCTCTGGAACTGTTCAGCTTTGCTCTGGTCTGGAATACCATTGCCAGGGTCCCCCCTTCCAGAACCGCAGCTCAGAGGGCTCACACCACACCCCAGCTCAGATAGGGACTGAACCACACCTACAGAAAGACTCTAAATTTACCATCTCTTCAGAGAAGTGAGAGGTTTTATTATTTAACATTATTCATTTTCTTTTTATGTAACTGCATGCACCCAGGTTGTTAAATAAACAGGGTTTTTCACTTTCTCCAAGGGACATTCTTTTTGAACCTGTGGGAACCGGTGGGGGAGGGGCTGCCAGAATCTGCCTTCTTTAAGAGGAGACAGCCCTTTTGGGACATTTCCTCCTAAATTTGTCTCAAACCAAGACAAATATCTTGGTGCTCAATGTGGGATTCGAGAAAGTTAAAAAAAAACCTGTACTAATTGCATTTTGGTTTTAATTGCTCTGTATTGGTATAGAGCGGCCAGTAGTCACCATGTTGCTTGAGTTAATATTCTCTTTCTGAATTGAGGTACTAATGTCTTTTTGGTCCCTAGGCCTGTTTGCCCATCCACTGATAGTGCCTATATTGTCCCTGGTTCAAACCTTTTATAGAAGAGGAGCATGGATTGGGATTAGATGTTTCAGAAGATTTTCAATGCTGAAATGTGTGCTTTCATGTTCTCTTTGAGCTGGCTCCTGGAGGATCAGGGGCAGGAATATAACCTAATTTACTTGTGTAACAGCCTATCTGTTTTCTGTGATCTCAGCCTTACAAAACTTAATTAGTTTGTGGTCTGCCTGATCATACTTTGAGGTGAACCCCGACAAATCAATGTATTTTTGTGGAATTACTGTGAGAATATATTTTTCTGCAATTCCTCTTGCTGCTTTATCAGCAAAGTGGTTTCTCAATTCTGGAGTGGATTTCCCTTTTTGGTGACGCCTACAATGCATGATAGTTACTTCTATAGGTTTTCTGATGCTCTCCCAGAGGGAAAGTATTTGTTCAGAATGTTTGATTTCATTACCTTGAGCATTTAACAGTCCTCTCTCCTTCCAGATGGCTCCATGGGCATGGACAACACTAAATACGTATTTAGAGTCAGTTCATATATATACCTTCTTTCCTCCGCTTAGGTCCAGGGCCCTTGTCAGTTCAATCAGTTCAGCTTTCTGCGATGACATATCTGCTGGAAGGGCCTTTGCCTCAATCACCTTCTCTTTGGTTGTTACAGCATAACCTGTCATTCACTTACTATTTTTTACAAAGCTGCTCCCGTCTGTAAATAGCTTCTGTTGTGGTTTGACACCAGCCCAATGCCCAGCACCCATGAGAGTTTCTCACTCACCCTCCCCTGCCACAGCTAGGCAGAGGAGGGAAAGAAAAATTAATGAACACTTCATGAATGTGATAAGGATTGGGAGAAATATTTCAAAGGCAAAGCAGGTTCAACTTATGTTGCAAAGTGAATTTTATTACTAACAGAATCAGAGGAGGATAATGAGAATAAAATAAGCCCTTAAAACACCTTTCCCCCCTCCCCCCTCCTTCACACCAAGAGCGCAGGGAGACAGGGTGTGGGGATTTTGGTCAGTTCATCACCGAGATTTTCTTCTGCTGCTCTGAGGGAGGAGTCCTTCCACTGTGAGACCATGGGGTCCCTCCCATGGAAGACAGTTCTCTGTGAACTTCTCTGGCGTGGGTTCACTCTCACAAGCAGCAGCCATACCACAACATGACTCCCTCCCACGGGCACACAGTCCTCCCAAAAGTGCTGTGATATGAGTCTTTCTTTCCACAGGGTGCCGTCCTCCAAGGACAGGTTGCCCCAGCCTGGAAGCAGGGGGCCCCTCTCTCCACCAGGTATCCCAGCAGGGGGCCCCTCTCTTCACCAGGTCTCCCACTGGATCACAGCCTCCCCCAGGCATCCACCCACTCTGGCATGGGCACCTCCCCCATGGGCTGGAGGTGGATCTTTGCATCCCACTTGGATCCCCATGGGCTGCAGGGGGACAACCTGCTTCACCATGGTCTTCACCATGGCCTGTATGGTGAGCCAGTATGGCTCTTGGTTTGAGTGCAATACTCACCGGTTCTGCTCATTTGGATCTTCCCAGAATATCACTGGTCTACACTATTGGGATGATAGCATTTTCAACTTCAATGGGGATTCCACCACATTTTTCTTGTCTAAAAAGTGCAGAAACTTTGATAAATTTAGACTCAGGAATTATTATTTGAATAACCCTTCCCTTTTTAAATTTAAATTTTTGAAATTTAATTTCCACTTCCAATTTCTCCAGTAAATCCCCCCCCTCCCAGCAATGTTTTGGAAAAGTTAGGCATATAAAGGAATTGGTGAGTTACCCAGTGCTTCCCCAGTTTGAATTTTAAAGGTTAGAAGAAAGGCCATGTTTCACTTACCCCAGTAGCACCCATTGCATTTAAATTATCTTGACTAAGTTTCCCTTTTAAAGTATTTAATATAGTATACTCTGCTCTGGTATCTACCACAAATTCAATGTCTTTTTTCCCCAGATAAGCTGTCACTGTTGAGGCGGGCGTGACATACAAATAGACACACTAGATTTCAGAATGCTAATATCCCTTTTATTACAACAGCTAGCTGTCTTTTATACACTCTACAAAGTTTAAACTTTGTTCATTGGTTACAATAGATCAACATAACATTGATCGGTGCAAAACCCATCACCACTATGGCATTACAAGCTGGCTTGTACTGGTCCATATATGGATACGGCACTATGGTGGAAAACAACCCACCGGGGAAAAATCTAGAAAAGACAGGGGGTAGTCAGATGGATTTCTTCCTGGCTGCAGAAGCCAAAATTGGTCAAGAGGAGGCTGGACAGTCAAACTTTAAACCAATCGGAGTGCTTGCAAAGAAACATTTAGGAGGTAATAAAAGGAGTTGTTTAAAACAATAAAGGACTTTTTGTTGCAAGAATCACAGAGTGCCTGTGTCTCTCTCGGGGGCTTGGGCACAGAAAGCAACAATTGGTGACCAGCCAATGTGATTCAGAAAAGCCAGTCCTGCAAAGAGCAGGGAGAAACTAGCCTTAGAGCTAGGGAAACTGCCCAAAAAAAAAAAAAAAAAAAAAAAAAAGAGGCAGGGAGAATAGCCTTGACCTAGAGAAAAAAATGCCCAAAGAGAGGCAGAAAAAACATCTGGCCTGGGAGCCAGGGTACATCCAAGAGACAGGAGAGAGGGAAAAAATGGCAAAAAGCCAGGTCGTCCTGGAGATGAAACAAGCTGGCAGGAAGCCAGAAGAGTCCAGAGAGACTAAAGGAAAAGACTGGCCTGAGCCAGGAAAATACCAGAAAATTTTGGCCAGCGCCAGGGAAAACAGCTGAAATATGGGAGGAGCATATTCCAGAGAATCTACTCCAATAATCCAGGTATGGAAGTTATTTCTAGAAGAATGGGAAATTGATTATTCGGAGGAATCACTTTATGATTTAATATTATGGACAAAAGGAGAGGATTTGACAGCAGAGATAGCATTAGATATGGACTATTGGATGAAAAAAGGGCAAGACATAAAACAAGAAGTTTTAAAAAATAATTCTAAGGCAGTAAAAGCATTAAAACCATGGAGAAAAATTATAAATTTGATAAAACAGATAAAATGGGGAGTACAGAGTGAAAAGAAAGACATGGAGAAAAGTAACCAATCTCCTAATAGCGGCCGAACTGAGAAAAAATACCTTCTCAGTGGGAAGCAATTCCAAAAAATTATAGAACAATAGACACAATCCCGGTAACTGTAGAACAGCCTGCCGTGCTACGGGCGAATCCAAAAACCAGTAAAACTATAGCAGCTGGAAAAATAGAGGGAGTGAAGCACCCCTCAGCATCCCCAAGAGAAAAACAGGGAAAAAAGGGGAGCAAAGAAAAACCCCAAGATGGCGCCGACCTCGTGGCAGCCGGTGGGGAAGAGGAAACCAAGCCTGCCTCGAGAGGAGTGGCTCTGCCCCCAGGCCAGCCCTGGTGGGGAGTGGCGTTGCCCCCGGGCCAGCCCTGGTGGGTGGTTCTTGCGACGCCAGCCCAGCCTCTGGAGGGCGTGTGGTCAGCCGAAAAAGAAGGCGTGGTTCCGCCCCGAGTCACTATGGAAACCCCTGCCCACAGCTGCCCGGAGAAAGAAGTTCCTCATGACGTTTCACTCACACCGGAACCAGGAAGTGAAAACTCTGAAGCTCAGAAAACCACTAACTCCAATTTTGCTGCAATTGTTTCTTTGTATCAAAAGCCAAAAGTGGATCAATCCCAAGAGATCACAGCACAGGAAAACATTCAAGACATCAAGGAAAAGAACACAAACCACCTTAATGTTACTAAAGAGCCGGAAACAGCTACAGCTCTATCCAATTCCACTACGATCTCCAAAACTAAGATTGCAACTACACTTTCAAATTCACCTACATCTCCAACTGAAAACTCTTGAGTTTTTAAGGGAAGAGGGAGAAAAGCTGCCTAGTTTAATTAACACTCAGTGTCCATGGGGACAGGGAAATTTCTCCCCAGGAAATAAACACACACTAACCTTTCATTAAGCTATGGAGGGGAGAAACACATAGATATAAAAAGGGAATGTTTGCAACCAAGTAGCCTTTCCAAACAGCCTCAATTACACAAGAAGACACCATCTCAAATAGGGAGTGGGACTCAAATACCTACACAAATTAGAATTTGGGAAAAACCCCTAAAAAATACCCACCAAGCAAAAAGCAGCAGGAAAAGAATTATCAAAATAAAGCTTCATAGAAACAATAACAAGCAAATGAACCTAAAAAGATACCACCAGACATATAGAAAAGATAGAAAACAACAGAGAATAAACTATCTTCTCAATATATGGAGCAAAATGTTACTTGCCTCATGTCATAAGACAGTGAAAATAAAAATTGGAAAACTTGAAGATAGCAACCCAAGCAATGTTGTCAACGTTTACTTTGAGCAAAGCTCAACAGTTACTTTGCCCATCTTGAATTTAACTTTGTCAAAGCTTGTATGTTTTGCAAACTCTACTAAGTTAATAGTTATCTGGTTAACTTGTTCTTTTACAGTTGCTGAAGGGGTGTCTTATCAATGCTGCAAATATAGTTTATTATTTTTTAAGTGTATGTTGAAGTTTACACTACAATGCTTGTTAATGTTATTTGTATACATTGCACTAGCATCATATTAGTCATCCAGAAAAACTTTAAGATATTGCTTCCTTTAACATTATAAGTTTAATGAATCAAATTTATGTGGATTAGTTTGGTGGGAGGTATTTCATTGTCAAATTAAAATTGCACGGTTTTCTAAATACTTACCTCTTAGCACTTTTCAAAATTTAATAAAGATCTGGTTTTCAAAATATAATAGAAAAAAATATTTTACCTAGTCTAAAACTTCAACCCTGGCCAGGTTAGGATTTTAGCTAAGCAAAATAAATGTTTACCATCAAAACCTTCTCAGTCTATTTCAATTGGGGCCAGATTGGAATTTGACTGACAAAGGGAGAAAATTATAAAATCCAGATATTTCTGAGTTAAAATTGAAACCAAGTAATTTTGACTAGTTGATTTAGCCTTGCAAAAGCTAAAACCTTTTCCTTTGGGATAAACATGAAGAATCTCATCCGGAGAAGATTCTCCTAATTATAATTTAAAGGAAAATTCTTCAACAATATTAAACACTAAATTGGATTGTAAAATATCAACAACTATAATTCTCACCAAATTAAGGGACAGTAATTTTACGACTATAAGGCTCACCCTTTTGACTAAAATTTTGATTGAAACCCAGAAGTGCGCCTTATAATCTGGTGTGCCTTATATATAGAGTAAGTTGAGAAATTTGCCAACCTGGAAGTGCGGGCCACGAGCCAAGCCGTGAGCCAAGCCACGAGCCGAGCTGCGAGCCACGAGAGCCGTGCGCCGCGAGAGCCGCACCAACTGGTGCCGAGTACGGGCGCGAATGCCAGGGCCCGCGGCACGGGGAGGGCGCCTGGGGCTGCGTTTAAAGGCTACGCCAATCCGTGAAAAAAGTTTGCAAATTGAGTACCTGCCAGTAAACCCTGCAATCACGTGATTCTGTTACGAATTCATTACTTTATTGCGTGGGGATCCTCACTGCAAAAAAAAAGGTGCACCTTATATATGGACAAAGTTCGGAAATTCGCCGACACCCGGAAGTGTGCCTTATAATCCAGTGTGCCTGTAATTTAAAAGTGCAGTTTTTCTTGTTCTAATTTCTAAAAACAAAGAAAGGGGGAGAAACGAGAATTGGAAAAATTTGTATTCTTAAATGAAACAGTTTTAAGTTAAATGTTCTTTTGTTTTTTAAATGGTAATGATTTTGAGCTAAATGGTTCATGTTTAATGTTGAATTGTAATGTTATAATTACTAAGCAATCGAGCCTGTAATATGAATAACAGAAATTAGAACTTATCTCAAAATTGCTGATAACTGACACTTTAAACTTTCAGTGACTTAGCACATGTCAGTGATCAAAAAGAGGATATATCTTTCACAGTTGCTTGGAAGATAACAACAAGAAGAGACACTGGAACTTAGATAGTACCCCTGGCTTCTCAAAGCAAGAAAAACTGGGATGTACAAAATCCACAAAGAGCACAAGAGCAGATTCCAGTGCACCTATCACAAAACTGAATTTATCTCCTACTTCAGAGTTAAAGGACATTGAAATAACAGAGTTGTTTGTTTACAAAATATTTTCCTGTATACAAATTATTTTCCGAAGTTGAATTTTTGTACAGTTCTATAGCTAAATGTTTTAAGTTATAATTCTACTGTTAAAAAGACCAAATCGCTCCTGAACATAAGCACTGCAGCCTCAGGTATATGGAATTCATCGTCAATAAGAAAGCCAAATTTAGTAACATAGAAGACCCATTAAAATTGAATTTATGCTGTTATCGCGACGGAGAGCTGTGGGGGAGGTGCCGTGATATCCTCCAGTAAAGCGTCATAAAAGGACGTCCGTGAGTCACAGGCACATCCTCGCTCGCGGGTGGAGTGACTAGCTCTTTGTCCTAGTTTGGAGGACAGGTGTCTGCTAAGAAAGGCAGGAATCTCTCTTTGAAAATGGAGAATGTAAACTCTCTCCCTCCTAATTATTATAATTTTGAAATCAAGCAACTGTCAGGCAAAGATATGGGAATTAGGAATAACAGTTCTTTACTAGGGAAATTAAAATAGAAATACAATACTACAAAGAAACAGATCCAAAGTCCTGACAAAGTCAGAGTACAACCTGACACCCCGTCAGGCAGGGTGTTGGTAGCAGTTCGATTAAATGATGGCTGTAGTCCTTTTGTAGTGACAGATGTGATTCAGTTGGAGCAGTGCTCCTGTAGAAGGTGCAGTTTCCTTCCGGAGGTCCAGCGGTGATGTGGAGAAATTCAGCTTCCCTCTGGAGTCCAGTGGAGGAGGGGGCTGCCTTAGTGTCCCAAAACCTCTGTTTTATCTTGGTAAGAAATGTTGGGCCCTTCCCCCTGGCTGGAGCAACTTCCAATGGGATGAAGTAATTTTATCAGTCACACAGTGGGACTCAATGGGCCATTAGCAGAAGATACCTCCCTGGAGGAAGGATGGGTTGTGAAAAGATAAAGAACAATGCCCCGCCTGGTTTCAATGGATGGCCCATTAGCAGAACATCTCCCATGGAGATAAGCATCACCGCTCCCACCTTCAACAGATGGTGATAGAATAGATATCTTTTATCACATCCTGTATTGTAACCCCAGACATTATCCACCCCTTATTCTATTACCATCTGCATAATGACACCTTACACACCGTTCTCACTTAAGATTAGGTTTTCCTGTGGTACACAATGGGTTTCCCCATTTTTTGTATTACCCACCAAGTGTAACCAGGTCTTTGAGCAAAAACAATCCCACGGACGGGTTTGTCCTTGCCCGTGGTGGGACTAATCCAAACAGTCTTTCCTAAAATACCTTTCATGCCTTTATCTCCATGGACTGTGTGCAAGGGTTCAGACTGGGCAGGACCAGCTCGATTTATGGACCCTCAGGTGTTGACCATCCAGGTGGCTTTTGCTAAGTTCGTTTCCCAATTCTTGAAGGTTCCCCCACCAAGTGCTTTCAGTGTGGTCTTAAGCAGCCCGTTGCACCGTTCAACTTTCCCGGCAGCTGGTGGGTGGTAAGGGATATGATATATCTATTCAATGCCATGTTCTTTGGCCCAGGTGTTGATAAGGCCGTTTTTGAAATGAGTCCCATTGTCTGACTCAATTCTCTCAGGGGTACCATGCTTCTAAAGGACTTGTTTCTCAAGGCCCAGGATGGTGTTTCGGGCAGTGGCGTGGGGCACAGGGTAGGTCTCCAACCATCCGGTGGTGGCTTCCACCATGGTCAGTACGCAGCGCTTGCCTTGGTGGGTTTGAGGCAGTGTGATATAGTCAACCTGCCAGGCCTCCCCATACTTAGACTAACACCCACCACACCAGAGAGGCTTGGCCCGCTTGGCTTGCTTGATGGCAGCGCATGTATCACAGTCATGGATGACTTGAGAGATACTTTCCATGGTTAGAGCCACCCTTCGGCCTCGTGCCCACTTATACGTGGCGTCTGCCCTGATGACCTGAGGCATCATGGGGCCATCGAGCCAGGAACAATTCTCCCTTGTGTTGCCAATCAAAGTCTTTTTTTGACACCTCTATCTTTGAGGCCTGATCAACCTACTCGTTGTGTCGGCTCTCCTCATTAGCCCGACCCTTGGGGACATGGGCATCCACATGATGAACTTTCACAGGTAGGTTCTCTACCCGGGTGGCAATGTCTTTCCACTCAGCAGCCCAGATTGGTTTTCCCCTACATTGCCAGTATGCCTTTTTTCACCTTTCCAGCTAACCCCACAGAGCATTGGCTGCCATCCATGAGTCAGCATAAAGGTAGAGCTTTGTCCACTTCTCTCTTTCAGCAATGTCCAGGGCCAGCTGAACAGCTTTGAGTTCAGCAAGTTGACTTGATCCACCTTCTCCTTCGGTAGATTGTGCAACCTGTCGTGTGGGGCTCTATACGGCTGCTTTCCACTTCCAGTTCATCCCCACGATGCGGCAGGAGCCGTCGGTGAAAAGAGCGTAGAGTGTTTCATCTGCTGGCAGTTGGTTATATGGTGGGGCTTCTTCAGCCCGGGTCACTTGTTCCTGCTCCTCTTCGTCAGTGAGAACAAAATTTTCACCTTCTGGCCAGTTCATAATTATCTCCAAAATTCCAGGGCGATTCGGGTTTCCAATGCGGACGCGTTGCGTGATGAGGGGAATCCACTTGCTCCATGTGGCATCGGTGGCGTGGTGGGTAGAGGGAACCTTTCCTTTGAACATCCACCCCAGCACTGGTACTTGGGGTGCCAGGAGGAGTTGTGCTTCTGTCCCAAACACCTCTAAAGCAGCTTGGACTCCCTCATAGGCAGCCAAGATCTCCCTCTCTGTGGGAGTGTAGTTGGTGTCAGACCCTCTAAAGCTTCGGCTCTAGAATCCCAGAGGTCGGTCTCGAGTCTCCCCAGGCGCCTTCTGCCAAAGGCTCCAGGACAAGCCATGGTTCCCGGCTGCAGTGTAAAGCACGTTCTTAACCTCTGGTCCTGTCCTGACTGGGCCAAGGGCTACCGCATGAGCGACCTCCTGCTTGATCTGGGAAAGGGCTTGCTGCTGCTTAGCGCCCCAGTGGAAATCGTTCTTCTTGCAGGTGACCAGGTAGAGAGGGCTCACAATCTGACTGTACTCGGGAATGTGCATCCTCCAAAAACCTATGGCACCTAGGAAAGATTGTGTTTCTTTCTTGTTGGTTGGTGGAGACATTGCGGTGATCTTATTGATGACCTCAGTGGGGATCTGGTGGTGTCGTTCTTTCCACTTTACTCCCAGGAACTGGATCTCTCGGGCAGGTCCTTTGACTGCTCTTTTTAATGGCAAAGCCGGCTCCCAGTAGAATCTGGATGATTTTCTCTCCTTTCTCAAATACCTCCACTGCCGTGTTCCCCCACACAATGATGTCATCGATGTATTGAAGATGTTCTGGAGCTTCACCCTTTTCCAGTGCAGCCTGGATCAGTCCATGGCAGATGGTGGGGCTGTGTTTCCACCCCTGGGCAGACGGTTCCAGGTGTACTGCACACCCTTCCAGGTGAAAGCAAATTGAGGCCTGCACTCTGCTGCTAGAGGAATGGAGAAAAAAGGCGTTGGCAATGTCAATGGTGGCATACCACCTTGCTGCATTGGAGTCCAACTCGTACTGGAGCTCCAGCATGTCCGGCACGGCAGCGCTCAGTGGTGGAGTCACTTCGTTCAACGCACGATAGCCCACAGTCAATCTCCATTCTCCATCAGACTTGCGCACGGGCCAGATGGGGTTGTTGAAGGGTGAGTGGGTTTTGCTGACCACCCCTTGACTCTCCAGCTCATGGATCATCTTGTGAATGGGGATCACGGCATCTCGATTCGTCCAGTACTGCCGGCAGTGAACTGGTGAGGTGGCAATTGGCACTTGTTGCTCTTCCACTTTCAGGAATCCCACTGCAGATGGGTTTTCCGACAGTCCAGGCAAAGTGTTCAACTGCTTAATACCCTCTACTGCTACAGCAGCTATTCTAAAAGCCCACCTGTATCCCTTTGGGTCTTTGTAATAGCCGCTCCGGAGGAAGTCTATGCCTAGAATGCGCGGTGCCTCTGGGCCAGTCACAACTGGATGTTTCTGCCACCCCTTCCCAGTCAAACTCACCTCAGCCTCCAGCAAAGTCAATTTCTTGTGATCCTCCTGTCACCCCAACAATGGAAACAGGTTCTTCCTCCACATGTCCTGATGGTATCAGAGTACACTGTGAACTAGTATCAACTAACGCCCTATGTTTTTGTTGCTCAGATGTGCCAGACCATCTGATCCACACCGTCCAATAGACCCTGTTATCCCATGCCTCTCCCTGGCTACAGGCAGGGCCCCTCTAGCCCTGGTTATTATTTTCTTCCTGGGCATACATAGTAGAGGTTCCTTCAAGTGGGTCTGACAGATTATCCTCCGTTCTGTAATACCCTGCACCGTGATTGTGGGAGTTGAGGCTGCCTTCACTTTAGTAGACCTTCCTTGGTTAATGTTTCCCTCCCTGAGTTGACGCACCCGTGCTGCCAGGACAGAAGTGGGTTTCCCATCCTATTTTCCCATGTCTTCCCCATGGTCACGTAAAAAGAACCACAGGTCAGCTCATGGGGTGTACCCTCTCTCCCTAGCTGGGGGCGTTGAGTTCCGACTTTGGGGCCTGTGACTCGCACTGGTACTGCTTTGATTTTCCTCATCTCCTCTCTCATCCCTCTCATCTCCTCCTTAAACTCCTCTTTGAGTTCTTTAACTACAGCAGAGACATGAGCCTTCATTGGGCCATTGATCATGCTCTCAAAATTTCTGAGTTTGTTAGCAACAGAACCCACTGTTTCTTGGTTGTTGTCGGCATTAATCGTTGCAGTGAATGTGGTGTATTGAGATGGCCCCAGGTTTGCCAGATTCCACAGCATCTGCCCTGTGCACCTGACCTTGCCAGGGTCATTGTCATGCTGTCCACCCCTCCCAAAGAATACCTCCAATACTGCCACTTCCCTTAGCTGTTGGATCCCTTCCTCAAGGGTCTTCCAGTGCATTCTACGGTGATGTTCCTTCATTCCTTCTTTGTGGACGAACCTCTCTCTCACACTCATTAAAAGCCGCTCCCAGAGGGAAAGGGGGCCTGTCTCTCTTACAAATACCTGATCTACACCTGAGTCCTGGGTCAAAGGTCCCAAATTCCTTGCCTGGGTACCATCCAGTTGCACACCTGCACCCATAAGGTCCCAGACCCGAAGTAACCAAGTTGTAAAAGCCTCATGGCCCCGTCGTACAATATCTTTTCAGAGATTACGGAGACTTTCATACGACAGGGACCCAGTGATAATCTCAACCTCTTGTTCCCCTGCTGTTTGGGAGGGCCTTCCTTTATTATCCTTATTGTGTAGGTGCTTTGTTTTTGTTTTAGACTTTCTAGCTTCCACAGGGGCGAATGCTGCTGGTTGTGAGTGCCCCTGTGGTTTAGTTGGAACCTGGACAGATGTAATGTTAGTAGGTTCCACTGCAGCATCATTGGATTCTCCCTTTTTAGGGCAGGGGGAGGGTTTCTCACCAGCTGGGGAAAGGTACTCTTTTAGCATCTGGCCCATTTCACATATCTCCTACACTAGAATCCCCACCCACTCCGGGTGGTTCCTTTCTGAGGAGGGCTGTGGGGCAGGGTCATTCTCAGGGGAAGCATCCCTAGTCTCTAGGGCAGTGTCAATGTCTGCAGTACCATCCCTATTTCCTGGAGTAGGTATCAGGGTTGTTATCCAGCTCAATCCCCCCTTATCTCTAAATGTTAAATAGGACAAGACTATCAGTAACACCAGCCACTGTATAATATCATTAGCATTTAGAGGAGGTTTGAACCCTTCCAGAACTGGTGGGGTAGACCCAAAAAACTGGGTGTAGGGTTGGGAGAAAATTTCCCCTTGTGTCATTCCCTCACAGTAAGTACCATTATTAAAGTAACCCCAAAAACATACAGTGAGTGTGTGATAGCTCTGAATCCGTGTACCCGCCTTCCAAAGGAAGTTAAAAATCCATGAATTCCTCACCTTGTTAACCCATAAAACAAACTGGATAACAGCCACAGTAGCCTTAGTTATAGGGGCCATGGTGAGATAAGGGCCTGCAAATGGAAGAAATACAGCCACAACCACGTGCCACCCAAACCAGGGTAAAGCAGACAACATATTGCCACCTAATGAGGTTCCAGTATCAGCACACAAAAAATTAGGCAACTCAAGAACTGTTATTCCTTTTGACTCTCAATGCCCTCGAGCCCCACGTTGGGCGCCAAAATCTGTCTTAGTTTGGAGGACAGGTGTCTGCTAAGAAAGGCAGGAGCCTCTCTTTGAAATGGAGAATGTAAACCTCCTCCCTCCAAATTATTATAATTTTGAAATCAAACGGCTCTCAGGCAAAGATATGGGAATTAGGAATAACAGTTCTTTACTAGGGAAATTAGAATAGAAATACAATACTACAAAGAAACAGACCCCAAACCCTGACAAAGTCAGAGTACAACCTGACACCCCGTCAGGCAGGGTGTTGGTAGCAGTTTGATTAAATAGTGGCTGTAGTCCTTCTGTAGTGACAGATGTGGTTCAGTTGAAGCAGTGGTCCTGTAGAAGGTGCAGTTTCCTTCTGGAGGTCGAGTGGTGATGCGGAGAAAATCCAACTGCCCTCTGGAGTCCAGTGGAGAAGGGGGCTGCCTTAGTGTCCCAAAACCTCTGTTTTATCTTGGTGAGAAATGTTGGGCCCTTCCCCCTGGCTGGAGCAACATCCAATGGGATGAAGTAATTTTATCAGTCACACAGTGGGACTCAATGGGCCATTAGCAGAAGATACCTCCCTGGAGGGAGGATGGGTTGTGAAAAGATAAAGAACAATGCCCTGCCTGGCTTCAATGGATGGCCCATTGGCAGAACATCTCCCACGGAGATAAGGATCACTGCCCCCACCCTCAACAGATGGTGATAGAATAGACCTTTTATCACACCCTGTACTGTAATCCAAGACACAAGGACAGGGGAGTTCCAAGGGCTATTAGTTTCCGTGATATGACCCTTGGAATGCTGCTCCTCTACCAGGGTTTCCAAGGCACACAATTTTCCTTAGAAAGGGACCACAGCTGAACCCACACTGGATGATCTTGTTTCCAGGTGAGTCAGGGGATAGTGGGTGTTACGCACTGCACAGTGGTCCCAACTAAAAATCTTTATTGGAAATACAGATGGAAGGTCCCCATTGTGATAAAAGTTCTCTGCCCCAAAGAGTGATAGGTGCTCTTACTATATACGGTCTGATGGTAGCTATTTTTCCCTCTGGACCCTCCACTATAATATTGTGCTTGCTTCTCATTGTAATGGCAACCTCTCCTATTCCTAAAATCCTTCCCGCAACCGGTTGCAGTTCCCAGTTTGAAGGCCATTTGGAGCGGGCAATGATGGTAACATCCACTCCGGTGTCCATCAGTCCTGGGCGGAGAATCTTTTCTCCTCTGCAAAGTATGGTGCATTCAACTATTGGTTTGTTTGAGCCCACAATTTGTGTCCACATGATGGTTGGATTGAGAGGAACCTGTTCTGAATAGTTCTTGGGTAGGAGAAAGGCCTGGGCGATAGGGGTTCCCTGGTACAGCTGAAATGGTGTGTCCGTGCAGCAAAGAGAGACCAGGATCTCATCACCGAGGCCTACAGTTTGCACCTCTGGGAAGACGTGAAAATTATCTGGTGCATTGACAGTGTCCCCAATGATTAAAATGTCTCGAGGACCATCTGGTGGCCCATACTTTCCAGTCGAGATTCTAAAAACACACTCATCAACAAAATGGATGATCAGTGCGCTTACCAGCTGGCGTCGGGTCCCCACCTGAATCGCTCTGTACGGGAGGTCTGCTGGGTCTGGGCCGGAATCTCTGAGACTGACGAGGGTGGTGGTTGATTCCCTAGTTGTTCCCGGATGGTGGGTAGGGCTGAGCGAGACGGCTTCCGATTTGATATCGTCGCCCGGGGCCGTTCTGCGCGCCGCTGGAAGTTTCCCGGATGCGGCTGGCAAGATGATTGCTGTTGATGCCATGGGTTCCGGTAGCGACGATCTGTTATTGAGTCTCTTTCTGGACAGTCCTTTAGAAAATTACCAAGTTCCCCGCAGCAAAAACATCACTAGTTGTCTTTTGCAGCAAACACTGCGAAGGCTCCTGATACCCCATCTGCAATGCCCTTGGCAACAGCTTGTGCCACTGTATTTTCAGTGGAGGTGTGCCTTGTGCAGGCTTCAACCTTTTGTTTGGTAGTGGGTTCGGAGTCTAGGGGTAATGACCTCAAAATTGCCCTGCACTCCTGATTGGCATTTGCCATGGCAATTTTATTTAACACCTCTTTGTGTCCCTCAGTACTTTCGATTTGTTTTTTGAGTGCAAGCTTCAGTCTGTCCACAAATTCTATAAATGTCTCTTTTACTCCTTGCTTGATGTTTGCAAAATTTTGTGTTGGGATGGAATTGTTTGGGGTGAGGAGCAAAGTTGTTTTTGCTGCATTAGCAATGTCTTGTAATGTAGCTTCTGGTAAAAGCTGGGCTTGGTCAGTGGGTTTTTGGAAGTTACCTTCTCCTGCCAATTGTTCTATTGTAAAATTTTGCCTGTTTGTGTCTTTAAAGTAGGCATCAGATAATGCTAGAAGGTGTTTTTTCCAATGTCTTTCCCACAGCATGCATTCAGTCAGGGTAAGGAGGCAGTGTATAATATTTTTGATGTCATGGGGGACCAGAACATGGGCAGAGAAACTAGTTTCTAAAAGGTTTTTAAAGTAGAATGAGTTCTGACCATGTTCTTTAGCAGCTTTGCAAAGATCTTTGAGCTCCCCATAGGGCAGAGGCTCCCATGATGCATATGCTAATGCCCTTTTCCCCTTTCTATGGATAACCGGGAAGACTGTGATATTGCTTGCCAGTTCCCAGTCTCCTTCCCCGTTGGCTTCCCTTTGCGTCTTAGCCCAGCAGTCCCTGGACTCGGGGTGGGAATCCGAGTCCGAGGAGTCACTGCTCTCATCTTCTGAGGCAGATGGAGAGCACTTGCAGGGCGAGACTTCTTTGAGCAGACCGAAACTGTCGGACGGTGGTCGGCAGTGGAGGCCGAGGTGGTTTCTTTCCGGTCCTGACTCGGGTCACCTCCGGTTCCCACGACAGCAGGAGCGGAGGTGGGCTGGGCGATGGGGGCGGAGCCAACCAGAGGAGGGGGGTGGATGGGGTTCACATCAGGAAGGGGTTTCCCAACGGAGGGGGAGGGTCCCGACGCGGTTACAGTCATTGACGGAGGGGGTGGGGAAAAGCCGAGCGTGGGAAAACACGGAGGAGAGGTGGGAACGCAGCCATTATGGGGTGTAAGGGCGGGAAAACTGGGGTACGAGGGAGGCAAAATGGCGTGGCTGGCTGCATTGCCGGCACTATTTTGCAGGGTAACAACAGGAGGTAAAACTGGGTAAGCGGGCATAGGTAGGAGGTTGGAGGAAAGGTCCGGGACGGCATGGCCGGTACCGTCTCGGGAAGGGGAGAGAGAGGATCGGGAGGTGTCAGGGAGTCGGAAGCAACCCTTTATATCACAAGGATTTCCACCTGCCGATCGCCCCTCAGGCAGGGACGGGGGTTCGGGAACGGGGGGATGGGAAGGGGGAGAAGTAGTTTTTAACAAGGGGTCTAAAACATCACCCGAAACATCCTTTAAAATCCCAGTAGCTTTCACAATGTTATGAAATAAAGGGGAAAATTTCGCAACAGAAAAATCCCCATTTGCCTGTGTACTGTATAACTTTCTTCCCACATTATCCCAAAAAGAGCCCGAAAGAACAGAGTGACGATTTGCATGGGGAAAATGTTGAAAAACCCAAAGGATAAATGTTTCAAGTTCCCCTTTCGAAAAATGAATATTTCCCATAATAAGCGTTCCCTCAACTTGGAGAAATACGTCCCATTGAGAAGGGCTAAGCACAGAATATTGCATGCCCATCTTCAAAACTCCAATTTCCCACCGAGCAGTAAAAGGGAGGACAGAAAGGAAAGACCGCGAGAATTTAAACTTACGTTTTTTCTTCGGGCCAACCGAAGCCCGCCGGGTCAAATCAAAACTGCGGGGGGGTCGTCAGGCCATCAACCGGTCTTCAAAGATGATCTTCCGAAGGTCCCGGTCGCCCGTCCGAGGGCTCTCACTAGAACGCGAGAAGCCATCTTCGGGGAGCCGGCTTTCCCGGGAGCGACTTTAATTCCCGCAGCCGGAGCTGTAGGAGACGCTTTACCAGGAACTTTCCAGCAGAGGTCCCTGTTCCGGGCGCCAGCTATCGGGACGAGGAGCTGTGGGGGAGGTGCCGCGATATCTTCCAGTAAAGCGTCCTGAAAAGGACTTTCGTGAGTCATAGGCACGTCCTCGCTCCCGGGTGGAGTGACTAGCTCTTTTGTGAGGCTCCGCTTCGGCCGACACAGGAGAAAGAGACGGGAGCCGCATTTGCAAGCTCCAAGGCGAAGTTTATTGGTCTTCTTCCTCAGAGGGGTCCAGGGACGAACGAGCTCAGGGAGGCTGAGGGAGCGGGGGTTCATATAGGGTATGAAACTGATGGTCCAGGGGTGGTACAAAGGGGGGCGTCCAATAGGGTACAACAGATTAACATATAACCGAGGGGCATATTGGGGATAATTTTTCCATAACCACTATGAAGAGGGAGTGCTTAAGGGCCTTCCCTCCAGGGGAGTGGGGCAATTTCAGTCCCCGGTGGGCCATCGGCCTCCACATGCTGTTAATGTCATCTTGCATGCAAAAGGATCCTTGCAGGTAAGAACAAAGAACAAGCTGCATATTTGCATTTTCTAAATTATTTTTCAAATTAATAAAAAAACCCCGGGAAATTATGGCATTACAAGCTGGCTTGTACTGGTCCATATATGGGTAAGGCGCTATGGGGAAAACAACCCACCTGGGAAAAATCTAGAAAAGACAGGAGGGTGGTCACATGGATTTCTGCCTGGCTGCAGAAGCCAAAATTGATCAAGAGGAGGCTGGACAGCCAAACTTTAAACCAATCGGAGTGCTTGCAAAGAAACATTTAGGAGGTAATAAAAGGAGTTGTTTAAAACAATAAAGGGCTTTTTGTTTGAAGAATCATGGAGTGCCTGTGTCTCTCTCAGGGGCTCAGGCACAGAAAGCAACACACCACCTCTCTTTTTCACAAGACTTTTTCAAAAATACTTTTCCCAGCTGCAGGTTTTCTTTCCTGCTTATCTCCTTCTCCTTCTTCTCTTCTTGGTTTCCAGGTCAATGGCCTTGATAGAACACCTTTCAGAAATAACCCTTATTCATTAACCCTCTCTGACCCACAGACCAGCTGTAAGCCTCTTCACAATTCCCCCTTTTTTTGTTATTTGAACCAAGAATACATCTGTTAATGATTTTGCAGGGCCCTTGCAAAAATCAAAGCAGATAGCTAGGGGACAAAACAATACTTCAATTTACAAAAAAAACATTCAATTATTCTCATCTTCAAACTTAAAATATTCCCATAAACTGACCCATTGTGATCTAACAAGTCCTTACAATATATACTCTCAAAATCCTGAAATCCATAACCACGCGCTAACAATAAAAAGGTACATTAAAAAGGTATGTAAAAGATGGATTTTCAAAATAACCCTGCAGACTCCGCAATCCCTTGATGACACATTTGTAGCAAAATGATACCTTCACTTTTAGTTAAATAAATTTTCCTCCACATAGAGTTACAGTAATTTCACGATTACAAGCCGCACCATTTTGACCAAAGTTTTGGTGGAAACCCGGAAGTGCGGCTAGTAATCTGGGGCGGCTAATATATTAACAAAAATGTGATATCTGCCCTTACCTTGTACTGTGCCGGTCCTGTCCTGAGCAAAAATGGTTTGAAATCCATGGTTTCCCATTGTTCCGACGATGAACCAATCAGAGAACAGTTTATTGCCTGCCTGTGGATGACGGTTTACTGAGAGGCAGGGGGTGTTATTGGGGTGAGTTACCTCGGTGAGTTACCTCGGCAGTTTGATAAAAGTGTGTGATATTTCTCTGTACTTTTAAAAGTGTTTTCAGTCTTGTGCGGCTGCGCAGCTGGTCGTGCTTGTGTGGATGAGTGGGGGGGCTGGGTTGGCGCAGATGGGGGGGGGGCTGGCTGGGCTGGCACGGATGAGCGGGGGGGCTGGGCTGGCGTGGATGAGGGGAGGGGCCGGGCCGGTCCAGGCCGTGCTCGCGCGGAGGAGCGGCTGGCCGTGCCGACACGGAGATGCGGCTCTGCTCGGAGCTTGACTGCTCGCCCGCACGGCTGAGCGTCTGTTTAAAGGCAACACAGATCCGTTGGGAATGCTCGCAAAATGACCACACTATTGTTTGTGTCTTTTTTGGCTTGTAAATAAAACTTGCAGGGTACGCTGCCGCAGCTATGGTCTGTGTCTTTTTTCACTTGGAAATAATGTTTCCAAGGTCGGCACCTGCCAGTAAGCCCCGGCGATCCCGCGATTCTGTTACTAAATGACGACTTTGTGAAAGTTCGCCGCGAACAAAAGTGCGGCTAATAATTGGGTGCGGCTTGTGTGTTGACAAAGACATCAACGTTGCCGACACCCCTGAAATATGGCTTATAATCAGTGCGGCTTGTAATCGTGAAATTATTGTACATTTTGTGGCCAAAAGACCAAGTCATCTGTCCAGTTGCCAGTTAGAAATAAGCAGCATCCACTTACAGTAATTTCAAGAGTATAAGGCACACCGGAGTATAGGGCGCACTTCCGGGTGTCGGCAATTTCCAAATTTTGTCCATATATAAGGCACACCGGCATATAAGGTGCACTTTTTTTTTTGCAGCGAGGATCCGCACGCAACATAGCAACGAATTAGTAAGGAAATCGCCGGATCGTGGGGGTCTACTGGCTTTACTCGGGGCAGGGCAGGCTTGTCCCCGCTCGGGGCTGCCAAGCGGTGGCAGCGCTGGTCAGTGGCCCTGGGCGGTTCCCACTCGGCACTGCCGCCGGGGCTGGGCGGGCTCGGCTCAGCGCTGCTGCAGGCTCGCACTTCTGGGTTGGCAAATTTCCCAATTTTGTCCATATATAAGGCGCTCCGGGGTATATGGCACACTTCTGGGTTCGAACCAAAATTTTAGTGAAAAGGGTGCGCCTTATACGCATGAAATTACTGTAACTTTACAACTGACCGCTGCTATCATAATGGACAATCAACCAAGATGCTTAAGGTGTGGGCTTTCAGCTACTAATTCAACACCCTTATGCAAAAACAATACCTCTCCCCTAGGTACATTAAGTTCCTCTATTTTGGGGCTGCAAATGCTATGTGAAAGGAAATGGTACAAGACACATTACTCAGTACTGCCAACCTCTCAGTGGAGAACAAAACCCCAAAGTAAAGGTAACATCCACCAATTTAAATTTGAGTTTTCAGCCTGAGTCGATACGCCCATTCACTTCGCCCTAAGTGATCATCTTCACAACATGTTCTTTAAGAGTCCATACTTCAATCCACCTGGTGGCTGGTGTCTGCCACGCATTCTGCTTCGGTTATGGGACCATCCATCCTGTTCCTTCTGGTGTGCTTCAAGTACAGCTTAACAGCGAGCAACAACCCAACGAGGGCCATTCTCTGTCAAAACACAAGCATACCCTTCTTCCCCATGTTATTAATTCTACTGGGCCAGTCCACATTCCAGTAATTAAATCCTTAACCCATACCTTAACATCCTTATGAAAATTCGACTGTTTAGAATTTAAAGAAGAAAAATGAAGAAATACAGGAGACAACTGTGATTCAGGTGAAGGATGCAAGAAATTTAACACATAAAGAGCTTTATTCAATCTCACTTGAAGTGGTTCCCCTTACATTCCCCCCATTTGTCTTTGAATCTGGCTCTTCAAAACACCATGAAATCATTCAATAATTGCTTGGCCTGTTGGAATATGGGGGATACCAGTAGAATGTTCAACCCCGAGACACGAAAAAGTGTTTGCAATTTCTGTGACACACATGCTGGGTCATTATCTGTTTTTATATGCAATGGAACACCTAAAATAGAAAAAGCATGACAAAAATGACAAATAGCATCTCGAGCTGTTTCATCTGCAAATGCTGATGCAACTACAGCATGAGAAAAAGCAACAACTGAAACATGAACATACTTTAAACTACCAAATTCAGGCATTTTTTAACATCAGTTTGTCATTCTTGCCAAGGGAGTAAACCCCTAGGATTGGTAACAATATTGCAAACTTGAGTCATATGACAATTAAGACAAGAAGAAATTATTGACTTTGTTTCATTGGGTGATAACTTACAGTAATTTCACGACCATAAGGCGCACCGGACTATAAGGTGCATCCCCCAGGAGCCGGCAAATTTCGCAACTTTGTAGATCATATAAGGCGCACCGGACTGTAAGGCGCACTTTTTTTTTGCAGCAAGGATCCATGCTGCGCGCAACAAAGTAACAAATTAGTAGCGGAATTGCGCGATCATGGAGTTTACTGGCATGTGCTCAAATTGGAAACATTTTAACAGATTGGTGTAGCCTTTAAGCGCAGTTCCAAGCGCCCTCTCCATGCGCGGGGCCCGGCACTCCCACTCGCCCCCGACACCGGCTGCCAAGGGGCGGCTCGGAGTGGTCGGGGTTCGCCGCGGCATGGAGCAGTTGTGGCTCGCAGTGGCACGGAGCGGGCGTGGCTCGGAGCAGCCAGGGCTCGCCGTGGCACGGAGAGGTCAAGGCTTGCCGCGGCATGGAGTGGTCAGGGCTCGCTGCGGCACGGAGCGGCCGCAGCTCGGAGCGGGCGCGGCTCGGAGCGGCCGGGGCTTGCGGCTTCTGCGGCGGCCTGCTCCCTCCCTCCCTGTGCCACTCCGGCAGCCCCGTGCAGCTCCGGGAACCCCACGCACCCCCGGCCTTTTCCCCTGTGCTGACGCAGCCCCAATGCCGCCGCCAGGCGGACTCTGCTCGGCTTGGGACTGTTGCGGGCTCACTCTCCCGGGTTGGCGAATTTCGCAACTTTGTACATTATATATAAGACTCACCGGACTATAAGGCGCACTTCCTGGTTCGGGGGAAAATTTTAGTCAAAAGGGTGCGCCTTATAGTCGTGAAATTACTGTAAATTGTTGCTGCAATGCCTGGGCACTTTGGCGAAAAATTGCCTGTTGTAACACATTAGGTACTGTCTTTACTGTTGTAGCAGCCACAAGGGAAGACACATAAGCATTAACTTCAACAAAAAACCCGGGTATTGATGTATGATTACGAATATGCATAATAAAATAGAGATGCCTTTGCGAATAACAATCCACAATTTTGACAACATGACAAATAACTTCTCCCTTATGTTGTAAACAACACAGCTTGATCAAAATGTTTAACTAGATTAGCAACATAAACCAAATCAGTAACTATATTTACAGGGTTAGGAAACAACGTAAATGCCAAAAATACAGCACAAAGTTCAACCAATTTTGGAGACACCTATTGAATCATCACTTCATATTCCCAATGATCATCCTTTTTCCAGCCCACAGCAGTCTTTCCAGTTTTCCCTGATCCATCTGTAAAAACTGTCATACCTTCCACTGGAACAGGAGAACAAATTTGCTTCTGCTGAAAAGGAATATCTCTGGTTAAAGTCAAAATAGGGTGAGAAGGCAAATGATATGTTATTTGGCCTGTAAAATAAGATAAAGCAGATTGCAATTCATGATGATTCTGAAAACCCCATTCAAAATAAGATTGTTGTGCAGCTATCACAATAGTTACAGGATCATGGCCTAAAATCTCAAAAAATATCCATTCCATAATATGCAATTTATCTTCCCATTCATCATTCCATTGACACAATATTCCACATGGCACTTCATGATCTTTTAAGATAAATAATTGCACTCCAACAGCAGGATCTATGCTGTTATCAAATTTACATGTCAAAGCCAGTTCAATTTCTTCTAAGGCCTTTTCTGCTACAGCAGTCAAATATCTCTTATCAGTAAAGGAAGTAGTCCCTGATTAACTCAAATAAAGGTTACAGTGATGATTAGTTATCCATAAATATGACCTAATCCAAACTATTACACCAACCAATTTCTGTACATCAGTAACAGTTTTAACTTCAATGTCTAAAATGACAGATTGAGGCACAATCTGAGCATTGGTTATTATCAACCCCAAATATCTCCAAGGCATTTGTTTCTGTGCTTTTTCTGGGGCAGTAATTAAGCCAAAAGTTTCAAAAATGTGTTACAGTACATTGTTCAAGAGCTGAAAATTGTTGTCCATTTTCAGATACCAACAAGATATCATCCATGTAATGATTTGCCAAGTTCAGCATGATTTAAAGAAGGCACAGTAAAAGCAAATTTTTCCTTATCTTGTTCAGACAATGAAATAGTGAAAAAGCAATCTTTTAAATCAATAATAATTATTTTCCATCATTGTGGAATCATTGAGGATGTTGGGAGACCTGGTTGTAAAGCTCCCATTGTGACCACCACAGCATTTATCTGCCTTAAATTGTGCAAAAGTCTCAATTTTCCTGATTTCTTTTTTATCACAAAAACAGGGGTATTCCACGGGCTGAATGATTCTTCCATATGCTCAGCTTGCAGCTGGTATGCTACTAAATTTTGCAGGGCAGTAAGTTTTTCAATAGGGAGGGCCCAGACAGGCTTATCTGTTAACCATGTCAAGGTTACGACTAGACGCCTAAGACCCTGCAGCACAGTGGCCCTTGCTAAAAGCCTGTAGTGATTTTTACATCCCATTGAGATAAACAATTATACAAGGCAGTGGTAACATAAGTCCTGATGTTAGCTTGTTGGCTCTCAGGCTGTTTCACATTAATTACAATAGCAGATATACCACCTACTGTTGCAGCATCCAATCCTAGGACTCCAAAACCTGCTCGAGTGAGGGGCCATAAAGAAGGCCAAAAAAGCTGGGAAATAAAAGTCACATCTGCTCCCATGTCAATCAAACCTGTGATAATTATGGTCTCTGGATGATGTCCCTTAGCTGTGACAATGCACTGTTGTCCCAGATGATGATCTGTCATTTTCTTAGGTCAAAAATACTGGAGCTGCTCCTGTAGATCCCAACGCTCTTGTGCCATGACTCTGGTCCACTACAATTAGAACACAAGTCACAAAAGGAATAAGTTGAAAAATACAAGTTCCTTTTTGAATAACAAGAGAAAAGTCACTAACTGATTGTATAGCCTTACAATTCAGTTTATTGCCTGGATTTAGTTCAATCTTTACTTTTTGTTCATAATTACAGTCATTTCACTACTATAAGGCACACTCTTTTGACTAAAATTTTGGTCCGAACCCGGAAGTGCGCCTTATAGTCCGGTGCGCCTTATATAATGCACAAAGTTCAGAAATTTGCCAACCTGGAAGTGCGAGCTGCGAGCCGAGTTGGGACCCGCGGGAGCTGCGGCTGCGCTGGGGGAGTGGGGAACCACGGGAGCCGCAGTCGCTTGGCAGGGGGATGCTGCACAGCCGCCGGCCGGGGAGAAGCGGGGAGAAGTGGCACGGCGGCTGCCGACCGGGGAGAAGTGGAGGAGAGAGCTGCCGCTGCTGGCTCGGTGCTAACCGCGTGGGGAGACTGGGAGGGAGCCCCTGCTGCCGGCTCCAGACTGGCACTAAGCACGCTGGGATGGAGGAAGCCACTGGCTCCAGCCCGGCGCGAATTGTGCGGGGATGGAGGGAGCCGCCGGCTCCAGCCCAGCACGAATTGTGCAGGGAGGGTGGAAGGAGCTGCCACTGCCGGCTCCGGACCAGTGCTAAGTGCACAGGAACAGAGGAAGCCACTGCCGCTGGCCAGGCGCGAGTTGCGCAGGGAAGGAGGGAGGGAGCCTCCCCCGCCGGCTTCGGCCTGGCGCTAAGCGTACAGGGATGGAGGAAGCCACCGGCTCCAGCCCAGTGCGAATTGCACAGGGACGGAGGAAGCCACCGCTGCTGACCTGGCGCAAGCTGCACGGGGAGGGAGGGAGGGAGGGAGCTGCCACCGCCGGTTCTGGACCAGCACTAACCGCGCGGGGACGGAGGGAGCCGCCGGCTCCAGCCTGGCACGAGCCGCGTGGGGAGAGACGGAGGAAGCTACCGTCGCTGGCCTGGCACGAGCTGCGCGGGGAGGGAGGGAGGGAGTCGCCGGTCCGGCACGAACCGCGGCCACCCCGAGCCAATCCGGACCGCAGGCAGCCCCGAGGCAACCTGGACCTCCGCAAGCGGCGGCCGCCCTGAGCTGCGCCTCACCAGCCAGCACCGCGGGCAGGAGAGTATGCCGGGGCCCCCGGCATGGGGAGGGCGCCTGGGGCTGCATTTAAAGGCTACGCCAATCTGTGAAAAATGTTTGCAATTTGAGCACCTGCCAGTAAACCCTGCGATTGCACGATTCCGTTACTATTTCGTTACTTTGTTGCGCGCAGCGCAGTTCCTCGCTGCAAAAAAAAAAAGTGCACCTTATAGTCTGGTGAACCTTATATAATATACAAAGTTGCAAAATTTGCCAGCTCCCGGAGGTGCGCCTTATACTCCGGTGCGCCTTATGGTTGTGAAATTACTGTACGTGGTCCCTGTGCCATCAAATGCCCTGACTCTCCACAAGTAAAGCATCTCTGTGAGTGTTTTAGGATTACTGCCAAAGCAGCCATCTTATGCATATGAGTATCAACTTTTGAGCAAGCAGTTACAATATCAGCTAATGAGGGATCTCCTAGCAGACTCAATAATTTTTCATCAATCCTCATTTACATTGCCTGTAGCCAATTGTTTACATGAAATTTGCCTCAAATTTTTATCTGAAGCAATCTTTTCGACAAACTGCAAAAAAAGTTCTGTGTTACCTTGCTGTATAGTAACATATCTCTGTTTTGGAGATGCCATTTCCATTGTTTTAATTAAAGTACTCAGGCCTAACTGTCGAGCCTGTGCCAAGACTAAAGGGTCTCACCTTAGGCAATTGTATGTTCTCTAAAGACTTTCACTCGGCTAACTGCCTCCAGGTGTTCAGTAATGCACTATATTGAAACAAAATCATAGCAAAATACATAATGAAATTATCTTATTAAATTTGTGAAGCAAAAAGCTAGCAAACAAGCAAAATTAACACAATATTGTCTGCCCATGCTGTGGAATTCTATGTACCAATTATAGCTAAGTTTCAAATAACAGTGGTAGATAAAATTCAAGGTTACAAAACCAAGATAATTGGCCTTCTGTCTGAGTTTGAAATTTAATTGCTGTTCTAATAGCATGTAAGTAAACCATTTACAAAAAAATGTTCCCAGAACTTAAGAGGCATAAACATTATCTACCTGTAAATATCTTTAAATATATAAGTTTCCAAATCATAATCTAGCAAAAATCCTGTCTTAGTTTAGTAAAATTCTATATGGTTAATTTTATCAACATTTCTGTTAAAAATAATAGCTCTTACCATATTACGTACACACAGATAACTTTAAATCACTCTAGTAAATCCTATTAAAATCACAAATCACTAAAAGGACAAAGTTATGTTTACAAACATATTTCAATGCACCTTTTAGACAGTTTGATAATGTGGATGCGGGTGAGAGTCAGGGAAAACAACACTTTGAGTTTTTCCAAGCTACTCAAAGGAAAACAGATGGGAAAGAATTACAGTAATTTCATGACCATAAGGTGAACCAGACTATAAGACGCACCTCCGGGAGCCGGCAAATTTTGCAACTTTGTACATTATATAAGGCACACCGGACTATAAGGTGCACTTTTTTTTTGCAGTGAAGATCCGCCCCCAGCTTCCCCCGCACGGTTGCTGGCCGAGGCCCCTCCTCAACCTGGCAGCCATGGGCCCCCGGGCTTGCCTGTACCCGGCAGGGTCGCTCCGTGCCGGCTCCCCGGGGCCGAGCTAGGCCCACCACTGCTCCGTGCCAGCTCCCTGGGGCCGGGCTATGCCTGCCACCGCTCCATGATGGTTCCCCGGGGCTGGGCTATGCCCGCCGCCGCTCCATGCCGGCTCCCCAAGGCTGGGCTATGCCCATCGCTACTCAACCCCGCCTCCCCAGGACCGGGCTATGCCCGCCGCTGCTCGACCCCGCCTCCCCGGGGCCGGGCAATGCCCGCCGCTGTTCCGTGATGGCTCCCCGGGGCCAGGGCACGCCCGCCGTTGCTCGGTGCCACCTCCACGGGGCCAGGGTATCCCTGCTGGGGCGTCGCGGGCCCCCAGGCCAGCCTGTACCAGGCAGTCATGGGGCCTCGGGCCCTTCTGTACCCGGCAGGAGGGGCACCGCGGGCCCCCGGGCCCCCCTGCACCCGGCAGCTGCGGCCCCACAGCCCCACCTCCACCCGGCAGCTGTGGCCCCACGGCCCTGCCTCCACCTGGTAGCCGCGGCCCTGCCGGCTCCCCCCACGGTTCGCGGCTCACACTTCCGGGTTGGCAAATTTCCGAACTTTTGCCCAGATATATAAGGCACACCGGACTATAAGGCACACTTCGGAGTTCGGGCAAAAATTTTAGTCAAAAAGGTGCGCCTTATAGTCATGAAATTACTGTAATAACAAAGTTTAGCACCTGGAGTTGAGGACAGAAGAAGTGCGTGAGGAATGTGATATTTTGGTAAAAGTATGTTTGCAAGAGATGTTGCCTTCCTTGGACCAATGAGCTTATTCTATCCTTGGTTCAACAAACCAGTCTATAAAAATGCGCCTGCCCCTGCAATAAATCGCTTCTTCTGCTTTCTGGATTAAGCCTGTGTTACTGCACTTTTTCGCTGCTCCCTAGCCTTAAAGCGACATCTGGAAGTTCCACCAAGATCGCATTCGGGGCATTACCGACATGCATAGCACCGGGATATATCCAGATGCTTGGAGTCTGCCAGGACCAGGACAGACCCTTTGAGATCTGTCAGAACTGGGGCTACGGCCTGAGCTAGGTTAATCCTGGCCAGAGCCTTGCCATGAGCAAACTGAACAACTCAGAAGACCGGGACAGCAGAGCCTGGGGCCAGAACCAGTGCTTTGACAATTTGGCCTGACTTAGAGTCACCTGGGAAGCCATGAACTCCCCCCCCCCGGATGCAGTGAGACAGGAGGTCCATGGGATGCATCGGACTGTCTCCTCCCTCGTCAAGAGAGGTACTGTGTTTTCTGTCCTCCTTTGAGAGGAGCAATTTTATTGGAACACGAGCATATAGCTCAGGAGCCTATTGGCTTAGTTGCTAGGAGGAAAGAGCTCTCTTTAAAATGGGGAGCCCCTCCCTCTGCACTGCTGTCTCAACTCTGCCATCCCGCTGGGGCGGGGCCAGGGGCGTCCACCTCTGTTCCTGCAGGGGCAGAGCTGCCTTCTGTGTTACTCCTAGAGTCACGGCCCGCCCACCTGGAAACCATGGCCTCTTCATCGGGTTCAGCGGGGGCAGTGCCGCCCCCTCCCCCCGCTACTTTTGATGCCATGTCCAGCCTCGCTGGCCAAAGAAGATGTCACTCCTCGTGTGCCCGTGGGCGTGCCCCTTCCATCAATGCCTCTGGTAGTCGTGCCATCTTCGGTCGGGCAGGGGCTGCCCTCATTGCTCCCACCCCATGGTGACATCCCCAATGGGCAGCACCCCCTCCCCTCCAAGGGCATGCCTTTGCTTTGGAAAGCAGACACTGAAACAGTCCAGCGGTTTCCCCCCGAAGCCATCTCTGAATGCTTCCCCAGTGTTCAGTCACTGTGAGACCTAAAAATCACCGTAATTTTTGGGAAGCAGTCAAGTTTCGAGCAGTGCAACACGGTGACTGGGACTTGTTAGAACGCATGGGGATGCCCGGGGGTGGTGTCATTCATATGGAGGGGGTAGAGTAGAGTGTTCAAGTGGATGCATGTGAGTTCGACCTGATCTGTGGGGGGGAATTACCGCAAAATTATAGTGATAGCATTCAAATTAAAGAGGAGACTCAAGCCTTTCCCATGTTTAAAGCTGTCCCTAATACAGGACAACGTGATAGACACGATGTCATAGCTTGGCATGTAGTCCAGGATTTGCAGGACAAGGTTGCACGATTTGGGCTTGGCTCTACTCAAGTCATGCAAATTATCAGGGTATTGAATACGGATTTGCTGGCACCATATGATATTAAGCATATAGCCCAAATGCTGTTTCAGCCTGTTCAGTTTAAAGTTTTTGAAGATGATCGGAGACAGATGGCTGTAAAGGCAGCCACAGAGAACATTCAGCACCTACAGGCAGATTCCAGGCTTTCAGTGGGGAGCAATGCTCTAATGGGGCAGCATTGCTTTTCTAATCCTGATCTTCAGGCTACCTGGGACCCTCTGGTCCTTGAACAGTGCCAGAAAATAGGGTTTGCGACAGTCACAAAAATGATAGAGGCAGCGTCTCCTAAGCCAATATATGTAAAAATAGTTCAAGGGCCTAGAAAACCATTCTTACAATTTGTTGAGAAAATGGCAGCAGCTTTGGAAAAACAGATTGAGGATGATAATCTAAGGAAACTGTTATGCAAACAGCTGGTCAGTGACAACACAAATATCGATTGTAAGAAGATTATACAGGGTTTGCCAGGAAATCCATTATTAACTGACACGATTCAGGCATGTGCTAATGTAGGTACTGTAGACCATGAAATCTCTACTCTAGCAGCTGCCATGTGGCACCATCAGATGACTTCAGGGGCTGGACAGCAAAAACAGGGGAAAAATAAGGGCAAGGATAAGCAGAAACCACAGCAGCAAAAGGCTAATGAGCCTACTTTTCTATGTTCCAAGTGCAGAAAACTGGTTAACTTTGCGAATCAATGCAAATCAAAAAAACATGCTAATGGTCAATGCTTGGGGGGCCAGGGAAATGGACAGATGAGCACCAAGCGGTACAGTGTGCAGATACAAGCAGTACCTCAGAACACAGCACTGGCACAGGTTTCCTCAGTCAATTTTCAACCAGCACCCGCGGATCAGCCAGGGTGGATGCATACACTGCAACAACAGTCACCCTAGACTCTAACAGTGTACATAAGATTCCTCTGGATGCCTTTGGACCTTTAGGCCAAGGGATGAGTGCACTACTTGTGGGATGATCTAGTGCTACTCTCCAAGGAATCTTTGTTCACCCAGGTGTAATAGATGGAGATTTTATGGATCAAATCTCTACTTTAGATTCTACGCCTTGTCCCCCTGTCACTATCCCAGCAGGAACACATATTGCTCAGCTTGTGTAGTAATACTGAACACATCTGGGCCTTAGACATGTCTGAACAAGTCTAGGCCATGGTCTGTATCAAGTGCACCAGCCAAACTATATTTAGCTGTTTTTCTCCATATTTTGCTGCTTAAATGCTTTTCTCTGTACTTTGCTGTACTTTCTCATGCCTAGCTGTTTTTCTGCATATTTCTTATTTTAGAACGTTTATAACAAGTACATGAATAAGACAATTTTAAAGGATTTTTCTGTAACTTGTTTAAGACCCTTCAAGGTTGCTGAAATATAAACTATGCTAAATTGGGAGAGAAGAGAATGAAAAACAGCATGCTGAGATTAGAAGGCCTAAAATAAAGGTGGGTGGTGAAGATATGGACAGTAACCAATCATTGTACCTGAAAGACCCATGCAAGGCATTTGGACAAGATAGAAGCACCAATCAAGAAATGCAAAATCGCATAAACAGTAGTCTTAGAATGTATAATTAAGACTAAATGTAAGCAATAAATCGACTTCTGCATAATCATATTAATTTAATATCCAAAAGCCTAGTGTCTTTCCCGCATCATATCCCATAATTTTTTTCAATGTCTTTCCAAGCACTAAAGGCAGTGCTTGTCAGTATTAAAGTCATGTGACAGCTCACAACATGCTACAGAAGGCATAGTCACTGGTTTCAACGCCTCTTCTTTCCAATAAGGCTTTCCATGTCGACAGGACAACACTTTTTTCACGTGACACATTACTTCCCATTCTTTTCCAGCAGCTCACCTGTGTTCCAAATGTTAAAATTCGATTAAGTCCAGACCGGCTGCTGGCTCCACCCCTCTGCAGACGTCCTGCAGTCCAACTGCAAATCACGTCCCACGTCACCAGATGTCGCTGTTGAGGCAGGCACGACATACAAATAGACACTACATTTCAGAACACTAATATCCCTCTTATTGCAACAGCTAGCTGTCTTTTATGCACTCTACAAAGTTTACATTTTGTTTATTGGTTACAATAGATCAACATAACTTTGATTGGTGTAAAACCCATCACCACCTCTGTTTTTCACAAGACTTTTCTAAAAGTACTTTTCCCAGCTGCAGGTTTTCTTTCCCGCTTATCTCCTTCTTCTTCTTCTTCTTCTTCTTCTTCTTCTTCTTCTTCTTCTTCCTCTTCTTCTTGGTTTCCAGGCCAACGGCCTTGATAGAATACCTTTCAGAAATAACCCTTATTTATTAACCCTCTCTGGCTCACAGACCAGCTGTAAGCCCATCCACACTTAGCTATAACCAAAGGCTCTGCTAAGGGAGAAGATGCCTTCTGTCCTCCCCATTCTGAATCCTGTCCCACAGTCACTTGGGGAACTGGGGTTTTTTTCTTCAACATCAGACAGTCATTTTTCTGATGTCCCTTTTTCTTACAAAAGGCACACTGATCTTTGTTTCAGAGGGGAAGTAGTCTTGGATGACTTCTGATTACCCTTCTTACTAGGATGGTGTCTAACTTTGTCTCTCGAGTCTCTGTCTCAATACACCTTCTAGGCTACTTCTAACAATTTGCTTATGTCCTGAACCCCATCTAACTTTTGCAGCTTTTTTCTTATATCAGTTGTAGCTTGTCCTATGAACAGGAGAGTTAGGTGAGACTTCCCATCAACTGAATCAGGATCTAGGGTCGTATAATTTAGCCCAATTTAGAGCTTTAGGAGCACCATGTTTTAACCCATATACTATGAGACTCTGGTATCATTTTAGCCTTGCCATTTGATCTGGCACATTAGGATCCCACCCTGGATTAACCAACAGGAAGACTTCAGCAACTGTGCCCTGAATAGATCCACTTGCTATATGTGCCTTTCCAGAAGTTATAATAGTCTTGTTAATAATCTCTCTCTCAGTCTGATCAAGCAATGTGTCCGTCATAGACTTCAAATCACTCCAGTCAGGGTTCTGTGTTTCAATTGCTCTCCTTAACAAGTTAGTTATTTTTTCTGGATTTTATTTATATTTTTCAAAGGTGGTCTTCCACTGTTCTAACTCTATAGGGAAGTACAGGACTTTATATTTATAGGATCTTTGTTACCGATTGCCTGTCTTAGAGGGGCTTGGAAAACTGGTTCTTCTTTTTTAGATCCGGTATGTTCTGCTTCTGGACTACATGCCTCAATGGCTTACTTTGCTATTTTCCCCCTTTTTTGTCTGATCAAAACAGCTGTCTCCTTATTCGCCTCTCCGAATTAGTTATCTGAGTTAATACTACTGTCCGTTTCTGTTGAATCTGCCCCGCTTGGGCTGTCTGGGCCAGTATTTGTGCTCATTTTTATTTTACTTGAATTTGCCTTGCTGGTACTAGAAATTAAAGAGCAGGGCTTACAGTGGCACTGAGGCCAAGTATGGACACTGCTGGTGGCCTAGGAAAATTCCCAGCCAGGATTTTCTCAGGCTGTGAAAGTACACACCTTTAATTTCTCTTAGGAGCTAAAACCTTCCCAGGCTGTTTTTGATACACAGCTTTGGGGCTGCGAAATCTATCTGAGGTTACCAGGCAGATAGCTCTGTCAGGCGATAGAGCAGGAAAAAACACAGATTAGACACCTCTTGTTTTTCATGCAAGTGTACTGTGAATACGTGACAGAAGTTGTTTTCCCTTTCTGTCCAATGACTTTCTGTTCTGCTTGAGCACTCCGGACGACATTATAAAAATGCCCGCGTTCTGTTCAATAAACGGCTCTCTTCTCTGGAAGAAGTCCTGTGTTGCTGTCATTGCTTTCCCTCCCGTGATAGCAACAGCCAAGCAGCGTCAGTCTGATGGCACTGAGGCACAGCAGCCCCAGCTTCTGGCTGCCCAGCTTTGCTGGCGCTCAGTGTGACATCATCTCCTGCACCTGTCTTCAGGTGAACAGTGTTCCCATGGAAACTCAGGCGCAAGTTGTTACCTCTGAGCATGACAGAGGTGCCGCCAGCTTGGTGGGAAATCCTCTCCCTGTCCTCTCGATTCGAGGTTCTGTGCCCACCCTCGCTTTGGGAGGCTCTGCCTCCTGGCTCTGCCTTTAGGGATGGTGTCCTTGCATGCAGCAGCTGCCTCTCCGCCCCTCCGGACCTGGGAGGGACCTGATGAAGAGAGGGAGGCATAGGGGGAAGTGGCAGCCAGAGCAAAGCCAGTCGGTCTACTTTCACTAGCGCTGTCGTCTCCCAAAAGGGGGGCGCTGGTATATAAAAAGCCCCTTTTCACTCCCATTCCTCTTTTATTGGTGGGAGTATTGTGAAAGCTGCACCCCCACTCCCAGCCACTTCCAGGGGAGATTGCAGCAGAAGGTGGGGCAGCCAGATGCTTTAAGAATGGTATGTCCCTGTAACCCCTGTAAAACCTATGGAATGACCCTCTGCTAGCCTATTGGCAAGAGGTCAAGTTTCTCCTCCCCTTTTCCTGACCCTAAAAAAGACCCCAGACTTTGAGGAACTTCCTCTTTGTCCCCTGGAAGCCACAAAGAAATAAACCGGGGAAAACCCTGGGAGAAAGAGCCTCTATATATCTTATCCTGTTCTACATGATATCATCTCAGGCTAGCTCTGCAAAGTTATAAGAGTGCAGGACTACCGGCATTTTTCTATGTTTTAACAGTGGATTAGAGGTAGATATTAGAGTAGATTGCTTTGGGAAAAAATAAAAATGGGCATGCAGCAATCTAGTTTTCAAAAGGGCCTGGCTTCACAGATTAGGGAAATCTTGAATTCTGGAGATGTTATAATCTCTAACAAAAGATTAGTACATTTTGCTAATTGGCTGTCTGTGGAAAAATCAGATCTTAATTTGGAAGATATGAATTTGGTTCTATTTTGGAATGAAATTGGAGATTTATTAACATTAAAAGTGGAAAATGGAGATGAAAAAGCCTCTGTATTCCTCCCAATATTTTTGCAAATTAGGAAACTTTTACTTCAAACAGAATACAACAGACAGCAACAGCAAAGCACCTCGGATTCCTTTTCCCTTTCTTTAAAATCCACTAACCTGGGACTGGAGGAAACTCATGGGTCCCAGAGTCCTCCCCAGTATCCAGGATGTGAGGATTTTTCAAAAATAGTCAGCAGTTCTTCCTTATATCCTTCTCTCCCTATTGTCTTACCTTCAGAGCAGAGTTCAGACCACCCTCCCCCTCAGGGCACCGGCCACATGGCTGATCCTGAGAGGCCTGGGGGGCAAGGTCCAAGATGTCTCCGGTCACATGGCTTGTCCCTGGGGGTCTGCAGATAACAGCAGTCACATGGCCCTCATTCCTTCATCCCATGATCCCTTTTCCCCTCTGGGTCCACCCCTAAAGCCATTCCTATCCCCATCCTGCAATCGGCTCAGGTTGCACATTCCTTTCCCTCAAGCTATCAGGATGGTGGGGGGGGTGGGGGGGGTGGGGGGGGGTGGGGGGGAGGGAAGGGGCCCCTGCAGGACCTTCCTGTGGACCAGGGCTGAGCTCACAGCCCCTTCAGGACAATGCCTCTGCAGAGGAAAAAGATAAACAAATCACAGAGCCCAAAGGGGGGGTATTTCCCAGCTCTGAAACTCTAAACCTGGAAGGAAGTGATATACCATCTGTTGCTCTGGTGGTTTATCTTGGTAGGAGAAATGGCAAGAGAACCTTTCAACCATTATCCTAAAAAGATAAAAAGGAAATTTGTAAGGTTCAAAGACAGTTTGGCAGAAACAGTGCGATATTTAAAGGGTTTTTAAAAGCTAGATTTAGTTCAAATGAGATTATACTCAATGATATTAAGGATTTGTTCAGATGTCTGTTAACTCCCTCAGAGTATGATCTGTGGGAAAGCATGTGGAAAAGATCTTTAGGAGTGCTTTTGCAGGAACTTCAACAAAGCCCAAATGGTGCAAAAGATGAGGATAATAATGATATTACACATGAACATCTGTCTGGTGAAGGAGATTGGCATTGTCCTGAAAAACAAACACGGATATTAACCACGTTTGTTTTGGATAAGATCTGCCTGGTAGCAGAAAAAGCCTTCAATCAATTACTTACTGCTGAAGTTAAAGGTAGTTATGTTAATATTAAACAGTTTCCTTCAGAAAATTTCTTGCAGTTTCTGGACTGTCTTCGCATGCAGGTGAAAAGACAGGTACCAGACCCAGTAATGCAAGCTGAGTTAATCAAGGAGATGACTCAGAGGAATGCGAATGAAGCCTGCCGCAGGGTCATACTTAGCCTTCCCCTCGAGCCAGAACCTAGTCTAGCACAGATGATAGAAGCCTGCGCCAGAAAAGTAGAACTGTTCAGTGCACCAGAGAGGAACCCAGGACACGCACAACCAAAGTCTGCAGCAGCTGTAACACCAAGACCAAGGAAGCAACCGGTGCCACCACAACAGCTGCAACATATCACCTGCTTCCAGTGCAAGAAGACAGGACATTATGCAAGGGACTGTTCACACAACCAGAAACAGAAGACCAACAAACAAAAAAACTAGGTGTACAGCGCATACCCGCCACGCGCAAAGATATAAATATAGCGGGTTCCACAATGGCGAAAGCCTCTCTCTTCAAAACAAAGGGGGAGGATGGGACAAATGGTGTGGGGATTAGAGATAACATAAATGTCAAATGTTCAATTAACAAGGGTTGGAAGCCTCTTGGTCGTTTCAACCTTATGACTACAAAAGGTTTTTATTTTAGGTCAACAGATTGGACAATTATTACGGTGGACCTGTCTAACACTTCACCGGATCTGATGTTGTTGCATTTGGAACTGCGCTGTGAGTACAGTAATTTCACGACCATAAGGCGCACCGGACTATAAGGCACACCCCCCAGGAGCCGGCACATTTCGCCACTTTGTAGATTAGATAAGGCGCACCGGACTATAAGGTGCAACTTTTTTTTTGCAACGAGGATCCATGCCGCGCACAACAAAGTAACCAATTAGTAACGGAATCCCTCGATCTTGGACATTACTGGCATGTGCACAAATTGGAAACATTTTAACAGATTGGTGTAGCCTTTAAACGCAGTCCCAAGCGCCCTCCCCGTGCGCGGGGCACAGCACTCCCACCCGCTCCCGGCGCCAGCTGCTGAGGCGGGGCTCGGGGTGGCGGTGGTTCGGAGTGGCTCGGAGCGGTCAGGGCGTGCCACATCACAGAGCGGTCGGGGCTTGCCGCGGTACGGAGCGGTTGTGGCTTGCTGTGGCATGGAGCAGGCGCGGCACGCCACGACACGGAGAGGTCGGGGTTCGCCGAGGCACAGAGCAGTCGGGGCGCATGGTGGTACAGAGCGTGCGTGGCTCAGAGCAGCCAGGGTTAGCAGTGGCATGAAGTAGGCGCGGCGTGCTGCGGTACGGAGCGTGCGCGGCTTGGAGCAGCTCAGAGCGGTCGGGGCTCGCTGCGGCACGGAGAGGTTGTGGCTCGCCGCAGTGAGCCCTGACTGCTCTGAGACGCATGGCACCACGCCTGTTTTGTACCACCACCAGCCCTGGCTGCTCCGAGCCGCGCACGCTCCGTACCATGGCGCCCCCCCAACTGCTCTGTGCCTCGGCAAGCCCCGACCTCTCTGTGCCGTGGCGTGCCGCGCCAGTTCTGTGCTGCTGGATGGGCTCTGCTCGTCTCAGGACTGTTGCAGGCTCGCACTTCCGGGTTCGCAAATTTCCGAACTTTGTCTATCAGATAAGGCGCACCGGACTATAAGGCGAACTTCCAGGTTCGAGGGAAAATTTTAGTCAAAAGGGTGTGCCTTATAGTCGTGAAATTACTGTATTTTGTTATGGGGAACACAGCACACACACCCTTGGAGACAGAGTTACTTCCCATGCCCTTGAAGGGAAGCATCTCCGGTCTCATTCTCCTACCATGCTACTCTCAACCACCGTTTTACCTGGTCGAGGGGCAAATCCTCGCCCAGACCATTCCTGTTCCAAAGGAAATCACAGCAGATGTAAAATCACCTGAAGTCTATTGGGCAGAAGTGGTGGGTGAGGAAAAACCCTCTCTGGCATGCAACCTGACCCATGGTTCAGACCATCTCCATGTGGAGGGGGTGCTGGACACAGGGGCAGATGTGACGATCATAGCCGAAAGGATGGGGCCATCACATTGGGAATTGCAACCTGTGGTAGGCAAAATCCAAGGTTTAGGAGGAGTCAAATTGGCAAAAATATCAAAAAGCATCATGCAATTTGAGGGGCCAGATGGAAAAATGGCTAGTGTCCGTCCGTTTGTTACAGACTATAAGTGCGCCCTGTGGGGAAGAGATACCATGTCCCAGTGTAGGATGAGAATAGTTATCCCCAAAACTCCCCAGGATTTTTAAAGGCAGCCACTGAGGAGCGCCCTGCCCACAAATTGACATGGTTAGATGATTCCCCAAGATGGATAGATCAGTGGTCAATGAGTAAAGAAAAACTCAAGGCGCTGGAGGAGCTTGTAGCAGAGCAATTGGCAAAAGGTCACATAGAAGAAACTACAAGCCCTTGGAATTCCCCGGTGTTTGTAATTAAGAAACCAGGGAAGGACAAATGGAGGTTGTTACATGATCTCCGGGAAATAAACAAAATTATAGCTGACATGGGATCACTTCAACCCGGGATGCCCTCCCCAACGATGCTTCCTCAAAATTGGAAATTGACTGTTTTAGATATTAAGGACTGTTTCTTTCAAATTCCTTTACACACAGAAGATGCTCCACAGTTTGTCTTCTCTGTTCCTACTATCAACAGAAAAGCCCCAATGAAGCGCTACCACGGGAAGTTGTTCCCTCAAGGGATGAAGTGTAGTCCTTTCATATGCCGGTGGTACGTGGCCTCATTGCTGTCCCCAGTGCGTGCTCAGAGAAAGGAAACTATCATCTTGCATTATATGGATGATTTGCTTGTGTGTGCCCCTGATGACTCTATACTCCAACACACACATGACCTAGTGGTTAAGGTTTTAACCTCTGCTGGATTTCAATTGCAGGATGATAAAGTCCAAAGGATGCCACCTTGGAAGTACCTGGGTTTGGAAATCACTGCAAGGACCATTGTTCCTCAGAAATTGGACATTAATTGTAATCCAAAGACCTTAGCAGATCTCCATTCCTTGTGTGGGTCTTTGAATTGGGTTAGGCCCTGGCTAGGCCTCACTAATGAGGACCTAGAGCCCCTTTTCAATTTATTGAAGGGGGAGAGAGAGCTGGTTTCTCCCAGGGAACTGACCCCAGAGGCAAAAGCTGCAATCAAAGAGTTACAGAAAGCTCTAGCAGAGAGGCAGGCTCATCGCTACAAGCCTGAACTGCCTTTCAAATTCATAATTCTGGGAAAACTACCACACTTACATGGTTTGATATTCCAGTGGATCGAGGGGCAGAGAGATTCACTCATAATCATAGAGTGGGTCTTCCTCTCCCAGCAATGATCCAAGACCATCACAAAGCCACAAGAACTCATAGCTAAGCTGATTCGCAAGGCAAGGATGAGACTGTATGAGCTGGCAGGTTATGACTTTACATATATCCACCTTCCAGTCAAGCTCTCAGAGGAGGGAAGGAGCTCTCCTAAGAGGTTGACAAAGGAGATGTTCAAGCACTTGCTCCAGAGCAATGCTAGTCTCCAATTGTCTCTGGACAGCTACAGTGGACAAATATCAGTCCATGCCCCATCTCACAAGCTGTTCAATGAGGGATTCCACCTCATTCCTCGTGAGAAGAGGAGTCGGAGACCACTCAAAGCTCTCACAGTGTTCACAGATGCTTCTGGGGCTTCCCACAAGTCGGTGATGACTTGGAGAAATCCTCAGACTCAGCATTGGGAAGCTGATGTTGAGTTTGTGGAGGGATCGCCTCAGGAAGCTGAACTGGCTGCAGTGCTAAGAGTTTTTGAGAAGTTCTCAGAGCCAATCAAATTGGTAAACAGATTCAGCTTATGGAGCGGGGGTAGTGTCCAGGGCGGAGCAGGCAGTGCTCAAAGAGGTTGACAATGAGCAGCTTTTCAGGTTGCTATCAAAACTAATCTATCTAATTTCTCATAGAGAACATCCGTTCTATGTGATGCATGTGAGTTCACACACCGATTTCCCAGGTGAGATCGCAGAAGGGAATTGTCAGGCAGACTCCCTGGCAACCCCAGCTGAATAAGCATGCCTCCCTGACATCTTCCAACAGGCAAAGCTGAGCCACCAGCAATACCATCAGAATGTGCCAGGTCTGATCTGTCAGTTCCAACTAACATGGAGTCAGGTTCGAGCCATTGTGGCCACCTGTCCCAGCTGTTAGCTCCAGGCCATGTCATCGCTAGGTGCAGGGGTTAACCCCTGAGACCTTGGCAACTGTGAGGTATGGCAGACAGACATCACACGCATTCCCAGTTTTGGTCGCCTCAAATACGTTCATGTAAGCATTGACACATATTCAGGTGCGGTTTATGCCTCTGCCTATGCAGGAGAAAGAGCTGTGCATGCCAAAAAACACCTAGTGCAAGCCTTTTCAGTATTGGGGATCCCTAAGGAAATCAAAACAGATAATGACCCAGCGTATGTGTCCAAGGAGTTCCTGGAATTTGTCCGGCAGTGGGGAGTGGAACATAAGACAAGCATCCCCTGCTTCCCCACAGGCCAAACTGTGATTGAGCGTACACGTCAAACGCTCAAGCAGGTTCTGGCTAGACATAGCATTTCAACAGTGTGGATGTGTCCACAGCAGAAGCTCTGTAAAGCCCTGTTCACTATCAATTTTCTTAACTGTTCATTTGAAAACATGAATCCTCCTGTGGTTCGTCATTTTAAAAGTGGTAAACAGTTCAAGTTGTCTCATCATCCACCAGTTTTGATTAGGGATCCAGAAACATGGGAAACCAATGGTCCCTATGAGTTTGTTACCTGGGGACGTGGTTATGCACGCGTATCTACTCCCTCAGGCCCTCGATGGATTCCCCAGAAATGGGTGAAGCCTTTTGTCCCCAAACAGCCAGCTCCAGCTGAAGGGGAAGAGAAGCAAGTCGCAGTTGCTTCAAAAAGAAGACACCGCCGGAAAGAGGAAAGAGAACCTACATAGAAGACTACCTTCCGGCAGATTCACAGACTTTTAACATGTTTTTAAAATGTTTGTTTTCTTTTTAGAGAATACCTTCCTTCCACTCAACCCCGTGATGAACCCCATCCAATTGTCATCCTGTTAAAATTGGACAGTCTGGCAGCTGCATGGATCGTCCCTCAGCCGTGTCAAAACATCTGGGTGACCCTGGCAAAGACACTCAAACAGGAAAACATATGCCTGTCCACGGCAGTAGCAGAAAATCCTATGTCCACCTGCCTGGTAGGAGTTCCCTTGAAGGCTGGAGAATATTCAGCCAGTTTTGAAATACAGATGCGAAATGAACTTCCCGAATCACATACAATTTCATTATACAAACCGCCTAGGCAGCAAACAGTAAAGAATCCTATAGAGGAACTGCTGCCAAGTTTGCCAAAAGCAGCTCAGGAACCCCAGGAATTAGAGTTGTTAGGTTCCTAACCAGCACAATACTGCATTCATCTTGCAATCTTTCCAAAACCTTCTGACACCAAAGAATTCCACAACATAAGGCAATACAGAGAGGAATTCATGGCCAAAAGGTAGTGCAATATTCTGAGTCATTGCAGCAGACAACCCTTCTCTAACAAGTCCCAAGAGCCTCCCTAAAGGGTTGTTCTTGGTTTGTGGAGATCGGGTATGGGCAGGGATACCCTTTCGGCTTTTAAGAGGACCATGTACCATCAGGCGGTTGTCCCTGGTGGCACCCAACGAAACCTTAATTAATGATTGGAGTCATAAAAACAAATTGGTTGATAAAATCCAGAAAAGAAGTGCAGACAATTTGGACAGAGATTGTGACTCTGAAATTTTTCATTGGACCAAGTGTGGAGAGTTAGGGATTTGCGTGCGGAAGAAATCGGGCTGTACAGTCAGTCAGGACACCCCCCTGCAGTCAGACCTTTGCTCCGTACCTGGCCGCACCTAGCTGGACGTGAGCAGAAGGAAATGACACTGACTGCCCAAGCTATAAAAACCCTTGTGACCCCTCAATAAATGCCATTTGCTGTCCACCACGTTGGTGTCAGTAGCATATGGACCGAGTGGCCCTGGGCTTGGGCCACCGTGCCGCTCCCTGAACCAGGTGGCCACGCCTTGAGAAGGCAACATCTGGTGCCGAAACTCGGGACATGATTACCGCCCGGGGTTCAGGGATGGCCTGGACGAGGAACCGGCGGCTGCACAGTTTGCCTAGTTCAGCGGGGAAGGACGCTTCCCGGACCAGCAAGGAGCATGGACGCTATCGTGAACGTCATAAGTCAGATCCACACGCAGTGGGGTATCTCGTGTAAGCTTAAGTATTTTATTCTCGCAGTGCCGAGATTGATTAAGCTAGGGGCTATAGAAAGCCCGGTAGAAATTCTCCATCCAGAAATATGGGATAAATGCACGAGGGCTCTGGCCGAGGAAACCATGTCCTCAGGCTCAGGGAAAACCCTCAAATCGTGGGGCAGAGTTATCCAGGCTCTCCAAAAGGTTCGGCAGGAGCAGGAGACCTGGAAAGCCGCGTGAACTTGTTTATTAGCCATGCCGCAGCTGGGGGTCGGGGCAGTGACGCAAACCGGGGAGTTTGACCCGGTTGGGCGCGCGGAGGAGCGAACGCCAGAACCCCCTCCGCTACCGGACTCACCATCAGAGGGGAGGGAGCCCGTGCGGGCGTTTTGGCAGGGGCTAACAGAGGAGGCGTGGAATGTTGCTATAATATCAGACCTCGAAGTGGTTGATAAAAAAGCACCCCTGCCATATGCGTTTGAAAATGGTGCCGGAGCACATGATGGTGGGCGGAATGATCATGCAGGGGGCAGAAATGCAGAAGGCTCGCCGAACAGCGCAAGCGTGGGCGAGCGGGGAGGAGGGGCGGCCCCCGAGAAGGAACTTAAGACCAATCAAAGTGCTCATTTTAAATTAGGTCCTTATAGGGCAAGAACCTCCCCCAGCAGGAGGCGGAGGGAGCCCAGGGGGAGGGAACGACCCGACCCCCGGAAGAAGGGGTGGGGTTGGAGCCCGAGAAAACGGTTGAGCAGCCCAGAAATGTCCAGCCAGTCGACTTCCGGCTCAGACTCCGACTCGAGTTGGGACGGGTAGCTCGAAAGGTGGTCGGAGGATGATTCCGACACTGACTTGGGCTTTAACAAAAAGGGAGCAGCGGTATATAAGATCACTAGTTGCAATGCTCCTGCGTGGGTTAAGGGGATATCAGAGAAAGATCGAACCCCGCTTACAGACTAGCGGAAAATAAAAATGGCTTGCGCGGAGTGGGCTCCGTCTGCCAAACTGGTGTTCCCAGTCCGTGTGGGGGGGGCAGGTGGAAATCAAAGAACCTACTCGCCGGTAAACCCGAAAGACGTGCAGGCAATCGTTAAAGTGGTTGCAGACAGGGGGATTAATTCTGCCATGGTTTCCACACTCATTGATAGCGTTTTTGGAGGCAATGTTATGCTTCCCTTTGATATCAAACAGACTTGCAGGTTGATTTTCGATGGGGTGGGGATGATCGTTTTTAAACAAGAATGGGAGGACAATTGTGTAAAACAGCTAGCCTTAGTAACGGGGGCAGACCATCCGCTGCACGGCTCCAGCATACAGAGGTTAATGGGCACAGACCCAACTATGATCACCCCACAAGCACAGGCAGAGGGTCTGCAGGCCCATGAGGTTATGACAACAACCCGTGCTGCCCGAGAAACCATCCGTGTTGCTTCTAAAGTAATAGCCGTTATGTCGAATTGCCCACCCTTGCTGGGGAGAGATGCCCTAGCCCTGCTGGACGTTAGGGTGACAAATTTATTCTAAGGGCCACTGTCGCATACCCGCCATTGCCCATCAAGCTAACTTGGAAATCAGTCGATCCGGTGTGGATCGAGCAGTGGTCCTTGTCCAAGCCTCGAATGACTGCTCTCCTTGAGCTAGTTGGCCGTGAGCTGCACAAGAATCATATAGAACCCTCCACAAGCCCATGGAACACTCCAATCTTCGTACTACCTAAACGGTCTGGTGAAGGCTTTCGTCTCTTACACGACCTGCGGGAAGTGAACAAGAGAATCCAGCCTATGGGCCCTGTGCAAACTTTGCTGCCCATGAACTCAATGATACTGAGAGGACAACCCTGCGCAGTGCTCGACATCAAAGACTGTTTCTTTTCTATTCCCCTGCACGAGGACGACAAGGAGCGGTTCACCTTTTCCATCGTCTTGCCAAACAGTCAGTGGCCCAACCTACGCTTCCAGTGGAGAATGTTACCCCAAGGAATGATCAACTCCCCTACCATCTGCCAGATCACAGTAGACCGAGCGCTAGCACCAGTCCAGCAGAGCAATCCAACTGTGACCATCATGCAGTACATGGATGACATCCTGATTACCGCACCATCAACAAGACAAGTAGACCAGCTGGTATCAACCATCTCCGAGACCTTAAAGATAAATGGTTTCGAGATAGCGAGTGCAAAAATAAAAAAGGGACTGTGCGTGACCTTCCTAGGAGTGGGAATCACAAGCTCCTACATAACTCCCCCCCAGATGAAAATCCACCAAGACATCAAGACGCTCCACGACGTGCAGCAGCTCGTAGGGTCCTTACAGTGGCTCCGCAACATCGTCCTGATTCCTCACCAGGTCATGGACCCTCTAAACGACCTCTTGAGAGGAAAGAACCCATGGGAACAGAAAACCCTGACACCAGAAGCAATAAGCTCGCTTGACTTTATTGAACACCAGATGTCAGTGAGCACACTCACCAGATGGGATTCAAGTGCACCGATCGATCTGTATGTTCACTTTACAAAAAAGGGGGGAGTGGGAGCCTTAGCCCAAGGACCCCCCGACAAAGCCCAACCGATACAATGGGTGGTCTTGGGGAAACCATCATGTGCCTTTTCCCCGGGAGTCGAGTGCCTCAGCAGCCTCATCATGAAAGGCAGGAAACTCGCCCTAAGACATCTGGGCATTGAACCTACCAAGATATACTTGCCCTTCCGCAAACAGCTCTCCGTGCAGTCAACAACAATATCCGAATACCTTGCCATGACTCTTGCAGGCTTCGGAGGAGAGATTCGCTACGCGGCAAAACCCCCTTGGACTCGGCTGCTCAAGGTCGTCGACATCGATCTCCCACCAAAGATAATCGACTGACCGCAGGCAGGACCAACCATCTTCACGGACGCATCATCGCTGACCTCCACCGCAGCAGCAGTATGGCAGTCAGGAGAACAGTGGCAATGTGTCAAGACAACCGACCCCACACTTTCAGTCCAACAGCTTGAAGCAACAACCGTAGTGCTAGCGTGTGGACTGTTCCCAGAAGAACACCTTAACATCGTGACTGACTCCATATTTGTTGCCAAACTCTGCCTAGCTATGTCCGGACCAGGTGTGTCAGTGTCCACAGTGGTAACGATGCTGGAAGAAGCGCTCTATTCATGGAAAGGCACCATATCAGTCATCCACGTCAACAGCCATGACCCGATCAAAGGATTCTACCAGATTGGCAACGACAAGGCTGATATCGCCGCAAAAGGCGTATGGACGCTGAAAGAAGCTTGTCAGCTGCATGAATCCCTTCACATCAGAGCTAAAGCACTTGCTAAAAAGTGCGGAATTTCTACCGCGGAGGCAAAGCACGTCGTCACCACGTGCCCTCACTGTCAGAAATCACCGCTGTGGTCAAGTGGCGTCAACCCCAGAGGCCTCAAAGCCTCAGAAATATGGCAGACAGACTTTACACAATGCCAGTTGTTAAAACCCCGAGCATGGCTTGCAGTTACCGTAGATACATACAGTGGTATGATCGTGGTCACACAGCATCCCAAGACCGATTCCAAAGCGACCATCCAACATTGGCTGACAGCCATGGCATGGCTTGGAGTTCCAAAACAAATCAAAACAGACAACGGCACAAACTTCATCTCAAAGACAGTCCAAGCATTCGTCTCGAAATGGAACATCGCCTTGGTACACAGCATCCCATACAACAGCACTGGACAAGCCATCGTTGAAAGAGCAAATCAGACTCTGAAAACTAAACTGGAAGTACTAGCAAAGACAGAAGGTTTCACCAATACCATTCCCCCGAGTGATCAGGCGTGCATACTAGCAACCGCGCTGCTAGCATTAAATCAATTCCCTAGGGGGGATGAAACAGACAGTTCTGCCCAGAGACACTGAGCCACTCGAGCACTAGAGAAAGGCCCACGGGTTGTGATCAAAAATGAACTAGGGGAGTGGGAACAAGGTTGGAGGCTAGTGCTCACGGGGCGGGGGTATGTGGCCGTTAAAAAAGATGGGGACATTAAATGGCGTCCACTTAAATCTATCAAACCAGACCTTCAGAGTAAAACTAACGAGAGTTGTGAGATTCTATTTGCAGGACCAGATCATCAGATGCCCCCGCAACCCACGCACCCCATTACCCGAAGAGAGGGAGAAACCATCAAGCAGCCCGGCACCACCCAAGATGCCAGTGAACCCAAAGGGAAAAGAAGCTCAACTGGGATGGTTCGAGTCATGGTTCAACTGGTCCCCATGGCTCACCACCCTAATTTCTACCCTAATAGACCCACTCACTATAATCTTACTAACACTAATCTTCGGGCCTTGCCTTGCATATTAAACAAATTGGCGCTATTCGTTAAAAAGCACTTAGAAGCGGTTAACATTATGTTTGTCGAACGCCGACAATTACTTTGAGGCGTTCCTGTTACTAACACACTTACAATTTTATATACTGATTTTACTAACCCATGAAATTTTGTAACATCTACATTTTATAATTTTATACAATTTTTACTAATCATGAGGGAGGGGGGAAATGTGGAGAGTTAGGGATTTGCGTGCAGAAGAAATCGGGCTGTACGGTCAGTCAGGACACCCCCCTGCAGTCAGACCTTTGCTCCGTACCTGGCCGCACCTAGTCGGACGTTAGCAGAAGGAAATGACACTGACTGCCCAAGCTATAAAAACCCTTGTGACCCCTCAATAAACGCCATTTGCTGTCCACCACGTTGGTGTCAGTAGCATATGGACCGAGTGGCCCTGGGCTTGGGCCACCGTGCCGCTCCCTGAACCAGGTCGCCACGCCTTGAGAAGGCAACAACCAAGTCAAAAAGAATTGCTGTATCCATGTTTCTTCCATGGGTAGCAGCAACCAAGGTTCTGGGTGAATTGGGCCACCTAGAGTGTTGGGTAGTCAAACAGGCAAATTTGACATCCACTGCCATCAGCTCCCTCCTAGAAGACGAGCAAATTACCAGGCAGGCCACACTCCAAAATCGTGCTGCCATAGATTTTCTCCTGCTGCTGCATGGACATGAGCGCCAGGAATTTGAAGGACTTTGCTGCATGGACCTGACCTCGAAAGCTCCTAACATCCATGCTGCCCTCCGAAACGTGAACAGCTTGATCAGACAAGTGAAACAAGAATCTGAAGATTGTTTCAACGAACTGTTCAAAGGCTAGGGATTCACTGGGTGCTGAACTTCGATAGTTCAAACTATTTTGCTATTCTTTGTTATTCTTTTCCTTGTAATAATGACATTTGGAATCCTTCATTACTTACTTCTCAAGGCTATTAGTGGTCTCATTCCTTCTATCTCAGTGGTAAATCACATAGAGATGAAAACCCTGAAACAATCTAATTCTCCTACTAACTCCAAGTGTTGGGAAAGATCATAATTTGAATCCAGAATAACCTAATATCCTTATTTCATATTTTAAACAAAAAAATGGTGAGATGTTGTAACCATGTACCCAGATGCTTTAAGAATGGTATGTCCCTGTAACCCCTGTAACCCCTGTAAAACCTATGGACTGACCCTCTGCTAGCCGATTGGCAAGAAGCCAAGTTTCTCCTCCCCTTTTCCTGACCCTAGAAAAGACCCCAGACTTTGAGGAACTTCCTCTTTGTCCCCTGGAAACCATAAAGAAATAAACCGAGGGAAACCCTGGGAGAAAGAGCCTCTATATATCTTATCCTGTTGTACATGATATCATCTCAGGTTTGCTCTGCAAAGTTATAAGAGTACAGGACTAGCCTCGGGTGATTTATCATGATGCCTTTTAGGACTACCTAAAAACAGAAGTCAGACAAAATTAAGAGAATAAAAAGCAGTTATATTTATTGAATGGTCTTCAGGTACATATAGGGCAGGCAAATCCGCCCCCCCCCCCAGGGTCTACATGCAAAATATGACTATGGGTCATGGGTTTTCATACTTTTATAAGTTTGGTCCATTTGCATATTGGGGATTAATCTTCCAATTACAACTTCAGATAATGAAGTAATTTACCCCAAGTTTGATTCTCTCCAACTCACTTTTGTTTACATTTCTCGGAGCCTGAAACAGTAAGGTGTCCTTGGTTCCCAGTCCTAGAAAGGAATTTTTTTGTCTGACCAAAATGGGAAAGGAGTAGCTAACACTCTATATGGAGTTTAGAGTTATACACTAAAGAATTGCAGGATTACAAATATATGGAAAACATTAAAGCTAAAATCCAGTGAGATTTTCAGTGGTCCTTCCCTGCAAAGTCTTCACACACCTCCCCCTTGTCCGTCACTCATCTGTCTCCTGGACAGTCTCGGGAACCCAATGAATTGCCCGGTGCCGACCAGCGCTGAAGGGATCTGATCACCAAAACAGAGTGAGAGGTGCCTTCAGCTCTGCTTACTGCCCGCCACCCCCAGATGGTGGAAATGTCCTGGACAAGAGCCCCCAAATTTGTCAGGAAAATTAATCCACAAACACCAGAGGTTTGTGTCCAAAAAGGAGACAGCTTTATTCATGAATAAAGGGAGAGGTCTTGAAGCAATTTCCCCATGGGGTCTCTCAAGTTGTTGGAGGATGCAGCCTCCTTTTTATCCTAATTTCCTGGTTGCATTTTCCCCTCTTTTTCCCCATTGACTGAGGCATTTGACAGATTCAGACTTCCCAAATCACAAAATACAGACCCTCTTCTGAGGCATCACTTCTAATATGTACTCCCCTCTTTTCTTCTTCCTTGTATCTCTTCTTATTTTTTTTTAAGTCCAGGGATCTAGCACAGCCTTGAGTGAGTAACAGTCTGTGTCAATGTACTAGTCTGAAAACAAACCAGTCGGACATTCCAAGTCAGAACTACAATTTAATAAGAGAATTAAAGGCAGAAAACACTCGCCTAAACTGACAGTCAGGATACAAACTGACACCCTGTTGGTCAGGGTGGTGGTAGCAGTCAAATTAAATGGTAGTTGCAGTCCTGTTGAAGTGATAGATGTGATTCTGTTGAAGGAGTGATCCTGTAGAAGGGTCTGGTCTTCCTCTGAAGGTCCAGGGGTGGTTATGTAGCTCTTGTCCTCTGGAAATACAGTAGGTAAGGTTGACTGTGGTATTCCAAACCTCAGATTATATCCAGGTTGGAATGCTTGGTTCCTCCCCCTGGGCAGAGAATCTCACAATGGGATGATGCAATTTTATGTTATGCAGTGAGGCTTGATGGCCCATTAGCAGAAGATAGCCCCGGAGGGGGTTATCAGAGATGAATCATGGAAGAGATAAAGAACACTGCCCTACTTGTTTTTAACAGTTCAGGAAGATGGTAATCGAATACATACTTTTGATTATATCTTACGTTGTAACCTAAGACAGTCAATTAGTGCAATTCCTCTGGATTTTATGGTTCCTCCCATTGCTTCTTTCACCTGTCAGTATCTGGTTTTATTTACCAGTAGGTCCACAGTTTGTAAAGACACCTCCTTCTCATTTCTTTCACAGCCATGCTGTGTCAAGGAGGGATCTGACCCTGCAACTGCCGGGAAGTTTCTTCCAGCATTCTGGCATTATTGACTCCTTTTTTTGGACAAAAAATAGTTCTTCCAGGTTTTTGTTTTGTCCCTCTCCCACTGTGGCCGGTGGTGTCTCTGTTGAACCTGAGCTGACCACCTGTGTATGTTTTAGAGTCTTTGTGTCCCAGCCTGAGCACCGGAGAAAGAGTCAGGAGACGTCTTCTGTTGTTTCCAGAGGTGGTTTATTTTATCTAATCAAAAGTTCTTTCCCTGACTAGCTGCAGTCCTTCCAGCTAGTCAGTCCCCAGGCACACTGCCTGACCCTGGGATGGCACTATCTTTTTATACTAAAAACTACGTAAACATTATTTACAATTATCTTCCAATACCTATCACTTATATTATACAGTCTAGTTCTACTCTAAACCAATCCACAAATGCCAACATCACGCAAAAGATGGATGCTAGTAAGAAGGAGGAAGAATGACAGAACAAGCCCAGATTCCTCCATCTTGACCCCAGACCCTTATTATAAACAATCTTAAAAACCTACTTTTTCACCTTAAAATAATCTAACTTACACTCTACTTATTTTTATGACTTGTAATTCTTCATGTAAGGGTGGTCATTTTTCCCAGGGAGAGAAATCCAAGACACAAGGGTTTTGGGCACTGTGCCAAGGCTCCTGAGCCCCCTGCCTAGGTCTCGAGCTGTCCAGGGCACTCAGAGGGATGTCTTGGGTTCCCAAATCTCCCCCCACTGTTTGCACTAAAAACACCTCTTTTGCAACCCTGTTCATGGCCCGCCGTATGCATTGGATGATGCACGGCAGAATAAACAGAAGAATTACAAGTCCTACTAATACATAAAACCCTTTCTTTAAAACACAAAATCATCTGAGTGATCCCCAGACCGAACCTTTAGCTCATAAATGTCACCGAACCTTGAGCTCATAAATGTCACAATTTCTCCCATGCAAGAATCCCTTGCAATGCAATAACACTCAAGTCCCTAAAGAAAACCCTCAGTCTTTGAACTCCTTATGTGTTGATCGAGAAGGAGTTCACGATCTTTGCTTCTGGTTCTGTCTGTGTGCTCTCCTCTTTGCTTCCAGGGTTTATGTCTGCTGATATGGCTTCATGTGTCTCGCTGGCACCCACTTCGGTTCTCGATCTGTGGAGACACAAGCAAAACCTTTCCCCCAAGTGATTAATTTGAAAGGTCCTTTGAGCTGTCTCATCTCTAGATTTCTAATCAAAACTAAAGAATTCTCCCTTAACTTTACCCTGTGGGAGAGTGGGGAACACCAAAGGTATGTCTCACACTCCACTTTTTCAGGAATTTGTCAAGCATCTTTTTCCAGAAGAGGTAGAGGTCTTCCATCCACATCTGTTTGAGAGTAGCACTCACTCACAAGATGGTTTCCCCTCCTGCATCTTGGACAAACATCTGGTGTCCTTCCCGTCTCTGTGAGTTCAGGACAGTTCCTCTTGAAATGTCCAAAACTCCCACATTTATAACATTGTCCTCCAGGGGAGTTGTTCTGTTTTTGAAAATTTGCAAGAACCTTCTCGAGGTTTTCACTTTGCACCTGGAGCATCTTTTCCATTTGTTCTTCCATGATGGAGGCAACATACTGTGGAGTCCCCACTTTGCTGCATGCTTCAACCATCTCCGCCAGAGAAGGTTGACCAGGAATTGCACTGATGATTCATTTGCACTCCTGGTTGGCATTGGTAAATGCAAGGCTTTTTAATAGATGTGGTTTTGCTGCCTCATCCGTCACCTGCCTGTCCACAGTCTGTGTGAGTCTGTCTGTGAATGAGGAAAAGGACTCTGAAGCGCTGTGCCTGATGTCTGTGTAAATGGTGTCCTGCATACCTGCTGGTGCAATTTGCAGAATTGCCTTTTGTGCAGCTTCTTTAATATCATTCAGCACCTCACGTGGAAGTCTGGCTTGCTGGGCTGGATTGTCCTCTGGAGGATCACCTGTTAATTGGGCTAAGGTGAGAACTGCATTGAGTCCACCTTGATACTTGGTCCTCAATTCCCCAAGCGCTCGCCTTCATCAGCTGTCCCAGATGAGTGCCTGCGTGTCTGTAAGGATCAGTGACACAAGAGACCTGAGATCATATGGAGTTAAATCATATATGTTAAAAGTACCTTTAAAAGGTGTTTGAAATATGAAGATCCCAGTCAATTGTCTCTGACTGACTTGATTAAGTCTTTAACTATCTCATGGTCTAATTGTTGCCATCTCGGGTTCTGGTCCTGAGCATCATAGCTAATTGGCAATAATATATCTCCTGTACCAATCATAGGGTATCTCCTATCTTTTGCTAGATTCATCCTAATATTTGGCCAATCTATCAATGTCTGTGCTGGAGGTATCTGTGTTTCCATGGGCACTGACCTGTAAAGAGGAGTCATCTGCTGTACCTGTGTCCACACTGCGGTTTCATCTATCTTGGAACTCATTGGCATAATGGGTACCGACACTCTTTTTTGAGTTGCTCCTGGTCCTGGCTGGGGAGCAGGGATCTGTGACTCTTGAGTAATCTGAAAAGTCTGTGAGAGATCATTCCAAAGCTCCGGGCAGGACTCAAGTATGGTTCCCATGCACTGTAAGAAAGCCTTAACAACGCCTTTTGGTATAGTGACTGATTGTCCTTCACTGGATAAACTAACATCATCTGAAACCGCCCATGCTGGAACACCCTCTGAAGTTGTGATGTATACCGTATTGTCTCTTTGCTCAGCAGGGGATTCCTATGATTTTTTTCTTAGAAGAGGATTCTTTATAAGAAATTGGGAAAAAAATCTTGTAATGTTAGGGTTCAGCCACTAGATGGTGCTGCCGCCCGCCCCTCTGGGGTCGACGTTGTTTTTTGCGTTGTTTTTGGTGTCTTTTTACTATCAATCCTTTCTCACGGTTCTGCAAAACCCTTTAAAATATCAGTTAAGTCTTGTAACTTTTGTGGGAGGCTTCCAGCCCTTGCTCTCGTGGGTGACTGTTCGCGCACCTGTGTTAGCTCTGTCTCAATTCACATCAGCCCAGGGGCGTGACCGCTTCTGCTTCGACCACGCCTCCACCCTGCCCGGTCGGACGCAGTCACGTTCCCAAAAAAGCCTTCACTGTCACTAATTTCATCGCCTTCCGAGCCTGATGTTCCTGTCTCACTCCGTTCTGAGCTGTCTCTTTGTTGTTTTGTGTTTGCACTCGCGCCTAATTTGCGTCGCCTGACCCTGTGAGGTTCGACTCCGGGACCCCCCAACCCCGCTGTCAGCACTTCCGGGTTTCCCATCTCCTGCACATGCCCGCTGTGCCTCGCCGCCACCGTGCATGCGCCCGCTGCTGCTGCGTATGCGCATAACACCGCCATGCCCGGCATCGCCACCGCACTCCCCTGGGGGTACTCCTGTTGGGGCCGCTCCCGCTGCCGTGTCAGGCGTGCCTGGCATGGGAAACATCAGCGCCACTCCCAACTGTGAGACATGCGCTACCATCAAGCAAGCCAAGCGGGTAAAGCCTCTCTGGTATGGTGAGCGTTGGTCTAAATATAAGTACGAGGAGGCCTGGCAGATTGACTACATCACTGCCTCAAACCTGCCAAGGCAAGCGCTACATGCTGACCATGGTGGAGGCCACCACCGGATGGTTGGAAACCTACACTGTGCCTCACGCCACCGCCCGGAACACCATCCTGGGCCTTGAGAAGCAGGTCCTTTGGAGACATGGTATCCCTGAGAGAATTGAGTCAGACAACGGGACTCAATTCAAGAACGGCCTTATCAACACCTGGGCCAAAGAACATGGCATTGAATGGATATATCATATCCCTTACCATCCACCACCTGTCGGGAAAGTTGAACGGTGCAACGGTCTACTTAAGACCACGCTGAAAACACTTGGCAGGGGAACCTTCAAGAATTGGGAAACAAACTTAGCAAAAGCCACCTGGATGGTCAACACCCGAGGGTCCATAAATCGAGCTGGTCCTGCCCAGTCTGAACCCTTGCACACAGTGGATGGAGATTAAGTCCCTGAAGTACGCATGAAAGGTATTTTAGGAAAGACTGTTTGGATTAGTCCCACCTCAGGCAAGGACAAACCCACCCGTGGGATTGTCTTTGCTAAAGGACCTGGTTACACTTGGTGGGTAATGTAGAAAGATGGAGAAACCCATTGTGTACCACAGGGAAACCTAATCTTAAGTGAGAACTGTGTGTAAGGTGTAATTATGCAGATGGTAATAGAATAAGGGGTGAATAATGTCTTGGGTTACAATATAGGATGTGATAAAAGGTATATATTCTATCACCATCTGTTGAGGGTGGGGGCAGTGATCCCTAACTCCGTGGGAGATATTCTGCTAATGGGGCATCCATTGAAACCAGGCGGGGCATTGTTCTTTATCTTTTCACAACCCATCCTTCCTCCAGAGAGTAATTTTCTGCTAATGGCCATTGAGTCCCACTGTGTGACTGATAAAATTCCTTCATTCCATTGAAAGTTGCTCCAGCCAGGGGGAAGAGACCATTTCTTACCAAGATATAAACAGAGGTTTTAGGACACTAAGGTAGCCCTTTCTCCACTGGACTCCAGAGGGAAACCGGATTTCTCCACCTCACTACTGGACCTCCAGAAGGAAACTGCACCTTCTGCAGGACCACTGCTTTGACTGAATCACATCTGTCACTACAAGAGGACTACAACCACCATTTAATTGGACTGCTACCAACACCCTGCCTGACGGGGTGTCAGGTTGTACGCTGACTTTGTCAGGGTTTGGGGTTTGTTTCTTTTTAGTACTGTATTTCTATTTTAATTTCCCTAGTAAAGAACTGTTATTCCTAATTCCCATATCTTTGCCTGAGAACCGTTTGATTTCAAAATTATAATAATTTGGAGGGACGGGGTTTATATTCTCCATTTCAAAGAGAGGCTCCTGCCTTTCTTAGCAGACACCTGTCCTCCAAACTAGGACAAACTGCCAGGAACCAACCTGCCTCAGATTCAGCTCAGAGGCTTGATTGATACCGGGGCAGATGTGAGTGATTTCTCTCCCTGCCTGGCCTCCCACATGGCCAATGGTCTCACTTGGCCAGGCCATTGCAGGAGTGATGGGGACAGCAGAGATGGCTACTGTCCGGCCCTACATCACTGCAGTCTTGATCAACCTCTGGGGGCAAGATGTTTTGGCTGCCTGGGGGGTGCGCATTCAGTCAAATTAATAATTGCGGTCACTGAAGTGAAGGGCAGGAGTTATCCTATGATACCTTTGCGGTGGTTGACTAATGACCTTGTCTGGCAAAATCAGTGGCCTTTACTCAAATCCAAATTAATCGCCCTTCGTCAATTAGTGCAAGAACAATTGCAACAGGGACACATTGAGCCTTCTAGTAGTCCCTGGAATACCCCTGTCTTTGTTATACAGAAGTAGTCAGGGAAACGGAGGTTGTTACAGGATCTGCGAAAAGTTAATGCGGTCATGCAGGGCATGGGAGCGTTGCAGGCCTTCCCGTGGCCGGGCTATGCCTGCCACCGCTCTGTGTCGCCTCCCCGGGGCCGGGCTATGCCTGCCACCTCTCCATGCAGCCTCTCCGGGGCCGGGCTATGCCTGCCACCGCTCCGTGCAGCTTCCCCGAGGCTGGGCCATTCCTGCCGCCGCTTCGTGACGCCTCCCCGGGGCCGGGCTTATCCTGCCACCGCTCCAAGCCGCCTCCCCGGGGCCGGGATATGCCTGGCGTCGCATTGCGCCTCCTCCCCAAACCCGGGCTATGCCAGTTGCCGCATCGCGCCACCTCCCCAAACCCGGGTTATGCCTGCCACAGCTTCGCGTCGCCTCCCTGGAGACGGGCTAGGCCTGCCGCCACTCTGTGCAGCCTCCCCAGGGCCGGGCTATGCCTACCGCCACTCTGTGCCGCCTCCCCTAGGCCGGGCTATGGTGGCTGCCTCCCCACGCCACCTAACCGGGGTTAGGCTACGCTTGCCGCCTAGCACCGCCTCCCCCGGGACGGGCTATGCCTGCCGCCGCTCCGCGCCGCCTCTCCAAAGCCAAGCCATGCCCGCCGCCATTCCGTGCGGCCTCCCCAGAGCCAAACTATGGCTACCGCCATTCAACGCCACCTCCCCAGTGCTGGCTATGCTTGCTACTTCTCAGTGCAGCCTCCCCAAAGCTGGGCTATGCCTTCCGCCGCTCCGTGAAGCTTCCCCAGGGCCAGTCTATGCCTGCCGACGCTCCACGCTGCCTCCCCAGAGCCGGACTGTTCCCACCGCCGCACACTGCCACTCACCGTAGGCGGGCTATGCCTTCAGTAGCTCTGTGCAGCCTCCCCAAACCCGGGTTATGCCTGCCACCACTCCGTGCAGCCGCCCCGGGGGCAGGCTATGCCCACCGTCGCTCAGCGCCGCCTCTCTGGGGCCGGAATATGCCTGCCGCCGCTCAGTGCCGCTTCCCGTAGGCGGACTATGCCTTCCGTAGCTTTCTTCAGTCTTCCAAAGGCCGAGTTCTGCCTACCGCTGCTCCTTGCAGCATCCCCGGGGCCAGGCTATGACTATCGCCTCTCCTTGCAGCATCCCCGAGTCCAGGCTACGACTACCGTCGCTCTGTGTCGCCTCCCCTAAGTCGGGCTATGCCAGGTGCCTCCCCACACCGCCTAACTGGGGCTAGGCTATGCTTGCTGCCTAGTACTGCCTCCCTGGGACCAGGATATGCCTGCCACCGCTTTGTGCAGCCTCCTCATGGCCGACCTATGCCGGTCGCTGCTCCCAGTCGCCTCCCCAGGGCCAGATATGCCCGCGGCCCCTCAGCGCCGCCTCCCCAAGGCCAGGCTATTCCTCCCGCCGCTCCGAGCCGCCTCCCCGGGGTCAGCATATGCCTGTTGCCGCTCTGCGCTGCCTCCCCAAAGCTGGGCTATGCCTGTCAGCGCTGCGCGCAGCCTCCCCGGAGCCAATCTATGCCCGCTACCGCCAAGCGTCGCCTCTCGGGGGCTGGGCTATTCCTGCCGCCGCTCAGTGTCGCTCCCCGTAGGCAGGCTATGCCTTCCATAGAACTGCTAAGCCTCCCAAATGCTGGGCTATGCCTGCCACGGGTCCGCGCTGCCTCCCCAGAGCCGGGCTATTCCCGCCGTCGCTCAGCGCCACCTCCCCAAGGCCGGGCTATTCCTTTCACTGCCCCGAGTCGCCTCCCCGGGGCCCGGATATGCCCGCTGTCGCGCCGCACTGCCTCCCCAAAGTTGGCCTATGCCCGTCAGCGCTCCGCGCAGCCTCCCCAGGGCAGATCTATGCCCGCCGCCCCTCAGCGCCGTTTTTCCAAGCCCGGGCTATTCCTTCCGCTGCTCCGAGTCGCCTCCCCGGGGCCAGGATATGCCTGCTGCCGCTCCGTGACACCTCCCCTAGGTGGGGCTATGCTGGCTGCCTCCCCATGCCGCCTAACCGGGGCTAGGCTATGCTTACCGCTTAGAACTGCCTCCCCAGAACCGGACTATGCCTGCCGCCGCTTTGTGACGCCTCCCCAAGGCCAGGCTATGCCTGCCACCACTCAATGCTGCCTCCCCGGGGCCAGGATATGCCTGCTGCCACTCCGTGAAGCCTCCCCAGGGCCGGGCTACGCCTGCCACCGTGCCCATCCACCTCCCCGGGGCCGAGCTATGCCTACCGCCGCTCCCAGTCGCCTCCCCAGGGCCAAGCTATGCCCGCTGCAGCTCAGTGACACCTCTTCGAAGCCGGGCTAGGCCCGCTGTCGCTCCGCGGCACCTCCCAAAAGCCAAGCTATGCGTTCCACCGCTCTGCGCAGCCTCCCCAAGGTCAGGTTATGCCTGCCACTGCTCCGAGACGCCTCCCTGGGCCTGGGATAAGCCTGCTGCTGCTCAGCGCCGCCTTCCCGGGGCCAGCTATGCCTACCGTCTCTCCGTGAAGCTTCACCGGGGCCGGGCTATGCCTGTCACCGCTCTGCGCTGCCTCCCTGGAGCCGGGCTATTCCCGCTGCCGCAGAGTGCCACTCCCCGTAGGCGGATCATGCCTTCCGTAACTCTGTGCAGCCTCCCCAAGGCCGGACTATGCCTGCCACTGCTCTGTGCAGCCGCCCCGGGGGCGGGCTATGCCCTCCGTCATTCAGCGCCGCTCCCAGTAAGCGGGTTATGCCTTCCGTAGCTCTGTTCAGCCACCCAAAGGCCAGACTCTGCCTGTTGCCGTTCCTTGCCACCTCCTTGGGACCAGGATATGCCTTCCACCGCATTGTGCCGCCTCCTCGGGGCCGGGCCATTCCTGCCGCCGCTCCTTGAAGACTCCCCAGGGCCGGGCTATGCCTGCCACGGCACCCAGCCACCTCCCCAGGGCCGAGCTATGCCTGCCGTCTCTACCAGTCGCCTCCCCGTGCCAGATATGCCCGTGGCCCTTCAGCGCCACCTCCCCAAGGCCGAAATGTTACTTCCGCTGCTCTGAACCGCCTCCCCGGGGCCAGTCTATTTCCGCCGCCGCTCCGTGCCGCCTCCCCGAGGCTGGGCTATGCCGGCTGCCTCCCCACGCCGCCTAACGGGGGCTACGCTACGCTTGCCGCCTAGCACTGCCTCCCCGGGGCCGAGCTATGCCTGCCGCCACTCTGCGATGCCTCCCCAAGGCTGGGCTATGCCTGCCGCCGCTCTGTGTCGCCTCCCCTAAGTCCGGCTATGCCGGCTGCCTCCCCACGCCGCCTAACTGGGGCTAGGCGATGCTTGCCGCCTAGTAACACCTCCCCGGGGCCGAGTTATGCCTACCGTCGCTCATTGCCACCTCCCCAGGGCCAGGATATGCCTGTCACCGCTTTATGCAGCCTCCTCGGGGTCAGGTTATGCCTACCGTGGCTCTGTGAAGCCTTCCCAGAGTCGGGGTCTGCCTGCCACCGCTCCCAACATCCTCCCCAGGACCGAACTATGCCTGCCGCCGCTCCCAGTCGCCTCCCCAGGGCCAGATATGCCCGCGGCCCCTCAGCGCCGCCTCCCCAAGGCCAGGCTATTATTCCCGCCGCTCCGAACCGCCTCCCCGGGGTCAGCATATGCCTGTTGCCGCTCTGCGCTGCCTCCCCAAAGCTGGGATATGCCTGTCAGCGCTGCGCGCAGCCTCCCCGGAGCCAATCTATGCCCGCTGCTGTGCGTCAAGCGTCGCCTCTCGGGGGCTGGGCTATTTTCGCCACCGCACAGTGTCGCTCCCCGTAGGCGGGCTATGCCTTCCGTAGCACTACTAAGCCTCCCAAATGCTGGGCTATGCCTGCCATGGCTCCGCCCTGCCTCCCCAGAACCGGGCTATTCCTGCTGTCGCTCAACGCTGCCTCCCCAGGGCCGGGCTATTCCTTCCGCTGCCCCGAGTCGCCTCCCCGGGGCCGGGATATGCCTGCTTTCGCTCCGCACTGCCTCCCCAAAGCTGGCCTATGCCCGTCAGCACTCCACGCTGCCTCCCCAGGGCAGATCTATGCCCGCCGCCACTCAGCGCCACCTCCCCGGGGCCGGCTATGATTGTCACTACTCATTGCAGCCTCCTTAAAGCTGGGCTATGCCGGCCGCTACTCCGTGAAGCTTCCCCAGGGCTGGGCTATGCCTGTCGCCACTCCGCGCCTCCTCCCCGGAACCGGGCTATTCCCGCCACCGCAGAGTGCCACTCCCCGTAGGCGTGCTATGCCTTCCGTAGCTCTGTGCAGTCTCCCCAAGGCCCGGCTATGACTGCCGTCGCTCCGTGCAGCCACAACTCCAGGGGCGGACTATGCCCGCCGTCGTTCAGCGATGCCTCTCCGAGGCCTGCCTATTCCCAGCGCCGCTCCGTGCAGCCTTCCCAGGGCCGGTCTATGCCTGCCGCAGCTCCCAGTCGCCTCCCCGGGTCAGATATGCCCGCGGCCCCTCAGCGCCGTTTTTCCAAGCCCGGACTATTCCTTCCGCTGCTCCGAGTCGCCTCCCTGGGGCCAGGATATGCCTGCTGCCGCTCCGCGACGCCTCCCCTAGGTGGGGCTATGCCGGCTGCCTCCCCACGCCGCCTAACCGGGGCTAGGCTATGCTTACCGCTTAGAACTGCCTCCCCGGAACCGGACTATGCCTGCTGCCGCTTTGCGACGCCTCCCCAAGACCGGACTATGCCTGTCGCCGCTTTGCGACACCTCCCTTGGACCGGGCTATGCCTGCCGCCGTTAAATGCTGACTCCCCGGCGCCAGGATATGCCTGCCACCGCTTTGTGCAGCCTCCTCGGGGCCGGGGTATGCCTACCGCCTCTCCTTGAAGCCTCCCCAGTGCTGAGCTATTCCTGTCGCCCCTCCCAGTCGCCTCCCCGGGACCAGATATGCCCGCGGCCCCTCAGCGCCGCCCCCCCAGAACTGGGCTATTCCTTCCGTCGCTTTGAGCCGCCTCCCCGGGGCCAGGATATGCCTGCTGCTGCTCCGCGCTGCCTCCCAAAAGTTGGGCTATGCCCGTCAGTGCTCCACGCAGCCTCTCCGGGGCCAATCTATGCTTGCCACCGCTCAGCGGCGCCTCCCTGGGACCGGTTATGCTTGCCGCTGCTCGGTGCAGCCTCCCTGAAGCTGAACTATTCTTGCTACCGCTCCGTGAAGCTTCCCCGGGGCCGGGCTATGCCTGCCACCGCTCTGCGCTGCCTCCCCGGAGCCGGGCTATTCCCGCCGCCACAGAGTGCCACTCCCTGTAGGTAGACTATGTCTTCCGTAGCTCTGTGCAGCCTCCCCAAGGCCGGGCTATGCCTGCCGCTGTTCCGTGCAACCTCCCCTAGGTAGAGCTATGCCAGCTGTTCCCCCACACTGCCTAACCGGGACTAGGCTATTCTTGCCGCCTAGCACCGCCTCCCCGGGGCCGGGCTATGCCTGCCACCGCTCATTGCCGCCTCCCTGGGGCCAGGATATGCCTGCCACGGCTTTGTGCAGCCTCCTCAGGGCCTGGCTATTCCTTCCACCGCTCCCAGCTGCCTCCCAGGACCGGGCTAGGCCTAATACCTCTTTGCGCCGCCTCCCGAAAGCCAAGTAATGCATGTCACCGCTATGCACCGCCTCCCCAAGACCAGGCTACACTTGCCACTGCTCCGAGCCGCCTCTCCGGGCCCGGGATATGCCTGCCTCTGCTTTGTGCAGCCTCCTCAGGGCCAGGTTATGTATACTGTTGCTCCGTGAAGCCTCCCCGGGGCCGGGCTATGCCTGCCACTGCTCCCAGCCGCCTCCCCGGGGCCGAGCTATGCCTGCCGCCGCTCCCAATCACCTCCCCGGGGCCAGATATACCCGCAGACCCTCAACACTGCCTCCCCAAGGCTGGGCTATTCCTTCCACTGCTTCGAACCGCTTCCCCAGGGCCGGACTTTGCCTGTCGGCGCTCCGTGCTGCCCCCCCAGAGCCGGGCTATTCGCGCCGCCGCACTGTGCCGCTCCCCGTAGGCGGGCTATGCCTTCCATAGCTCTGTGCAGCCTCCCCAAGGTCGAGCTATGCCTGCCGCCGCTCCGTGATGCCTCCCCAAGGCCGCGCTATTCCTTTCGCTGCTCCCAGCCGCCTCCCTGGGGCCAGGATATTCCTGCCGCCAATTTGGGCAGCCTCCTCGGCGCCGGGCTATGCCTGCCCCCACTCTGTGAAGGCTCTATGTAGCCGGGCTTATCCTGCAGCCGCTCCGTGCAGCCTCCCCAGGGCCAAGTTATGCCTACTGCCGCTCCGCGACACCACCCCACGGCCAGGATATGTTTGCTGCCGCTTCGCGCCGCCTCCCCAGGGCCGGGCTAGGCCTGTGGCCGCTTTGCGTCGCCTCCCCAAATCCAAGCAATACATGCCACGGCTCTGCGCTGCCTCCCCAAAGCCAGGCTATGCTTTCAACTGCTCCGCGTCGCCTGCCCGGGGCCGGGCTAAGCCTGCTGCCACTCCGCAATGTCTCCCCAAAGTCGGCTATACCTGCTACTGTGGGTAAAGACTCCTCTAGGCCAGGCTATGCCTGCCGCCGCTCTGTCAAGCCTCCCCGGGGTCCGGATATGCCCGCTGCCGCTCCGAGCTGCCTCCCTGGGGTCGGGCTATGCCTGCCACCGCTCTGTGACGCTACCCTAAAGCCAGTCTACGCCTGCCACCGCTAAGAACCGGCCTCCTGGGGCCCGGATATGCCTCCACCTGCTCCGCGCCGCCTCCCCGGGGCCGAGCTATGTCTACCGCCGCTCCCAATCGCCACCCCGGGGCCAGATATGCCAGCGACTCCTCAGCGCCGCCTCCCCAAGGCCGGGCCATTCCTTCCGCCGCTCCGAACGGACTCCTGGGGGCCGGATATACCTGCTGCCGCTCCGCGCCGCCTCCCTAAAGCTGGGCTATGCCTGCCAGCGCTCCGTGTAGCCGCCCCAGAGCCGGGGCATTCCCACCGCCGCACAGTGCCGCTCCCCGCAGGCAGGCTATGCCTTCCGTAGCTCTGTGCAGCCTCCCCAAGGCCCGGCTATGATTGCCGCTGTGCAGCCGTCCCAGGGGCTGGGTTATACCTGCCGCCGCTCAGCGTTGCCTCTCCTGGGCCGGGCTATGCCTGCCGCCGCTATGTGCAACCTCCCAGGGGCCGGGCTATGCCTACCGCCGCTCGGTGCCGCCTCCCCTAGGTCGGGCTATGCCAGCGACCTCCCAAAGCCCCCTAACCGGGGCTAGGCTATGCTTACTGCCTAGCACTGCCTCCCCGGGGCCGGACTATGCCTGCCACCACTTTGTGCAGCCTCCTCAGAGCCTGGCTATTCCTTCTGCCGCTCCCAGCTGCCTCCCCGGGGCCGAACTATGCCTGCCGCTGATCCCAGTCACCTCCCCGGGGCCAGATATACCCGCGGCCCCTCAGTGCCGCCTCCCCAAATCCAGACCATTCCTTCCGCCGCTCCAAACCGACTCCTGGGGACCGGTTATGCCTGCTGCCGCTCCGCGCTGCCTCCCTAAAGTTGTGCTATGCCTACCGGCGCTCCGTGCAACCGCCCCGGAACCGGGCTATTCCTGTCGTCGCACAGTGCTGCTCCCCGCAAGCGGGCTATGCTTCCGTAGCTCTGTGCAGCCTCCCCAAGGTCGGACCAGGCCTACCGCCACTCCGTGCAGCCTCCCCGGGGCTGGGTTATACCTGTCGCCGCTCCGTGCAGCCTCCCCGGGGCTGGGTTATACCTGTCGCCGCTCAGTACTGCCTCTCCGGGGCCGGGCTATGCCTGCCGCTGCTATGTGCAGCCTCCCCTAGGCCGGGCTATGCCGGCTGCCTCCCAACGCCCTCTAACCGGGGCTAGGCTATGCTTACTGCCTAGCACCGCCTCCCCAAGACCAGACTACGCCTGCCGCCGCTTTGTGACGCCTCCCCAAAACCGGGCTATTCCTACCGCCACTCAATGCTACCTCCCGGGGGCCAGGATGTGCCTGCCACCACTTTCTGCAGTCTCCTCGGGCCGAGCTATGCTGGTCGCCGCTCCGTGAAGCCTCCCAAGGGCCGGGCTATGCCTGTCGCCGCTCCGTGACACCTCCCCGGGGCCAGGATATGCCCCCGCCACCTTGTGAACCCTCCTCGGTGCCAGGCTATGCCTGCCGCCGCTCTGTGAAGCCTCTCCGGGGCCGGGCTTATCCTGCAGGTGCTCCAAGCTGCCTCCCCGGGCCCGGGATATGCCTGCCACTGCTCCGCGCCGTCTCCCCAGGGCCAAGCTATGCCTGCCGCCACTCCGCGACGCCACCCCAAGGCCGGGATATGCCTGCTGCTGCTCAGCGCCGCCTCCCCGGGTCCAGACTAGGCCTGCTAATGCTCCGCGCCGCCTCCCCAAAACCAAGTTATGCGTGCCATCGCTCTGTGTCGCCTCCTCAAGGCAAGGCTACTTCTGCCGCTGCTCCGAGCCACCTCCCTGGTCCTGGGGTACACCTGCCACCGCTCCGCATCACATCCCTAGGTCTGCGCTAAGGCTGCTGCTGCTCCGCGACACCTCCCCAAGGCTGACTATACCTGTTGCCGTGGGTACAGACTTCCCGAGGCCAGGTTATGCCTGCCGCCGCTCTGTCAAGCCTCCCCAAAGTCAGGCTATGCCTGCCGCCGCTCCGCGCCGCCTCCCCAGGGCCAAGCTATGCCTGCCGCCACTCTGCGACGCTGCCCTAAGGCCTGTCTACGCCTGCCACCACTAAGAGCCGCCTACTCGAATCAGGGATATGCCTACCGTCGCTCCGCGCTGCATCCCCGGGGCCGGTCTATGCCTGCCACCGCTCCGCTACGCCTCCCCAAGGCTGGGCTATGCCTGCCGCCGCTGCGAACCGCCTCCCCGGGGCCGGGCTATCCCTGCTGTTACTTTGTGCCGCTCCCCGGAGGCAGTCTATGCCTGCTGTAGCCCTGTGCATCCTCCCCAAGGTCGGGCTATGCGCGCTGCTGCGCAGTGCCGCCTCCCCGGGTCAAGGATATTCCTACCGCCGCTCCGTGCAGTCTCCTCAGGGCCAGGTTATGGTTGGCGCAGTGTCGTGCTGCCGCCCCAGAGGCGGGCTATGCCGGCCGCCGCTAAGCGCTGCATCCCCAAGACCAGTCTATGCCTCCCCGGAGAATGTTATGCCTACCGCCGCTTTGTGCAACCTCTCCAAGGTTGGGCTGTGCCAGCTGCCACTCCGCACAGCCTCTCTTGGGCAGGGCTCTGCCGGCCGCCTGCCTGCAACGCCAACCCAAGACCAGGCTATGCCTGAGACTGCTCTGAGCCGCCTCCTCAGCGCCCGCTATGCCTGCCGCCACTGGGTGCAGCCTCCCCCGAGCTGGGTTATGCCTGCCGCCGCTTTGTGCAGCCTCCCCAAGGCCAGGCTATGCCTGCCGCCATTCTGCACAGCCTTCCCGGGGCTGAGATATGCCTACCACCGCTCCGTGCAGCCTCCCCGGAGCCGGACTATGCCTGCCGCTGCTATGTGACGTTTCCCCAAGGCCTGGATATGCCTTCCGCCACTCAGTGCCGCCTCCCCGTGGCAACGATCTGCCTGCCGCTGCTTTGTGCAGCCTCCCTGAGGTTGGGCTATGCCTGCCGCTGCTATGTGACGTTTCCCCAAGGCCTGGATATGCCTTCCGCCACTCAGTGCCGCCTCCCCGTGGCAACGATCTGCCTGCCGCTGCTTTGTGCAGCCTCCCTGAGGTTGGGCTATGCCTGCCGCTGCTCCGTAAAGCCTCCTTGGGGCCGGGCTATGCCTGAGGTCTCTCCGTGAAGCCTCCCCGGGGCCAGGCTATGCTTGCCGATGCTTTGAACCGCCTCCCCGGGACCAGGTTAAGCTTGCTGCCACTCAGCGTAGCATTCCCTGGGACCGGGCTATGCCTGTCGCCGCTCCGCACTACCTCCCCGGAGCCAAGCTATGCGTGTTGCCACTCTGAGCTGCCTCCCCAATGCTAGGTTACACCTGCCACCGCTCTGAGCCGCCTTCCCGGGCTTGGGCTCTACCTGCCGCCGCTCTGTGACCCCTCCTCAAGGCTGGTCTATGCCTGCTGCCACCGCTTTGGGTAGCCTCTCTGGGGCTGGACTATGCCTGCCACTGCTCCGTAAAGCCTCCCCGGGACCGGGCTATGCCTGCCGTCACTCAGCGCCACTTCCCTGCGGCCGGGCTATGCCTGCCGCCACGTGGCGCGGCTTTCACTGGGCCGGGCTATGCCTGTCGCCGCTTAGCGCCGCTTCCCCGGGGCCAGGATATGCCTGCCGCCGCTTTGTGCAGCCTCTCCGAGGCCAGACTATGTCGGCCGTCGCTCTGTGCAGCCTCCCCGAGGCCGGGGTGTTCCCGCAGCCGCACTGCACAGCCTCTCGGGGGCCAGGCTATGCTGGCTGCCTGCCTGCACCGCCTCCCCAAGGTCGGGCCATGCCTGAGAGTGCTCTGAGCCGTCCCCCCGGGGCCAAACTATTCCCGTCGCTGCTCTGTGCAGCCTCCCCGGGGCCAGGCGATGCCTGCCGCTACTCTGTGCAGCCACCCCTGGGCCGGGCTATGCCTACCGCCGATCCACGCTGCCACCACAAGGCTGGGCTATGCCTGCCATCGCTCAGCGCCGCATCCCCGAGGCCAGCTATGCCTGCTGCCGTGGGGTGTAGGAATCCCGGGGCGGGACTATGCCTGCTGCAGCTCAGTGAAACCTCCCCGGTGCCGGGCTATGCCTGCCGCCAGTCAGTGCCGCATACCCGAGAGCGGCTATGCCTGTCGTCACCGGGTGCATTCACCCCGGGGCCGAGATATGCCTGTCGTAGCTCAGTGAAGCCTCCCCGGGGGCTGGGCTATGCTTGCGCCCTTTTGTGCAACCTCCCTGGGGCCGGGTTATGCCTGCCGTTGCCGCTCAGTGCCATTTCCCCGGGTGAAGGATATGCCTACCGCCGCTCCTTGCAGCCTCCTCGGGGCCGGGCTATGGTTGTTGCCGCACCGTGCCGCTTCCCCGTTACCAGCCTATGCCCGCTGCCACTCAGAGGCGCCTCCCGGGGGCTGGGTTATTTCTGCTGTTGCTTTGTGCCGCTCCCCGGAGGCGGTCTATGCCTGCTGTATCTCCGTGCAGCCTCCCCAAGGTCGGGCTATGCGCACTGCTGCGCAGTGCCACCTCCCCAGGTCAAGGATATTCCTGCCGCTGCTCCGTGGAGCCTCCTTGGGGCAGGGTTATTGTTCTCGCCACGCCGTGCCGCCTCCCCAGTACCGGGCTATGCCTACCGCCACTCAGCGCCGCATCCCCGAGGCCAGACTATGCCTGCCGCTGCTCTGTGCCTCCTCCCCAGTACCGGACTATGCCCGTTGCCGCTCCGTGCCGCCTCCTCGGTGCCAACTATGCCTACCACCGCTGGGTGCAGCCCCCCTGAGGCTGGGTTATGCCTGCCGCCACTTCGTGCTGCCTCCCCACGGCTGGGCTATACCTACCGCCGCTCCAGGTCGCCTCCCCAGGGTTGGGCTATGCCGGTTGCATCCCCACGCCACCTACCTTGGCCTAGGTTATGCTTGCCGCCTAGTGCCGCCTTCCCGGGGCCAGAGCTATGCCTGCCACCGCTCCGTAAAGCCTCCCTGGGCCTGAAATATGCCTACTGCTGCTCCACAATGCCTCCCCAAGGCTGGGATATGCCTGCCGCCACTCAGTGCCGCCTCCCTGTTGCCAGGATATGCCTTCCGCCGCTCTGTAAAGCCTCCCCGGGGCCGGGCTATGCCTGCAGCAACTCAGCGCTGCATCCACAGGGCCGGGTTATGCCTGCCGCCACTCAGCGCAGCCTTCCCTGGGCAGGGCTATGCCTACTGCCGCTCAGCGCCGCATCCCTGGGGCCGGTTATGCCTGCCGCCACGGGGTGCAGCAACCCCGGGGCTGGATTATTCCTTCCGCCACTCCATAAAGCCTCCCCGGGGTCGGGCTATGCCTACTGCCGCTCAGCACTGCATCCCTGAGGCCAACTATGCCTACCGTCACCGGGTGCAGCCACCCCGGGGCCGAGATACGCCTGCTGTAGCTCAGTAAAGCCTCCCTGAGGGCCGGGCTATTCCTGCCACCCTTTTGTGCAGCCTTCCCGGGGCCAGGCTATGACTGCCGCTGCTCTGTGCAGTCGCCCCTGAACCGGGCAAAGCCTGTCGCCACTCCGTCCCGCCTGCACGGGGCTGGGCTATGCCAACCGCCGCTTCGTGCAGCCTCCCCACAGCTGGGCTATGCCTATGCCGCTCCAGGCCGCCTCCCCGGGGCAGGGCTATGCCGACTGCTTCCTCACGCCACCAACCTGGGGCTAGGTTATGCTTGCCACCTAGCGCCGCCTCCCCGCGACCGGGCTATGCTTGCCGTCGCTCAGCGACGCCTTCCCAAGGCCGGGCTTTGCATGCTGCCGTTTTGTGCAGCCTCCCTAGGGCCGGGATATGCCCGCTGCTGCTCAGCACCGCCTCCCCAGGGCTGGGCTTCACCTGCCGTTGTTTTGTGCAGCCTCCCTTGGGCCGGGCTATGCCTGCCGCTGCTCCGTAAAGCCTCCCCGGGCCTGAGCTTTGCCTGCCCTGACCCCGCGATGCCTCCCCCAGGCCAGGATATGCCCGGCGCTACTCAGTGCCACCTACCCGTGGACAGGATATGCCTGCCACCGCTTTGGGCAGCCTCCCTGGGGCTAGACTATGCCTGCCGCGGCTCCGTAAAACCTCCCTGGGACCGAGCTATGCCTGCTGTCACTCTGTGAAGCCTGCCCAAGGCCGGGCTTGTCCTCAGCCGCTCCGAGCCGCCTCCCCGGGGCTGGGTTATGCCTGCCACCGCTCCGTACCACCTCCCCAGGGCCAAGCTATTCTTGCCGCCGCTCCGTGACATTTACCCAAGGCCTGGATATGCCTGTCGCCACTCAGTGCCACCTCCCCGCAGCCATGATATGCCTGCCACCGCTTTGGGCAGCCTCCCTGGGGCTGGACTATGCCTGCCACTGCTCCATAAAGCCTCCCCGGGGCTGGGCTATGCCTGCCGCCACTCAGCGCCGTTTCCCTGCGGCCGGGCTATGCCTGCCGCCACTTAGTGCTGCTTTCCAGGGGCCAAGATATGCGTGCCGCCGCTTTGCGCAGCCTCTCCAAGGCTGGACTATGTCTGCTGCCGCTCTGTGCAGCCTCCCCAAGGCTGGGCTATGTCTACCGCCACTTTGTGCAGTCTCTCCGAGGACAGGGTGTTCACGCCGCCGCTCTGCACAGCCTCTGTGGGGGCAGACTATGCCGGCCGCCTGCTCTGAACCGCCTCCCCAAGGTCGGGCTAAACCTGAGACTGCTCTGAGCCACCTCCCTGAGGTCGAGATATGCCTACCGCCGCGCCGTACCACCTCCCCGGGGTCAAGCTATGCCTGCCGCCGCTCCTTGCAGCATCCCCGGGGCTGGGCTATGCCGACTGCTTCCCCACGCCACCAACCTGGGGCTAGGTTATGCTTGCCACCTAGCGCCGCCTCCCCGCGGCCGGGCTATGCTTGCCGTCGCTCAGCGACGCCTTCCCAAGACTGGACTTTGCCTGCCGCCGTTTTGTGCAGCCTCCCTTGGGCCCGGATATGCCCGCTGCCGCTAAACACCGCCTCCCCGGGACTGGGCTTCGCCTGCCGTTGTTTTGTGCAGCCTCCCTTGGACCGGGCTATGCCTGCCGCTGCTCCGTAAAGCCTCCCCGGGCCTGGGCTATGCCTGCCCTGACCCCGCGACACCTCCCCCGGGCCGGGATATGCCTGCCCGGCGCTACTCAGTGCCACCTACCCGTGGACAGGATATGCCTGCCACCACTTTGGGCAACCTCCCTGGGGCTGGACTATGCCTGCCGCGGCTCCGTAAAACCTCCCCGGGACCGGGCTATGCCTGCTGCCGCTCCGTGAAGCCTGCCCAAGGCCGGGCTTGTCCTCAGCCGCTCCGAGCTGCCTCCCCAAGGCCGGGCGATGCCTGCCGCCGCTCCGCGCCACCTCCCCAGGGCCAAGCTATTCTTGCCGCCGCTCCGTGACGTTTACCCAAGGCCTGGATATGCCTGTCGCCACTCAGTGCCACCTCCCTGCAGCCACGATATGCCTGCCACCGCTTTGGGCAGCCTCCCTGGGACTGGACTATGCCTGCCACTGTTCCATAAAGCCTCCCCAGGGCCGGGCTATGCCTGCCGCCACGCGGCGCAGCTTTCCCTGGGCCGGGCTATGCCTGCCGCCACTTAGTGCTGCTTCCCAGGGGCCAGAATATGCGTGCCGCCGCTTTGTGCAGCCTCTCCAAGGCTGGGTTATGTCTACCGCCGCTCTGTGCAGCCTCCCCAAGGCTGGGCTATGTCTACCACCGCTTTGTGCAGTCTCTCCGAGGACAGGGTGTTCACGCCGCCGCTCTGCACAGCCTCTGTGGGGGCAGACTATGCCGGTCGCCTGCTCTGAACCGCCTCCCCAAGGTCGGGCTAAGCCTGAGACTGCACTGAGCCACCTCCTCGAGACCGAGATATTCCTGCCGCCGCACCGTGCCACCTCCCCGGGGTCAAGCTATGCCTGCTGCCGCTCCTTGCAGCATCCCCGGGGCCGGGCGATGCCTGCTGCTACTCTGTGCAGCCGCCCCTGGGCCGGGATACGCCTGGCGCCGCACAGTGTTGCCTCCCCGTGGTCTAGATATGCCTGCTGCCAATTTGTGAATCCTCCCTGGGGCTGGGTTATTCCTGCCGCCGCACCGTAAAGCCTCCCTGGGGCCGGGCTATGCCTGCCGCCACTCAGCGCAGCCTCCTCGGGGCCGAACTATGCCGGCCGCCGCTCCGTGAAGCCTCCCCCGGGCCAAGCTATGCCTACCGCCGCACTGTGACGTTTACCCAAGGCCTAGATATGCCTGCCACCACTCAGTGTCGCCTCTCCGTGGCCACGATATGTTTATCACCACTTTGGGTACCCTCTGCGAGGCCGGGCTATGCCTGGCGCCACGGGGTGCAGATACCCCGGGGCTAGGCTATGCCTACCGCTGCTCCGTAAAGCCTCCCCGGGACCGGGCGATGCCTGCCGCCACGCGGCACGGCTTTCCCTGGGCCGGGCTGGGCTATGCCTGTCGGCACTTAGCGCCGCTTCCCCAGGGCCAGGATATGCCTGCCGCTGCTTTGTGCAGCCTTTCCGAGGCCGGACTATGTCTGCCGCCGCTCTGTGCAGCCTCCCCGAGACTGGGGTGTTCCTGTCGCCACTCTGCACAGCCTCTCTGGTGCCAGGCTATGCTGGCTGCCGGCCTGCACCGCCTCCCCAAGGTCGGACCATGCCTGAGACTTCTCTGAGTCGTCCCCCCGGGGCCAAGCTATTCCGGCCGCCGCTCTGTGCAGCCTCCCCGGGGCCGGGCGATGCCTGCCGCTACTCTGTGCAGCCACCCCTGGGCCGGGCTATGCCTGCCGTCGATCCGCGCTGCCACCCCAAGGCTGGGCTATGCCTGCCACCGCTCAACGTCGCATCCCCGAGGCCAGCTATGCCTGCCGCCGCGGGGTGCAGTCCCCCTGGGGCTGGGTTATGCTTGCCGCCACTTCGTGCTGCCTACCCACGACTGGGCTATACCTACCACCGCTCCAGGCCGCCTCCCCAGGGCTGGGCTATGCCCTTTGCGTCCCCACGCCACCTACCTTTGGCTAGGTTATGCTTGCCGCCTAGTGCCGCCTCCCCGGGGCCGGGGCTATGCCTGCCGTCTCCACGCAACGCCTCCCCAAGGCCGGGATATGCCTGCCGCCACTCATTGCCACCTCCCCGTGGCCAGGATATACAGTAATTTCACGAATACAAGCCGCAGCAATTTGAAAAAAATCTTGGTGGAAACCCGGAAGTGCGGCTAATATGTGAATACTTTTCTGACATTTACAACCCCAGACGTACCAGCCAGGGCGTCGAGACAAGCACCTGCCAGTAAAAACCGGCATTTTGCGATTGTTACAAAGTGTTACTCTGTTGCCCTGGTTCCCTGCAGGCAGCACGGGGGGGCGGGGAGAGAGGCAGGAGAGCTCTCTTCTTCCCTCCTCTGCCGCAGTCCGGGGGAGAGACAGGGGGACCCCGTGCCGCCATTGCCGCGGCTCGGGGAGTCGACGGGGTCCCAGCACCACCATTGCCGCGGCTCGGGGCGGAGAGGGGGGGCCCCGCACCGCCATTGCCGCGGCTTGGAGAGGAGGGGGGGGGGCCCGCACCGCCATTGCCGCGGCTCGGGGAGCCGTTGGGGGTCCAGCGCCGCCATTGCCGCGGCTCGGGGAAGACGGGGGGAGCCTGCGCCGCCATTGCCACGGCTCGGGGAGCCGACGGGGGACCAGCGCCCCCATTGCCGCGGCTCGGGGAGGAGGGGGGGAGCCCGCGCCGCCATTGCCGCGGCTTGAGGAGCCGACGGGGGCTCAGCGCCGCCATTGCCGTGGCTCAGGGAGGCGGCGGGGGAGCCCGCGTTGCCATTGCCGTGGCTCGGGGAGGAGGGGGGGTGCTCTACCCCCGCCCTCCACCGCTGTGGTGGGAGCAGGGGGTGTTCCGCGCCCGGTCGGCACCGCGGCGGGATCGGGGTGCGCTCTCTGTGCCCGACCGGTGCCGCGGCGGGAGAGGGGCCAGGGCGAGCGAAGCCAGAGGCAGTGGTCAGCCCTGAGCGGCAGCGCCGGGCTGGGCTACCTGGCCCCGTCAGCAACCCCTAGCGAGCCTAGCCTGCACAGCCTTAGTTGAGCCAGTAAACTCCCCGCCATGCCGCGGTTCTGTTAGTATTTGGCAACTTTGTTGCACGCGGGTCCTCGCTGCGAACAACAGAGCGGCTTATATTCAGGTGCGGTTTATTTATGGACAAAGAACGAAATATTTGCCAAAACCCAGAGATGCGGCTTATACTCAGTGTGGCTTGTATTCGTGAATTTGCTGTACCTACCGCCGATTTGTGAAGCCTCCCTGGGACTGGGTTATTCCTGCCGCCACTCTGTAAATACGCCCTAAAGCCGGGCTATTCCTGCCGCCACTCAGCGCCTCATCCCCGGGGCCGGGCTCTGCCTACCGCCACTCAGCACAGCCTTCCCTGGGCAGGACTATGCCTTTTGCCGCTCCGTGCCGCCTCCCAGGGGTCGGGCTCTGCCTGCCACCACTCAGCACAGCCTTCCCTGGGCAGGACTATGCCTTTTGCCGCTCCGTGCCGCCTCCCAGGGGTCGGGCTCTGCCTGCCGCCACTCAGCACAGCCTTCCCTGGGCCGGACTATGCATTTTGCCGCTCCGTGCCGCCTCCCCGGGGCCAGGTTATGTCTGTCGCTGCTCCGCGACACCTCCCCAAGGCCGGGCTATGCCTGTCATCGCTCAGCGCCACTTCCCCGGGACCGGGTTATGCCTGTCGTTGCTCCGTGAAGCCGCCCCGAGGGCAGGTTATGCCTGTCGTTGCTCAGGGCAGCCTTCCCAGGGCCGGGCTAGGCCTGCTGCCGCTCCGTAAAGCCTCCCTGAGCCTGAGATATGCCTGCCGCCGCTCCGCAACGCCTCCCCAAGGCTGGGATATTCCTGTCGCCCCTCAGTGCCGCCTCCCCGTTGCCAGGATATGCCTGCCGTCGCTTTGTGCAGTCTCCCTTGGCTGGGCTATTCCTGACGCCGCTCTGTAAAGCCTCCCCGGGGCCGGGCTATGCCTGTCGCCGCTCCGTGATGCCTCCCTAAGGCCGGGCGATGCCTGTTGCCGCTCTGTGAAGCCTCCCCTGATCTGGGCTATACCTGCTGCTGCTCAGCTTTGCCTCCCCAGGGCTGGGCAAGGCTTGCTGACACGCCGCGCCACCTCCCCAAAGCCAAGCTATGCATGTCGCCGCATCGAGCCGCCTCCCCGGGCCCTGAATATGCCTGCCGCCGCGCCACGCCGCCTCCCCGGGCCAGGCTATGCCTACCGCCGTTCTGCGACGCCTCCCCAAGGCCAGGCTATGCCTACCGCCTCTCCATGAAACCTCCTCGGGGCCAGGCTATCCCTGCCGATGCTCCAAACCGCCTCCCCGGGCCAGGCTATGCCTACCGCCGTTCTGCGACGCCTCCCCAAGGCCAGGCTATGCCTACCGCCTCTCCGTGAAACCTCCTCGGGGCCAGGCTATCCCTGCCGATGCTCCAAACCGCCTCCCCGTGGCCACGATATGCCTGCTTCCACTTTGGGCAGCCTCCCTGGGGCTGGGCTATTCCTGCCCTTGCTCCGTAAAGCCTCCCCAGGGCCGGGTTATGCCTGCCGCCACGCAGCTCAGCTTTCCCTGGGCCGGGCCATGCCTCCCGCCGCTTATCGCCGCCTCCCCGGGGCCAGACTATGCCTACCGCCACTCCGTGACGCCTCCCCAAGGCCAGGCTATGCCTGCCGCCACTCAGCGCCGCTTCCCAGGGGCCAGGATATGCCTACCGTCGCCTTGTGCAGCCTCCCTGAGGCCGGACTATGTCGACCGCCGCTCTGTGTAGCCTCCCCGAGGCCGGGTGGTGCTTGCCGCCGCTTCGCACAGACTCTCTGGGGCCAGGCTATGATGGTCACCTGCCTGCACCGCCTCCCCAAGGCCGGGCTATGCCTGAGACTGCTCTGAGCCGCCTCCCCGGTACTGGGCTATGCCCGTTGCCCCTCCGTGCCACCTCTTCGGGGCCGACTATGCACCCTCCCCGGAGCTGGGTTATGCTTACCGCCTCTCCGTGAAGCTTCCCCTGGACCAGGCAATTCCCGCCGCCGCTCCGCCCCGCCTTTACGGGGCCGGGTTATGCCGTCCGCCGCTGCGTGCCGCCTCTCCACGGCCAGGCTATTCCTAGCGCTGCTCCAGGCCACCTCCCCAAGGATGGGCTATGCCAGCTGCCTCCCAAAGCCGCCTACCTGGGGCTAGGTTATGCTTGCTGACTAGCGCCGCCTCCGCAAGGCCAGGCTATGCCTGCTGTTGATGCGAGCCCCCTCCCTGGGGCAGGGCTTTGCCTGCCGTTGTTTTGTGCAGCCTCCCATGGGCAGGGCTGTGCTTACCACTGCTCCGTAAAGCCTCCCCAGGCGTGAGCTATGCCGTCCACCGCTCTGCGCCGCCTCCTCGGTACCAGGCTATGCCCATTGCCACTCCGTGCCGCCTCCCCGGGGCTAACTATGCCTGCCGGAGCTGGGTTATGCCTTCCGCCACTCCGTGAAGCTTCCTCTGGGCTGGGCAATGCCCGCCGCCGCTCCGCTCCGCCTTTATAAGGCCGCGCTATGCCAGCCACCGCTTCGTCCTGCCTCCCCATGGCCAGGCTATAACTACCGCGGCTCCAGGCCGCCTCTGCAGGGCTGGGCTATGCTGGCTGCATCCCCACGCCGCCTAGCTGGGGCCAGGTTATGCTTGCCGCCTAGCACCGCCTCCCCAGGGCCGGGGCTATGCCTTCTGCTGCTCAGCGACGCCTACACAAAGCCGGGCTATGCCTATCGCCGCTGCGAGCCACCTCCCTGGTGCAAGTCTTTGCCTGTCGTTGTTTTGTGCAGCCTCCCTTGGGTCGGATTAGGCCTACCGCCGCTCTGTAACCCTCCCCGGGCCTGGACTATGCCTGCCGCCGCCCCGCGATGCCTCCCCAAGGCTGGGATATGCCTGCCGCCGCTCAGCGCCGCTTCCCTGGGGCCACGATATGCCTGCCACTGCTTTGTGCAACCTCTCTGAGGCTGGACTATGTCTGCTGCCGCTCTGTGCGGCATCCCCGAGTCCGGACTGTGCCCGCCGCTGCTCCGCACAGCATCTCTGGGACCAGGCTATGCCAACCGCCTGCCTGCACTGCCTCCACAAGCCCAGGCTATGCCTGAGACTGCTCTGTGCATCCGCCCCTGGGCCAGGCAATGCCTGCTGCCACTCCGTGCCGCCTCCCCGGGGCCGGGCTATGCCTACCGCCGCTCCGCGACACCTCCCCAAAGCCTGGCTATGCCTGCTACCGCTCAGCACCGCTTCCCCGGGGCCAGGCTATGCCTGTCGCCGCTCGGTGAAGCCTCTCTGGGGTCGGGCTATGCCTGTCGCCACTGGGTGCAGCCTTCCCTGGGCCAGGCTATGCCTGTCGCCGCTCTGTGAAGCCGCCCCAGGACCGGGGTATTCATGCCGCCGCTCCACGCTGCATCCCCGGGCCCGGGATATGCCTGCCACCGCTCAGTGCTGCATCCCCGAGGCCAGGTTATATCTGCCACTGCTCTGTGCAGCCTCCCCAAGGCCGGGCTATGCCCGCCGCCATTTCACACAGCCTCTCAGGGGTCAGGTTATGCTGGCCGCCTTCCTGCGTCGCCTCCCCAAAGCCGGACTATGCCTGAGACCCCACCGAGTCGCCTCCCCGGGGCCGAGATATGCCTGCTGCTGCTCCGCGCCGCCTCCCCGGGGCCGGACTATGCTCGCCACCGCTCAGCGCTGCCTCCCCTGGGCCGGGTTGTTCCTGCCGCCGCTCCATACAGCCTCCCCGGGACCAGGTTATGCCCGCCGCCACTCTGCGTCGCCTCACCGGGGTAATGCAGAGAGATGGAACAACACGATGTGTACCTCAGGGAGATCTGATTGTGGGGTGAAACAAATATGATTGTTTGCTGAATGTTACCACCATTGTCTGTAAATTAGATCACACAGACATGAGACAGAAGGAAATGTGTAAGTGTCAAAGGTCTGAGCAAGTGAGATTGAAGGAAATGCATACGTGCTATGCCTGCTGCCGCTTCGTGCAGCCTCCGCGAGGCCAGGCTATGCCCGCCGCCGCTCATTGCTGTCTCCCCGGGGCTGGGCTATACCTACCGCCGCTGGGTGCAGCCTCCCTGGGGCCAAGCTATGCCTGTCGCCGCCGTGTGCCGCCTCCCCAAAGCCGGGCTATGCCCGCTGCTGCTCAGTGCCGCTTCCCTGGGTCCAGGATATGCCTGCCGCCACTCCATGCAGCCTCCTCGGGGCCGGGCTAGGCCAAAAGCCACTCCGCACCACCTTCCCAAAGACGGGCTATGCCTGTCGCCACTCTGTGCCGCCTCCCCGGGGCTAGGCTAGGCCGGAAGTCGTTCGGCGCCGCATCCCCGAAACAGGGTTATGCCCGCCGCCGATCCGCGCCGCCTCCCCGGGTCCAGGACACGCCTACCGCCGCTCTGTGCAGCCTCCTCGAGGACAGACTATGCCCGTCGTCGCTCCGTGCCGCCTCCCTGGGACCAGGCTATGCCTACTGCCGCTACGTGTAGCCTCCCCGGTGCCGAGCTACACCCAATGCCGCTCAGTGCCGCCTCCCCGGCGCAGGGCTATGCCTTCCGTCGCTACATGTTCCATCTCCGGGGCCGGACTATGCCTGCCGCCGCTCCGTGCCGCATCCACTGAGCCGGGCTATGCCTGCCACCGCTCCGTGCCGCCTCCCCGGGGCTGGGCTATGTCTGCTTCAGCTCGGTGCAGCTTCCCCGGGGCTGGTCTGTGCCTGCTGCCGCTTCCTGCAGCCTCCCCAGGGCCGGGCTATGCCTGCCCCTGCTTCCTGCTGCCTTTCCGGGGTCGGACTATGCCCACCGCTGCTCTACCCCACCTCCACGGGGTTGGGCTATGCCCACTGCCGCTCTGTGCCGCCTCCCCGGGGCCGGACTATGCCTGCCACCGCTCTGCGCCACCTCCCCGTGGCCACGATATGCCTGCTGCCACTTTGTGCGGCCTCCCTGGGGCTGGACTATGCCCGCCGTCACTCAGTGTCACCTCCCCTGGGCCGGGCTAGGCCCGTCGCTGCTCCATGCCGCCTCCTCTAGGCCAGGCTATGCCTGCTTTCAATCTGTGCCGCCTCCCCGGAGGCCGGCTAGACCGACCACCGCTCAGCGCCGCCTCCCTGGGGCCGGGCTATGCATGCCGCCACTGGATGCAGCCTCCCTGGGGCCGGGCTATGCTTGCCGCCGCTCAGTGTCACATCCCCAAAGCCGGACTATGCTTACCGCTGTTTTGTGCCGCTTCCCCGGGCCCGGGCTATGCCCACCGCTGCTCTGTGCCGCTCCCTGGAGGCGGGCTAAGCCCACCGTAGCTCTGTGCAACCTCCCCAAGGTCGGGCTATGCCCGCCGTAGCCCCGTGCAGCTTCCCCAGTGTTGGACTATGCCTGCCTCCGCTCAGCGCCGCATCCCCAAGGCCAGCTATACCTGCCGATGCTGGGTGCAGTCTCCCCGGGGCCGGGCTATGACAGTTGCTGCTGGGTGCAGCCTCCCCGGGGCCGGAATATGCCTGCCGCCGCTCTGAGCCCCCTCCCCAGGGCCAGGATATTGCTACCGCCACTCCGCGCCTGTTCCCCAAAGCTGGGCGATACACACCGCTGCCCGGTGCCGCCTCCCCTAGGCCGGGGTCTACCCGCCGCCGCTCCGTGTCACCTCCCCATAGGCAGGCTATGCCTACCACCGCCCCTTGCAGCCTCCCAGGGACCAAGCAATGCTTGCTGCTGCTCACCGCCACCTCCTCTGTACCGGGCTACGCCTGCCGCCGCTCAGCGCCGCATCCCCTCGGCCGACTATGCCTACTGCCGCTGGGTGCAGCCTCCCTGCAGCTGGGTTAGGCCTGCTTCCGCTCCATGAAGCTTTGTCGGGGCTGGGTTATGCCTTCCGCTGCTCTGCGCTGCTTCCCCGGGGGCGGGTGTGCCTGTCGCGGCTGAGTGCAGCCTCCCCGGAGCAAGGCTATGCCTGCCACTGCTAAGCGCCGCCTCCCCGGGACCGGGCTATGACGTCACCGCTCAGTGCCCCCTCTCCAGGTCAAGGATATGCCTGCCGCTGCTCAGCGCCGCATCCCCAAAGCCAGCTCTACCTACCACCGCTGGGTGCAGACACTGCAGGGGCGGGCTATGCCCGCCGCCGCTCCGTGAAGTATTCCTGGGGCCGGGCTATGCCTGCTGTCGCTCCGTGCCGCCTCGCCGGGGCCAGGACAAGCCTGTCGCCGCTCCACGGCGCCTCCCCAAAGTTGGGCTATGTCCGCCGCCACTCCGTGCCGCCTCCCCGGGGCCAGGTTATGCCCGCCGCCGCTCAGCGCCGCCTCCCCTGGACCGGGCTGTTCCTGCCGCCGCTCCATACAGCCTCCCCGGGGCCAGGTTATGCCCGCCATCGCACTGCGCCGCCTCTCCGGGGGCGGTCTATGCCCGCCGCCACTCAGCGTTGCCTCCCCAGGGCCGGGTTAGTCCTGTCGTTCCTCCGCGCCGCCTTCTCAAGGCCAGGCTATGCCTGCCGATGCTCCATGAAGCCTCCCCGGGGTTGCGCTATGCCTGCCGCCACTTATAACCGCCTCCCCGGGGCAAGGATATGCCAGACGCCGCTCAGCGCTGCTTCCCCAGGGCCGGTTATGCCTGTCGCCACTGGGTGCAGCCTCCCCGGGGCCAGGCTATGCCTGCCGCCATTCCGTGAAGCCTCCCTGGGGCCGGGCTATTCCTGCCGCCGCTCCGTGAAGTCTCCTCGGGGCCGGGCTATGGTTGTCACAAAGCCGTGCCACCTCCCTGTGGTCGGACTATGCTCAGCGCCCCTCAGCGTCGCCTCCCCAAAGCCGGGTTATTCCTGTCGCCGCTAAGCGCCACATCCCCAAGACCGGGCTAGGCTTGCCGACGCTCCGTGAAGCTTCCCCGGAGCCAGACTATGCCTACCACCGCTCTTAACTGCCTCCCCAGGGCCGGGATATGTGTGCCATCAATCAGCACCGCCTCCCTGGGGCCGGCTATGTCTGCCGCCGCTGGGTGCAGCCTCCCTGGGGCCGGGCTATGCCTGCCGTTGCTCCGTGAAGCCTTCCCGGGGCCGGGCTATTCCTACCGCCGCTCAGCGCCACCTCCCAGGAGCTAGGCTATGCCTACCTTTGCACCGTGCTGCATCCCCAAAGCCGGGCTATGCCTGCCGCCGCTCAGTGTCGCCTCCCCGGGTCCAGGATATGCCCGCCGCCGCTCTGTGCCGCCTCCCCAGATGTGGGCTATGCTGGCCGTCTCCCCGCGCCGCCTTCCCGGGGCCAGGCTATGCTAACCACCGTTCAGCGCTGCCTCCCCAAAGCTGGGCTCAGTGTCGCCTCCCCAGGTCCAGGAATTGCCTGCCGCAGCTCCGTGAAGCCTCCCCAGGGCCGGGCTATGCCTGCCACCACTCAGTGCCGACTCCCCGGGTCCAGGATATGCCTACCGCCGCTCCGTGCAGCCTCCTCGGGGCCATGCTATGGTTGTCGCCGTGCCGTGTCATCTCCCCGGGGCCGGGCTATGCCTGCCGCCGCTTTGTGCCACCTCCTCTAGGCCGGGGTATGCTAGCCGCCACTCCGTGTCACCTCCCTGGTGTTGGGCTATGCCGGTCGTCTTCGCGCGCCACCTCTCTGGGTCCAGGTTATGCTTGCCGCCGCTCCGTGCACCCTCCTCGGGGCTGGGCTATGGTTGTTGCCGCACCGTGCTGCCTCCCCGGGGCCTGGCAATGCCCGTCATCTCCCCGCGCTGCCTCACGAAGGTTGGCCTATGCCTGCTGTCACTCCGTGCCGCCTTCCCAAGGTCGAGCTATGCCCGCCGCTGCTCTTTGAAGCCTCCCTGGGGCCGGACTATGCCCGCTGCCGCACTTTGAAGCCTCCCCGGGGCCGGGCTATGCCCGCTGCCGCTCTTTGAAGCCTCCCCGGGGCCGGGCTATGCCTGCCGCTGCTCTGTTCAACCTCCTTGGGTTCTGGCTATGCTCGCTGCCGCTCAGCGCCACCTCCCCGGGGCCAGGCTATGCCTGTTGACCTTCAGCGCCGCAACACCGGAGCCGGCTATGCCTGCCGCCACTGGGTGCAGCCTCCCCGGGGCCAAGCTATGCCTACCGCCGTTCTTTGAAGCCTCCCCGGGGCCGGGCTATGCTTGCTGCTACTCCGCACCGCCTCCCCAAAACCAAGCTATGTTTACCACCGCTCTGCGTCGCCTCCCTGTGGCCGGGCTATGCCTGCCGCCACTCAGCACCGCATCCCCAAGGCTGTCTATTCCTGCCGTGGCTGGGTGCAACCTCCCCGGGGCCGGGCTATGCCCACCGCTGCTCAGCACCCTGTCCTGGGATGACGGTTTGGTGCCTTTTTCCCGAATCGTGTGTTCTGTTTAAGTGAAGGTTTGTCTTGTCTACTTATCAGTTGGCTCCCCTCCCCATCATCTGTGCTCCGGAGGCTAGGTTTTTCTCGCTGGGGCTGGCTCTTGTTCTCTTTGCTTGCTGGCTTGCTTGCTTACTTGCTTTGCCACGCTTCCTAGCTTTAGTTTTGATGGCTTTTGTTTATTAGTTTAGTTAGGAAGTTCAATTTCCTTCCCTGGACAGTTTTTTTTGTTTTTTCCTTCTTTCCCTTTCTGTATACCATCTGAACCTGTTTTGGACCGGACCTGGAAGACCGAGGAACACTGGGACTCTGCAATTTGAGATCTGCAGTCATTCCTAGCGCCGGAGACTGATACCACTTGCAGGAGAGATTTTCTGAGTTTGTCACCCTCTCACACCAGTGAAAAAGTTTGGTTTTGTCTTCTGGGTTTGTTCATTTTCTTCTCTTGTGTTGGGGAGTGTTTTGTTTGATTAATAAACAGGTTTTTTCCACTTTTTGCCTCTGAGGAAATTCTTCCCGAACCCAGTGGTGGGAGAGGAGTCTTGGAGGGTTTGTTTTTTTTTTCTGGGGGCTCCTCTTGGAGGTTTTCCTTAAATTTGCCCTAAACTAGGACAAATAGTTTGGTGCCCAATTGTAGGGCAAAAGAAAGTGGAAAAAACTTTTTTCTAATAATGTTTTTGAATTCATAATGTCCCTTGGGGTGGAGGCCTGCATGCATTTTTGCTCCCTAGGGTTTTTTGAGGTCTTAATACCTCTGTGGTCCCTAGGTTTATTTTCTCATCCAGAAATAGCTCCGGTGTTGTCCCTAATACGTAGTTTCTCTAGTAGAGGGGCAATGACCAGAATATCCATCAGGCTGGGCTTGGTTGTAATGGTTTGTAGGAGGTTTATAAAGATGCTGGAGTCTGTTCCAGGAATGTATGGTTCATGGTTATGGTTATGTGCCCAGTTTGTAAGAGGAGAAGCAGGGGATGAGGCTTTTCAGCCTTTGTTTTCCTTCCTCTCCCCTGAATTTGTTACATCTCTATTAGAGTATGTTCAGTTTCCCCTGAATGTTAAAGAGACCATCTTTCGGATGTTCAATCTAGTAACCTTTCTTTATACAGTCTGCAGCTTCTATAGGATAAGAGTTGGGATTTCTAGAGGGGCTGATGAGACTCCTGACTTAGGAGTAGAGCCAAGTGTGAGGAATCCTGAGTGGTGTGGGAAATGGGAGGATATGGGCCAAATCTTGAGGGAATTTTCTGACCCTATAGTCTGGGAATTTCCACCTGAACAAATTCAGAATCCAGCTGAGGTGGCAAAATACCTTAAAGAGAAGTGCCATGATAACTCCAAGGAGGAAAAGATCATTGCAGTGAGCTGGTCCCTGGCATATGCTTATCGCACCCTGCTAGATACTGTAGGGCAGCAGACAGAGGAAAGGGGACAGGGAGATAAATCAGCCACTATCCCAGTCACTCAGGTTGCAGCCAACACCCCAGGTTCGAGGCCAGCAGCTAAACCAGACAGTAAGCCTCAACCAATGGCTGTTGCTACTAGCACGAGAAGTGGAAAGTCCACAGACAAGACCAATCGACCAGTGGATGATGATGATGATGATGATGCAGGAGAAGGACCTTCAGTGCCTCCTGACATAAAACCAGGAGTCAAAGCAACTGGTACAAGATCAGAGGCCAATATTGAGTCCTTTTCCTTAAAGGATCTTCATGGTCTAAGAAAGGATTACACTCGACGACCTGATGAGTCTATAATTAGTTGGTTGGTCCGTCTTTGGGATGTTGCAGGCGAGGCTACAATTCTGGACGGCACTGAAGCGAGGCATTTGGGATCCCTGTCACATGATCCTGTCATCGACCAAGGAATGATGAGGGGGACTAACCCTCACAGCCTCTGGGCACGGGTCCTGGACAGTGTAGCACAAAGATACCTGTGTGCAGACGATCTTTATATGCAGCAGACACAGTGAAAGACTATAGAACAAAGGATCCAATGCCTGAGAGAAATGGCAGTGGCAGAGATTATCCTCTCAGATGACATAACAACTAGGAATCCAGACTTGGTACCATGTACATCTGTGATGTGGTGAAAACTTGTGCGACTTGGGCTTCCGCTTTAGGAATAATGAAGCGGGATGAGAGGGATGAGACCGTACTCGATATGGCGAAGAAGCTCCGAGCATATGCAGAAGCTGTACATGGTCCTACACATGCCAGAATCGCAGCTGTGGAAACATGTCTGCAGAAATTAGAAGACAAGATAGAGGAGAATCATAAGAGACTCAGGGATGAGATTAAGGAGGACCTTCTCCAAATCTCGGTTGTACAAATTAGAGGCCCTGGTATCCAACACAGACGTTCCCCTGATGGGGAGGAAAAGTACACCCCACGAGCTGAGCTGTGGTTCTTCCTGCATGATTGTGGAGAAAACATGAGGAGATGGGATGGAAAATCTACTGCTGCTCTGGCACAATGGGTGCATGAATTGAAGGAAGGCAAGACACGAAGAGGAAGTTCCACCAAAAGGAGAGCAGCTCCAGTTGCCCGTAGCCAAATTGCCAAGTATAATGATGATGATGACATGTCCGATCCTCTTGAAGGAACCTCCAAGACATGTGCCCAAGGGAAGAAGGACAAACAGGTTTAGAGGGGCCCTGCCTCTAGCCAGGGTGAGGCGAGGGAAAATCGTGTTTTCTGGACTGTGTGGATTCGTTGGCCTGGCACATCGGAACCACAAAAGTATAAAGCTTTGGTTGATACTGGTGCACAATGTACATTAGTCCCATCAAGATATGTGGGGGCAGAATCTGTCTCTATTGCTGGCGTGACAGGTGGATCACAGGACTTTACCTTGGTGGAAGCTGAAGTGAGATTGACTGGAAAGGAATGGCAAAAACACTCTATTGTGACTGGCCCAAAGGCCCCATGCATTTTAGGCATAGATTACCTCTGAAGGGGGTATTTTAAAGACCCAAAAGGATTCAGGTGGGCATTTGGGATAGCAGTTGTGGTGACAGAGGGCATCCAGCAATTGAACACCTTGCCTGGACTGTCTGAGAACCCAACTACAGTAGAACTTCTGAAGGGAGAAGAGCAAAAGGTACCAATTGCCACTTCAACAGTGCATCGCCGACAATATAGAACAACTCGAGATGCTGTGGTTCCCATCCATAAGATGATCCGAGAGCTGGAGAGCCAAGGGGTGGTTAGCAAAACCCACTCACCCTTCAACAGCCCCATTTGGCCAGTGCGTAAATCTGAATGGGGAATGGAGATTGACAGTGGATTATCGTGCATTGAATGAAGTGACTCCACCACTTAGTGCTGCTGTGCCAGACATGCTGGAACTGCAGTACGAGCTGGAGTCCAAGGTAGCAAAGTGGTATGCCACTATCGACATTGCCAAGGCATTTTTCTCCATTCCTCTGGCAGCAGAATGCAGGCCTCAGTTTGCCTTTACATGGAGGGGTGTGCAGTACACCTGGAACCGACTGCCCCAGGGATGGAACAGTCCTACCATCTGTCATGGACTGATCCAGGCTGCACTAGAAAAGGGTGAGGCTCTAGAACATCTACAATATATTGATGATATTGTGTGGGGGAACACAGCAGCAGAAGTGTTTGAGTAAGGAGAGGAAATCATCTGAATCCTTCTGGAAGCCGACTTCGCCAGCAAGAAGAGTAAAGTTAAGGGACCTGTTCGGGAGATCCAGTTCCTGGGAGTGAAGTGGCAAGATGGACGGCGTCAGATTCCTACTGATGTCATCCACAAAATCACAGCTATGTCCCCACCAACCAACAAGAAGGAGACACAAGCTTTCTTAGGCGCCATAGGTTTTTGGAGGATGCACATTCCTGAGTACAGTCAGATTGTGCACCCTCTTTACATGGTTACCCGCAAGAAGAATGATTTCCATTGGGGCCCTGAGCAGCAACAAGCTTTTGCCCAGATAAAGCAAGAAATTGCTCATGCCGTAGCCCTTGGCCCAGTCAGGACGGGACCAGATGTGAAGAATGTACTCTACTCTGCAACTGGGAGCCATGGTTTGTCCTGGAGCCTGTGGCAGAAGGTGCCTGATGAGACTCGAGGTCGACCTCTGGGGTTCTGAAGTCGGAGCTACAGAGGGTCTGAAGGTAACTACACCCCAACAGAAAAGGAAATCTTGGCCGCCTATGAAGGAGTCCAAGCCACCTCAGAGGTGATTGGAACGGAAGCACAACTCCTCCTGGCACCCCGACTACCAGTGCTGGGGTGGATGTTCTGAGGAAAGGTTCCCTCCACCCACCATGCCACCAGTGCTACATGGAGCAAGTGGATTGCCCTTATCACACAGCGTGCCCGGACTGGAAAACTGAATCACCCTGGGATTTTGGAAGTAATTACAAATTGGCCAGAAGGTGAAAGTTTTGGTGTCACAGTTGAGGAACAAGAACCAGTGAAATGGGCTTTAGAAGCTCCGCCATACAATCAACTGCCGACAGAGGAAACAAGTTACGCTTTATTCACCGACGGTTCCTGTCACATCGTAGGGGTGAATCGGAGGTGGAAAGCAACTGTATGGAGCCCCACACGACGGGTCGCAGAGGCCACTGAAGGAGAGGGTGGATCAAGCCAATTTACTGAACTCAAAGCCATTCAACTTGCCCTAGACATTGCAGAAAGAGAGAAGTGGTCAAAGCTTTATCTGTACACTGATTCCTGGATGGTAGCCATTGCTTTGTGGGGATGGCTGAAGAGATGGAAAGAGGTGAACTGGCAGCGTAGAGGAAAACCAGTTTGGGTTGCTGAAGAATGGAAAGACATCGCTACCTGGTTAGAGAAACTACCTGTGAAGGTTCGCCATGTAGATGCCCATGTCCCTAAAAGTAGAGCTAATGAAGAGTAGCAAAACAATCAGAAAGTAGATCAGGCTGCAAAGATAGGGGTGTCAAAGATAGACCTTGATTGGGAACACAAGGAAGAGTTGTTCCTAGCACGATGGGCCCATGATGCCTCAGGTCATCAGGGCAGAGATGCCACCTATAAGTGGGCATGAGACTGAGGGGTGGATCTAACCATGGACAGTATCTCTCAGGTTATCCATGACTGTGAGACGTGCGCTGCCATGAAACAGGCCAAGCGGGTGAAGCCCCTCTGGTATGGGGGGGCATGGTCCAAGTACAAGTACGGGGAGGCCTGGCAGATTGACTATATCACACTGCCTCAAACCCACCAAGGCAAGCGCTACGTACTGACCATGGTGGAAACCACCACGAGATGTTTGGAAACCTACCCTGTGTCTCATGCTACAGCCCGTAACACCATCCTGGGCCTTTAGAAACAGGTCCTTTGGAGGCATGGTACCCCTGAGAGGATTGAGTCAGAAAATGGGACTCATTTCAAGACTAACCTTATCAACACCTGGGCTAGGGAACATGGCATTGAGTGGGTGTACCACATCCCCTACCATGAACCAGCTGCAGGCAAAGTGGAGAGGTACAATGGATTGTTAAAAACCACCTTGAAAGCATTGGGTGGGGGTTCTTTTAAAAACTGGGAGCAGCATTTAGCAAAGGCCACCTGGTTAGTTAACACCCGAGGCTCCACCAACCGAGCAGGTCCTACCCAGTCTGAGTCCCTTCATATAATAGATGGACATAAAGTCCCAGTGGCCCATGTCAGAGGTTTGTTAGGGAAGACAGTCTGGATTAATTCTGCCTCAAGAACAGACAAACCCATTTGTGGGATTGTCTTTGCTCAAGGACCAGGTTGTACATGGTGGGTAATGCAGAGAGATGGAACAACACGATGTGTACCTCAGGGAGATCCGATTGTGGGGTGAAACAAATATGATTGTTTGCTGAATGTTACCACCATTGTCTGTAAATTAGATCACACAGACATGAGACAGAAGGAAATGTGTAAGTGTCAAAGGTCTGAGCAAGTGAGATTGAAGGAAATGCGTACGTGCTATGCTTGTCGCCGCTTCGTGCAGCCTCCGCGAGGCCAGGCTATGCCCGCCGCCAATCATTGCTGTTTCCCCGGGGCTGGGCTATACCTGCCGCCGCTGGGTGCAGCCTCCCCGGGGCCAAGCTATGCCTGTCGCCCCTGTGCGCTGCCTCCCCAAAGCCGGGCTATGCCCGCTGCCGCTCAGTGCCCCTTCTCCGGGTCCAGGATATGCCTGCTGCCGCTCCATGCAGCCTCCTCGGGGCCGGGCTATGGTTGCCGCCGCTCTGCGCCGCCTCCCCGGGGCCGGGCTAGGACAGAAGCCGTTCGGCGCCGCATCCCCCTAACCGGGCAATGCCTGCCGCCGATCCGCGCCACCTCCCCGGGGCTCGACTATGCCCGTCGCAGCTCAGCGCCACACCGCTTGGGCCATGCTATTCCTGTCGCCACTAAGCTCCACCTCCCCGGGGCCGGGCTATGCCTTTCGCCCCTCTGCGCCGCAACCCCGGGGCCGGCAATTCCTGAGACCGCTCCGTGGAACCTCCCCGGTGTCGGGCTATGGTTCTCACCGCGTCGTACTGCCTCCCTGGGGCAGGGCTATGCCTGCGGCTGCTCCATGCCACCTCCTCGGGGCCGGCTATGCCGGTCGTTCCCCCGCGTCGCCTCCCCAGGACCAGGCTATGCCTTCCGGCGCTCAGTGCCACCTCCACAGGGCTGGGCTATGCCTACTGCCGCTCCGTGCAGCCTCCCCAAAGTCGGGCTATGCCCGCCGCCGCTCAGCGCCGCCTCCCTGGGTCCAGGACATGCCTGTTGCCACTCTGTGCAGCCTCCTCGAGACCAGGCTCTGCCCGCAACTGCTCCGTGCCGCCTCCCTGGGACCAGGCTACGCCTGCCGCCGTTACGTGTAGCCTCCCCGGTGCCGAGCTAGGCCCAATGCCGCTCAGTGCCGCCTCCCCGGCGCAGGGCTATGCCTTCCACCGCTACGTGTTGCATCCCTGGGGTCGGGCTATGCCTGCTGCCGCTCCGTGTCGCCTTCTTGGGGTCGGTCTATGCCTACCACCGCTCCGTGCCGCCTCCGCGGGGCCGGGCTATGTCTGCTTCAGCTCGGTGCAGCTTCCCTGGGGCTGGTCTGTGCCTGCCGCCGCTTCCTGCAGCCTCCCCGGGGCCAGGCTATGCCTGCCCCTGCTTCCTGCTGCCTTTCCGGGGTCGGACTATGCCCACCGCTGCTCCGCGCCGCCTCCCCAGGGCCGGGCTATGCCTTCCACCGCTCCGTGCTGTCTCCCCAGGGCCGGTCTATGCCTGTCGCTGCTCTGCCCCACCTCCTACGGGCCTGGGCTATGCCTACCGCCGCTCCATGCTGCCTCCCTGGGGCCGGTTATGCCGGCCGTTTCCGGGTATCGCCTCCCCAGGGCCAGGCTATGCCTTCTGCCGCTCCGTGCTGTCTCCCTGGGGCCAGTCTATGCCTGCCACTGCTCTGCCCCACCTCCACGGGGCCGGGCTATGCCCGCCGCCGCTCTGTGCCACCTCCCCGGGGCCGGGCTATGCTTGCCACTGCTCTGTCCTGCCTCCCCGGGGCCGGACTATGCCCGCCGCCGCTCTGTGCCACCTCCCCGGGACCGGGCTATGCTTGCCACCGCTCTGTCCTGCCTCCCCAGGGCCGGACTATGCCCGCCGCCGCTCTGTGCCACCTCCCCGGGACCGGGCTATGCTTACCACCGCTCTGTCCTGCCTCCCCGGGGCCGGGCTATGCCTTCCGCCGCTTTCTGCAACCTCCACGGTGCTGGGCTATGCCTGCTGCCGCTCCGTGCAGCCTCCCCAAAGCCGGACTATGCCCGCCGCCGCTCAGCGCCGCTTCCCCGGGTCCAGGACATACCTACCGCTGCTCTGTGCAGTCTCCTCGAGGCCAGGCTATGCCCGCCGCCGCTCCGTGCCGCCTCCCTGGGACCAGGCTATGCCTGCCGCCGCTACGTGTAGCCTCCCCGGTGGCGAGCTACGCCCAATGCTGCTCAGTGTCGCCTCCCCGGTGCAGGGTTATGCCTTCCGCCGCTACGTGTTGCATCCCCGGGGCCGGGCTATGCCTGTCGCCGCTCTGTGTCGCCTTCTTGGGCTCGGGCTATGCCTGCCGATGCTCTGTGCCGCATCCACTGAGCCGGGTTATGCCTGCCACCGCTCCGTGCCACCTCCCCGGGGCCGGGCTATGTCTACTTCAGCTCGGTGCAGCTTCCCCGGGACTGGTCTGTTCCTGCCGCTGCTTCCTGCAGCCTCCCCAGGTTCGGGCTATGCCCGCCCCTTCTTCCTGCTGCCTTTCCGGGGTCGGACTATGCCTACCACTGCTCTGTGCCACCTCCACGGGGCTGGGCTATGCCTGCCACTGCTCCGTGCTGCCTCCCTGGGGTGGCGCTATGCCTGCCGTTGCTCTCTGCTGCCTCCCTGGTGTTGGGCTATGCCTGCCGCCATTCCTTGCTGCCTCCCCGTGGCCGGGTTATGTTTTCTGCAGCTCGGTGCAGCTTCCCCGGGGCTGGTCTGTGCCTGCCACCGCTTTCTGCAATCTCCCCGGGTCTGGGCTATGCCTGCCCCTGCTTCCTGCTGCCTCCCCGGGGCCGGGCTATGGCCTCCGCTGCTCTGCGCCGCCTCCCCGGGGCCGGGCTATGCTTGCCACCACTCTGTGCCTCCTCCCCGGGGCTGGGCTATGCCTGCTGCTGCTCGGAGCTGCCCCCCAGGGGTGGCGGGCTCGTATTTCCAGGTTGGCTCCTTTCTTAACTTTGTTCATATATTGGTTGCATCTGATTATTATCCACACTTCCGGGTTGCGGCCAAAATTTTAGTCAAAATGGTGCGGCTTATATTCGTGAAATTACTGTACTTCTCCAAGGCTACATTGTTCCCTTTATTTGATAAGAGTAAAATGTTCTTCTGTTCTACTATCCTTATCAAGTGAGTAAAATGCTTTTCTATTCTACTGTCCTTATCACCAACTCAAACTATTCGATGATTCTATGATTCTATGATTAGGCCATTTGTCTGAGTGAGGAATGCATTTTATAGAACTGGAAAAAGTACTGTCATTTTAAAAAATTACTCTAAAAACAAAGTTAAAATATTTTTAAATTGAAATATATTTTTGAAAACAAAATTTTATCTGCAGACTTAAGACATCTCCAATAGAAGATAAACTTCTTTCATAATATTATATTGTCATCTATTTTATTTGTACTAGGATGTTTCTATGCTATTGCTTACAATATAGAAATTCATAGTAACTCTGATGCCTATAAGCATCATGAGTCATAATATCTAGATTTATCTTTGTTTTAAACCTGACCTGATAAACAACATATTCAGAGTTTAAAGGTGATAATATTTTACAACTATACTTAATTATTATCTGTCATTAATTTCTTTGATCAGAAAATGCTTTCAAAAAAATGGTAACTGTATTGGGTTTACATGGCAATTTTTTGTGAGTGGGGTAGCTACAGGACTGATTTCTGTGAGAAGTTGCTAGAAGCTTCCTCTATGTCTGATAGAGCCACTGCCAACCAACTCCAAGACAGACCCTCTGCTGACCAAAGCCAAGCCTTTCAGCTATGCCTCTGTGATAACATTTAAGAATGGGAAAGAAGTTGCTATGCAGAAGCAATTGCAAACAGAGAAGGTAGGAGTGAGAATATGTGAGAGAAACAACTGTGCAGACACCAACATCAGTGGAGAAGGAGAGGGAGGAGCTGTTACGGGCAACAGACCTGAGATTCCCCTGGAGTACGTGGTGAAGACCATGGTGAAGACCATGGTGAAGAAGGCTGTCCTCCTGCAGCTTATGGAGGACCCCACACCAGAGCAGGTGAATGTACCCAAAGGAGGCTGTGACCCCATGGTAAATCTGTACTGGAGCAGGCTTCTGGCAGGACCTGTGGCCCTGTGGAGAGAGGACCCCATGCTGGAGAAGGTTTGATGGCAGAACTTGTGATCCTGTGGGGGACCCATGTTGGAGCAGGCTGTTCCTGAGGTACTGAACCCTGTGGAAGGGACTCACACTGGAGCAATTAATGAAAAACTGTAGCCTGTTGGAAGGGCTTAGGTGGGGGAAATTTGTGGAGAACTCTGTTACAAATGAGATGAGAGTTTAGATGGCCACTGTCTTTGTTCAGGTTTCTGGCGGTAGGTAGCAGCCTTACTGAGGTGGCCAACACCCCAAAATCCACTCTCGCGCACAAATTCTTAATAATGACTAATCAGGTCTATTACAACATGAATTATTTATTGAATAGACACAAGGGGGAAAAAAACCCCACAACCGAAAATAAGACTTTAACAGGCTTACTTACTACACCGATAAAAAAAACGAAACACTAGTAGTAGGTTCATAAGACAGTGCACAATAATAAAGTACCTATATTACAACTAGTGAAGAAATAATATAGATTAGGAGTCAATGTTACTTACCAACAAATGATGGTGATGTGCAAAGTCTCCTACAGTAAATTCACGAATACAAGCCGCACTGAGTATAAACCGCATCTCTGGGTGTTAGCAAATATTTTGTTTTTTGTCCATAAATAAGCCGCACCTGAATATAAGCCGCTCTGTCGTTGGCAGCGAGGACCTGCGTGCAACAAAGTTGCCAAATAGTAACAGAACGGCGGCATGGCGGGGTCTACTGGCTCAGCTAAGGCTGTGCAGGCTCGGCCCGCTAGGGGCTGCTGACGGGGCCAGGTAGCCCAGCCTGGCGCTGCCGCTCGACGGGGCCACTGGGGGCCAGCCGCCGCTGCCACTGGACTCGGTCACCACGGCCCGGCGCTGCCCTGTGGTGGCAGGCAGGGACGGAGCCCCCGCCGCTCCCGCGGCAGCGGCGGCGGGTGGGGACGGGGCCCCTCGCCACCTCCCAGAGCCGCGGTAGGGGCGGCCCGGGTCCCCCGCCGCCTCCCTGAGCCGCGGCAATGGCGGCCCAGGTCCCCCCTCTCCTCCCAGAGCTGCGGCAGGGGCGGCCCGGGTCCCCCGCCGCCTCCCAGAGGCGCGGCAGGGGCGGCCCAGGTCCCCCGCCGCCTCCCAGAACTGCAACAGTGGCAGCCCGGGTCCCCCGCCGCCTCCCAGAGCCGCGGCAATGGCAGCCCGGGTCCCCCCTCTCCTCCCAGAGCTGCGACAGTGGCGGCCCGGGTCCCCCGCTGCCTCCCAGAGCTGCGGCAATGGTGGCGCGGGTCCCCCGCCGCCTCCCAGAGCCGCGGCAATGGCAGTGCGGGTCCCCCCTCTCCTCCCAGAGCTGCGGCAGGGGCGGCCCGGGTCCCCCCTCTCCTCCCAGAGCCGCGGCAGGGGCGGTTTGGGTCCCCGCCACCTCCTCCCCGGGCCGCGGCAATGGTGGCACGGGGCCCCCCCCGTCTCTTCCCCGGGCTGCAGCAGAGGAGGGAAGGAAAAGCTCTCCCTCCTCTCTCCCCGCCCCCCGTGCTGCCTGCAGGCAGCCAGGCTCCACCCGCGGCGCTACAGAGTAACGATTTGTAACAATCGCAAAATGCCGACTTTGCAGCTGCTCGCCTCAACACCCTGGCTGGCACTTCTGAGGTTGTAAATGTCAGAAAATTATTCACATATTAGCCGCTCCTGATTATTAGCCGCATTTCCGGTTTAGGAGCAAAATCTTAGTCAAATTGGTGCGGCTTGTATTCGTGAAATTACTGTAATTTCTCTCAATCCTGGGGAAAGTACAGTAATTTCACAATTATAAGTTGCACCATTTTGACTACAGTTTTGGTCCATACCCGGAAGTGCGGCCTGTAATCTGGAGCGATTAATATATGAGCAAGATTCTAAAAGTTGCCAACATGGAAGTGAGAGCCCGTGGCAGCCCCAAGCCAAGTTGGAGCCTGACCAGCCCCGGTAGAGGTGGGAAAGCCTGGCAGAGGCAGGGCCAGCGGTGCGGGGGGGGCACGGCAGAGCCCGAGCCAGTAGCACGGGGGAGCCCAGCAGAACCGGGGCTAGCAGCGCAGGAGAGCCCGGCAGAACCGGGGCTTGCAGCGTGGGGGAGCCCGGCGGCGCGGGGGCCGGCAGTGCCGGCCAGGGCAAGCAAATGCGGCGGCGACGGTGCAGGCGGTGGGGGGGTGAGTGAGCCTGGCGGCGGCGGCGGCAGCGGCACCACTGCCCGGCCGGCCCCGAGCCGTAGCACTGAGCTGGGCCACCCAGCCCCGTTGACAACCGTGAGTGGGCTGAGCCTGCCTGGCCCCGCCCCGAGCCAGTAAACCCCGCTATGCCACGGTTCTGTTACTAATTGGCAAATTTGTGAAAGTTGCACACGGATCCTCGCTACGAACGAAAGTGCAGCTAATAATCCGTTACGGCTTATGTATGGACAAGGACCTAAACGTTGCCGACACCCCAGAAATGCGGTTTATAATCCGTGCGACTTGTATTTGTGAAATTACTGTAACTCAATACCAATGTCTCATCATCGAGGAGAACTCTCCACACACTCAGAGAGTGTATAAGAGATTTCTGATTTTATGAAAATTATAATGGTCTTTTATAGTTTGTAAAAGTGCTGTGTCTGTCAATCACAGATTTTTCCTATCCTTTCCCATGCATTCAAGGCAGGATATTTATTGCTGGCAAAGGAATTTTTCAGCCAAGATAACTCACCATAAGGCAAGCCTATTCTAGCCTAGTTTAGCCATGGAGGAAGTAGATAAGTCTCAGGGGTGAAAGGTCCTGTCACACTCTCTCCCATAGTAATGTTATAAATGAGAAAAAAAAGTCTCAATTTGTAGCAAAATTTAGATTGCTTTATTTTATATAGACAGAGCAAAGCAGCGCTGAGGAGACATGAGTGGTCACTGTCTACTCCATGCTCCATTGAATCTCTGTTGGCAGCTTCTTCTTATAGTGTGGTCTCTCGTGGTTATCAATAATTTTTGTTTTCTTGATGTCATAATTTTCCCAGGCAAACAGTGGTAGTCAAAATAGACATCCGTTTGAACATCTCTAGGAGTCAGTCCCATAGATAACCACCTGGTCTTGGTAGATAAAACTGCCAGAAATCGGGAAGTTCTGGTCTTGTAGATAGGCAGTCATTGATTAAAAAAAGGCAGGAAGTCTGATTTTGCAAAATCAATCAGACTATTGGAAAGTCTGACTTTACAAACTTGCAGTAGATACAAATTATTTAGAAACATAATATTCATGACAGAGGGATTTAAACAGAATGATTTAATCACATTTTTCCTTCATCAAGGGTCCATGCTTCACTTCAGACCTTTGTATTTTGGTTTATACAAACCCCAGTACTTTTATTATTAACACGAATCTTTTATCAATTATCACAATTTCCCCACTTCTTTTTTTTTAATCCCATTGATTCGTGTTTGGGCTTCAAATTTTGTCAGTACTTCTTGTACTAGATTTAATTCATTTACTGCCATTAGTTTTGTTGTTTACTCAGAATCTATTGGTATTGTAGCAACTTGCATTCCTTGAACCACCTATTGGATTAGTCGAACGAAGCATGGAACGAGACATGGGATGAACAGTAGTCCTAACAATGCACATCTTAACATAAAACCTAATTTCTTCCACCAAACTCCTTCCAACAGGTTATTCCACCAATTATCATTAAGCATAGAGTTCCAGGTCTGTACAGGTACATGGGCTATTCGTTTTATTTCTTCTGTAATTTTAGTAATTACTTCACCATTATCATAAATTTCTAAGCAACATTCAGAATTATTGAACTTCCCACACACTCCTCCTTCTTCAGCTAATAGATAGTCCAGGGCTAGTCAATTTTGATATACTGCTGCTCTAGTTTGAGTAAGTTGTTTAGCTATTAATTCCATTGCTCGGGTTGTTCGGTTGGAAGTACAGTAATTACACGAGTATAAGCCGCACCTGATTATAAACCGCACTTCCGGGTGTCGGCAACTTTTCATTCTTTGTCCATATATAAGCCGCACCGGACACTTGCACAACAAAGTAACCAATTTGTAACAATCATGTGATTGCGGGTTTTACTGGCAGATGCTCAATTCACGAGCTCTGCTGTTGTAACCCTATACCCTGATGCTTTAAGAATGGTATGTCCCTGTAACCTTGTAACCCCTGTAAAACCTATGGACTGACCCTCTGCAACGGGATTGGCAAGAAGCCAACATTTTCCCCTCCCCCTTTCCTGACCCTTGAAAAACTCTGAGCCCCCTTATCTCTTTCTCTTTTTCTCCTGCTCTGCCCTCATTGAAGCCAAGAATTAAATTGAATAATTATCCCTGGGATTAAGAGTCTCTAATATCTCATCTGTTCTACATGATAGCACCCCAGGCCAGCTCTGCAGAGTATTTGAGGAGTGGGGCGAGGCCAGGGTGTTGTATCAGTTGGAGCCCAATGTGGTCTTTTTTTATTAAACTCCACGTGAGAGGTTGTGACCCTTAAAGGGTTAAGAAAGCCGACAGGTAAGCCAGCTACCCTGCAGGCAAGACTGCTTTTGTAGCAGTTTTAGCTTACAGGGAGGGGGTTGAGAACTCAAAGCCCGACATTGAGAGACCCTGGGAGCAGACTACACTGCACAGCGTTTCACAGCTCCAGGCACTCGTTGGAGACTCGTAAGTATAAAAAGTTCCCTCCGTGGGGGAGGGTTCGGGGGGTTTCTGTGGTAGCGAAGTGCCGGGGGAGGCTCAACACAGCGTCCGCCCTGGGGGGTTGGAGCTGTGCAGAGCTGGAGACTCGTGGGGGGTGGTGGTGTAAGCCTTGAAACTGTTCTGCCCTGCGAGAAGTTAAGCACGCCAGAATCCGTTTAAACAAGGCAGCACGCGCTGCAGCCAGCGCAGTCTCTGTGGCGGGAGGGATCGGCAAAGCCGGTAGCTGTATCCTCTCCTTCCAACGCGCAGGAGATACAAACTATAACCGCATTTTACTGTGTTTCAACTGTGCACTGTGGGTAGATATTAGAGTAGATTGCTGTGGATAAAATTTAAAAATGGGCGCACAGCAATCTAGTTTAAAACAGAATGTGGCTTCACAAATTAGAGAACTTTTTAAAATTGCACATGTGAATATTTCTAACAGAAAACTAGAACAGTTTGCTAAGTGGTTGTCTGTGGAAAAATCAGATCTTAATTTGGAAGATATTAATTCGGTTTTATTTTGGAATGAAATTGGAGATTTATTAACTTTAAAAGTGGAAAATGGAGATGAAAAAGCCTCTATATTCCTCCCAATATTTTTGCAAATTAGAAAACTTTTACTTCAAACAGAAAACAATAGCCAACCACAGCAAACTACCTCAGAGTATTTGTCCCTTTCTGTAAAATCCACTAACCTGGGACTGGAGGACTTTCAAAAACCTCCCCTGTATCCAGGGGATGAGAATTCTTCAAAAAGAGTCAGCAGTACTTCTATCTATCCCTCTTTATCTACTATCCTTCCTTCAGAGCAAAGTTCTGATCCCCCTCCCCCTCTGACTCAGGCTATCAGCCACATGTCTCCTCCTGGAGTTCAGCATGGCTCCGACCACATGGCATTCAACTCTTCTTCTTCCCATAATCCCCTTTTCCCTCTGGGACCACCCCTGAATCCATTCCTACCCCCATCCTGGCCCCTGGGTTTTCATGGTTACGCCTCCCCGGTTCAGGTTTCACAACCCCTTCCCCCAAGCTATCAGGGCGGAACAGAGGGAGGAGGGGGTCGAGGCCTTGAAGGACCTGCCTGTAAGATAGGGCTGACTTCACCCTGCACCCCTCAGGACACTGTCTCTGCAGATGAACAAAATAAACCTATAACAGAGTCCAAAGAAGAGGGAGGGGCAGTGCCCATCCCTAAAACTTTTCATCTGGAAACTCAGATCCCGTCTGTGGCTCCTGTCATTTATATGGGTAGGAGAAATGGCAGACAAACATATCAGCCACTAACATATCAAGATAAAAAGGAAATTTGTAAGGTTCAAAGAGAATTTGGCAGAAACAGTGAAATATTTAAAGGATTTTTAAAAGCAACATTTAGTTCAAATGAGATGGTACCCAATGATATTAAGGATTTATTCAGATGCTTATTAAGTCCATCAGAATTTCAATTATGGGAAAGCATTTGGAAAAGATCATTAAGGGTGCTTTTGCAGGAACTTCAACAAAGTCCAGATAGTGCAAAAGATGAGGATAATAATGATATTACACAGGAACACCTCACAGGTGAAGGGGAATATCAATGCCCTGAGAAACAGACACGCTTATTAACCAAGTTTGTTTTGGATAAGATCTGCCTAGTAGGAGAAAAAGCCTTCAATCAATTACCTACTGTTGAAGTTAAAGGTAGCTATGTTAATATTAAAAAGTTTCCTTCAGAAAATTTCTTGCAGTTTCTGGATCGCCTCCATGCACAGGTGGAGAGACAAGTCACTGATCCAATGGTGCAAACTGAGTTAATAAAGGAGATGGCTCAGAGGAATGCTAATGAAGCCTGCCGCAGGGTCATTCTTAGTCTTCCCCTCGAGCCACCACCTAGCTTAGCACAGATGATGGAAGCCTGCACCAGAAAAGCAGAACTGTTCAGTGCACCAGAGAGGAATCCAGGATCAGCACAAGCAGAGTCTGCAGCAGTTGTAACACCAGGACCAAAGAAGGAAGCGGTACCACCACAACACCTGCAACATATCACCTGCTTCCAGTGCAAGAAGACAGGGCACTATGCAAGGGACTGCCCACACAACCAGAAACAGAAGAAGACCAACAAACAAAAAAACTAGGTGTACAGGGCGTACCCACCATAAATATCATAACGCGCGAAAATATAAATACAGCGGATTCCACACAGGAAAAAGCCTCTCTCTTCAAAACAAAGGGGGAGGACGGGACAAATGGTGTGGGGATTAAAGATAGCATAAATGTTAAATATTCAATTAGCAAGGGTTAGACGCCTTTTGGTCGTCTCAACCTTAACACTACTAAAGGTGTTTATTTTATGTCAACTAAGTGGACAGTGATTACCGTGGACCTGTCTAACACTTCACTAGATGTGATGTTGTTGCACTTCGAACTGCACTGTGAGTATTTAGTTATGGGGGACACAGCACACACACCCTTGGAGATGGAATTACTTCCCATATCCAAGAAGGAAAACGTTTCAGGTTTCGTTCTCTTAACACGCTGCTCTCAACCACCTTATTATCGGAATGAGGGGCAAATCCTTGCCCAGGCCATTCCTGTTCCAAAGGAAATCACAGCAGAAGGAAAATCACCTGAAGTCTATTGGGCAGAAGTGGTGGGTGAGGAAAAACCCTCTGTGGCATGCAATCTGACCCATGGTTCAGACCATCTCCATGTGGAAAAATAGCTAGTGTCCGTCCGTTTGTTACAGACTATAATTGCCCCCTGTGGGGAAGAGATACCATGTCCCAGTGGAGAATGAAAATAGTAATCCCCAAAGTCCCCAGGATTTTTGAAGGTGGCCACTGAGGAGCGCCCTGTCCACAAATTGACATGGTTAGATGATTCTCCAATATGGACAGCTCAGTGGTCGATGAGTAAAGAAAAACTCCAGGCGCTGGAGGAGCTTGTAGCAGAGCAATTGGCATAAGGACACATAGAAGAAACTACAAGCCCTTGGAATTCCCCGGTGTTTGTAATTAAGAAACCAGGGAAGGATAAATGGAGATTGTTACATGATCTCCGGGAAATAAACAAAATTATAGCAGACATGGGATCACTTCAACCAGGGATGCCCTCTCCAACGATGTTGTAACCCAATACCCTATTGCTTTAGGAATGGTATGTCCCTTTAACCCTGTAACCCCTACAAGACCAATGGACTGACCCCTGCGATGGGATTGGCCTGAAGCCAAGGCTGACCCCTCCCCTTTCCTGACCCAGAGAAAAACCCTGAGCCCACGTGGACTCTCTCTCTTTATCCCCATCTCTCGCTCTGACCACATGGAAGCCTAAGTATAAAGCAGAATACCAACCCTGGGAGAAAGAGCCTTTAATATCTTCTGTTCTACATGAAACAGCATCCCAGGCCAGCTCTGCAGGTATTTGGGGAGCAGGGCCAGGCCCAAGGGTGCAGTTTCAGTTGACGCCCCATAACGTGGTGCTTTTTAAATTAAAACCCACGTGAGAGGCTGTGACCCTTAGAAGGGTTAGGAAGCCGACGGGAAGTCAGCTACCCTGCGGGCGAAACTTGCTTTCTAGCAGGTCTAGCTTAAGGGGACGAAACCGGTAAACTATCCAGTAATAGGGTAGTCGGTTTCAAGAACAGTTACAAAGTACAGTTCTTCAGCTCCTCGGTACTTCGCACAGAGTGGTAAGTATACATTTTCCTCCGTGGGGAGGGGGTTTTGAGGTGCTTTCTCTGTAAAATCGAGGTGCGGGGGGCTGGGCTGCACAGCATCCTCCCTGGGGGTTTGGAGCTGTATGCAGCCGGAGACACTGGTGGGGGTAGCAAGGCAGCCTTGAAACAGTTTCTGCCGTGTGTACAGTATCACGCCAGACAGCTGATTTCAAAGAGAGGCGCGCTTTTGCTGCAGCCTGTGATTCTCTGTGGGGGGAGGTGCCAGCTTGGCCGGCAGCTAGTAACCTTCTCTACTGTGTTTTAACTGTGCTTTGTAGTGAGATATTAGAGTAAATTGCTGTGAAAAATATGGGTACACAGCAATCTACTTTGCAACAGAGCGTGGCTTCACAAATTAGAGAACTTTTAAAAATTGCAAATGTGATTATTACTAACAGAGAACTACATAGGTTTGCTAGGTGGCTGTCTGTAGAGAGATCTGATCTTAATTTGGCAGATATGAATTCGGTTTTCTTTTGGAATGAAATTGGAGATTTATTAACTTTAAAAGTCGAACATGGAGATAAAAAAGCCTTAATGTTCATCCCAATATTTTTGCAAATTAGAAAACTGTTACTTCAAACAGGAAATAACAGGCAGCCACAGCAAACTGCTTCAGAGTCAACCAGTTCTTGTATCTGTCCCTCTGCATGTGTTCCCTCTTCACCTCAGAAATCTGACTCCTCTGTCTCTCTAACTCATGCTGACAGCCACGTGTCTTTTACTACTGAGGCTGAAAGCAGACCCCAAAATGGCTCCAGCCACATGGCATTAAACTCTTCTTCTTCCCATAATACTCCTTCTCCCTTGATAACACCCTCAGACCTCTCTCCAAACTCATCCTCGCCTCTGGGTATTCAGGACTGTTCTCCCTCTACCGGAGCTTTGCCATCCCCTCCCCCAAGCTATCAGGCTAGCACAGATGGGGGTGGGGGTGGGTGTGGAAAAACTAGTTCTACAAGTTTTACACAACCTCCTTCTGAGATAAAGGCCTCGGCACTGCCCATCGCTCAGGACACTGTCCCGGTGGAGGCACATTATCAACAGATAACACAGCCCAGAATACAGCCCTTCCCTAAAACCCTCGATCTGAAAACTCAGATACCGTCTGTGGCTCCTGTCATTTATATGGGTAAGAGAAATGGCAGGAGAACATATCAGCCACTACCATACCAAGATAAAAAGGAAATTTGTAAGATTCAAAGAGAATTTGGCAGACACAGTGAAATGTTTAAAGGATTTTTAAGAGCAACATTTAGTTCTAATGAGATGGTACCTAATGATATTAAGGATTTATTCAGATGTTTATTTCAGCTTCGGAATTTGATTTATGGGAAAGTATTTGGAAAAGATCTTTAAGAGTGCTTTTGCAGGAACTACAACAAAGCCCAGAAAGTGCAAAAGATGAGGATGATAATGATATTACACAGGAACACCTAACAGGAGAAGGAGAGTACCAAAGCCCTGATAAACAGGCACGTTTATTAACTAAATTTGTTTTGGATAAGATCTCTCTAGCAGCAGAAAAAGCTTTCCATCAATTACCTACTGCTGAAGTTACAGGTAGTTATGTTAATATTAAACAGTTTCCTTCAGAAAGTTTCTTGCAGTTTCTGGATCGCCTCCGTGCACAGGTGGAGAGACAAGTCTCGGACCCAAAGGTGCAGGCAGAGCTACTGAAGGAGATGGCTCAGAAAAACGCTAATGAATCATGTCGCAGAGTCATACTTAGTCTTCCCCTCGACCCACCACCTAGCTTAGCACAGATGATAGAAGCCTGCACCAGAAAAGCAGAACTGTTCAGTGCACCAGAGAGGAATCCAGGACCAGCACACTCACGATCTGCAGCAGCGATGACACCAGGACCAAGGAAGCAACCGGTACCACCACAGCAGCTGCAGCACATCACCTGCTTCCAGTGCAAGAAAACAGGACACTATGCAAGGGATTGCCCACACAGCCAGAAACAGAAGAAAACCAACAAACAAAAAAACTAGGTGTACAGCGCGTGCCCGCCATAAATACCATAACGCGCAAAGATATAAATACTGCGGGTTCCACACGGGAAAAAACCTCTCTCTTTAAAACTAAGGGGGAGGACGGGACAAAGGGTGTGGGGATTAATGATAGCATTAATGTTAAATATTCAATTGGCAAGGGTTGGACGCCTTTTGGTCGTCTCAATCTTAAGACCACTAAAGGTGTATGTTTTATGTCAACAGAGTGGACAACAATTACAGTGGATCTGTCTAGCACTTCACTGGACCTGACGCTGTTGCATTTGGAACTGCGCTGTGAGTATTTAGTTATGGGGGACACAGCACACACACCCTTGGAGATGGAATTACTTCCATTATCCAAGAAGGAAAATGTCTCAGGTTTCGTTCTCTTAGCACGCTGCTCACAACCACCTTATTACCTGAATGAGGGGCAAATCCTCGCCCAGGCCATCCCTGTTCCAGAGGAAATCACAGCAGAAGGAAAATCACCTGAAGTCTATTGGGCAGAGGTGGTGGGTGAGGAAAAACCCTCTGTGGCATGCAATCTGACCCATGGTTCAGACCATCTCCATGTGGAGGGGGTACTGGACACAGGGGCAGATGTGACGATCATACCCGAAAGGATGTGGCCGTCACAATGGGAATTGCAACCCGTGGCAGGCAAAATCCAAGGTATAGGGGGAATCAAATTGGCAAAAATATCAAAAAGCATCGTGCAAATTGAGGGGCCGGATGGAAAAATAGCTAGTGTCCGTCCGTTTGTTACAGACTATGAGTGCCCCCTGTGGGGAAGAGATACCATGTCTCAGTGGGGAATGAAAATGGTAATTCCCAAAAGTTCTCAGGATTTTTAAAGGCGGCCACTGAGGAGCGCCCTGCCCACAAATTGACATGGTTAGATGATTCTCCAATCTGGACAGCTCAGTGGTCGATGAGTAAAGAAAAACTCAAGGCGCTGGAGGAGCTTGTAGCAGAACAATTGGCAAAAGGACACATAGAAGAAACTACAAGTCCTTGGAATTCCCCGGTATTTGTAATTAAGAAACCAGGGAAAGACAAATGGAGATTGTTACATGATCTCCGGGAAATAAACAAAATTATAGCAGACATGGGATCACTTCAACCAGGGATGCCCTCTCCAACGATGCTCCCTCAAAATTGGAAATTGGCAGTTTTAGATATTAAGGACTGTTTCTTTCAAAACCCTTTACACCCAGCAGATGCTCTACAGTTTGCCTTCTCTGTTCCTACCATCAACAGAGAAGCCCCAATGAAGCGCTACCAATGGAAAGTGCTCCCTCAAGGGATGAAGTGTAGTCCTTTCATATGCCGGTGGTATGTGGCCTCATTGCTGTCTCCAGTGCGTGCTCAGAGAAAGGAAGCTATCATCCTACATTATGTAGATGACTTGCTTGTGTGTGCCCCCGATGACTCTATACTCCAACACACGCTTGACCTAGTGGTTAAGGTTTTAACCTCTGCTGGATTTCAATTGCAGGAGGATAAAGTCCAAAGGATGCCACCTTGGAAGTACCTGGGCCTGGAAATCACTGCAAGGACCATTGTTCCTCAGAAATTGGACATTAATTGTAACCCAAAAACCTTAGCAGATCTCCATTCCTTGTGTGGGTCTTTGAATTGGGTTAGGCCCTGGCTAGGCCTCACTAATGAGGACCTAGAGCCCCTTTTCAATTTATTGAAGGGGGAGAGAGAGCTGATTTCTCCCAGGGAACTGACCCCAGAGGCAAAAGCTGCAATCGAAAAGGTACAGAAAGCTCTGGCAGAGAGGCAGGCTCATCGCTACAAGCCTGAACTGCCTTTCAAATTCATAATTCTGGGAAAACTACCACACTTACACGGTTTGATATTCCAATGGATCGAAGGGCAGAGAGATTCGCTCTTAATCATAGAGTGGGTCTTCCTCTCCCACCAAAGATCCAAAACCATCACTAAGCCACAAGAACTCATAGCTCAGCTGATTCGTAAGGCAAGGATGAGACTGTATGAGCTGGCAGGTTGTGACTTCACATGTATTCACCTTCCAGTCAAACTCTCCGAGGAGGGAAGGAACTCTCCTGAGAGGCTGACAAAGGAGATGTTCGAGCACTTGCTCCAGAGCAATGCCAGTCTCCAGTTGTCTCTGGACAGCTACAGTGGACAAATATCAGTCCATGCCCCGTCTCACAAGCTGTTCAATGAGGAATTCCACCTCATTCCTCGTGAGAAAAGGAGTCGGAGACCACTCAAATCTCTCACAGTGTTCACAGACGCTTCTGGGGCTTCCCACAAGTCGGTGATGACTTGGAGAAATCCTCAGACTCAGCATTGGGAAGCTGATGTTGAGTTTGTGGAGGGTTCGCCTCAGGTGGCTGAACTGGCTGCAGTGGTAAGAGCTTTTGAGAAGTTCTCAGAGCCAATCAACTTGGTAACAGACTCGGCTTATGTAGCGGGAGTAGTGTCCAGGGCGGAGCAGGCAGTGCTCAAAGAGGTTGACAATGAGCAGCTTTTCAGGCTGCTGTCAAACCTAATCTATCTGATTTCTCATAGAGAACATCCGTTCTATGTGATGCATGTGAGGTCACACACCGATTTGCCAGGTGAGATCACAGAAGGGAATCGTCAGGCAGACTCCCTTGCCACCCCAGCAGAACAAGCACGCCTCCCAGACATCTTCCAACAGGCAAAGCTGAGCCACCAACAATACCATCAGAATGTGCCAGGTCTGATCCGTCAGTTCAAGCTAACACGGAGTCAGGCTCGAGCCATTGTGGCCACCTGTCCCAGCTGCCAGCTCCAGGTCATGCCATCGCTAGGTGCAGGGGTTAACCCCCGAGGCCTTGGCAGCTGTGAGGTGTGGCAGACAGACATCACACACATTCCCAGTTTTGGTCGCCTCAAATACGTTCATGTAAACATTGACACATATTCAGGTGCGGTTTATGCCTCTGCCCACGCAGGGGAAAGAGTTGTGTATGCCAAACAACACCTAGTGCAAGCCTTTTCAGTATTGGGGATCCCTAAGGAAATCAAAACAGATAATGGCCCAGCGTATGTGTCCAAGGAGTTCCTGGAATTTGTCCAGCAGTGGGGAGTGGAACATAAGACAAGCATCTCCCACTCCCCCACGGGCCAAGCTGTGATTGAGTGTGCACACCAGATGCTCAAGCAGGTTCTGGCTAGACAGAGCAGTTCGACTGTGTGGATGTGTCCACAGCAGAAGCTCTGTAAAGTCGTGTTCACTATCAATTTCTGGAACTGTTCATTTGAAAACATGAATCCACCTTTGGTTGGTCATTTAACAGTGGTAAACAGTTCAAGTTAACTCAGCATCCACCAGTTTTGATTAGGGATCCAGAAACATGGGAAACCAAAGGTCCCTATGAGCTTGTTACCTGGGGACGTGGTTATGCGTGCGTATCCCCTCCCTCAGGCCCTCGAGGGATTTCCCAGAAATGGGTGAAGCCTTTTGTCCCCAAACAGCCAGTTCCAGCTGAAGGGGAAGAGAAGCAAGTCGCAGTTGCTTCAAAAAGAAGACACCGCCGCAAAGAGGAAAGAGAACCCTACAAAGAAGACTACCTTCCGGCAGATGCAGAGACTTTTAACATGTTTTAAAATGTTTGTTTTCTTTATAGAGAATACCTTCCTTCCACTCAACCCGTGATGAACCCCATCCGAGTTATCATCCTGTTAACATTGAACAGTCAGGCAGCTGCATGGATCGTCCCTCAGCCGCGTCAAAATGTCTGGGTGACTCTGGCAAAGACACTCAAACAGGAAAACATATGCCTGTCCTCGGCAGCAGCAGAAAATCCTATGTCCACCTGCCTGGTAGGAGTTCCCTTGAGGGCTGGAGAATATTCAACCAGTTTTGCAATAGAGATGCAAAATGAACTTCCTGAGACACACACAATTTCATTATACAAAACTCATAGGTAGCAAACAGAAATTAATCCTATGGAGGAACTGCTGCCTAATTTGCCAAAAGCAGCTCAGGAACCTCAGGAATTAGAGCTGTTAAGTTCCTATCCGGTACAATACTGCATTCATCTTGTAATTTATCCAAAACCTTCTGACACCAAAGAATTCCACAATGTAATACAATATAGAGAGGAATTCACGGCCAAAAAGTGGTGCAAGAGTTTGAGTCACCTTGCAGCAGACTCCCCACCTCTAACAACTCCCAAGAGCCTCCCTAAGGGGTTGTTTTTGATTTGTGGAGATCGGGCATGGGCAGGAATTCCCTCTCAGCTATTATGAGGACCATGTACCTTTGGGCCATTGTCCCTGTTGGCACCCAATGAAACCTTAATTAATGATTGGACTCATAAAAACAAATCAGTGAATAAAATCCAAAAGAGAAGTGCAGACAATGTGGACAAAGATTGTGACTGAAATTTTTCATTGAGCCAAGTCAAAAAGAATTGCTGTATCCGTGTTTCTTCCATGGGTTGCAGCAGCCAAGGCTCTGGGTGAATTGGGCCATTTAGAGTGTTGGGTAGTCAAACAGGTAAATTTGACATCCACTGCCATCAGTTCCCTCCTAGAAGACGAACAAATTACCAGGCAAGCCACACTCCAAAACCGTGCTGCCATAGATTTTCTCCTGCTGCTACATGGACATGAGTGCCAGGAATTTGGAGGACTTTGCTGCATGAACCTGACCTCGAAAGCTCCTAACATCCAAGCTGCCCTCTGAAACATGAACAGCTTGATCGGACAAGTGAAGCAAGAATCTGAAGATTGGTTCAATGAACTGTTCAAGGGCTGGGGATTCACGGGGTGGTGGACTTCTATAGTTAAAACTATTTTGTTATTCTTTGTTATTCTTTTCCTTGTAATACTGGCATTCGGAATCCTTCAACACTTAGTTCTCAAGGCCGTTAGTGGTCTCATGCCTTCTCTCGCAGTGGTAAATCACACAGAGATGAAAACCCTGAAACAATATAAGGCTCCTACTAACTCCAAGTGGTGGGAAAGATCATAATTTGTATCCAGAATAACCTAATATCCTTCTTTCTTCTTTTAAACAAAAAAAGGGTGAGATGTTGTAACCCTATACCCTGATGCTTTAAGAATGGTATGTTCCTGTAACCTTGTAACCCCTGTAAAACCTATGGACTGACCCTCTGCAACGGGATTGGCAAGAAGCCAACATTTTCCCCTCCCCCTTTCCTGACCCTTGAAAAACTCTGAGCCCCCTTATCTCTTTCTCTTTTTCTCCTGCTCTGCCCTCATTGAAGCCAAGAATTAAATTGAATAATTATCCCTGGGATTAAGAGTCTCTAATATCTCATTTGTTCTACATGATAGCACCCCAGGCCAGCTCTGCAGAGTATTTGAGGAGTGGGGCGAGGCCAGGGTGTTGTATCATTCCGCTCCCTCTGTGGTGCTGGCGGGGGCCTGCCTTCCCCCGCACTGCTGGCGGGAGCCAGTCCAGCCCACTGTCGGCGGGAGGGAGCCCAGCCCACCTTCCCCCGCAGTGCCCACCGCGCAACAGAGTAACCAATTTGTAACAATCGCGCGATCACACATTTTACTGACAGGTGCTCAAATCGTGAGCTCGACTCGGCCCGCGGCTCACACTTCCGGGTTGGCACATTTCAGAACTTCATCCATATATTGGCCGCTCTGGAGTATAAGCCGCACTTCTGGATTTGGACCAAAATTTTAGTCAAAAGGGCGCGGCTTATACTCGTGAAATTACTGTAATTTCTAATACAGTTTGTAGCCTGATAATTCTATTTAGCATCTAAATTGGAGTGTGATAGCCCCAGCTCCCATCTTGAGCCCAGGTATCTGGTCCACAGTACTCAATAATTTGTTCTGGGGGCCATTCATCATCCTTCCAGATTTGTGTTCCCCCTATGGCAGGGCTCCTTTTGTTTCAATAGAAAGTTTCATACAAGGGAATTCCTAACACTCTATTACAGTAAATTCACGAATACAAGCCGCACGGAATATAAGCCGCACTGCTGGTGTGTTGGCAACATTGTTGCCTTTGTTAATAGATAAGCCGCACCCGGAATATTAGCCGCACTTTAGTTTGCAGCGAACTTTCACAAAGTCGTCATTTAGTAACACAATCGCGGGATCGCCGGGGCTTACTGGCTTACTGCCGACCTCGGAAACATTGTTTCCAAGTGAAAAAAGACACACCCTTTATTTACAAGCCGAAAAAGACAGGAACAATAGTGTGGTCATTTTGTGAGCATTCCCAATGGATCCGTGTTGCCTTTAAACAGCCACTTAGCCACGCAGGCAGGCAGCTGAGCTCCGAGCGGAGCCACATCTCCGTGCTGGCACAGGAGCGGCCGCTCTGGCCCTCGCAGCCTGCGGGGGGAGGGGCCATTGTAGCCCTCGCAGCCCGTGGGGGGAAGCGGCCATTGTAGCCCTCGCAGCCCGTGGGGGGAAGCGGCTGTTGTAGCCCTCGCAGCCCGCGGGGGGAGCGGCCGTTGTAGCCCTCGCAGCCGGGCGGGGGGAGCGGCCGTTTTAGCCCTCGCAGCCGGGCGGGGGGAGCGGCCGTTGTAACCCTCGAGCCCGCGGGGGAAGGGGCCGTTGTAGCCCCCGCAGCCGGGCGGGGGGAGCGGCCGTTTTAGCCCTCGCAGCCCACGGGGGAAGCGGCCGTTTTAGCCCTCGCAGCTGGGCGGGGGGAGCGGCCGTTTTAGCCCTCGCAGCCGGGCGGGGGGAGCGGCCGTTGTAACCCTCGCAGCCCGCGGGGGGAGGGGCCGTTGTAGCCCCCGCAGCCGGGCGGGGGGAGCGGCCGTTTTAGCCCCCGCAGCCGGGCGGGGGGAGCGGCCGTTTTAGCCCTCGCAGCCGGGCGGGGGGAGCGGCCGTTTTAGCCCTCGCAGCCCGCGGGGGGAAGCGGCCGTTGCAGCCCTCGCAGCCCGCGGGGGAAGGGGCCGTTGTAGCCCCCGCAGCCGGGCGGGGGGAGCGGCCGTTTTAGCCCTCGCAGCCCACGGGGGAAGCGGCCGTTTTAGCCCTCGCAGCCGGGCGGGGGGAGCGGCCGTTGTAACCCTCGCAGCCCGCGGGGGGAGGGGCCGTTGTAGCCCCCGCAGCCGGGCGGGGGGAGCGGCCGTTTTAGCCCTCGCAGCCCGCGGGGGGAAGCGGCCGTTCCAGCCCTCTCCCTGCGAGCCGAGTGGCCGTTCTACCCCTCTCCCTGCGGGGAGAGAGGCTCCCCCAGCCCTCTCCCTGCGAGCCCAGCCAGCCCCGTAGCCGCACAAGACTGAAAACACTTTACAAAGTACAGAGAAATATCACACACTTTTATCGAACTGCCGAGGTAACTCACCCCGATAACACCCCCCGCCCCTCAGTAACGCCGCCATCCACAGGCAGGCAATAAGCTGTTCTCTGATTGGTTCATCGTCGGAACAACGGGAAACCATGGATTTCAGACTGTTTTGGCTCGGGACTGGACCAGCATGATACTAGGTAAGGGCAGATATCACATTTTTGTTCATAGATTAGCCGCACCGGAATATTGGCCGCATTTCCGGGTTTCCACCAAAATTTTAGTCTTCTTGCTGCGGCTTGTATTCGTGAAATTACTGTACCTTTCCCTTTTGGTAATGTAAAAAATGCAGGCTGGATAATTCCTAGAGTACATGTTCCTCTCCATTTTCTGGTAGGGTATTATAAGCTTTTTTCCACAAATCCAAAATATTCCATCTAGGGTTTTCCAACTTAGTTTAACTGATTCAGGCTGTTGTCAATAGATTCTTACACTCTTTACTTCTTCATATGGGTTGGTTTTATTCTTCTTATACCAGCATAGTCCTGTAAAATTGTTCTGTGCACAATTATCCTTTCTTAACTTTCCCCAATATCCTTTTGGAGTTTCGGGCCACCAAGACTGATTGCATGTATTTGTAATCAGGATAGTCTTACAGGGGGTGTGCCCCACATACTGGGTAAAGTTGGTTCCCTGATGTGTTATACATACTTGTCCTATTACCTCATGACTTAAAATCCACCCTTCAGGTCTATCGATTCCCCTTGATATTTCCATTTGATTCCACTGTAATAACTGCTCTGGGCCTAATCCTTCCCCCCTCCATGGCCATTGTTCAGTCATCTGCATTCCTCCACAGATCCAACAATGAGTTAAATTCGGTTCAGTAGTAATTTCTTTCAATTCTACAAATAAATTCTTTCCCGAGGTGGGTAAATCCCGTTCGCTGACTTGTTGTTTTAATTTCTCGTACAAGTTACAACTTCCCTCATGATTTGTCCTTGTTCCCTTAAATGCTTTAGTTATATTCTTTATTAATTCCTCTTTGTAGTGATCTTGCACTCCCCCCTGATCTGAATATCCCCACATACCTTCTTTTGTGAAGTAGAGGTATGTCTCTCCTACTGGGCAACTTTGGTATGCCGATGGAGCCCACCCTCCTTTTCCCAAATTGGTGGCTACCCAGTAACTTTTTCCCATGATAGTGCAGGTTTTTAAGTTGTGCTTATTATAGCAGGCGAAATTGATATGCGTGTGGAAGGCAAGGGTGGATACCGTGTGTCCGCCGCTGTACCTAATTGTTTGGTAACACTTGGAACAAGCATCAGCACTATTTCCTTTTATCATTATTAGCAATAGGATGACTCCCATGACCATTTTCATCCTTCGGCTTCCCTCATGGCCTATGGGGTTGCTACCAGTAGCCGAGGTTTGTTTAATCTTCTCGGCAGCAGGGACTATGTCCTGGGGTCTCCCACATTGTTTTTCTCTTTTCTTAGCGTTCCTTAATTTTGTCCCAGATTTTAACTTTAACATTCCAGTCTGAGGTGCAGCAGTGACTGTACAGTATATGTAACCCTTTCCGACAGTCTTTTGCCTCTCTCTTTGCTTTCTCTTTTCCTCTCATTCCATTCTTAAATAACTCCCACCAATTATCATCATCAATTTCGATTTTTCCTTGTACTGTTAGGGTATTAAGTACCTTAACAGTTTTCTTATGTTTATTTCTTTTACATTGGACATATGATGCGAATGGGAGATATCCACCATAGGAATAACACCACCACAACTCAGTACAACATGGACACCCCTTTTTTTTGTTGTTGTTATACAGTTCACAATCACACCCAGGTTTGGGACAGGTGACTTTCAGTCCTTGTTGGGAGACCTTCAAAACAAATTGATCCAGTGTCAACATCAAGTTCTCCAAATTTTCACTTTGAGGTGTCCAGGTTCAGATGTCACCGCCCAACCTGCAGTAGGAGGGGTTACAGGACCTTTGACTCTACTCACATATGTCCATCCCTTTTCAGCTGTCCACACAGCTGTTTCAGTCGTTAACAGAACTACAGTAATTTCACGACTATAAGGCACACCCTTTTGACTAAAATTTTCCCCCGAACCCAGAAGTGAGCCTTATAGTCCGGTGCGCCTTATCTGATGTACAAAGTTCAGAAATTTGCGAACCCAGAAGTGCGATCTGAGAGCTGAGCCGGGACCCGCAGGAGCTGCGGCAGTGCGGGGGGAGTTGGGAAGCACCGGAGTCGCGGTCGCTGGGCGGGGGAAACTGGGAACCGGCGCAGTCACTGGCGGGGGAGAAGCGGGGGGAAGCGGTGCGGCCGCAGGGAAGTGCCGAGAAGCGGCGAAAAAGCACTGCGGGAAAGCACCGAAAAGCGGTAAAAAAGTGCCATGGGAAAGCGCTGAGAAGCGGTGAAAAAGCGCCACGGGAAAGCACCGAAAAACGGCGAAAAAGCGCCACGAAAAAGCGGCGAAAAAGCACCGTGGGAAAGCGTTGAGAAGCACTGCTGCTGCTGGTCGACGGGAAGCCGGGACGCAGCGCGGCGGTAGGAGCCGTGAGCCATGCCAGCCGGAGCTGGGGGCGGGCGGGAGTGCCAGGGCCCGCTGCATGGGGAGGGTGCCTGGGGCTGCGTTTAAAGGCTACACCGATCTTTGAAAAATGTTTGCAAATTGAGCACCTGCCAGTAATTCATTACTTTGTTGCGCGCTGCGCTGCTCCTTGCTGCAAAAAAATAGTGCGCCTTATAGTCCAGTGCGCCTTATATGATCTACAAAGTTGCGAAAGTTGCCGACTCACGGGGGTTGCACCTTATAGTCCGGTGCGCCTTATGGTCGTGAAATTACTGTAAATACAGTCCTTCCCATTTTGGATCTAGACTTTCTTCTTTCCATACTCTGATTAACACATATTGTCCTGGCTTAATCTTATGTATGGCAAATCCTAGAGGGATAGTTTGAGCCAGAATTCCCTCCTCCATTAATTCTTGCAAGTTTTTGCTGATTGTTATTATGTACTTCTGGAGAGAAAGGTCCTGGACTAAGGCCGGATCAAGGCATACTCCTTTAGGGTAAGGCATACCATACAGCATTTCATATGGTGAAATCCCTGTTTTCGAATTTGGCATCGTTCATATATTAGACAGGGCTAGTGGGAGGCACTTTGTCCATGGCATTTTAGTCTCAATCATTAATTTTAACAGTTGTTGTTTTAAAGTTTGATTCATTCTTTCAACTCTCCCAGAACTCTGAGGGTGCCAAGGTGTATGATACTCCCAGTTGATGCCCAGTGTTGAGGTCAGTAACTTAAGTAACTTTGATGTAAAGTGCGTCCCCTGGTCTCAGTCTATCGCTCGGACCAGGCCATACCTTGATATGATGTGTTCTATCAATATTTTGGCTACCACTTGTGATGTGGCTCTAGTCGCAGGGTATGCCTCTACCCAGTGAGTTAATTGGTCTACTATTACTAGTAAATATTTCCACCTTCCTATTTTTGGTAATTCTGTAAAATCTATTTGTATTCTTTCAAAGGGTCTGTAAGTCGTTTTCCGTCCTCCTGACGGACCTTGTCGCATACTTTTTTTATTAATTTTTTGACAAGTTAAACAACCCTGGACTCTCTGCTTTGCAATATCAAAAATGTCAATGCATCAAAAAAAATTTAAAAACTGGTCTGCTAGCGCTTTGGTTCCCCAATGCGTTCATTGATGTAATTGTTCAATAATTTGTCTGGCCTGAGTTTTAGGTAAAATTTCCCTGCCATCTGGTAAAACCCATTTACTCTCATGCTGTTCTGCCTTTAATTTCTTTATTGCTTCCTTTTCCTGGGGAGTAAATAGCTTCTGTAGTTCCTGGTTGGAGTTGGGATCTCTCACTGTAGTACTTAATACAGAAACTGGTTTTTGCTCCATTGCTGCTTTTCTTGCTTCTTTGTCAGCCAGATTGTTCCCTCTTGTATAATAGTTTGTTCCTTTTTGGTGCCCTCTTATATGGACCACAGCAATTTCAGTGGGACCCCTGAGAACCTCTAGTATTCTAACAATTAATTATTGATGTATCAATCCCCGTCCTTGAGTGTTAATTAACCCCCTTTCTTCCCAAATTTTACCAAATGTGCGAACTACACCATAAGCATACTTAGAATCTGTATATATAGTCCCTTTTTTACTCTTTAAGTGAGATAGTGCCCTATAAAGAGCATATAGTTCGCAAGCCTGAGCAGACCATGTTGCATTTAAGGGTCCGGATTCTACTAATTTTAATTCTTCTCCTCCTACTATGGCATATCCTGATTTTCGTTTTCCTTCTACCACTCTAGGAGACCCATCTATAAACAATTTTACTCCATCCTTAAGTGCAACTTCCCCCAGGTCAGGTCTAATTTTTGTCTGTAGCTCTATAATGTCCACACAATCATGTTCTAAATTTTCTCCTGGATCCCCATATAGGAATTGTGCAGGACTTTGGGTAGTTGTTGCTTTTAGTTCTAAGTCTGGGGAAGTGATTAGAATAGCTTCATACTTTAATATTCGGGCATCAGTTTGCCATTTCTCAGCTTTTTGATTCAGAATTCCCCTTACATTGTGGGGGGTGTGTGCCACTAGGGTTGCCCCAAAGGTGACTTTTTGGGTTTCTTCAATTAAAAGTGCTGTGGTCACTAGGACCTGTAGACATGTGGGCCAACCCCAACTGACAGGGTCTAGCAGTTTAGAATAATATCCCACTGGTTTTTGGTCGCCTGTCCATTCCTGGGTGAGTACCCCATATGCCGTTTGATCAGAGATGTTTACAAATAATTGAAATGGTCTCTTCAAATCTGGGAGAATTAGCACAGGAGCTTGAATTAAAGCATATTTGACACTTTCAAAACTTTTATAATCCTCTTCTGTCCATTTTAGGCAATTAGTGGTAAGTTTTTCATATAGAAATTTCACTTTCTCACTAAATCCCTCTATCCATTGGCGACAGTATCCCAGCAGTCTCAAAATTTTCCTCACTTCTTTTTTTGTCTTTGGAGGTCCTAGGCTTAATATTCCAGAGACTCTATTAAGATCCAATTTCTTTTTCCCTTTACTTAGCCAATGTCCTAAATATTTTACTTCTGGTTCTGTGAATTGTAATTCAGCTTTGGATACCTTCAAACCCTGTTGTCCCAAAAAGTTTAAAAGTTTTATAGTCCCATTTCTAGTAGATTTCTCATCTTTTCCTGCTATTAACAGATCATCTGCATATTGTAACAACTTCACCCCTTCTGGTGGCTCAAAAGACTGCATCAATTCTTCTAGGGCTTGCCCAAAGAGATTGGGGGATTCTGTAAAGCCCTGATGCAATATTGTCCACCGAAATTGTTGTTTCCTATCCTTATCAGGGTCTTCCCATTCAAAGGCAAAATAATCTCTACTACTTTTCTCTAATGGGCATGCCCAGATGGCATCTTTTAGATCTAAGTGACCAAGTGTAGTCAGGGGACAGCTGGTTTAAAAGAGTTTATGAGTTTGCTACTACAGGAAATTTGGTGACAGTTCGTTGATTTACAGCCCTCAAATCCTCTACCAACCTGTAATTCCCATCTGTCTTTTTGACAGGCAAAATAGGAGTATTATGTGGGGACATACGTGGTTCTAAAGCCCCTTGTTCCAAAAGGTTTTCTATGACAGGCTTAAGGCCTCGTCTCCCTTCCAGTGATATTGGATATTGACGAACTCGGATAGGCAAATCGGGATCTGTGATTTTCACTTTGATAGGTTTCATTTTTAACTTTCCTATTTCCCCAGGGATATACCACACCTCAGGACATATTTGTTCCTCATCCTCTTGGGTTAAGGCATAAATTTTAAGTTGCCCTTGGGATACTTCAATTTTCAAATCCAATGCTATTATTAAATCTCCCCAATAAATTATTTTCTGCCTCTGATAGTAACAGTAGATTTTTTAATTCAATTTTGCTGTGGGTCTCAATTTGCACATTTTTAATAACAGGGACCTGAAATGGTTCACCTTGTGCTCCAACCACGAGTGCTGTTTCTCTACTAGGTTTACACCCTTTTGGTAGATATTTAATTGTGGATTTTTCAGCTCCTGTATCTACTAAAATTCCACCTCCTCTCCCTGGGGACCAATTTTTAGTTTTATCAAGGGCCCTTTAGATGGTCTGGTCCCCAATACATAGAGCCCCTGACATCCCTATTCATCCTCCTGGAACATTTTCTCATCCCTTATCCTCTCTTTACAATTCCTCTTTAGATGGCCTTTCTTATTACAGTAAAAGTAGGTTCGCCTTAGTGCATTATTTCCTGCATCATTTCCTTGTTTCGGTGAGGGTTTTCATGGTTTCCCTCCCCCTTTCTGCTGGGTTTCTTTCTGTGTTTCACGAAGCACTGCTATAAAGACTTTAGCTTTTGCTTTCTGCTTCTCTTTATCCCTCCTTACTTACACTTTTTGGGCTTCTCTTAGCAATTCTTGTAAACCCCGATCTTGTCAATCATCAAACTTTTCAAATTTCTTTCTAATATCTCCCCATGATCGAGCAACAAATTGGGTTTTGAGGAGTGCTTGACCCACTTGTCTGTCGGGGTCTATCCCTGAGTACATTTGGAGGTCTTTCCTCAGCCTCTCCAGCCAGTCAGTGGGGCTTTCATCTTTTCTTTGTTGTTCACTAAAGGCTTTGTCGATATTTTGTCCTTTAGGAACTGATTCTCGGATACCTTTAATGAGTATCCATCTTAAGTCCATCATATTTTGGCAATGGATATCATTTTGATTATCCCAGTTAGGATTATTTAATGGCCATTTCTGGTCTCCCCTAGGTCCAATTTGATGCTCCCAGTCCCATACCCTCATTCCAGTCTGTCTGATCATTTCCCTTTCTTCTGTGATGAATAGGATACTTAATATAGATTGTAATTCCATCCAAGTATACATACTTGGCCCAAGGAATTGATCCAGCCTCTCAGATATCCCTATAGGATCTTCTAATAATTTTCCCATCTCTTTTTTAAAGTTTCTTACCTCCCCTGTATTTAAGGGAACATTTACAAATCCGATTAATCCAGCCTGTTGTCCTGCTAATGGGACTTCCCTCAGGGGGTAAAGGCGAGCCTTTGTGTCATTATCTTCTTCCTCTCTGCTGTTACTATCTCTCCTGGTGTTTCTTTGACTAGAGCGAGTCCTTTGAGCTATTGGAGTACCAGGAGAAGGGGGAGTCCTTTGAGCTATTGGAATACCAGGAGAAGGGGGAGCGGAGACGTTGGGGCAGGGGTCTCCTCTATTTTCTGTATTATACGGAGGTGGGACATTATCAAGGGGTTCCCAGGTAACCTTTTTTTTAATCCTCATCCTCATCCTCTTTCTCCTTGAAAGCATATACTGAGAATGGTTGGGCTGTTCTGCCCACAGAGCAGCATAGTCACATTCCTCTCTGTTAAATGGTTCTTTACAAGCAACATATGTGTTTAATGCTCGACAAATCCACCCCTCAAATGATCCGAACATGGGCCAGTACAGGTTATCTCTACAGATCATTTCTTTGGTCCATCCTACCATGCAATATTGAATCAATTTTTCTTTACTTTTTCCTTTGTATAATTCCCCTGTGTTTTTACACTTTTATAAGTTTTGGTTCATCTACATATTGGGGTCAATTATCTAACCACAGCCCCAGACTATGAAGTATCAGCCCCCAGTTTGCCTCCTTTCCCTCTCTGTTGTTTATGTTTTTTGAGTACCGCTAGTCCTTGACTCTCTAGCTGGAAAGGGACAGTTTTGTCTAACTACCCTGTGAAGAGAACTTACTAACACCTAATATGAAGTTTCAGAGTTACACACTAATGTGGGAGAAACAGGACTTCTGGACAACAAATCAATATGATTATGCAGAAGCCGATTTATTGTTTACTTTTAGCCCTAATTATACATTTTACGACTACTGTCCACACGATCACGCATTTCTTGATTGGTGCCTCTATGCTGTTCACGTGCCCTGCACGAGCCCTTTAGGTGTGATGATTGGTCGCTGTCCAGAACTTCCACGTCCACCTTTATCTTGGATCTTCAAATCTCAGTATTCTGTTTTTCAGTCTCTTCTCTCCTAATTTCGCACAATTTATGTTTCAGTAGCCTTGAAGGGTCTCAACAAGTTGCAGAAAAACACCTAAAAATGGCTCACCCAGTGCACCTGTTATAAACATTGGTCTAAACTAAGGAATATGCAGAAAAACAGGCAGCAAAATATGGAGAAAAACAGCTAAATATCGTTTGGCTGGTGCATACGATACAGATCATGGCCTAGACTTGTTCAGACATGTCACTATGGCCCAGACTTGTTCAGCATTACTACACACTAAGCAACAGAGAATCTGAAAAATATAAAAGCTAAAACCCAAGGCATCATCCTCCTCTGCTCAACTATAGCAGAGGAGAATGAGTGAATGATTTTTCATGGGTGCACTGGTGTTTAGCCAGTGTCAAACCCCAACATGGTGCTAAGAGTTGTTCCAAAGGAAAATACAGCTCTGGCTTCTTTCCAGGAGTAACAGGAGTTGATAGCAATATGTCCTTCTCTGATTCACTATCAGTATATTTCTCTATGGGTTCAGGGTTTAAAGGACTGCCTGGGTAAGGATTTTCATCAAGGTCAAGCAGCACCAGAGGGAATGGGCTGACCTCGGAATCATCTGGTGTGTTGGAAGTGGATGCGAGTGGGACTGAGGGTTCAGAGGAATCAATTTCCACAGACATGAAATGGCAGAACTATGTACATATTTCTGTAAGAGTCTCCATAATAGCCCCCCAGTGGTGAGGTGCTCGCAAGTATTGGCATCCCCATACATGGCAATATCTAAAAGTTTCTGTCCTACTGCCTGCCAGGTTTCCAATTGAAAAGTCCCAGTAGAAGGGAAATCTTTTGCATGCTTGGACACCCAGTCCAGCAAGGTATTAGCTTAGCACTGGAGATGTCTGTATTTTGCCAATGCAGGAGCCGCTGTAGAAGGTCGAGGTGATGTCATTTAGTTTTTTGTCTTTTTGTTTTCTATGTTCTCTGTATTCTTCGCACATATATTTGTAGCTTTGTAGCCTATTGTACTAGTGGCTAGCTTTCCCAGTACAGTAGTTTCACAAATACAAGCTGCACGGAGTATAAGCCGCACTTCCGGTGCGTCGACAATGTTGATGTCTTTGTCAATAAATAAGTCGCACCCCGAATATTAGCCGCACTTTCGTTCGTAGCAAGAATCTGTGTGCAGTTTTCACAAATTTGCCAATTAGTAACAGGATCGCGGCATAGCGGGGTTTACTGGCTCGGGGCGGGGCCAGGCAGGCTCGGTCCACTCATGGTTGCCAACGGGGTCGGATGGCCCAGCTCGGCGCTATGGCTCGGAGGGGCCGGTCGGGCGGTGCCGCCGCTGCCGTCGGGCTCGCTGGCCCCCCCCCCGTCTGCACCGCCGCTGCCACGTTCGCTCGCCCTGTGGGCAGTGCCGTCGCCGCCACCGGGTTCGCTGGCCGCCCCGCTGCCACGTTTTCTCACCCTGCCGGCAGTGCTGCCACCGCCACTGCCGCCGCCGGCCTCACTGGCTGCCCCGCTGCCACGTTTTCTCGCCCTGCGGGCGATGCTGCCGCCACCGCCGGGCTCGCTGGCCGCCCCGCTGCCGCGTTTGCTCGCCCTGCGGGCGGTGTTGCTGCCGCCGCCGCCAGGCTCGCTGGCCCCCCCCTCCCGTCTGCACCACTGTCGCTGCATTTGCTCGCCCTGGTCGGCACTGCAGGCCCCCGCACCGCCAGGCTCCCCCACGTTGCTGGCCCCGGTTCTCCTGGGTTCCAGTGGACTGCTAGCCCCGATTCTGCTGGGCTTCCCCCCGCCGCCGGGCAGCCCCGCCCGTCAGGTTTCCTGCTTCTGCCATCCTCCCCTGCGCAGCCGGGCTCCCCTGCACTGCTAGCCCCGCTTCTGCTGGGCTCCTCCACCCTGCTAGCCCGGGCTCTGCCCCCCCCGCCCCGCCCTGCTTTCCCGGGCTCTGCCACCCACCCCCCCGCACTGCTGGCCCCGCCTCTGTCAGGCTTTCCCACCTCTGCCGGGGCCGGCCGGGCTCCAGCTTGGCTTGGGGCTGCCGCGGGTTCTCACTTCCGTGTTGGTAGCTTTTAGAATATTGTTCATATATTAGCCGCCCCCGAGTATTAGCCGCACTTCCAAGTTTCCACCAAAATTTTGGTCAAATTGCTGCGGCTTGTATTCGTGAAATTACTGTACTTTTCCATGGCCTTTCCATAGACAGAAAAACAAAACAAATTCCAGAGCTCCAAGCCCTGGGGGGTACAAGGCCCCAATACTATCTCTGTTCTTCCTGGGAACCAAGGTCAAGAACAACTCTTTGAGATACATTTTCATGAATGAAGTACAGCTTGTGCCAAGGGGGGGACTCCAGAGAAGGTGCTTGACCTGGGAGGGAATTACTTCACCGCTTGTCCTCCTAATTGGTGTTTTTTATCAATTATGCTAATTTCCTAAAACCTATAAAAATGTACAGTGATTTCATGACCATAAGGCACACCGGACTATAAGGCGCACCCCCCCGGGAAGTCGGCAAAATCTGCAACTTTGTAGATCATATAAGGCGCACCGGACTATAAGGCGCACTTTTTTTTGCAGCGAGGCTCCGCCCCCAGCTCCCCCCACGCGGTTGCTGGACGAGGCCCCACCTCAAACCGGCAGCCATGGGCCCCCGGGCATGCCTCCACCCGGCAGGGGCGGTGCTGCGGGCCCCCAGGCCCGCCTGTACCCGGCGGGGCCGGGGCATGACCGACGTTGTTCTGTGTTGCCTCACCGGGGCCGGGATATGCCCGCTGCCCCTCCGTGCCACCTCACTGGGGCCGAGGTATGCCCGCCGCCCCTCCGTGCCCCCTCCACGGGGTCAGACTGTGCCTGTAGAGGGGCCATCCTGCCTGCACGGGGCCGGGGGGTGCCTGTGAAGGGGCTGTCCCGCCTGCACAGGGTTGGACTGTGCCTGTAGAGGGGTCGTCCCGCCTGCACGGGGCCGGGGCATGCCTCTGGAGGGGCCGTCCCGCCTGCACGGGGCCAGGGGGTGCCTGTGAGGGGGTCGTCCTGCTTGCACGGGGCCGGGGTTTGCCTCTGGAGGGGTTGTCCCTCCTGCACTGGGTCGGGGGGTTCCTGTGGGGGGGTCATCCTGCCTCCATGGGGCCAGGGCATGCCCGCCGCCACTCCGCCCCGCCTCCACCTGGCAGCCGCGGCCCTGCCGGTTCCCCCCGCTGCTCACAGCTCTCACTTCCGGGTAGGCAAATTTCTGAACTTTTTCCATCAGATAAGGCACACCGGACTATAAGGCGCACTTCCGGGTTCCGGGGAAAATTTTAGTCAAAAGGGTGTGCCTTATAGTCTTGAAATTACTGTACTCGCCCTTGGGGGGTAGTGGGCTTTTGTGGACATATTTCCAACACTGCACCTGAAGGTCTTAAAATAAAGATCCGCTATTGTCGAGGAGGATGAATCAGGAAAACCTTATAAATGTGATTGTCCAGCAAAGGATTTTGAGAATATGGAAACCATAAGCAAGATAGAAATGATAGCAGTTTTCGACTGTGTGCCTGAGAGCAACAATGTGGATGCTTGAAGGCCTCCTTCCTTTGTTTAGATAATGCCAGATGCCACAAATACCAAAGAGCCAGCAGACACCCTCTCCATGCATAACAGGAAGGGTCCGAGATAAGGTTTAGAGATAAGAAAGCAATAAAACATGGTAACGTAGCGATTTCTATAGGTTGCATGCAAATGTTAGAGAATTTGTATCTTGTATTAGATTGGTTAGTGGAAATTAGAATATTCAACATAGAAGACGATTTATTGTATTGTAACAGGAAACTCGCTCTCTTAGCTCTCTTTATTCTCTCTCTTAGCTCTTTGTTCCTTCTCTTAATCTCTTAACTTTTAGCTCTTATCTCTCTTACCTCATCCTCTTACTTAGAACTCCTACCACCCTACACTCTCCTTCTGCCCTGCTCCAAGCTGCGGCTGGCAGCTCCAAGCAGGGCCCTCTTTACCCACGCCCTATGCAATAAACTGCAAACTGAAAGACCTGCCTATAGAGATCTCTCCATTTGTCCCGACCATCCAATCCATCACCATCGCCCCCATAGATATTCCTACATGCTCTTACATTACCTCCTTACTAAAATTATCTTGAGTTTCATTTCCAGGTTGGGAAAAAGGCAACATAGGATCTGTCTTTGTTCCAGGGACATTTTTCCTCCCATAATTCCTCCACTGCTCACCTGGTAGGTAATTGCCAAGCATTTAGGTTCCTTTGCTGAACTTTTCTGGTCGACCGGTTCCTGGTTCAGTGGAGGTTGCTACCAGTGCAGTCCACATCTTTCACCACCTGAGATGCCCCAGTTCAAGCTGCCATTTGTAGCAATGGGGAACAAAGACACATGAACCTCCTTGCTTGCTCCAAAGGAAATCGCTTATTGCAACAAACCAAGCCTTTTTATGTTCTAAACTTAACCAAAACAAGCACGCATTGGCTGTCTGCCACTGCAGTGTCACTGTTCACATGTCCTTTTACCCAATCAGTTCTCTGATCACATTGTGTCCCTGCATCTCACCAACCAATCACTGCTTCATGCACGAGGCGACCACACGCCAGTCATACAACCCATTGTCTGGTTATATAACCTGGTTTTTACCTTGATCTTAGCTGAACCTTTCCCAGACTGCTTTCTGTTGCCTACCAGAAGTGAACAGGATTTCTTATGTCCCACTGGTGGCCTGTAGTAGACACCTACTACAAGGTTCCTTTTGTTGCCTTGGTCTCTGATTCTTACCCACAGGCTTTTGACCTGCTGGTGGTTGTTCTTTAGAGACAACTCTTCACACTCAATCCATCTCTTGATGTAGTCGCACTGCAGTCATGGGATTCTGCCCACCAAGTTTCAGTAGTGGCAATAAGGTGATAGCTTTCTAGCAGCACAGTGTCTTCCAACTCCTCCTGTTTGTGTCCCATGCTGTGTGCATTGGTGTAAAGGCACCTCAGCTGGGCTGTTGGCCATGTCACCTTCCTAGAGGAACACCCCTTTTTTCCTTTAAGCTATTTCCCTAGTGTTTCCCTGTTAGCTTCTGTTACTTCAGGAGTCCCTGGCTCATCTCCATAAGACTGCAAGTGTGTTCCAGCGTGGCCAGCACATTTCAGAGTCACCATCAGAGGGCCCTCACTAGCACCCTGTCCCTCTAAGCTTTGCCTCATACTGCAGCTTGCCAGGGACAAGCCTGATATTGTCCTCCTCCTCCATCACATTTAGTTTAAAGCTCTGCCAATGAGCCTCAGCTGGTTCCCAAACAAAGACTTTCCTCCCTTGCTGAGAAAGGTGAGTCCCATCTGATGCCAGCATACTGCTGCTGTGTTCAGCCATTCCATTGTCAAAAACTCAAATTTTGGCTGTGACACCAGTCTTGGAGCTATGTATTAATTGACTTGGTCCGTTTGCTTCTTCCAGTGTTGCTACCTTCAGCTGGAAGTATAGAGTAAAATATAACTTGTGCACCTGATTCCCCTACCAGCCATCCCAAGGCCCTGAATTCCTTTCTGATCACCCTTGGACTATGTGTTGCCACATCATCACCCCCTACATGAAAGATCAGTAATGGGAAGTAGTCTGAGGGCTGCACCAGGCTAGGAACTTTCCTGGTGATGTCCTTAACCCAGGGAGGCAGCAGGCATCCCCATGGGTTGGACCTGGTTGGCATATTCAACCCTCTGTTCCCTTTAGAATGGAATTGCCTACAACTACAACCCATCTTTTTTCCTCTTGGAAACAGTTCTAATACAGGGGTTGACCTTTCTAATTGTGGTGACACCTCTGGTGTAACTGGACCTTCATCCTCTTCATCTTTTGGTTGCCCTTCCACGTACAAAGCCTCATACCTATTGTGCAGAGACACCTGGGGGGGTTGAGGTGAGTGAAGAGGGATTTTGCTTGCCACCCTGAGCATGGACTACCCTCCATTTGCTCCTTTCTTTACAACTGCAACCTTCTCCTTCCTGGGGGATGGATAGCGGATCCCCCTGATCTTGAATTATTTCTGGTGGCTGCTTCTGTCTCAGAGAGGCCAGAGATTTGTTCCACCCATCTCTCTTTCTGATTGTCTAATACTCCTTAACCTTTCTACTGCAGCCTATAGCTCTGATACCAGGTTGAGCAGGTCATCCACCTGGTCACATCTGATGCAACTGCTATCTCTGCTTCAGTCCAGTGAAAGGCTTAGGCACTCCCTACAGCTGGAAACATGGACAGCTGTTACTGTACGGCATTGCGGAGCAGTGGATAGAGACAGTAACATGGCACTCTCTTGCACAGAGCAAGAAGAAGAGCACAGTTTATTGAAACTCAATTCCATATTTATAACAAGGATCAAAGGCAAGGAAAAGAACTGTACTGACTGGCCAGAGAAACAACACCCCTTTGTCCCAGACTTTCTCATGGATCCAGCAGGTGTTTATCTTTTGTTATAATTCTTTCTCTTATGTTTACATCAGAGAAAGGTCTCTAGCTTGGGAAAGAACACCAGCTGAGCCTGAGAAAGTAAGACTGGAAAAATCCTCAAAGATTCTCCCCTGGGCCTGTAATGGCCACAAGTCACCTTTCTGGAATATATTTAAAAAAAGAAGTATTTGTGCTCCCCACCAGGACCCTTTGCTAGGAAGAACAAATACAACCCAGAAGACCTGAGGATACCTTGAATGCCAAGGATCTGGTGTCTTTCTCTGCAGAAAATCCATCACCAAGTGAATTATTTCTAATATAACAGTGAGAGATCCACCACTAAGTGATTATTCTAATACAACAGTGAAAACTGTCACCATTCACCAAAACACATATCAACAGTTCAAACATGAACAGATGAATGTCCATTCCCTGCTTGTAGAGGGACCATCTGGTCGGTGTTTTCATCTGGTCGGTGTTCGGTGAGTTGGTCAGCATATAAAAGCTGAACAGTGATCACACTCTGCCCCTGGCATGACAGGTCAGGGCGGATACCTTGCAGGTCAGCAGCAAGGACCCAGGCATGTCTCATCTGAAGCCTGTAAGAGGCAAAGGTGATTCACAACAACAGGATCATTTAGATCTTTTCTTTCTCTTTTTCCAATCGTGCTGTCCTACCTTGGGGACAGCTTCAGAGATTGCATTGAGCACAGAAGCATCTGCCCCAACACTCCCTTCCCCCATCCCCACCACATGAATGAAACCAGCTCCGGCTGCTCCCCCTTCTGAAACGAAGGCAAAGCCGCCGCCGCTGTCATCACAGGGTGAGAGCGACGAAGCAGCCGCAGACACCGATGGGGGGGATGTCCGTTCGTGACCGGACAGGCAGGCAGATCTCCTCTGGCTGACGAAGTGATCGCCGAACCCGATGAAGAGACCATCGCTTCCGGGTGAACGAGCGAGGGAGCTGAGGGAAGAAGAAAGGGCGACCCCGCCTCTGCCGAAGCAGAGAAGGCCAGCCGAGACGCTGCCCAGGCAGGCGGGTCGAGCTCTGAGATCAGAGAGGAGGGAGGGGCTGGCACCACCCCTTTCTCCGGTCAAGCGTCATCGCAGATGGGCGGGCCGGCACCATCCCCCCCTCTTCAGGAGTGGCACCGCCCCGGCAGGCGGATCGAACGACATCATCGGCATCGTGAAGGGGCGGGCTGACACCACCTCCTTCTCGGCAGTGGGCGGTCCCGCCCTGGCGGGCAGACCACCCCCAGCCAGCGCTGGCTGCATGCCCGCACCCCCCGGGGATGCGGGGACCGGGGTGATCAAGCTCACAGCCACCGCTGGCCGCTCCAACCCGGCAGCGGTCAGTCCCGTCAGCGCAGTGTAGACCGCTGCCGCGATCACCTCTGCCGCTGCCTGAGCAGCAGCAGCAGCAGCGAGGGCGGCGGCGGCAGGACAAGGATCGGTCCCCGCTCCTACCAGCGGGAGCGGCTCCGAGCCCACCTCCGCCAACACAGGCGCCCGCGGGGGGAGGGGAATCGTGCCCCGCCGAGCCAAAGCGCAGTTCAAGGGAGGGCTCCGCGCCGCCGCCCGATCCCCAGACAAAGAGAGCGCCGCCCGCAAGTGTAGATGACATGGCTCCCTGATGAGTGGACATGATACCTAGGATCTCTTGGCAGGGGTAATGACTAGCAACTGAGCTAACTGCTTGAGCTGAAGCATCTCGGAGTCCTCTCTGCTCACCTTGCTTGTGCAAACTGCTGCCCAAACTCCTTTAATCAAACAGTTCCTTCTGGCATTAGAAATATAATCCTAACAGACAGGCTTCAGATAGAACACACCTTGTCCTGATACCCTTAATTCCTGTTTTCTTCCACAGCAACTTCTGATTTGTTAAGAAGAGCTAAAACAGCTTGACATATGCAATGTGTCATCAAAAACTCTTGGTTTTCAGTCCACTAGCTGGAAAAAAAAAAAAGGTAGATGTGTAAAAGGGTGATTAGTTTAAAATTGCCAGGGTCTAAGTCCATGCATGTTTTACAGTTAGTGGTGATGCCTGTGAGAGGCTACCTAGAATAGAAGCTAGACAATATTAAAGGAATAAAGTAAGTATTTATTAAAAGGCCTTTAAAGGATATACCTTGGGCAGTACAAGAGCACGGCCATGGCTACACACAAAATGGACCCAAGATGGACGCAAGATGGATGACCTGTCATGAGTTTTCACACTTTTATAAGTTTTGGTTCGTTTACATATTTGGGTTAATTGTCCAATTGCAGCTTCAGGTTATGAAGTCCCGTCCTTCCAGATTTCTCTCCTAATTTTCCTGTTGTTTATACTTTTTGGGCCTGAAGCTGTAACAGTGTCCTTGATTCTCAGGCTGGAAAAGGATTGTTTTATCTAACTAAACTGTGAAGAGAACTTGCTAACACTTTATATGAAGTTCAGAGTCACTCACTAAGGCAGTACAGAATCTGAAAAATATAAAAGCTAAAACTTAAGGCATCAGTGGTATGGAAGAAAATAGTTTATTTAATATTGATGTCCAGATGTATTACACTCACAACTTCTGTAAGTTTTGGGTTGTTTAGTCAAATAGATGCAATAGGAACTTTGTTCAGTAAGTTCTTAAGTCTTTAAGTAGATGTTTCTGGACATGCAATAAGCCTTTTGAAAAGGCTTCAAATGCATCAAACCCTAACCTAAATTTCAGGGGTTGTATTAATAAAAGGAGCATGCATCAGCTTGAAAACTTTAGGATTTTAGATTATTTTGCTGTCTTTTTATTCAGTTTTGGTTTTATAATGTACATTGTAGCATTGATTACTTTGGAAGTAAATGTCTCAGATTTCTTTTGAATTTGAATATTTTGTCTCATTATCCTTATTTGCTTTTTTCCTTAGGTTTTCTATTCCTCAGGCATTCCCAGTGATCTCTGTTTTCAAACTTTTCTGGTTTCCAGAAAGTAGATGATGAGATGGACTGAGGGATACATGGAATTTTAAGAATTGACCTTCTGTTGATAATATTTCCAGAATTCTCAACAAATTGTCCATCATGTTTAGGACTTCTGACCTAATACAATACCATAGAGGAATTGAGCTTTTCCACTTGTGGCGGTTTCAGTTTGAAACTGGGCAGAAATTTCGTGTGGTGGTTTTGGTTCACCAATTTGAGATTTCCCAGCCAATGCACTAATTTATGTGGTGGGTTTAGTGCTGGTCAAATTGCCAGTACACCCACTAGAATTGTTTACTCATTTCCTGTTGTGACATAAAATTAGGAGGAAGGCAAAGCAGGCTCAAACTTTAAAGGGTATAAAGAAAAACTTCATTGACAGAAACCAAAAGAAAAAAATAATAAGAATCAGAATAAAACCTTCAGAACACTTCTCCTCCCCCTACACTCCCTTTTCTTTCATACTGACAATGTATAGGAACAAATCAGTCAGTTTACTATCTCTAAAATATTTCTAAAATATTCTTTCTCCAGTTCACTTAGGGAGAGGAGTCTCTCTCGTCATGCTATGGAGACTTCTCCACAAGAAAACAGTTCTCTCGTGGTTTCAACATCACAGCGAATCAGCCACCCAGGAGAATGGAAATCTGATCACTGTGTACAAGTCCCTCCCCTCAACTTACAGCTTTCCCCACAACTGTTTTTGAGGGCTCACTCTTCAGCCAATGGGGTACACTTTTAAGGATTGAGCAGTTCAGAAGCAAAGGTTTTCTTCATCTATCTGTGAGATCATCTTCATCTCTGGGAACAGAGGCCATCTTCCCTGAGGTCAAAGGGTCTTCATCACTCTTTCTCTGTTCAAACTTCTCATGGGATCACAACTACTTCAACATCTGCTTGTTCAACATAAATATCTTTGCTCATGTCTACAATTTGAACGCTCCACCCCCCCATGCTTTTTTCAATGAGTTACAGGGAAAAAAGAGTCTGATATATCAATCATATCTTATCCATAGCCTTACAAGAGGATTTCAGCCCAAGAATGATGCCGTAAATTCCCTCGTCTCTCCGACCTGTCCTGCTAGCTCTGGGCCAGAGATGGAGGAAATTCCGCATGGACAGAAGGCAAAAGACAAAGGAGGCTCTCTGTCCTGGGAAAATGTCCAGCACTTTATTCCCAAATCACGTCCAGGAAGAGATAAACAAAGGAGTGGCAGGGAATTTCAAACCTAGGGTGAGGGGAGGGGGAAACCGAGTTGCAGCCAATGAGATTGCGCTGGCAGGGAGGGGATAAAGGAGGGCTGAACCATCTTCACAAGCCCCAGGGGAGTACAGACCGAACCATTTTCAGTGCAATATGAACCATAACAGTGCAATACGAACCATAACAGTGCAATAAAACAGAGTGAGGCATCTCCTCAATCCCTCCCATCTGGGACCTGACTTCTACTTCACTGACCTTGGTGTCTTCATGTGATTTCTCTACATGCCTTCACTCTGTCCTTCTCTCTCACTTGAGAGAGGATTGAAGGTCTGCAGGTCTCATCTGTGCAGTGAAAGAGTTAATATCTCACCCGAAGCCTGCAGATAGTCATGTGATCCCTGCCAGGTGGCAGCTGGAGTTGGTTACAGTGGACAATCCTGCAACGGCCATGCTGGTGGGGAGGCTAGGATCTTCAAGGACCCCAGACAGAATGGTGTGGCTGCTCTGGCCGCACAGCTGTTTTCCGGCTTTTGCTGCATTCAATTCCAGCAGCGGGGCTTATGGCCTTCCCTCCCCCTGCCCAGCAGCTGCTGGGGAAGGGGGAAGCAGCCAGGATCTCAGCATCCAATGTCCTCGCCTCCCCCTGCCTGGTGTTTTCTGGTGAAACTCAGCAGTGGCAGCATTTCAACCATGGTGCGGGCTGGCCTGGCCGCACTGTGGGGGGAACCCAGCCCAGGCAGCACTGCAGCAGAGGCAGGGCTCAGCTTGGCCAGGCCCTGCCAGACCCACAGGGCCATTAGGGGCCTCGCCCAGCCAGACTATTACCTACTGAGAAGCTGGAAGCAAAAGTGAAAGATTCCTGGGGTTTGTTCCTTTTAAACATTTGTGTTCACAGTGGTGTGTTCAATTTTCTCAGTGGTTTAGCAGGTTGTCAGTTCTTAAAACCAATCACGTCAGACACAGAGGAATCTCTCAGAAAAATCACTTCTGTGGATTGGCTTTCATGCAAAACCAGCACACCACTTGAACTCGTGTCACTATTTCATACTTTCATTTATGATTTTGCTTTGCAACATTGCAGCTTGCACCAAATTTTAAGGTAGCTCTTAGAAATCTAAAGCAAGGAAAATTAAAGAAAGCAAGTTTACCCCACTGGGAAAAGGCTTCTGCTATCTTGTAGGTACATCTCATGACTCATAATTCTGAAAGATAACATTTTTTGCCATTTAAAAAATTCCAGTAATTTCACGACTATAAGGTGCACCCTTTTGACTAAAATTCTGATGGAAACCCGGAAGTCCACCTTATAATCTAGTGCGCCTTATATATGGACAAAGTTCGGAAATTTGCCAACCCGGAAGTGTGAGCTGCAAGCCGAGCCATGAGCCTAGCCGCGAGCCATGAGCCGCGAGAGCCGCGCCAGCTGGAGCTGGGGGCAGGCGGGAGTGCCGGGGCCTGCAGCACGGGGAGGGCGCCTGGGGCTGCATTTAAAGGCTACGCCATATGGAGTGCAAAAGGGATTGTCTACCCAAGTGGGGGTAGAGAGGCAGGCCGCCTATATGGTAACCTTAAGTAAACAACTCTGAGAAATTGAGAAACATGTGGCTGGAACTCGGAGCAGAGGGCTGGACAGACCAGTGCATGACATGCAGCCTGGAGATTATGTATTGTGGATACCCTGAAAGGCATTTCCTAGTTAGGGAAAAACAAGTGGCTTCTCTGATAGCAACCTCTGTTCTGTTCCCTGGGTCAGCCCTATGTCTCCTCTCCCTGTCCCTCAGCCTTTTGGTCACTCCCACCCTGTTTCCCCATTGGCCCTTTGCCCTAACCCCACCTCTGTTACACCCCCATGTCCCTTGGTAATTGGTCCCTGATACTTCTTCCCCTCATCCCTGGTACTTAACCTAGACCCTCCCAAGACCCCTTGCCTTTTGCCCCTCACCATGAACTGTGCACGCATGTGGCTGAAATAAACATCTCTATGAAAACCCCTGCAAAGGCCCTTCCTGCTTCTTTACCTGCTTCCATCCCAACAACCACCCCAACCACAACAATATATATGTTAAGTCTTGTGCAGAGAAAACTTTGGAACCACAGTGGGAAGGATTGTCGGGTTGTAGTTGTTTTCTTTTAAAGAGCTGAGGAGTTATTAGTTGCTATAAAGTTGTTTATTGTAAAGGCACATCAGTCTCAAAAGGCAAAGAGTCACAAATGTTAAAGTTCATGCTAAAAGTTTTCTGTGTAGAGTTCTAAGTAGAAGTAAAATCCCAATTAGAAGTGGAAGCTACTCCTGTCAAGGTGCCGGGAGGGCTGAAGTTCCAGTCACAGCTCCTAACATCTTCCTGGGTTGATGATGGCAGTGACAGGATAGAAGAAAGAGAGAGCATCTCTCCCCAATGCATAGATTCTTATACACAAATTACGCAATAAGCTAAAAACAGGAATCCCAACCATTTCTTTTTAAACTATTAGAATTCAAGTTTCTTAACACACCAGATTATGTATAAACTATGCATACACAGTAATTTCACGACCATAAGGCGCACTGGACTATAAAGCGCACCCCCCGGGAGTCGGCAAATTTCGCAACTTTGTAGATCATATAAGGTGCACGGGACTATAAGGCGCACCTTTTTTTTGCAGTGAAGATCTCCCTCCGGCACCCCCCACATGGTTGCTGGCCGAGGCCCCGCCTCCATCTTGTTGCCGCGGCCCCGCGAGTCCCTGGGCCCCCCTGCACCCGGCAACCGTGGCACCGTGGGGCCACTCCCCCTCACAGCCCGGCACGATCGCTGGGCGACTCCCCCCTCACAGCCCGGCACAGCCCGGCTGCAGCTCCCCCTCACAGCCCGGCACGACCGCGAGGCTGCTCCCCCTCACAGCCCAGTACAGCCCGGCTGCCGCTCCCCCTCACAGCCCGGCACAACCGCGGGGCCACTCCCCCTAACAGCCTGGCACAGCCGCCAAGCCACTCCCCCTCACAGCCCAGTGCTGCCGCGGGGCCACTTCCCCCTCACAGCCCAGCACAGCCCGGCTGCCACTCCCCCCTCACAGCCCAGCGCAGCTGCGGGGCCGCTCCCCCTCGCAGCTCGCACTTCCGGGGTGGCAAATTTCCGAACTTTGTACATTATATAAGGCGCACCGGACTATAAGGCGCACTTCCCGATTCAGGCCAAAATTTTAGTCAAAAGGGTGCACCTTATAGTCTTGAAATTACTGTAGTCTATCTGTTCTATCTAAAAAATGTAAGCATTATTCTTACCATATTTTTATTGTCTAAAACTATGTTCTTGGAGCCTTCATGGAGACTTGTTTTCAAGACTTGTTCTCTACACTGATATCTAGGACTATGTTTTTGAGTTCTCACTGAAACCTGTTGATCTCTCTCTGAGGAACTCAGAGAGGCCTCTGTTTCAGACTCCAACCAAGGACCATTCCAGGTGTTTCTCACCACCTTCACTGAGATTAAAATCAAGGAACAGAGCGCCTGGATTCACCATTCTCGAGTGAAGAAAGCTTCATAAGCCCCTTGGAAAGTAACACTGGGTGACAATGAACTGAAATTAAAACATACTCTAGTAAAATGAGTACATTTGGGTCCAGAATATTCAGTAATTTGACTTGCAGAAATTTAGTCAATAGAATTGTTTTACTTGTAGTTATAAGCACAATTCAAGAATTTGAAAGTGCCTCTAGCCAGAACAATGTTGAGTGGCCTTGGTCTCAAGCCTGTGTAAACTATTCATACGTATCATGGGTGAAATGGGCTAGGTAAAAGATGAAAATTTAGCAGTTGTAGTTATGCAGGAGAATCAGGTATATGAAAGGCAAAATTGGCAAAGAAAGGAAAAAGTGAAAGCTTGGTGGATTCAGGGAATCCTGGGAAAGGAAATCAGTAGAGGATGTTGAATGGTTAATGGGACTACTCATGAGAAAGCAACTGAGATCAGTGTCTCTACTTGTAATAAGCACCGAGAGAGTTACTCCCGTCCAAGTGACTCAGAATTTTGGTGTAATTTTACATTAACAGAATTCTCTGTCGTAGTAACTTGTTTCTGGACTGATCATATGGGACCTGGAAACGCTAAAGCTCTCTGGATTTCCTTTAGAATAGATGCCATATCTAGTACAATAACTGAATCAGCTGTAACTCAAATTACGCCACTTAAGTTTGAACCCAAAATTAATGAGACAGGCCCATATGTGGTAAGGAACACAGACCAACAACAGCTGTTGTTTAACCCAGAATGCTCTCTCAAACACGGTGAATTGCTAATGCAAATTCACATCTCGGAAATCCAACCAACCTGCTCCCCTTTTCTAAAGACCTCATTTGAGGGCTGGACAACATGGTTACAAAAGCAAGCACACCTCAGGGACAGGACATGAAGAGACTTAAATAGAATGTTAGGATCAGGATTAGGAGTTTTAAATGGAATTGATTTAGAAATATTAATGACTAAGTTGGCCAGTGCAACAAGTGATTTGACAAAACTAAAACAGCCCCTACAATCATCTCTATTGGAATTAGGAACTAGTCAATGGCAAGTTTCAAAGGTATTACCGAGATGGGAAAAGGCTGAGAACCAAGACCACAGGTTAATAATGCACTTAGTATGGTTCAAGATAATGTATCTTTGGCTTTTAGTTGTATACAAGCACAGTTGTGGATGCAGATGACAGCTGCCCTGATCATAAAGGAAGGAAGTGCACCAAAGAGCATGCACAAGGAGACAGGGTGGAGAGTTCAACCCTGAGGAATACTATTTACTTCATCCTCTACAACCACCGTACAACCACCAGAGAGCACTGCACAAGCACAGAAGGACCTTTCAGCTAATTATAATATGAATCGGGGCTAGGTGGGGCTAGGGAATGAATATGTATAGTTGCATTGTGAAACTTGATGCATATGAAACATTTTAGGGAATAAATAGAGGGTCAGGCTCTTTGGGAGGTGCGCATGTGTTTGTGGAGAAATTGCTCATGCGCTTGGCACTGAATAAACTTCCCTACTTTATAATCTTACTCTTTGAGTGAGTTATAGAGTCCTTTCCTTGAATCAGCATGACTCATCCCTGATAACTCCCTCGGGGACTATCTTCAGCTAATGGACCATCAAGCCTCACTGCATGACTCATAAAATTACATCATTCCATTGTGAAATGCTCTGCCCAGGGGAAGGAACCAAGCATTCCTACATGGATATAATCTGAAGTTTGGAACACCATGAGCAGCAGTAGCTACTGGATTCCCAGAAGACAAGAATGACCACTGGACCTTCAGGTGAAGACCAAACCCTTCTACAGGATCACTGCTTCAACAGAACCACTTCATGAGAACAGTATCCACCATTTAATTGGACTGCTACCACCATCCTGACCAGCAGGGTGTCAGGTTGTATCCTGACTGTCAGTTTAAGCCAGTGTTTTTTCTGCCTTTATTTTAATTTTCCTATTAAACTGTAGTTCTGACTTGGAATCTCGCACTGGTTTGTGTTCAAACTAGTATATGTAGTTTAATATCTGAGCTGAATTATTACTTCAACTTTGCAACATTTCATATTCATATGACAATAGTAAATAATAAAAATTTTGTCATTGTTTAGTGAAGACACAAAAGCAGCAACAAAAATAACTACCAGCAAAATGTCAGTGTAAAAACAGTTCTTATAGCTGTGCATCTCACTGTTTACTGAATTACTCTTCAAATAAATCAAATGCCTTCTTAAGGTGACATCAAAAATTTCAAATTTTATTAGTTTTATATGAAGGATGTTGATGCATTTCTGTATGTACCAATCTTTGGAAGTCTGAGGTATGACTCAGCAAGCTTGACTTTGGATTGATCCTCCCAAGAGGGTCTGAAACATGGAATAATTGTTCAAGAATTTGTGTGGTTTAATTTTTAATTTAATAAATGGAAATGGGTGGCACTTGAAGGGAATATTTGCATCATCCAGTTGCATGTCTATATGAAGTATAAATGGCAAGTTGGGAGGGTGATTTCAAGAGTGGTCTCTGTGGAAGGAAGTCAGGAGTTTTCCTGTGTCAGGCACAGCTAGCTCCTCAATGGACCCACTGCAGGCCAAAGCTGAGCCAATTGGAATAGTTTGTGGTGCATCTGTAAAAACATATTTAAGAAAGGTAAGAAAATGCTGGAGAGAGAGGAAGAGGAGTGATGGAGCTGGTCTGGCTGCCCTGAGGGGAGGGGGAAGTAGCCAGGATTTCAGCGGCCAATGACCTCCCCTCCCTCTTAGCAACCCCTGGGGCCTGGCCTGAACGGGACAGGGCCTGAACAGGACAGGGCCTGCCCAGCCTGGCCTGGCCACACTGAGGGGCCAGGCCAGCCTGTTACCTGAATCAACCGCTTGGGAGAATGGAAATTTGATTATTGTGTAAAAGTCCCTCCCCTCAACTTACAGCTTTCCCCACAACTGTTTTTGAGGGCTCACTCTTTAGTTAATGGGGTACACTTTTAAGGATGAGTTGTTTAGAAGCAAAGGTTCTTTTTATCTATTTTTGAGATTATCTTCATTTTTGGGAATAGAGGTCTTCTTCTTCCTCCCTGGGGGTAAAGGGTATTCATTACTCTTCTCTCTCTTTGTTCAAACTTTTTATGGGATCATAGTGACTTTAACATTTGTTTGTTTAGTATGGATACTTTTGCTTATATCTACAATGTGAATACTCTACCCTTTATGGGGTTTTTTTCTTAATGATTTATAGGGATAGTCAATATATTATAGTCTATTACTATAGTTTACAAGAGAATTTTAGCTTAAGGCATCTCTTAATTTTTCTTCTTATTTGAGACTTGACTTCTTTTTTATTGACTTTGGTGGTTCTATGTTGTTTTTTTACATGTCTTTACTCTGTCTTTTCCTCTCACTTGAGAAAGGATAGAAGGTCTGTAGGTCTCATCTGTGCACTGAAAGAGTTAATATCTTGCCCAGGCATTGGCTGGAGAGCTGGAGTAGTCATAGTGGAGTATTTCAGGCAGCGCTGGAGGGCTGGGCCAGGATAGCAGGGGCTTAGCAAGAAATGGTTGTGGCTGCTCTGGTTGTATGGTTGTTTTTTGCCTTTTCTTGTATTCACTTCTAGCCTCAGGTTGATGATCTTCCCTCCTCCTGCCCGGCAGCCACTGGGGCCCGGCCCCCTGCCGGGCCATGCAGACCATGGTGGAGGGAGCCTGACCTAGCCCATTGCTGCTCCTGGGGCCTGATGGTTTTTGGTGAGACTCAGTAGCAGCAGTATTCCAGCTGAGCTGTGGGCCAGTCTGGCCGCGCTAGGGGGAGGGAGAAGCAACCAAAATTTCAATGGCCGATAGCCTCCTCTCCCTCTTCTTAGCAACCTCTAGGGCCTGGCCTAAATGAGACAGGGCCCGCCCGGCCTGGCCCGGCTGTACAAGGGGGCCAGGCCAGCCTATTACCTATATCCAAGCCGAAAAGAAAAGAGACATTCCCATAGTTTATTCATTTTAAAATGTGAATCTCACAGAGGCATAGGCATCTCTTTAATTGGCTTATTAACATGCCTATTTTCAAAGCCAGACAACAATTAGTTTTGCCAAGCATTAAGGAAGCTATTAGCAGCTTCTCTAAGAACATAATTTCCTTGACTGAGCTCATTCCCTCCTCACCAAAACTCAATTAATATAAAACTAGCACACATTGGCTAAGGGCCAATCTTCCATCTGGATGTTCACTCACTCCCCCTCAATAGGACAGAGGGAGAAATTAGGATGAAAATGCTCATGGGTCAAGACAAAGACAGGAGGATTGCTTACCAGCTACCTTCTCAGGCAAAACAGACTTAACTTGGGGAAAATGAAATTACAGTAATTTTACAACTATAAGGCGCACCCTTTTTGACTAAAATTTTGATCAAAACCCAGAAGTGCACCTTATGATCCAGTGCGCCTTATAGTTGTGAAATTACTGTAATTTATTGCCAAATAAAAATAGATCGTAGTGAGAAACGGAAGCAAAGATTAGAACAACTCCTTTCCCTGCCCTTTTCCCAGGCTCAACTTTGCTCCTTCAATCCTGACTCCTCTACCCTCACCCAAATGATGCAGAGGAATATGGGAAATTGATGCTTAGTGTAAATCTATAATATTTCCTCTCTACCTTTCCTTACATTTTCCTACTGCTTAAGTGTGGGTCCTCTCCATGGGCTGCAGTCTCTCAGGAAAAAGTCCGTTCCATCTTGGTTTTCCACAGACCACAATTCCTTCACTAAATAACTAACTGCTTCAGTATGGGGCCCTCCACTGGCTTCAGTGTGACAATCTGCTCTACCATTGTCCTATCTTTGGGCTGAAGGGGAATTTCTGTTCTAGAACCTGGAGCACCTCCTCCCCCTCCTTTTTCTTTTACCTTGATGTTCCCACCTTTTTTTTCCCATTCTCCTATGCCTCTGTGGTGTTTTCTGTGCTTTCTTAAATATGTTATCACAGAGGCACCACCAACTTTGCTGATTGACTTAACTTTGACCTTCAGTGGGGTCATTTTGGAGCCAACTAGAACCAACTGTCTTTCACAGGGCAGTCCCATACCTCTTCTCACAAAGGCCACCTCTGCAACTCCCCTCTACCAAAACCTTACCATCTACACAGAATACAGGAGGGAACAAGGAGGGAACAACAAGGTCAGGGGAGTAGGAGATGCTTCATGCTGAAGCAGGCACACACCCAAAGGGACTGTGGCCCATGGAGGACTCAGGCCACAACAACTACTTGCCCAGAGGGACTGTGGACCATCAGTGAGCTCATGCAGGAACAAGTACACCCCTGAAGGGATTGTGGTCCATCAAAGATGCACACGGTAGCATAGGAAAACAAGCGAGAAGGAAGGAATGGCAAAAAGAAACTACTGCATCCTAACCTCAACATCCTCTGTCATTTGCTGCCTCACAGAAGAGACTGAGTGCAACCTGTGGTGATAATAATGTGTGAAGGACAATTATATGGAGTGAAGTGAGCCTGAAAGTGAAGTTGAGCCTGGGAAAGGAGAGCAAAGTTGTTTTTTTTCTGAAATGTTTTAATGTTTGATTTTTTTTCTAATACCCAAATCAGTAATTAAATATTTATGCTAATTGGCAATAAAAAATTAAATTCCTGAAGTTAAGAAAGTTTTGCTCACTTTTAAGTTATTTTACTGTTTTTATTCTGACCCATGAGTTTTCTTGCTTCTGTTCCTCCTATTTTGTCCTATATACCACTGCATGGGAGAATGGGTGGCTGTGTGTGTGCTTGACTGCTAGCCAGTGCCAACTCACCACAATGCCCTATAATTTCAAGCTTCCAGATATTGTAGATTAGTCCTGAGGGACACAAAAAATACAGTAATTTCACGACTATAAGGCGCACCCTTTTGACTAAAATTTTGATGGAAACCCGGAAGTGCCCCTTATAATCCGGTGTGCCTTATATATGGACAAAGTTCAGAAACTTGCCAACCCAGAAGAGTGAGCTGTGGGAGGAGCCGGCAAGGCCATGGCCGGCGGGTGCAGGCGGGGCCACGGTGCCACGGCAGCTGAGTGGAGGCGGGGCCGTGGGACCACGGTGCTGCGGTAGCTGGGTGGAGGCAGGGCCACGGCAGCTGGGTGGAGGCGGGGCCGTGGGGCCACGGTGCTGCGGTAGCCGGGTGGAGGCGGGGCCACGGCAGCCGGGTGGAGGTGGGGTCGCGACCAGCAACTGCTCGGGGGGAACCAGTGGCAGATCCTGGCTGCAAAAAAATAAGTGCGCCTTATAGTCCGGTGCACCTTATATATGGGCAAAAGTTCAGAAATTTGCCGACACCCGGAAGTGCATCTTATAATCTGGTGCGCCTTATAGTCGTGAAATTGCTGTAATTAATCATCACATATCATAGGCCACAAAAGGGTTTTCTGAAATAATTCACAAACTTGGTTCTTATATACAAAAATCCGAAAGCTAGAAATGTTATTGTGTTGCTAGAAGATAGCAGGGGACAGGCAAGGCATCTCTAGTATCTTAGATCTCTCCAAAACTAAGGGATATGTTAGGTGAGCATTCTCATGACATTCTAGAGCAGTGAACCATTCCACATATAAAGGAAGGCAAACACTTGTTTGTCCTGGAACTGAAAAAATTACTGAAATAATATAGTGTGGATGATACAATTCCTCCAAAACCATCTTCCCCTGACCCCTGGAACTTGCTATAATAGATAAGGTATCCTAGATACCAAGGTTGAGCCAAATTCCTTAAGAATTTGGTCACTCTCCTAACACTTTGGAAGATAATTGGTTAGAAATTAGTCTGTGTAATTGGTCAGTTTACCTTTAGAACTTCTCACTTAGATTGGATGCTGCTCTTTGTATAAACTTTTATTGGTTGTAGTTTGAATCCTCCCTGAACCTATAAATATGACTGTCTGCCCTTTGTTCGGAGAGATCCCTGCTTGACCACCCTTCGCATGAAATAAAGACTCTTGTGGAACTCGTCAAGTAAGGCCTCCGGTTTTTCTCTGCTGGCTAAATGTGAGCTTTTCTGAGAGACTGCTACATGTTAGCACTCTCTGGTCCTGCTAAATACCACCAGAGACCAAAAAAGAAAAACCACAATATAGAGAAAGCAACAGGTTGACAAAATAAAATGCATTCCTTTGTCTGCAGATAATGCTGGAGATGCATAAAAAGCATTGCTGAAGATTCAAAGAAAAAAGCATTAGAACAAATTATGAAATGTGATAGATTTTCTATACAGTTGGATCGAAGTACAGGTGTTTTAATGTGTCTCAGCTTATGGTATATGCTAGATTCTGTTTCAAGAATGAAATACACTACTTTTTGTGAGTGTTGTGGTTTAGGACTGATATTGTCTGATTTAGTACATTTATTAAAAAGACCATTCTCTACTCCCCCCCCCCCCCTTCCCCCAGTGGAGGCACAAAAGGCAAAGATCATGGGTTTAGATGAGAACAATTTTCTGGAAGAAGCAATGAGATAAGAAAACAAAGAGCAACAGCAACAATATTAATAATATAGGTATACAAAAGATGCATACAATAGAGATGTACAAAAAAGAGTGATTCACATGCAAAAATGCTCACTACCGAACCTGTGACAAAAAATAATGCCAAATGTCTCTCCCTCACCACATTTTCTCAAACAGAAGGAACCTGTTCCCCAGAGAGTCACTTTCTCCTGCCCCAGGCAATTGGGTGAGGTAGTATAGAATAACCTCAGGGCCCTAGCCATGCTCCCTCCTGGCTAATGCAAAAATTAACCTTGTCCTGCTCCGAACCAGGACATTATCCACCACTTGTTCTATACCATCTATTCATGCTCAAATCCTACACCATTTAACTATACACATATATATGCACATGTATCATTTCCATAATCAATGATCATCCCTCCAAGATGTGTGTTGAATTCATTTAGTCCATGACTGTGGGTTCTATCCGTCCTAGATGTCTTCCAGGGCTGGAGGGCTGGTGTACTGATGGCTTGTTGCTGCATTAGGTGCTCACAACTGGTGTGTACCCAGGTCCTTGAGCAGAACAATCCCATGGGTGGGCTTGCCTTTGTTTGAGGCAAGACTAATCTAAACTGTCTTCCCCAACGCATTTCTCATATGCAGCATGGGGACTTTATCCCCTTCTGTGGGAACCCAGGACATCCCTCTGGCTGTCTTGGATGTCTTGATATCCCGGCAGAGCTCTCAGAAGCTTTGGCACAGAACCCAAGACCCCTGTGCCTTTTATTTCAACCCCTGGGAAAAACCACCACCTTTGCCTGAAGAGTTGCAAGTCACAAAAAATAAGTACAGTAATTTCACGATTACAAACCGCACCGTTTTGACTAAAATTTTGCTCCCACCCCAGAAATGCAGCTTACACTCAGGGGCGGCTAATATGTGAATAATTTTCTGACATTTCCAACCCCGGGAGTGCAGTTGAGGTGCCGAGTCAAGTAACCTGCCAGTAAAACCCAACATTGCATGATTGTTACAAATTGGTTACTCTGTTTCACGGCGGGTGGAGTCGGTTCAGTGCCGGCAGCATGGGGGGGGGGAAGGTGGGGGAGCTCCCTCCTTCAGACAGTGCAGCCCGAGGGAGAGACGGGGAGTTCCCTCCTGCTGGCCCCACGGCCCGGGGAGAGGCGGAGGGCTCCCTCCTGCTGGCCCTGCGGCCCGGGGAGAGGCGGGGGGCTCCCTCCTGCTGGCCCCGCGGCTCGAGGGGGAGACAGGGGGCTCCGTGTTGCCATCCCCGTGGCTCGGGGGGAAGGCGGGGTCTCCCGTCCTCGCCTGCTGCCACCGCCGTAGGAGCAGGCAAGCTCCCGTCCCTGCCTGCTGCGGGAGCGAGGGGACTCCTTCCCCTCCTGCTGTTGCAGGTTCCTGCGGGCTCCGTGCCCCCCTGCCACTGCGACGCAGTGCCGGGCACGGGGCGAGCGAGCCCAGCGGCGGCAGCAGCGCCAAGCAGGACCACCTGGCCCTGTCGGCAGCCCGGAGCCCTCACAGCCCTAGTCGAGCCAGTAAACCCCCCCGAATCCCGCGATTCTGTTACTATTTGGCAACTTTGTTGCACGTGGGTCCTTGCTGCGAATGACAGAGCAGCTTATAATTGGGTGCGACTTGTGTATGGACAAAGAACGAAATGTTTGCCAACACCCGGAGATGCGGCTTATAGTCAGTGCGGCTTGTAATCGTGAAATTACTGTAGTGTATAAGTTAGTTTATTACAAGGTAAAAAAGTAAATTTTTAAGATTTTTTAGAATAGGGGTCTGGGGTCAAGATGGAGGAATTTGGGTGTGTTCTGTCCTTCTTTCTCCTTCTTCTTGGCATCCATTTTCTGGGTGATGTTGGCACTTTTAGATTGGTTTAGAGTAGAACTAGACTGTACAATATAAGTGATAGGTATTGGAAGATAACTGTAAACAATGTTCATGTAGTTTGTAGTATAAAAAGATAATACTGCCCAAAAGGTGAGCAGTGTGCCTTGGACTGACCTGCTGAACAGACCTTAGCTGGTCAGGGAAATAACTTCTTAGATAAGATAAAATAAACAACCTCTGGAAACTACAGAAGATGACACCTGACTCCTTCTTCAGTTCTCGGGCTGGGAAACAGAGACTTCAAACATACTAAGGTGCTCATCTCGAGCTCCTAAGACACCACTGGCATCCCTGGGTGGGCACCAGGGTGGGTTACCAGCCTAAATTACAGCCCGAGAAGAGGCACACCACCAGAGAAAAGTCCAGAGAAGAAATTTTGACCTCTGCTGAGAGACAGGCTGCTCCAAGCTTGACTCGGATGGGAGGACACCCGGGAGTCCTCACCTGTGACCTACTGGCCAGTGACCAGGAAAAAACCATCTGACTCGACCTTGAAGACGACGTACTTTTGGTAAGACAGGTCAAAATTCAGAACATGGAGGGGGCATACTCCCAGGAACAGATAACTTTTCTGTTCACCTTAAAAGGGTGGCTGCCACTCATCCAATGGCAATTTCAGAAAAAGAACTCAAAATTTTATTGTTCTGAGTTTGGTTAAAGTTTCCCCATGCAGAGACAAATCTGTTGTTTGAACCAGGTTTTTGGCAAGAGATAAACAGATGTCTTTATGATTTGGCAACTAAAAATGATAAAGTAGCCTTGAAGCTCTTATCCCCAGCAAGGAAAATGCTTGAGCTCATATCTCGCGGAACCACAGCTCCTGCCAGCTATCAGCGGGCAGCACAAAATCTCCCAGAAGCTGGAGGGGAGTTCCTGTCCTGTCAGCAATAGACAGGAGAGATTTCATCTTGCCAGCAGCAGACAGCAATTGCTAGTCAGGGAGAGCCTGAAATGGCTCGGGGTGAATCCCCAGAGACCCCAGAATACCCGGAATCCCCGGATCTCCTGGTTCCCCTGGGTCACCATGGGAAAAACACGTTTCACTGTCCTGGTAAAATTTAAAAGATTTAATAAAAAGACAATAGGAGACACACATAAAGCAAAGGATTAAAATGGCCAGGTGCTTGGCAAGTTGCCAAGAGCACACGGTTGCTTCGGGAATGCCCCTTTAAATGCATTTCACAATACATCAACCTGTTGCATATTCATAGTCCTTCTTACATAGTAAAATATTTCTGGGAACTATTTAGCATGGCTACTCCTCGGGTCTGCCTTTTTAGAGCATGTGTGTTTCGTGGCTTGTGGTTTTAATCCTCTTCTTATAATCTTTTTATTTGGGTGGTGGTCCTGGCCTTTTGCAGTTGGTGAGTGTTGATAATTGTAGTGTCAGCTACAGGGCCCCCATCACACATTCACGGGCTGTTATCTCAACTAGGCAGGTAGTTTCAGCATACTATCTCTAAAAAACTTATGTCTAACTTTTGCTATTAGAAGAAAAGAAAAAAATATATATTCATACAGAAAAGCTATTTTAACATTATACATATAGCATTTATCCCAATAGTTGTTACAAGCCAATAATATGTCATGCACTTATAACAACCAGAACATCCAATTCCGGGAAAACTTAAGTTAGAAATCTTGCCAAGCGAATTAGAGGACTTAGATTTCTGCTTTTTTAAGGCTTGTCTCCCAGACGCGGCAAAAGCAGTTTGCAACATTCTGGAGGTGGACAGGGGGGCCGCGGGGACAGTGGGAGGCACTGCGGGGACCGCGGGAGACACGGTGCGAACAGCGCACACGATCATGAGAGCAGGCAGGCAGCAGCCGTCTGCGATGCGCTTGGTAGCAGCAGCGATAGGTGTGAGTGGGCCACACAGAACGGGGCACGCGGCGGCACAAGCGGTGGCGGCCCCGGTGGCAGCGGTGGCGACGGGCACATGCGCGATTGCCGCGGGACGCAGCAAGCGTGCGTGGGGGATGCAAAACCCGGAAGCACTAGCGGGACCGGCACCGGGCATGAATGCTGGCACAGCACCACAGGGGGACAGCTCCGATGAGAGCGAGGCGGGGACATCGGGCTTGGAGGAGGATGAAAACTGCGATAATGAGGGTGGTCACGATGAGAAAGAGGGCCTTTCAGAGAGTGCGGCTGTTCTGGACCAGGCAGAGAGGAGGCATTTCCCCTGGCACCACCATGTCAACGACGTCTTGGTTCCCATGGCAACAGACGGGCGGCCAGCTACAGCCACGGCAGGTGATACAGCCCTAGTCTCAATCAGGGTCTGAGATTGAGGGTTTCTGACAAAACTTGCAAGAGTTGTGTGAAACACTCAAAAACCTCTCAGAGTCACAAGAAAGAATTGGTAGCAGAAATTTATCAGAAGTAAAATCAAAATCTACGTCGACCCCGGCAGGGCGGACGACAGCACCACCTAGTGGCGGAACAGTAACATTGCACGATTTTTTTCCAATTTCTTACAAAAAGATATCCAGTTTAAAGAAAAGGGCTCAGGACATCCCTGCTGTAATGGAGCAACAGGACGATACAGTATGCATTACAACTTCAGAAGGTGTTCCAGCCTGGGCAGTTTCAACTGATGCCAGCTCATCCAGCCAAGGACAATCAGTCATGATACCAAAAGGTATTAAAATTTTCTTACATTGTATGGGAACAACTTTGGAATCTTGTCCAGAGTTGTGGGCTGAACTTCCACAGATTTTTCAAACAACTCAAGAGTCACAGATCCCTGCTCCCCAACTAGAACCAGGAACAGCTCAACAGGGTGTATCGGTACCTCTAATGCAGGTGAGTTCCAAAATAGGGGAAGCTACAGCATGGCAACAGGCACAACAGATGACTCCCCTCAACAGGCAAGTGCCCATGGAAACGCAGACATTGATTGATTGGCCAAGCATCAGAATGAATTTAACAAAAGATAAAAGGTATCCTGTGATTAGTACAGGAGACATTGCAACGCCTGTCAATTACGATGCTCAGGGCCAAAATCCAAGATGGGAACGATTAGATCATGAGGTAGTTAAAGATTTAATCTAGACCATCAGAGACAATGGACTGGGATCTTCATATTTCAAACAACTTTGAAAGATACTTTTAATATTTATGATTTAACTCCATATGATCTCAGATCTCTTGTGTCGCTGATTCTCACAGACACACAAGCATTGGTATGGGACAGCAGATGGAGAAGAACTCTCCAAGAGCTGAGGACCAGATATCAAGGTAGGCCCAACGCAGCTCTCACCATGGCACAATTAGCAGGTGATCCTCCTGAGGACAGTCCGGTGCAACAAACGAGGCTTCCACGAGAGGTGTTGAATGACATCAACGAAGCTGCAAGGAAAGCAATTCTACAAATTGCACCAGCAGGCATTCAAGATACCATCTACACAGACATCAGGCAAGGTGCCTCTGAACCTTTTTCTTCATTTACAGATTGACTCACACAAGCCATGGACAGGCAGGTGACTGATGAGGCAGCAAAACCACATCTGCTCAAAAGCCTTGCATTTGCCAATGCCAACCAGGAATGCAAACGAGTCATCAGTGCAATCCCAGGTCAACCCTCTCTGGCAGAGATGGTGGAAGCGTGCAGCAAGGTGAGGACACCTCAACATGTTGCATCCATCGTGGAGAAACAAATGGAGAAAATGCTCCAGGCACAAAGTGAAAACCTCGAGAAGGTTCTCGCAAACTTTCAAAAACAGAACAACTCCCCTGGAGGACAATGTTACAAATGTAGGGGTTTTGGGCATTTCAAGAGGAACTGTCCTCAACTCACAAAGACTGGAAGGCCACCAGATGTTTGTCCAAGATGCAGGAGAGGAAAGCACCTTGCGAGTGAGTGCTGCTCTCAGACAGATGTGGACGGAAGCCCTCTACCTCTTCCGGGAAACTCAAAAAAGAGCGCGAATCATCAGCATGTGATGAAACAAGTGATGGCAATGGCACAGGGAACAACATCACAGACAGGGCAATCATCGAGGAGCGTCAATCAGACTCCCTCAGCAGGACAATCGTTGGCATCTCCAGTGACCCAGAGTTGCTGCTGCCCGGAGCACAGTGCAACCTGGCAGCTTCCAAATTGATATGCTTCCTGAATGAAAATCATGCAGTGATACCCACAGGTGTCCCTGGGGCCTCCTGGAAAAGGCAGGATTTTTTAATAATAGGCAAAGACAGAAGCAGCATCTTCGGACTGATCATTTTTCCTTCAATCGTCTCAGCAAATTGCAACGAAGAGCTGAAAATTTTAGCAATAGCTCTTAGGCCACCATTAACTGTTCCAGAAAACACTCCAATAGCCAAAGCTATTGCTTTACCACCTCATCCAGTGGAACGGGTCATGCCGCTGTTTGATCAAGAAGATCCTTCATTAAACGACCATGTGAAAATTCATGCCTCATAGGTGAAACACATAGGTCAGGATCAACCCATCATTTCCTGTCAACTGATGTGTGGTGACAAGACAATCACCATCGTAGGAATGCTCAACACGGGGGCAGATGTCACAGTCATTTCATACATTTTTTGGCCTCGGGAATGGACTTTAGCAGCACCCTTGGGTTCAATTACAGGCATAGGGGGAAGCTCCATACGTCTGCAAAGTAAAATTGCAATTGTCTCAGGACTGGGGGAAAAACAGCGGTCATTCGTCCTTTCATTGTGCAAAAGCCCATCACAGTATGGGGGAGGGACCTTTTGGCACAATGGGGCCTGAGACTGGAACTGGATTTCTAGTGGGGGGTCACTGTGGCACTCACCACTCCAAAACTGACCCGGAAGATGGACAAACCTCTTTGGGTGGATCAATGGCCGCTGGAGCGAAAGAAATTGAGTGCTATGAAGAGTTTAGTCAAGGAACAACTGCAAAAGGGACACATTAAACCAACAAATAGTCCCTGGAATTCTCCAGTGTTTGTCATTCGTAAGAAGACTTCAGGTTCATGGAGGTTGCTTCATAGTCTCAGAAAACTCAATGAGGTCATCGAGGAAATGGGACCACTTCAACTGGGACTTCCTTCTCTCACAATGATTCCGAGAGATTGGTCACTTGTGATCATCGATCTCAAGGACTGTTTTTTCAGCATTCCACTTCATCCAGATGATGCTCACAGAATGGCATTCTCTGTTCCAAGTCTCAACAGGGAAGAACCTCTGGAAAGGTACCATTGGGTGGTTTTACCACAAGGCTTCAAAAACTCACCGACTATTTGCCAATGGTATGTGGCTCGAGCTTTGGCTCCAGCAAGGGAAAAATATCCGGAAGCGAAAATCATTCATTACATGGATGATTTGTTTATTGCAGCATCAGCACAACAAGAGCTACAAAAAGCTCGTGATTGTGTGATTACAGAAGTGCAAAAGGCAGAACTGGAAATCAGCACTTCGAAGATTCAAGAGATCGCACCATGGAAATAACTGGGATGGAAAATCACAGAGCAGACAATAAAGCCTCAAAAAATAGAGATCAGCTCGAGACTTAACAATCTGCAAGATCTACAACAACTTCTATGAGAAATCAACTGGATGAGACCAATCTTGGGAATCACAAATGATGATCTGTCATCTCTATTCAATCTTTTGAGAGGAGACAACAATATCAAATCTCCCAGAACTCTCACACCAGAAGCAAGAAAAACTCTAGGGAGGATTGCAGAGATCATCCAGCAGAGACAGGCACATCGTTATATGGCTTCCCTGCCCTTTTGTTTTGCGGTGTTGGGAGAAGAGACACAGTTGTATGGTCTGATTTTTCAGTGGGATGAGTCTCAAAGAGACCCTCTTTTAATCATAGAGTGGATTTTTCTATCTTACAGGTCCCCGAAAACAATCCTCACAAACCTGGAGATGACAGCTCAGATCATAATGAAAGCAAGGACAAGGTTGCTGACAATGGTAGGCAAAGATTTTTCAGTAATTTATCTACCCTTGAAAAAACAATATTTTGATTCGGCAAATCAGAAATCTCAAGACTTGGCAATTGCATAGTTAGACTATCCAGGTGTTTGTACAATTCATTATCCAAGCCACAGGTTGTTGAAAGCAAAATTAAATTTTAGGGCAAAACCAAAAATAAGTGAGGAACCATTGGACGGGAACACAGTATTCACCGATGGTTCAGAAAAGACCCACAAATCAGTAATCACATGGCAAAATTTAGTTAGAGGAGAATGGGAATCAGACATAAAAATAGTACAAGGTTCACCACAAATTGTGGAATTAGCAACAGTGGCCAGAGTTTTTGAATTATTCCAGCAGCCTCTCAATTTGCTCACAGATTCAGCATATGTGGTCAAAAGATTGGAAGGATCACTTCTAAGAGAGACAAACAATGAGATTCTATATTCATACTTATCATGTATGAAAACACTGCTGGAAAACAGAACACATAGATATTTTATCACTCACATCAGGACACATTCATCTCTCCCAGGCCTTTTAGCAGAAGGGAATGCTCAGGCAGACAAATTAACTGTGTCCGTTTTGGAAACCTTACCAGACATCTTTGAACAGGCGAAATTGAGTCATGCATTTTTCCACCAAAATGCACAGGCATTGATGGAATCTTTTCGCATTTCAAAAAGTCAAACAAAGGAAATTATCCAGGCTTGTCCAGATTGTCAGCTTGTGCAGCCATCTGCATCCACGGGAGCAGTTAACCCGAGAGGATTGCAGAGTCTTCAGCTGTGGCAAACTGACATCACAAAACATCCATCTTTTGGAAAGCTCAAGAACATTCATGTTTCATTTGACACTTTCTCAGGAGCAATCTTTGCATCATTACATACGGGTAAAACCGCACAGCATGCTTGTCGACATTTTTTGCAAGCATTTGCATCTTTAGGGGTGCCTCAAGAAATTAAAACAGACCAACATGGTCCAACATATATCACAAAGGTGGTTGACAAATTTCTGAAAAAGTGGGGTGCCAGACATACCTTTGGCATTCCCCACTCTCCCACAGGTCAGGCAATCATTGAGAGAACACATCACACCCTGAAAACCCTCTTGGATAAACAAAAAAGCAGGGAGGCAGAGGCAACACCTCACATGCGGTTGAAAAAAGCTTTGTATGTATTGAATTTTCTGAATGGTTCTTTTTCAGAGCCCACTCCACCGATCATATGACACTTTTCGAACAGCACACGGGCAAAGTTAAGGGAGAATCCTTTAGTTTTGATCCGAAATCTGGAGACAGGACGGATTGAAGGACCTTTCAAATTAATTACTTGGGGGAAGGGTTTTGCTTGTGTCTCCACAGAGTGAGGACCAAAGTGGGTGCCAGCGAGACATGTGAAGCCATATCGGACCCAGACGCAAGCAGACACAAACCCTGGAAGCGAAGAGGCGAGCACACAGACGGAATCAGAAGCCGAGATTGTGAACTCCTCCTTGATCAACACATAAGGAGTTCAAGGACTTGGGGTTTCTTTAAGGACTTGGGTGTCATTGCATTGCAAAAGATTCTCACATGGGGGAAATCATGAGCCCAAGGTTCAATATGGGGTTCAGTCGGATGGTTTTGTGTTCCATTCTTTTATCAATTGTCTTAGGCAATAGGGCAGATTTACCCATGATTCAATCAAAGGAGAACGTTTGGGAAAGTTTAGCCAATGCAGCAGGTTTGGACACCATTTGTTTGACACACTCAAGGCCAAAAAAACCATTCTCAACATCTTTGGTGGGCTTGCCAGTGAAAGATTGGCCAATTCCAAAGGATATCCCTCCAAAGATTTTGCAGGTCATCTCGACTCCTGTGGATGGATGGCACGTTTGGACCCAATTTCTTCCTGTGGCTCCTTTTGAACCTCAGGAATTGGAAAGTCTTGGTTCGACAAAAATGGATTTTTGTATAAAATTCAATTTTTCGGGAGTGACAAAAACCAAAACCGTAGATGTTACTCCAAATCATGACATTTATAGAAATGCTTCTTCTTGGTGTAACTACACTAAGATTTTAAGCAAACCATCCCTCCAAGTTCCTGTGCAATTGCTTCGAGGAATCTTTTTCATTTGTGGGGACAGAATCTGGCCTGCTATCCCTGCAAACATCAAGGGAGATCCATGCAGCATTAGAAGACTTTCGTTGCTAACACCCAACTTGAAAATTTTGAGAGAGAAAAAACATAAAGAGAAAAGATCAATCAAACAATATGATCCAGATTGTGATGACAGTGTTTATACATGGAACAAGGCTCAGAGAATTGCTTTAGCGATATTCTCACCCCAGGCAGCATCAGGGCAAGCCTTGACTCAATTGCATCACATGGGTTGTTGGCTGAGCAAACACGCTCGTGCTATTTCTCTTGCACTAAGTGACATGTTAACCAATGTCGACAGTGTAAGATTAACCACTCTTCAAAACAGAGCAGCAATTGATTATCTATTGCTGACACATGGGCATGGGTGTGAAGAATTTGAGGGGATGTGCTGCATGAACCTGTTCGATCATTCAAAATCTATTCATGAAAACATAAAGCAGCTGCAAGAAGGTGTGGCCCAGCTTGGGGAAGTTACTGGATCATGGTTGTGTTTGACTTTTTTGACCTTTCACCATTGTGGAAGGAACTTTCGAAGATAGGGTTTTATATATTAGTAGGGCTTGTAATTCTTCTGCTCATTCTGCTGTCCATATTTCAATGCATGGCCATGAACAGGGCCACAAAAGAGGTGGTTTTGGTTGAAACAGCGGGGGGAGATGTGGAAACCCAGGACATCCCTCTGGCTGCTTACCTAAGTAGATTTGCTGGACTGTGATGTAATCAGTGTGCCAGGCCTCCCCATATTTATATTTCAACCATCATCCCCCATACCACAGGGGCTTTACCCACTTGGCCTGTTTGATTTCAATGCATGTTTCACAGCTATGGATAGCCTGGGAGACAGTTGTCCATCAAGTCCACCCCTCGATCACAAGCCCATCTGTATGTTGCATTTCTTCCCTGATGACCTCAGGCATCATGGGCTCACTGAGCCAGAAATAATTCACCCTTGTATTGCCAGTCCAGATCCACCTGAGACACTTTAATCTTGGCAGCTATATTTACTTGTCCATTGTGATGTTCTTCAGTAGCCTGACTTGGGTACATGTGAATCTACATTACAGTAATTTCACGACTATAAGGCACACCCTTTTGACTAAAATTTTCCCCCGAACCCGGAAGTGCACCTTATAGTCCGGTGCGCCTTATATGAGCTACAAAGTTTGGAAATTTGCCTACCCAGAAGTGCAAGTCGCAATGGGGGGGCGGTGCCGCGGGAGGGCCAAGTCGCGAGGGGGGGTGGAAGCGGGCGTCCGCAGCCAGCAGGAGCCATGCAGGGAGGGAGGGAGCTGCCGCTGGCCCCGGCCCCAGCGTGGGGGGAACGAGGAGCCACCAGCGGCCGTGGCAGCCGAGCCGCAAACTGAGCTGTGCCAACCGGCGGCCGGGCAGGAGTGCCTGGGCCCGCGGCAGCTGCGGCCACCAGGACCTGTGGCTGCGCAGTGGTAGCCGTGAGCCACGCCAGCCAGCGCTGAGGCCCGCTGCACGGGGAGGGCACCTGGGGCTGCGTTTAAAAGCTACGCCAATCTCTGAAAAATGTTTGCAAATGGAGCACCTGCCAGTAATTTGTTACTTTGTTGCATGCAGCGCAGCTCCTCGCTGCAAAAAAAAGTGTGAACCGTGAACCAAGCCGTGAGGGGGAACAGGAGCGGCCAGCCTGGCAACGCGGGGCAGAATGGGCTTACAGAATCCTGGCGCAGCACAGGTGCTCGGCACAGCCGCGCGGCAGAGTTGCCCGGCAATGCGGGGAGGAACAGGCTTCCGGCATCCTGGCGTGGCTCGGGCTTCTGGAATCCTGGCACAACACGGGCGCCCAGTGCCACGGCATGCCACAGGTGCTCGGCACAGTGGCAGGGCACAGGCTTCCGGCGCTGAGGCGTGGCACAGACGCTCGGCACAGGGGCAGGGCACGGGCTCCCGGCACTGCGGTGCGGCAGAGTTGCCCGGCAACGGGGGGAGGAACGGGCTTCTGGCAACACCAGCGGCAGCCCCGAGCGGCGCCGAGCCCACTCGACCCCAAACCAAGCCAGTAAACCCCGTGATCGCATGATTCTGTTACTATTTTGTTACTTTGTTGCACGCGGTGCGGATCCTCGCGGCAAAAAAAAAGTGCGCCTTATAGTCCGGTGTGCCTTATATAATCTACAAAGTTGCGAAGTTTGCCGACTCCCGGGGGGGTGCGCCTTATAGTCCGGAGCGCCTTATGGTTGTGAAATTACTGTATGCACTTTTACAGCCAACTTTATTACCCAGGCAACGACGTCTTGCCACACTTCAGTAGCCCAGATGGGTTTCCCTCTGTGCTGTAAATTGTTCTTTATCCATCAGTCTAGCAACCTCCATGGAGCTGGACATTTCTTTCATGTATCTAAAGCCAGATCTAAAGCCAGATGAATGGTTTTCAGCTCTGCAACCTGATTTGATCCACCATCTCCCTCAAAAGCTTCTGGGACCTGCTGTGTAGTTTAACTGCATGTGAGGCGTAGCCTCTGTCTCCCCCCTTTTCTGTTTATCTAACAGTGTTTTCAGGGTGTGATGCATTCTTTCTACAATTCTTTGACCTGTGGGAGAGTGTGGAATGCCAAATGTATGCCTGACACCCCATTTTTTAGAAATTTGTCCAGCACTTTTCCAATATATGTTGGACCATGGTCTGTCTTAATTTCCTGTGGAACTCCTAGTGATGCAAATGCCTGCAAGAAATGTCTACACGCATGTTGTGACGTCTCCCCTGTATGTAATGATGCAAAAATTGCTCCTGAAAATGTATCTACTGACACATGAATATTTTTCAATTTTCCAAATGATGGATACTTTGTTACATCTGTTTGCCATAATTGAAGACTCTGCAATCCTCTCGGGTTGACTGCTCCCGTAGAGGCTGGTGGTGGCACAAGTTGACAATCTGGACAGGACTGAACAATTTCCTTTGACTGGCTTTTTGAAATGCTGAAAGACTCGATCAATGCTCACGCATTTTTGATGAAAAAATGCATGGCTTAATTTTGCTTCTCAAAGATGTCTGGAAATGTTTGCAAAACACATGGTTAGTCTATCTGCTTGAGCATTTCCTTCTGCTAAAAGGCCTGGGAGTGATGAATGTTGACTACTGCTGCTAACTCCACAATCTGTGGCGAGCCTTGCACTATTTTCACATCTGACTCCCATTCTCCTGTAGCAGAATTTTGCCATGTAATGACCGATTTTTGAGTCTTTCCTGAACCATCAGTGAATACCGTGATTCCCTCAAATAGTTCCTCACTTATTTTTGGTTTCTCCCTGAAACTTAACTTTGCCTTTAACCTTCTGTGGCTTGGGTAGTGAATTGTACAAATACCTGTATAATCTAACAATGCAATTGCCAAATCTTGTGATTTTTGGTTTGCCCAATCAAAATATTGCTTTTTTAGTGGTAGATAAATTATTGAAAAATCTTTGCCTGCCATTGTCAGCACCTAGTTCTTGCCTTTATTATAATTTGAGCTGTCATTTCTAGACTTGTGAGAATTGTCTTTGGGGACCTGTAAGATAAAAAAGTCCACTCTATGATTAGAAGAGGGTCTCTTTGAGACACGTCCCATTGAAAAATCAAACCATATAGCTGTGTCTCTTCTCCCAACACCGCCAAACAAAAAGGTAGTGAGTCTACATAACGATGTGCCTGTCTTTGTTGTATAATTTCTGCAACTCTCTCTAGAGCTTTTTGTGCTTCCGGTGTGAGAGTCCTGGGAGATTTGATATTACTGTCTCCTCTTAGAAGATTGGACAATGATGAGAGATCCTCATTCGTGATTCCTAAAATTGGCCTCATCCAGTTTATCTCTCCAAGAAGTTGCTGTAGATCTTGTAAGTTGTTGATTCTTGAACTGATCTCTATTTTTTGAGGCTTTATTGTCTGCTCCGTGATTTTCCATCCGAGGTATTTCCAGGGTGCGATCTCTTGGATCTTGGAAGTGCTGATCTCCAGTCCAGCCTTCTGCACTTCTTCAATCACACAATCACGAGCTTCTTGTAGCTCTTGTTGTGTCGACGCCGCAATTAGCAAATCATCCATGTAATGAATGATCCTTGTTTCCAGATATTTCTTCCTTGCCGGAGCTAAAGCTCGTGCCACATACCACTGACAAATTGTTGGCGAATTCTTGAGGCCTTGTGGTAAAACCACCCAATGATACCTTTCCAAAGGCTCTTTCCTGTTTAGATTTCAAACAGAGAATGCCATTCTGTGAGTATCATCTGGATGAAGTGGTATGCTAAAGAAACAATCCTTGAGATCAATGATCACAAGCGGCCATTCTCTTGGAATCATTGTGAGTGAAGGAAGTCCTTGTTGAAGTGACCCCATTTCCTCCATGATTTCATTCAACTTCCTGAGATCATGAAGCAATTTCCATTGTCCAGAAGTCTTCTTCCGAATGACAAACACTGAAAAATTCCAGGGACTATTTGTCGGCTTAATGTGTCCTTTTTGTAACTGTTCTTTCACTAAACTCTTCAAAGCACTCAGTTTCTTCCTCTCCAGGGGCCACTGATCCACCCAAAGGGGTTTATCAGTCTTCCAAGTCAACTTTGGAGTGGTGAATGCCACAGTGACCCCCACTAAAAATCCATTTCCAGTCTCAAGCCCCATTATGACAAAAGGTCTCTTCCCCATACTGTGATTGGCTTTTACACAATGAAAGGACTAGTGACTGCTGGTTTTCCTCTTGGTCCTGAGACTACTATTGCACTTTCACTTTGCAGACATACGGAGCTTCCCCCTATGCCTGTGATTTGACCCAATGGTACTTTTAAAGTCCACTCTCTCAGCCAGAAAATATATGAGACGAGTGTAACATCTGCTCCTGTATCAACCATTCCTTTGATGACTAATGTTTTGTCACCATATGTCAATTGACAAGTGATGATGGGCCGATCACGACCTATGTGATTTAACCATGTAGCATGAACCTCTACGTGATCATTATATGAAGGATCATCTGGATCAAGCACTGTCATCACTTGATGTTCCAATTGATGAGGTGGTAAAGACATTGCTTTTGCTATCTGTATATTTTCTGGAATAGTTAATGGTGGTCGAAGAGCTTTTGCTAAAACCGTCAGCCCTTCATTACAATCTGCTGAAATAACTGTAGGAATATTATTAATCTGAAGACGCTATTTCTGTCTTTGCCTATTATTAAGAATTCTTATCTCTTCCAGGATGTCCCTCTGACTCCTGTAGATATTGATATGTGCTCTTCACATAGGAAATATATTACTTTGGAAGTTGCCAGGTACCACTGTGCTCCGGGTGGCAATAACTCTGGGTTGCAGGGGATACCTGCAATTGTCCTGCAGACAAAGTCTGATTGACATTCCCAACAATTGTCCTGTTTGTGACGTCACTGTTCCTTGTTTCATCGCTATTACTTCTATTGTCGTGCGTTGACGATTTGCGCTCTTTTTGTAGTTTCCCGGAATAGGTACAGTAATTTCACGACCATAAGGCGCACCGGACTATAAGGTGCACCCCCCCGGAGTCAGCAAAATTCACAACTTTGTAGATCAGATAAGGCGCACTGGACTATAAGGCGCACTTTTTTTTTGCAGCGAGGTTCCGCCCCCAGCTCACCCCGTGCGGTTGCTGGCCGAGGCCCCGCCTCAACCCGGCAGCCATTGGCCCCCGGGCCCGCCTCCACCCGGCAGGGGCGGTGCCGCAAGCCGCCGGGCCCCCCTGGACCCGGCAGCCATGGGCCCCCGGGACTGCCTGGACCCAGGAGCAGGGGTGCCGCGGACCCCCTAGCCCGCATTCACGTGGCAGCCATGGGCCCCCGGGATTGCCTGGACCCAGGAGCAGGGGTGCCGGGGGCCCCCTGGCCCGCCTTCAGACGGCAGCCATGGGCTCCCGGGACTGCCTGGACCCGGGAAGGCGGATGCCGCGGGCCCCCTGGCCCGCCTTCATCCAGCAGCCATGGACCCCCGGGACTGCCTGGACCCAGGAGCAGGGGTGCCGCGGACCCCCTAGCCCACATTCACACGGCAGTCACGGGCTCCTGGGACTGCCTGGACCCAGGAGCGGGGGTGCTGCGGGCCCCCTAACCCGCATTCACGCAGCAGCCATCGCCCCCGGGACTGCCTGGACCCGAGAGGGGCGGTGCCGCTGGCCCCCTGGCCCGCCTCCACCCGGCAGGGGCGGTGCCGCGGGCCTCCGGGCCCGCCCCCAGCCGGCTGCCGTGGCACTTCCAGCTCCCCCCACGACTCACGGGTCACACTTCCGGTTTGCCAAATTTCGCAATTTTGTACATCAGATAAGGCGCCCCGGACTATAAGACGCACTTGCGGGTTCGAGGGAAAATTTTAGTCAAAAGGGTGCGTCTAATAGTCGTGAAATTACTGTAATTGTTTTCCATCAACATCTGTGTGTGAATAACACTCACCTGCAGGATGTTTCCCTCTCCAGCATCTTGAACAAAGATCTGATGATTTGCCAGTTTTTGCAAGCTGAAGACAATTTTTCTTAAAATGTCCAAAATTTCCACATTTATAACATTGTCCTCCAGGGGAGTTCTTCTGCTTTTTAAAATTTGCAAGAACCTTCTCAAGAGTTTCATTTTGCACATGGAGTACCCTTTCCATCCTTTCTTCTACAATTGATGCTATATGCTGTGGTGTGCCTACTTTGCTGCAGGACTCAATCAACTCTGCCAAAGAGGGTTGACCAGGAATTGCACTGATAACTCTCTTGCATTCCTGATTGGCATTTGCAAATGCAAGACTTTTTAACAAATGTGGTTTGGCTGCCTCATCAGTCACTTGCCTATCCACTGCCTTTGTAAGCCTATCTGTGAATGAGGAAAAACTCTCAGAAGTTCCTTGCCTGATATCTGTATAAATTGTGTCATGCTGTCCTAGTTTAGGGCAAATTTAAGGAAAACCTCCAAGAGGAGCCCCCAGAAAAAAAACAAACCCCCCAAGACTCCTCCCTCACCACCAGGTTTGGGAAGAATTTCCTCAGAGGAAAAAGTGGAAAAAACCTGTTTATTAATCAAACCAAACACTCCCCAACACAAGAGAAGAAAATGAGCAACCCCGGATGACAAAAACAACTCTTTCACCAGTGTGAGAGGGTGACAAACTCAGAAAATCTCTCCTGTGGGTAGTGTCAGTCTCCGGCGCTGAGAGTGACTGCTGCAGATCTCAAATTGCACAGGTCCGGTCCAAACAGATTCAGAAGGTATACAGAAAGGAAAGGGGGAAAGAACAAAAAAAACAGTCCAGGAAAACAGATTGGACTGCCTAACTAATAAGCAAAAGCAAAACTAAAGCTAGCAAGCAAAGCAAAGCTAAGCCAAAGCAAAGAGAGCAAGCAAAAGCCAGCTAGCAGCCAGAGCTAGACTGAACCAGCAGAGCTAGCCTCCCAAGCACAGACGATGGGGGAGGGGAGCCAACTGATAAGTAGACAAAACAGACTTTCGCTTAAACAGAATACACGATTGGGGATACAAGCCACCATAACGTCACCCCAGGACACTTGCATACCTGCCGGTGCAGTCTCTAGAATTACCTTACGAGCAGCTTCCTTTAAGTCTGTGTCCTGGTTTAGAGGACAGTATTGCCAGAAAAAAAAGCAAGTTTTTCCCAAAATGGAGAATAAAAATCTCCTCCCTCACAGTATACTATAATTTGGAAATTAAGGGCCTCTCAGGTAAAAGGTATGGGTTTAGAAATAACAGTTATTTACTGGTATATCTACAAGACAAACAAGAACAACATCAGCTATGAAAAATCAGTGACAAAACAGAATGAAACTCAATATCAGTCCTTTTTCCAGTCAGATGCCCTCCTCCTCCGCATGGTCCTGGTGGAGCGGAGTGGCCTCCTCTCAGTTGCAGCAGCTGCTGGGGCAGGCAGGCGGCAGCGGCAGGGGGGTCCCAGGTGGGAGAAGGGTGAAGGAAAACCTCTGGTCACTGTTTGCGTCCTAATTGTCAGTGTTATTCTCAGAAGCAGGAAGCTTTATCAGTGCTGGAGTGCAGGGCCCGGTCCCACCACGGAGAAAAAGAACCTCTCTCCTCCGGGTTCGTGTCCCCTTGGAAGGACAAAGCAACTCACGGCCATCCATCCCCACCCCTCTCTTTTGTCTTGAGCGATTAGAAGCCAAGGGAGTTGCCCGGCCAGGTTTCTTTAACATGACAATGGGAAAAATTCCTCCACTGAGGGAAAGAGTAAAAACTCCCCCAACCCCCAACAGTCTGCTGACACTTCATGTGGAAGTCTTGCTTGCTGGGCTGGGTTGTCCTCTGGTGGATCACCTGCTAATTGCGCCAAGGTGAGAGCTGCATTTGGCCCACCTTGATATTTAGTTCTCAGTTCTGCAAGCACCCTCCTCCATCTGCTGTCCCAGATGTCCCTGTGTGTCTGTAAGAATCAGTGATACGAGAGACCTGAGATCATATGGTGTCAAACTATATATATTGAAAGTACCTTTTAAAAGTTGTTTAAAATATGAAGATCCCAGTCCATTGTCTCTTATTGCTCTGATCAAATCCTTAATTACTTCATGAGTTAATCTTTCCCATCTTGGGTTTTGCCCTTGGGCATCATAATTCACTGGCATTGCGATGTCCCCTGTACCAATCATTGGACATGCTCTATCTCTTGCCAGATTCCTTCTTATATCTGCCCAATCTATTAATGTCTGTGCTGCAGATGGCTGTGCTTCCATGGGCACTGGCTTGTAGAAAGGAGTTATCTGCTGTGTCTGTGTCCACGCTGCTTCACTCACCGGCATTGCTGGTACCTGCACTCTTTGTGCTGTTCCTGGTTTTGGCTGAGGAACGAGAATCTGTGACTCTTGAGTTGTCCGAAAAGCCTGTGGAAACTCTGCCCTCATCTCTGGGTAAGATTCCAAGCTTGCTTCCATGTACTGCAAAAAAGCTTTAACAAGATCTTTTGGCATTGTAACTGATTGTCCTTGACTTGATGCACTAGCACCTGCTGCCCACGCCGGAATCCCCCCCGACGCTGTAATATATACTGTATCATCCCGTTGCTCATCAGGAATTTCCTGTATCTTTTTCTAAAAAGAGGATTTTTTTATAAGAAATCGGAAAAAAGTCTTGCAATGTTAAGGTTCCGCCACTAGATGTTCGCTCCGTTAGGGTTGGTTGTGCTTTTTGCTTTATCTTTTTGCTACCTATCTTTTCTTGTGGATCTGGGAAACTCTTTAGAGATTCACACAATTCTTGAAACTTTTGTGAAAGACTTTCAGTCCTTGTCTTCGTTTGTAACTGTCTGCTCGGTTGCCATGGAAACTGAGACTCACTGCCGAGTCTGACTATGTCTGTGTCGAGGGAAATGCCTCCTGCCTGGGCATGCCTCGTCTCCACTTGCAGGACCCCGGGGGTGTGGCCGCTTCTGTCCCGACCACGCCTCCTCTCTGCTCAGACCGACGTAACTCTGCTCTTGGACACGCCTCCTCTCTTATCCTAATCACCCTCACCGTCGCTTGTCTCATCCCCCTTCGATCTAGACCCGCCTACTTCACTCTCATTTGAGCTATCCCTTTGGGTTTTGCTCCGCCTAATCTGGCGTCTCTGTTTCCGGACTCTCTGTCCTATTGCTGACACTTCCGGGTTTTGCGTTCCCCGTACATGCCCACCGCATTTTGCCGCCACCGCGCACGCCCATTGCTATTGTCACCGCGCCTGTACCGCTCGTTGCCACACTTGCGTATTTCGCCGTCGCTGCTTTGGCCGCCGTGCCAGCTTTTCTTATGTCTGCTACGGTTTGGACTGTCGCCCCACCTGCCGCTGCCGCCGCCGCCGCCGCACCCGCGCTAACCGTGCATGCCGCGTCTGGCGTTTCCGCGATCAACATGGAGCTCGCCGCACCCCCCACACCTGGGGTTGATGTCAGCGCAACCGCTCCCGCGCTTGGGATCGAGGCGCGTCCCGGTCGCTGCCGCGGATGGCTGATTCCCGCCTATCCCCGCGACTGCGCGCACCGAGCCCGCGCTTTTCCCCGCTGTTTCTGCGGTAATTCCTGCCTTTCCTGTCTCCGCCTCTACCACCCCTGTCCCCCCCGTCTCCGCGAGAGCCGCCGGTGCTGCCCTCCCGCTCTCTGGGGACAACATATCTGTGAAGCTATAGAAACAGAAATCTAAGTCTTCTAGCTCACTCGGGAAAATTTCTAACTTGAGTTTTCCCTTCTTAGGATAGGGTGTTCTAGGTATATCAGGGGAAATAAGTAATTCTGGGGATCCTGGGATTTCTGGGGATTCACTTTGACCTTCCTCAGGCCCTTCATCTATACCTAAAGCACCTTGCTGATAGGAAGATAAATGTTCCTCCAGTGGCTTATGACCAAGTGGCAAAAAACCTCCCTCCTCCAGCTGATGGCTAGAGTGGGATTCTCCCCCAGCTTCCGAGGGACCCTGAATTGCCCTCTGACAACTGGATAAACCCGCATTTCTGCATGAAATAACTTCCAGTATCACTCTTGCCAGAGACAAAAGCTCTAATGCCTCTTTGTCTCTCTGGGTTGCTAAATGATATAAAGATCTATTAATCTGTTCCCATAAACCTGGCTCAAATAATAAATTTGTTTCAGCATTTGGAAACCTGAGTCTGACCCATAAAAGCAGGCTTTTAAGTTCTTTATCTGGGATGGCCATGGGATGACTTGATACCACACCTTTTAAGGTGGCTAGGAGATTGATCTGTTCCTGGCTGAATCCACCCCCATGTTCTGAATTTTGACGTGTCTTACCAAAAGCAAGTCCTCAAAGTCGAGCCGGATGGTTTTTCTTGGTCACTGACCAGCAGGTCACAGGAGAGGAGTCCCGGGTGTCCTCCCTTCCGAGTCTGGCTTGGAGCTGTCTTTCTCTCAGAAGAGGTCAAAATTTCTTCCCTGCAGCATTCTCCAGTGGAGTGCCTCTCTCGAGCTGTTATTCAGGCTGACGGCTCTTCACGCCCTGGTGCAGCCCACCTCTTGCCCTGGTGCTGCTCACCGAGTGCATGCTTGCCTCTGGAGTGTCTTCGGTCGAGATGCTCACCCTTGCGAAGCCACCTCGAGCCCACTGCGTGTCCAGGCGTTGCCCACTGCATGCCTCTCTGTATGAGAGCCCACTGCGTGTCCACCCAGGGACGCCAGTTGTGAACAGTGGCGATCTCTTTTATGGTCTGAGATCACTCACCGCACAGTAGTGGTGGTTTGAGGGTTCTTATTTTCCAGCTCGAGCACCAAAGGAAGAGTCAGAAGCCATTTTCTGAGGTTTCCAAAGTTGTTTATTCTTTCTTATCTAAGGAATTTTCTCTCAGACTTGCAGTCATTCACCCTGCAGGTCCGTCGAAGGCACTCTGACTGCCCTTGGGGCAGGTCTTATCTTTTATACTATAAATTGCGTACACACTGTTTACAATTAATCTCCAATACATGACACCTACATTGCATTGTCCAGTTTTCTCCTAAACCAATCCAGAATTGACATCCTAACCCAAAAGATGGATGACACGAAGAAGTAGAAAGACATACCATGCCCTAATTCCTCCATCTTGTGTTCAGACCCCCAATACAAACAATTTTAAAATGCAACTTTTCTACCTTTTAACACTCTAAGTTATACTCTACTTATTATTTGGGACTTTGTAATTCTTCAGATAAAGATGGTAATTTTTCCCAGGGACTTAAATCAAACTCACAGGGGTTTTGGGCATCTTGCCAAGGCACCTGAGCCTCCTGCCCAGATTCCAGGGAAGCCAGGGGAATATCCTGGTTTTCCACATGTTGCAACCGTCCAACCCACTGACGCTCCTACAGGCCAACAAACTAACATCAGGCCTTATGTCACCAGTGCCCCGTATAATTTATGGAGGCGAGATTGTTTATGTCAATGGGGTGTAAAAATCACTTTTAGCAAGGGCCACTGTGCTGCAGGGTCTTAAGTGTCTAGTCGTAACCTTGACATGGTTAACAGATAAGCCTGTCTGGGCCCTTCCTATTCAAAAGTTTACTGCCCTGCAAAATTTAGTAGCAGAACTGCTGCAACCTGAGCGTATTGAAGAATCATTCAGCGGATGGAATATTCCTGTTTTTGTGATTAAAAAAATATCAGGAAAATGGAGATTTTTGCATGATTTATGACAGGTAAATGCTGTGATAGCCACAATGGGAGCTTTACAACCAGATCTCCCAACACTCAATGATTCCACAGGGATGGAATATAATCATCATTGATTTAAAAGATTGCTTTTTACTATTCCATTGGCTGAATAAGATAAGGAAAAATTTGCTTTTACTGTACCTTCTTTAAGTCATTCTGAACCTAGCAAATCACTACATGGATGGCATCTTGTTGGCATCTGAAATTGAACAACAATTCTCAGCCCTTGAATAATGTGCTGTTACAAATTTGGAAACTTTTGGTTTAATTATTGCCCCAGAGAAAGCACAGAAACAAGTGCCTTGGAGATATTTGGGGTTAATAATAATCAATTCTCAGATTGTACCTCAACCTGTCACCTTAGACATTGAAGTCAAAACTGTTACTGATATACAGAAATTGGTTGGTGAATAGTTTGGATTAGGTCATATTTAGAGATAACTAATCATCAACTGCAAACTTTATTTGAATTGCTGTCAGGGACTATTCCTTTACTAATAAGAGATATTTGACTACTGTAGCAGAAAAGGCCTTAGAAGAAATTGAACTGGCTTTGAAATGTAAATTTGATAACAGCATAGATCCTGCTGTTGGAGTGCAATTATTTATCTTAAAAGATCATGAAGTGACATGTGGAATATTGTGTCAATGGAGCGATGAGTGGGAAGATAAAATGCCTATTTTGTAATGGATATTTTTTATCTTTCAGATCCTGGAAAACAGCTCAAGGGCTTTACAAACTTTTTGCAGACATCATCAAAGGTTGCAGATGTTGTCATGAGATCTTAGGCCATGATTTTGTAATTATTGTGATACCTGTATAACAATCTTATTTCGAATGGGGTTTTCAGAATCATTATGAATTGCAATCTGCTTTATCTTATTTTACAGGCCAAATAACATATCATTTGCCTTCTCATCCTATTTTGACTTTAGCCAGAGATATTCCTTTTCAGGGGAAGCAAATTTGTTCTCCTGTTCCAGTGGAAGGTATGACAGTTTTACAGATGGATCAGGGAAAACTGGAAAGGCTTCTGTGACCTGGAAAAAGAATGATCATTGGGAATATGAAGTGATGATTCAACAAGTGTCTCCACAATTGGTTGAACTTTGTGCTGTATTTTTGGCATTTACCTTGTTTCCTAATCCCGTAAATATAGTTACTGATTCGGTTTATATTACTAATCTAGTTAAACATTTTGATCAAACTGTGTTGTATAACATAAGGGAGAAGTCATTATTTGTCATGTTGTCCAAATTGTGGATTGTTATTCTCAATCGAATATTATGCATATTTCTTCCAAGGCTTTAATTTTTTCCTTGGATTCTTTTAGTTGGTGGTATGATGGGGTCGTTGGTTGGTGAGAGACGACATGAATTCACCAAGGGTCATCAACAAACAGCACTGAGTTTATTATGGTCTCTCCTTTTTATAGGGGGTTTGAATTTCCCAGGTTTAGACAGCTGATTGGTTGGGATCTCGGACCACCCAGTTCTGACCAGTGAGATGTTTGCACTTGGGATGGAACATGATTGGTTGAAGTCCCTGTTTGGGTTTGAATATATCCTATCATTGTTTACCCAGGGACCTGTTTATCAAACCAGTCTAGCCAAACTCGGTCATCAGATTCTATATTAATATTGTGCCTTCATAAGTAATTTCCTAAGCCTTTGTTCTGTTTTTCTAAATCATTTGCCATTTTGCCTTTTGACTATGCCAATAATGTTATGCATCGAGGGAGAGGGTTAGTCAAGCCCTGTCTTAGGTTCAGATTTTTGATAGCAGCTTTACTCAGGTGACCCACTGCGGAGGGTTTCGGCGAGGGAAGAATGCAATCAATCAACATGATTGGTAAAGCATTGTTCAACTTTATTGCTCTTATCACTCATTATTATACCCTTGCTAAAAGCGTACAGCATACTTGCTATTATTTCATTGGCTCATCGTGTATTCAGCAGGTACATGATTGGCTAAAGCAAGGCAAGCAACAGAGGGTTCCTTTTTTAACATGCTTGGAACACATTCCCTCAACCACAATGATTAGGACACCTTCTCTCAACCACAAGTTCCTCATCTTCATCCTATGTCTGGCTTGCAGCTGTCTCAGAGGCAAGCTGACCTTGCAACATATATATATAAGTATATATAGACATATAAATGCTTATACTCAGCATTTATCCTCAGCCAGAAGACACTCTAATGAACTATGACCTTGTTCTATTAACCATTCCCCAACAACTCACACCCAAATTGCTCTGGTTGGCAAGTTCTTATGAATGGCAGGTCATGTCTGTTATAAAATGAGTTATTTATTGAATAGACAGAAGGTAATAGACAAAAGGCCTTAAACAGAGTTACAGTAATTTCACGAATACAAGCCGCACCAATTTGACTAAGATTTTACTCCTAAACCGGAAATGCGGCTAATAATCAGGAGCGGCTAATACAACCTCAGAAGTGCCAGCCAGAGTGCTGAGCCGAGCAGCTGCAAAGTCGGCATTTTGCGATTGTTACAAATCGCTACTCTGTTGCACCGCGGGTGGAGCCTGGCTCCCTGTAGGCAGCACGGGGGGCGGGGAGAGAGGCGGGAGAGCTCTCTTTCCTCCTCTGCCACAGCCCAGGGGAGAGACGGGGGGGGCCCGGCGCCGCCATTGCCGCGGCCCGGGGAGGAGAGGGGGGACCCGGGCTGCCCCTACCGCGGCCCGGGGAGGGGGGGGAAGCCCACGCCGCCATTGCTGCGGCCCGGGGAGGGGGGGGGGAAGCCCGCGCCGCCATTGCCGCGGCTCGGGGAGCCGACGGGAGCCCCGCGCAAGCCATTGCTGTGGCCCGGGGAGCCGACGGGAGCCCCGCGCAGCCATTGCCGCGGCTCGGGGAGCCGATGGGGTGCTTTGTCCCCGCCCGCCACCGCCGCGGCAGGAGCGGGGAAACTCCGTCCCTGCCCGCCGCCGGCGCCACGGGCGCGGGAAAGCTCCGTCCCCGCCCGCCGCCGCTGCCGTAGGAGCGGGGGAAGCTCCGTCCCTGCCTGCCACCGCGGGGCAGCGCCGACCCGGGGTGACCGAGCCCAGTGGCAGCGGCGGCCGGCCCCGAGCGGCAGCACTGGGCTGGGCCACCTGGCCCCGTCAGCGGCCCCTAGCGGGCCGAGCCTGCACAGCCTTAGCTCAGCCAGTAAACCCTGCCCTCCCGCGGTTCTGTTACTAATTGCACGCGGGTCCTCGCTGTGAACGACAAAGCGGCTTATATTCGGGTGCGGCTTATCTATGGACAAAAACCGAAATGTTTGCCAACACTCAGAGATGCGGCTTATACTCAGTGCGGCTTGTATTCGTGAATTTACTGTACTTGCTACACAGTGATATGAGGAAAAGACTATAACTCGTGAGAGTTATAAAGTAGGTATGCATTTATTCAGCACTGAGGTGCACAGGGATAATTCCTTCCAAACATGCACACTGAAACTTCAAACTACTGCTCTATTTATTCTCTAAAAGATTGGGACTACACAATACGCCTAACACATATTCATGTCTTAGCCCTGCCTGGTCTCGCCTACCCAGGCTTTGTATTAAAATGAACTAAAAATTGTCTTGCGTCTACGCCTTCTCAATTCAGGGGTGGTTGGGGGTCTCTGACGAAGGCTTCCAAACTCTTCATCGCCCTTGAACTTTTCAACTTTGTTTTTGGAGCATGCGTCTTAGCCCTTTGGGCACATTCCAGACCTTGAGATTAGTTCTTGCTGGTTTAGGGTTTTGGAATTATCTCTTATCACTGGGCAGCCTTGCACCCCTTACCCTGTTTGTAAGTTCTGATTCCATTTATCACACACCAGTCTGCCTCTTCTTCTGATTTTTGTGAGCATAGTAAATGTCAATCATTCTTCATTGTCTTGGTTTTTGATGAACTATTCCTTACTTCTCAATTTTCTCTGTCAACAGGATAAAACAAAGAATTAATAGTAGATTACATAAAACAGTGCATGACATAAAGGTATGTTGTAACCCTGTACCCAGATGCCTTAAGAATGGTATGTCCCTGTGACTCTGTAACCCTCTAACCCCTGTAAAACCTATGGGATTGGCAAGAAGCCAAGATCCCCCTCCCCTTTCCTGACCATTGAAAAACCCCGAGACCTTGTGACTCGACCTCTTTTCCCCATGGAAGCCATCAAAGAATAAACTGAAGAAACCCTGGGATAAAGAACCTCTATTATCTTATCCTGTTCTACATGATAGCACCCCAGGCTAGCTCTGCAGGCTACATAGGGAGCAGGGCCAACTACAGGGTGTTATATCAGTTGGCGCATCAACGTGTTTTTTTCATTAAAATCCACGTGAGAGGCTGTGAACCCTACAGGGTTCAGAAAGCCGAAGGTTCGCAACTACCCTGATGGCAAAAGACTGCTTTTTATAGTCGTTTCAGCTTACAGGGACGAGGCCGGGAATTCGCCTTAGCCCGAGGCGAACGGCTTTCAGAGCAGGAACCATGGTCCACAGTTTTCACAGCCCCAGGCACTCACTAGAGAATCGTAAGTATAAAAGTTCCCTCCGTGGGGGAGGGTACGGGTGTTTGTTTAACAGCGGGATGCCGAGGGATGCTCAAACACAGCATCCGGCCCAGGGCTTGGGGCTGTGCAGGACGGGGGGTGTAAGCCGTGGGGTCGAACTGTGCCGTGCGGAAAAAGTGGAGCACGCCAACCTCGCTCAAAAAGCGGCGGCACGCCCTACAGCCAGCGAAGTCTCCGTGGGGGAGAGGGAACAGCGAAAAGCCGGCAGCTCCATTTTCTCCTCCTTGCAACACGCGGGAAATACAAATGATAACCGCATTTTTCTGTGTTTAACTGTATGCTGCGGCTGAGATATTAGAGTAGATTGCTTCAGGAAAAATTAAAATGGGCACATAGCAATCTAGTTTAAAACAAAGTGTGGTTTCTCAGATTAGAGAACTTTTGAATTCAGCAGATTTTACCATTTCCAACAGAAAATTAGTACATTTTGCAAAGTGGTTGTCTGTGGAAAAATCAGATCTTAATTTGGAAGATATGAATTCAGTTCTATTTTGGAATTAAATTGGAGATTTATTAACATTAAAAGTGGAAAATGGAGATTAAAAAGCCTCTATATTCCTCCCAATATTTTTGCAAATTAGAAAACTTTTACTTCAAACAGAAAACAACAGACAGCCACAGCAAAGCACCTCAGATTCCTTTTCCCTTTCTTTAAAATCCACTCACCTGGGGCTTAAGGAAACCACAGGACCCCAAAAACCTCCCCTGTATCCAAGGGATGAGGATTTTTCAAAAATGGTCATCAGTTCGTCGCTCTATCCCTCTTTACCTACTGTATTTCCTTCAGAGCAGGGTTCTGACCCCCCTCCCCCTCAGGGTACCAGCCATGTGTCTGCTCCTGAGGGGCCTGGAGGCAGGGTTCAACATGGCTCCGGCCACATGGCCCCTATTTCTTCATCCCATAATCCCTTTTTCCCTCTGGGACCACCCTTAAATCCATTCCTACCCCCATCCTGTAATCTGGATTTCCATTGCTACCCCTCCCCGGTTCAGGTTACACATTCCTTTCAAAGCTATCAGGGCGGAAGGGTGGGGGGGGAAGGGCCCCTTGTAGGATCTTCCTGTAGACTGGAGCTGAACTCACAACCCCCACGGGACAATGCCTCTGGACAGGAAAAGGATAAACAAATCACAGAGCCCGAAGGGGGGGTAATGTCCAACTCTGAAACTAAGATCCCATCTGTAGCACCTGTCGTTTATATCGGTAGGAGAAATGGCAAAAGAACACATCAGCCACTAACATATCAAGATAAAAAGGAAATTTGTAAAGTTCAAAGAGAGTTTGGCAGAAACAGTGAAATATTTAAAGGATTTTTAAAAGCTACATTTAGTTCAAATGAGATGGTACCCAATGATATTAAGCATTTGTTCAGGTGTCTGTTAACTCCCTCAGAGTATGATCTGTGGGAAAGCATGTGGAAAAGATCTTTAAGAGTGCTTTTGCAGGAACTTCAATAAAGCCCAAATAGTGCAAAAGATGAGGATAATAATGATATTACACAGGAACATTTGACAGGTGAAGGAGATTACCATTGTCATGAAAAACAAACAGGGTTATTAACCAAGTTTGTTTTGGATAAGATCTGCCTGGTAGCAGAAAAAGCCTTCAATCAATTGCCTACAGTTGAAGTTAAAGGTAGTTATGTTAATATTAAACAGTTTCCTTCAGAAAATTTCTTGCAGTTTCTGGACTGTCTTCGCATGCAGGTGAAAAGACAGGTACCAGATCCAGTGGTGAAAGCTGAGTTAGTTAAGGAGATGGCTCAGAGGAATGCTAATGAAGCCTGTCGCAGGGTCATACTTAGCCTTCCCCTCGAGCCACCACTTAGCTTAGCACAGATGATAGAAACCTGCACCAGAAAAGCAGAACTGTTCAGTGCACCAGAGAGGAATCCAGGACCAGCACAACCAAGGTCTGCAACAGCTGTAACACCAGGACCAAGGAAGCAACCGGTGCCTCCACAACAGCTGCAGCATATCACCTGCTTCCAGTGCAAGAAGACAGGACACTATGCAAGGGACTTCCCACACAACCAGAAACAGAAGACCAACAAACAAACAAACTAGCAGTACAACGCGTGCCTGCCTTAAAAACAATAACGCGCAAAGATATAAATATAGCAGGTTCCACATGGGCGAAAACCTCTCTCTTGAACATAAATGTTAAATATTCAATTGGCAAGGGTTGGACGCCTTTTGGTCGTCTCAAACTTAAGACTACAAAAGGTTTTTATTTCATGTCAACAGAGTGGACAGTGATTAAAGCGGACCTGTCTAGCACTTCACTGGACGCGACGTTGTTGCATTTGGAACTGCACTGTGAGTATTTAGTTATGGGGGACACAGCACACACACCCTTGGAGATAGAGTTACTTCCCCTATCCAAGAAGGAAAACGTCTCAGATTTCGTTCTCTTAGCACGCTGCTCTCAACCACCTTATTACCTGGACAAGGGCAAATCCTCACCCAGGCCATTCCTGTTCCAAAGGAAATAACAGCAGAAGGAAAATCACCTGAAGTCTATTGGGCAGAAGTGGTGGGTGAGGAAAAACCCTCTCTGGCATGCAACCTGACCCATGGTTCAGACCATCTCCATGTGGAGGGGGTACTGGACACAGGGGCAGATGTGACGATCATACCCGAAAGGATGTGGCCGTCACAATGGAAATTGCAACCCGTGGTAGGCAAAATCCAAGGTTTAGGAGGAATCAAATTGGCAAAAATATCAAAAAGCATCGTGTAAATTGAGGGGCCGGATGGAAAAATAGCTAGTGTCCGTCCATTTGTTACAGACTATAAGTACCCCCTGTGGGGAAGAGATACCATGTCCCAGTGGGGGATGAAAATAGTAATCCCCAAAACTCCCTAGGATTTTTAAAGGCGGCCACTGAGGAGCACCCTGGCAACAAAATGACATGGTTAGATGATTCTCCAATATGGACAGCTCAGTGGTCGATGAGTAAAGAAAAACTCAAGGCGCTGGAGGAGCTTGTAGCAGAACAATTGGCAAAAGGACACATAAAAGAAACTACACGCCCTTGGAATTCCCTGGTGTTTGTAATTAAGAAACCAGGGAAGGATAAATGGAGATTGTTACATGATCTTCGGGAAATAAACAAAATTATAGCAGACATGGGATCACTTCAACCAGGGATGCCCTCTCCAACGATGCTTCCCCGAAATTGGAAATTGGCTGTTTTAGATATTAAGGACTGTTTCTTTCAAATTCCTTTACACCCAGCAGATGCTCCACGGTTTGCCGTCTCTGTTCCTACTATCAACAGAGAAGCCCCAATGAAGCGCTACCATGGGAAGGTACTCCCGCAAGGCATGAAGTGTAGTCCATTCATATGTCAGTGGTACCTGGCCTCATTGTTATCCCCAGTGCGTGCTCAGAGAAAGGAAGCTATCATCTTACATTATATGGATGATTTGCTTGTGTGTGCCCCCGAAGACTTTATACTCCAACACACACTTGACCTAGTGGTCAAGGTTTGAACCTCTGCTGGATTTCAATTGCAGGATGATAAAGTCCAAAGGATGCTACCTTGGAAGTACCTGGGCTTGGAAATCACTGCAAGGTCCATTGTTCCTCAAAAATTGGACATTACAGTAATTTCACGACCATAAGGTGAACCGGACTATAAGGCACACTTTTTTTTTGCAGCAAGGCTCCGCCCCCAGCTCACCCCGCGCGGTTGCTGACCGAGGCCCCGCCCTCCCAGCAGCCATTGGCCACTGGGCCCGCCTCACCCGGTGACCATGGGCCCCCGGGACTGCCTGGACCCGAGAAGGCGGGTGCCGCGGGCCCCCTAGCCCGCATTCACCTGGCAGCCATGGGCCCCCGGGACTGCCTGGACCCGGGAAGGCGGGTGTCGCGGGCCTCCTGGGCGGCATTCACCCGGCAGCCGTGGGCTCCCGGGACTGCCTGGACCCGAGAGGGGTGGTGCCGCTGGCCCCCTGGCTCGCCTCCACCCGGCAGGGGCGGTGCTGCGGGCCTCCGGGCCCGCCCCCAACCGGCTGCTGTGGCACTTCCGACTCCCCCCACGGTTCACAGGTCACACTTCCGGTTTGCCAAATTTCGCAACTTTGTCCATCAGATAACGTGCATCGGACTATAAGGCGCACTTGCGGGTTCGAGGGAAAATTTTAGTCAAACGGGTGCGCCTTATAGTCGTGAAATTACTGTAATTATAATCCAGAGACCTTAGCAGATCTCCATTCCTTGTGTGGGTCGTTGAAATGAGTTAGGCCCTGGCTAGGCCTCACCAATGAGGACCTAGAGCCCCTTTTCAATTTATTGAAGGGGGAGAGAGAGCTGGTTTCTCCCAGGGAACTGACCCCAGAGGCAAAAGCTGCAGTCGAAAAGGTACAGAAAACTCTAGCAGAGAGGCAGGCTCATCGCTACAAGCCTGAACTGCCTTTCAAATTCATAATTCTGGGGAAACTACCACACTTACACAGTTTGATATTCCAATGGATCGAGGGGCAGAAAGATTCGCTCTTAATCATAGAGTGGGTCTTTCTCTCCCACCAAAGATACAAAACCATCACAAAGCCACAAGAACTCATAGGTCAGCTGATTCGGAAGGCAAGAATGAGACTGTATGAACTGGCAGGTTGTGACTTTACATGTATCTACCTTACTGTCAAACTCTCTGGGGAGGGAAGGAACTCTCCTGAGAGGTTGGCAAAGGAGATGTTAGAGCACTTGCTCCAGAGCAATGCCAGTCTGCAGTTCTCTCTGGACAACTACAGTGGACAAATATCAGTCCATGCCCCGTCTCACAAGCTGTTCAATGAGGAATTCCACCTCATTCCTCGTGAGAAGAGGACTCGGAGACCACTCAAGGCTCTCACAGTGTTCACAGATGCTTCTGGGGCTTCCCACAAGTTGGTGATGACTTGGAGAAATCCTCAGACTCAGCATTGGGAAGCTGATGTTGAGTTTGTGGAGGGATTGCCTCAGGTAACTGAACTGGCTGCAGTGGTAAGAGCTTTTGAGAAGTTCTCAGAGCCAATCAACTTGGTAACAGACTCAGTCTATGTAGTTGGGGTAGTGTCCAGGGCAGAGCAGGCAGTGCTCAAAGAGGTTGACAATGAGCAGCTTTTCAGGTTGCTGTCAAAACTAATCTATGTAATTTCTCATGGAGAACATCCCTTCTATGTGATGCATGTGAGGTCACACACCCATTTGCCAGGTGAGATCGCAGAAGGGAATCGTCAGGCAGACTCACTTGCAACCCCAGCTGAAAAAGCACGCCTCCCAGACATCTTCCAACAGGCAAAACTGAGCCACCAGCAATATCATTAGAATGTGC